>NW_027137597.1:0-671212 GCF_001692895.1 Cenococcum geophilum 1.58
TTAGTAGCGATTTATATAGTTTTATTATAATTAGGTTATAAAGGCTAGTAAGGTATTATAGTATAAGTATTTAAAATAGAATACTAGGGGCTTTCTTTTATAAATATATAAATTTCTTTATATACAGAGTAGTCTATATAGGCCTATATAGGATCTATATTAGATATTAATTAAAGAATATAATATATATTTAAAATAGAGGTAGGTTTCTAATATTTTCATTTTAGAACTAGTAATATACTTAATTAGGTAGATAGGAAGTCTATTTAAAAAGGTAGTAAGGTTTTACTATTATAGCTATACTATCTATTATACCCCTATTACTTACGTTAAATATATATATAAAGCTATATTAAATAAAGATATTCTAATAAAACTATATATTAAGCACAATNANAAGATCTTCCATAATAAGGACATAAGGTACCTTTTTAAGCCTTCAGATTTATGTAATCCTCGCAAGATTTAACTAGATTATTATTTCTACTAAGAAGATACCGTATAATTATTAAAGAATTAAACTCCAAGCTCCAGCCTCCCCAACTACATAATTTCCGAATTCCCTAGCGTTTTTCACTAGAAAAATACTAAACGCCACCCCTTTAAAAGAAGTAGCCCCCATAAACAAGCGGATCTTCCCCAATATTAACAAGATTTTATTAAAAATTCTAAAGAAAAACTCTAGAGGCCTAGATAAAATATTAAAATAATAAACTCTCTATAAAATAATAAAAAACCTACTAATTTAACATTTTTACTAACCATTGGCTGGTTAAATATATTAAATGGTCTAAATAAGTAACTTAACGTAACTTTTAAGATATCTAGCCATTTAAGTAAAAGAGTGGGTACATTAAGCCAGGGCTCTTCTCGGTTAAAGTAAAGAAAAAAGGGTTAGATTTCTACAAAGCCGTTAAAATTAGGTATACTTTTAAAAATTTAAGATCTTACCTCCTATTTAATGTGTTTTCTAAAAATTAAGCGTAAGTTTAACCTTTCCAGTAGTAAGGTTATGGATTTAAATATGCTAAACTTTAATACGTAGAACCTTATTAAATCTAAGAAAATAAACAAAAGCTATTATATACATAAGGCTTATCATAATACGCTAATAAACACCTCCCTAAATCCGTCCTCCTTAACCTATAGGAAGACGGGATAACTAAGAAGTATATTTAAGATTTGCGTTATATTCGTAAAGCTCTTAAAGCTTTAACACAGTAATTACTCTTACGCTTTCTTAAGTTTCTCCTATATAAGTCTATAAAATAGCGTTAGTTATAGTAAATAGTAAATAATTATTAGTATTACTAAGAAAGAAAATATACCTTTTATCTATGTAGACTTTTTATATATCTTGCCATAATATCTAAAAGTGTTAGGTTTCCTGTCTATTCTCTATTACTTTTCTCAGAAAATTAATTACTTCTAAGACGAACCTCGTGAGCGTAAAAATAGGAGACTGCTACACGCATTTTTTGCGCATATAACTAGGTTCTATTCTTACTTTCTTATAGTAACTAAGAAGATAAGCTAGGTTCGGCCTTTTTACAGATAGATTAAATCTATAGGCATATTAATAGTGGAACATCTTTATTTAGCTTTTTAACAAACTTTTTAAGCTCTAGGGCTTCCTTTTTCACAAATTCAATATACTTTTTAATTTGCCTAGAATAATCTTATTAGATATAAGTATTTTTAACTAAATTCTTAGAATATATAGGAAATATACCCTATATAACCTGATAAAGTTATAGGTNCTAATGCACCCTNTANAGCCTTATATANAGTTTTAAANAACTTATTAATTCTAACNGAATTNTTAGNTTCTGCTACTAAAATCTCTTATTACTTATTAAGTTCCTTATTAATTTCGGCATCTTCTATAGCTTTCTATATAGGATTTAAGGGAGTTTTAGTATCTAATAACAAAAGAAAAGAGTTAATTTAAGAGAGATAAGACATTTTCTAAGAAGAGAGAAAGTAATTCTTAATTTTTCTAAGGCTTATATGCGTGGAAAATAATTAGAAGGTTTTTAGTAAAAATAAGGTACGGGGTAAATCCTTTATTAAAGAAATCTAAAAAATAATTAGCGTTTATAGAAAAAACCGCTAATATAGCTATTTTTGCTATATAAATCTAAAATTAAATATCTAAAATTTTAAAATATTTTTAATAAAATCTCTAAAAGTTCTATTATTATAATTATTTCCCTTAATATAGCTCCATTAAAAAGAAAAAAGCAGCAGCTTAATTAGGGTATAGGAGGAACCTCGAGTTTAATAAGAAATAAAGCTTAAGATGCTATAGTTGCTATTTAAAATAAACGGCTTCTTGGGTTTACTAAGGAATTTATTTAATCTAGAAAAAGAACATATAAAGAGATTATAATTTATAAGGAAATGTTAGTATAACCGTAATAAGAGTATATCCTTAATAGAAAAATATAATTAATTTCTTTAGGCAAGATAAAGGAGAAACAGTGCGGTTTCTTAAAGAATCCAATATAAAGGATATCAATCCTCTAAGAATTTACCTACACCGTTAAATAATCTTCGAAAATACCAAAAAATACCTTTACTTTTTAGTCCCTCTAAGACCCACTCTTATACTCTCTTAGTCTCCAAGAATTCCTCTAATATATCTTAGCTGCATTAAGAAAGAGATTACGCTTTACCTCTCTAAGTAGAGGTTACTATTTAAAGACAGAATTTATTTAATTTTAACTTAAATATTAAGACTGCTAGAGATTTTACTTTAGTGCAGTAAGGTCTTTAAGAGACTTTTATAAAACTTATGCAAAATCCATCTTAGTCTAATGCCGTTTAGCACCTTAACTAACCTTAAGTATTAACCTTAATTTTCCAGTTAAATACCCTTAAATCTTCTCTGCCACTCTAAGAAAACTATTACCTATTTAGGGAAATTACTATAAACGGAACACTACTAAAGTTCTTAAATAAGGATATTATATGGCCGTACGGAATTATTAGTTATACTAATAATATTTCTTAATTATTTTATAATTAGTATTACTCTTTACTTATAAAAGTAAAAGGTGTTCCAATTCCATTAAAATATTAGGCTTAATTATACCGTAGCGTAGTAAAAGAGTCTTAAAAAACCTTAAAAAAGGGCTATTTAGAGCAAAAGGTATTAATATATCTAATTTATATTAAAAGCCCTACCTATATTTACTAATTATACTTTATTTTATAGACTATTATATTAATATATAGCATATATTTTAGTGAAACTGCTTTTTAGGAGGACTTTTCTACGGTTAATAAGAGCTCTAAGTAGAGTAGGCGCATAAAATGGATAGAAATAGTATTAAAAGCTCGGTTAAAACGTTAAATAATTAATATTAAGGATGTTATAAGGGCAAGAGCTAAATATTAAGGAAAATTACTAGGTTTTAACAAAGTTTTTATATATTAAAAAGGTTTAAAGGTAGAGGTATATAAGAGTAATTACCAAATTACTTAAAAATACCGAGAACTTAAAGGGGAATCTCGGCCTTAGGATAATAATAATTTTAATTAGCGTAATAAAACGATAAAACTTTTTTACGGTTTTTCCTCTTATTTTTTCCGATAAATTATAAGTGCGCATTTAGAATTTATAATAAGACTTAGTATCTACTACGTTAAAAAATTCGTGCTTACGGCGCATGCCCGCTTTTAAGATTTTCTTAGAAAATTTAGTAGATAAGGCCAAATTCCTAGTAGCACCCCTTAAGACTACATCTAGACCTCTACTAGACTATTACCAGACGGTTACCAAACGGTTACTTTTTAGTCTTAAAGAAGCTTTAAGCCAATTTTACTAGTAATTACATGCCTTTAGAAACTTGGCGCTAGGTTCTATTATAACAGTTTATTAAGTACTAGAAAAAGGACCAAATATATATTTTTTCTCGGAAAATATATAAAATGCGACATATTATCTTATACTTTTAGAGTAAGTCTAACTCCGCGCCCTATCTTATATTAAGGCGTACTAGGTATTTCTAGGCATTAACTAAGCCGTATATAGAATTTTGCTAACTTTTCCAAGAAAGGGGCTTATCTTTAGTAGCAACGTTGAGATTTGGCCTAAGCGCGCGTGGCCTGGGCGGTCTAAGCCCGCTTGGACGTCGGACTGTTACTTTTCCGGTTTAAAGGTTCACTTCATACATTTTCGCACCAAAGGCCCTCAGACGGCAAACGAGACCGCGCTTCCAAGTACAGGGGTTATATAACGCTAGCAGGGGTTTAATAAAGCTAGTAGGGGTTTTATACAAGGGGGTAACATGAGCGGGCCAGCTGCCCTCCCTGCTAGCGTTGGCGCGGTATTAGCCATATAAAGTATAGCTCTTATAGTAATCTAATAATTTATAAGCAGCCAAAGAAGCTGCGAGAGCACAACCTGGAGGTAATATAAAGTAATTGAAATGCAAGATATAATATACATTTTAATGTACATCTTAATATACATCTCAATATATATCTTAAAATGCTAAATCTTATACGCCATAAACGTGGCCACTATCTACCTCCAATACTCAGCTATCCAGTTCTTCAAAATGCAGGAACCCGGCTATCCTTACACGAGCGTAATATCGCATATTCTCTTAGTCGCTATGCTAGTTGGACCCATAAGAAGATCGGTAGCTCTCTTAATATCTCTTACAGTGTAATCTCTGCCTCCCTCTAAAAGAATACCTAGACCCCTTAAAAGCAAAAAGAAAAAAAGCCAGATATCAATACTCTAATAAAAAAGCGCCTTATTACGCGTGCTAAGCTTAATCGTTTCCACCAACAAAAGCCATTTAAAGAGATTATATTCCTAGAGGGCGTCTCTGCCTGCAAGCGATCTCTATATAAAGCCTTTAAAAAAGAGGGATATTTTCGCCGCATTGCGACGGAGAAGCCCCTTATTACACCTAAATAACGAGAGGCTAGGCTAAAATAGGCCTATTCTCATCTTAAATGGACTCCTAAGATGTGGGCAGCAGTAATATAGACTAATAAGGCGTCTATTTAAACCGGCGGAGGCCAGATTTTTGTTACTAGATGCGCTAAGGAGAAGTACGATATTAATTACTGTGTCCCTAAATTTAGGGGCTACTTAAGCTAGATAATTTATGGTAGCATTTCCCATAGAAATAAGGGGCCTTTGGTTGTTTTTAAGAAGGACTAGTCAATTAATCTTGGCTATAAGAAGAAGACAATAAATGGCAACGTATATCGTACGTATATATGCCCTAATATTAAGGCTTTTGCATGGGAGTTATGGCAAACACTATAACACCAGCCTATTCTTATAGAGGATAATGCCTTAATTCACTTAGTAAAAGCAACCCGCCTAGCCTAGGAGCAGAATGGCATAGTTATAATGGAATGGCCGGCAAATTCTCCAGATTTAAACCCAATTGAGAATATTTGGAGGCTATTAAAGGGGAGAATACAACGTAGATTTCCTATAACAAAAGAGGAGGTTAGGAGGTATGCAGAGAAGGAATGGGAGAAGCTCGAACCCGAAGACTTTGAGAAGTATACTGGCAATATAAGGGAGCGCTGCCTTGCTGTAATTGCTGCAGATAGGGGTCCTACAAAATACTAAATAAGCACTGTTTTTAATGTGGCAATGTGGCAATATAAGCACTAGCAGGAAGCGCTTGCAGGGAGGGCAGCTGGCCCGCTCATGTTACCCCCTTGTATAAAGCTATACTAGCTAAGTACTAGTGAGATTTATCTCGTTTGCCGCCTGAGTCGCTTACTGAGATAACGCCTCCCATAGATACAATACAGTATCTTTAGCATCCTCAGCAGGTCCAGTAGCTTTTCGCGATAGCCGGACTGACCGGCTCCTCCCTTGCGACATCAGCGTCGGTATTTGTCCCGGGATTCTTAGCAAGCTAATGCCGTATCACGCCGGCCTTTTCCACGAAGGGGTTGGTCTGGGTCGGTCTGGGTTGGTTTGGCTTGGTTTGGCTTGATCCGCGGTCGGTGCGGGCTGGGAACGCTGCGATCGTTGCAAGCTTTCTCGGCTGGTTATGCAGCTTACTTGGCGACTTATGCAGGCCCTGTTGCTCGTGGCTCTACTAGTGGCTCTACTGCCCGTGTCTCGCCCGTGCCTCCCTTCGTTTCTCCACAGTGTTCCGGGAGTATGGCAGCGTTATTCCCTTATTGGACCTCTAGGCGAAACTACCCAACACTGACCTGCGCAACGCACGGCGACGCCTCACAACTGACTTTTCCTGGCATAACGCACGTGTTGTAAGGCGATAATCCAATAAGAAAGCTAAAACGTATCCAAATAAGGCGAGTCTTACATATGTTACCCCTTTACAGCGTAAACCTGTTTAGTGAGGCCAGCACATCCAGGAGATGCCTGACCATTTAATTCTTTAGAATCTAAGTAAGTTCTTATCCTTTGAAATTGTCCGTACAGAAGCAAACATTAATACAGCTCTTCCCCCTTCCTTTCTCCTCTGCCTCACAGTGCTCCGGACACTACGCCTGGCTGATTCAGCATAAGCTACACTGCTTGCTTCTCCACTATTACTCGCTCTTTTCACCTACCTGGTCGCGACAAATAGAACTTATCCACAACATGACCAATTCGGGCGGCGCCTCTAAGAAGATTGAAATTAATGAAGTTCTTCGCGATGATACCACGACAGAGCCACTCCATATGGTGGTGGATGACCGTCTGCGCTGGGACAATGGCCAAACCATCCGTATCAAATTCCTCAACGGTTCCTTAGAACTTCAAGATAATGTGAAGCGCATTATCGGAGTATGGCAGCCACATGTCAATCTCGCATTCAAATTCGTCACCGATGGAGACTCGGACATTCGCATATCTTTCGACAGAGGCCTTGGAAGCTTTTCCTTTATTGGAAAAGCCGCTCAAGGCCATGACTGTACCATGAATTTGTTCGTCACGGCTTATATGCACCAACAGGAACTAGAACATCAAGTCCTCCACGAATTTGGGCACGCGCTGGGATGCGTACACGAACATGCTTCTCCCGTCTGTCCTATTATTTGGGACACAGATAAGGTTTATTCGCATTACGACGTTAGATACGGGTGGGGCAGGGATAAGGTGGATCGAAACGTGCTCCAGAAGGCAAAACCTGACACCGTTCGGTTTTCCAATTTCGATCCGGACTCGATCATGATGTACGCATTCAAACCGGACTTAACTCAGAATAGCTTCTCCACACAAGACAATCCCACTCTCTCTAAAACCGACAAAAAGTTCATCTCTGAAGTTTATCCAAAGTTGAAGGGAGATCAAGTCAGCTCGCCTGACCCCTCCGATGTTCCGCGCTACCAAGCAGCATATGGACTCGCAGAGCAGGTTCGTTCGTGATTCTAGGACTTGGCAAACAAGGCTTTGCACATTTTCGGTGTCGAAAGCCAAGTAGGCCCTAGTTCGAGGGTTCTATAGGGGGGTCCCTCCCCGCTACATAAATAGCCTAGATTCTTATCAATTTGACTCTAACACGAGTTCTGACATTCGGCTAAGCTTTACTTGTGGTTTTCTTGTCTTCTGCAAATTTTTTCAATAAGACGGCTGTTACGGACGCTTCAAGTACGATGTTACGACTACTTGGAGAGGAGTCGGAAGAAGCTAGTTGGTTAATACAGGCACGGTCCAGGATGGAACCTGTGGAACCATGTGACGAGGAATGGTAAGTAGAGTCACGTGATGTGATCTGTGTGATCTGGGTGATCTGCGAGATCTGTGACAGAGCGAATAGAGTAGATAGAGTAGATAAAGCAACGACTTTCATAGGAGTACGGTTGTGTATTTAAGGACCCTCAGTCCCTACCTAGATAGTTTCTTCCTTATAGTAATTCTTAGAATATAATTAGAGTTAATCTGTTAGGCAACTACTCCACTAGTTATTATTATGTTGTTAACTTTATTTAATACCTATATACCTAGCCTATTAATGAGTTTACCGTAGTTCCTACTATAAGGCTCTATTATATAATTACTACCACAGTTATGGTTTTAATAAGTTAAATAATATGCTACTAAAAGCAGCCACTATAACGCCATTAACGGCGGCAACTATGTTAAGGTTAGGGGGTAACACTAGTATAGCGGACACTAACTTGCAACAACCTATAACGGTAAAACAATTATAAGAAATAGTTAACCAGTTAATAGAAAATACTAGAGCACTTAAATAAAGGATTAACGGGATAGGCGCAGTAAAGGTTAAGTTACTATTAATTAAAAGATTCTTAGGAGAAAGATTAAAGCTTAAAGGATTTCTTATATAAATATACTTTAAGGTTACGTAAAAAGGAGTAAAGCTAGTAATAACTATAGATTAAGTAGTATATACAGGATTGTTCTTATTAAGAAGAGCACTTAAATAGTTTAAGCCTTACCTTATAGAGATATAAGTAAATGGAATAATAATAACAAACTAAGAAGTACGGTTTATGTTTTTAAGCTAGAATAGATTTATAGAATAACTTATACAAATATTTAGGGACCCAAAAGCAATAACTATAGTAAAAAGAAAGCTTTAGGACCTAATATAATAAACTTTAGCAATTAAATATATAACGTAGTTCTAAACGCTAGCTATATAACTTAAGTAGAATAATAAGGCGCTTATAGTATAGTATAAATAGGGACTTAAGGCTAAAGTTTAGGACGTAATTATTCTAATAGAAGATGCGGATACCCTAAGGAAATTAATAGATTAAGCGATTAAGATTAATAATAGGATCTTTTAAAGGGAATAGGTTAAGAGAGGCTAGGATAGAGTTTTATAGTTATATAAGACGTAGAGCACGTAATAACTAAAGCTAAATTAAAAACTATAGTATGGCGTAAAGCTAATAGACCTAAGTAGTACTAGAGAAACCTATAAGAGANNGNGNAAGNAACTATANAAACNTAGAGGTTAAGGATTAAGTAATTATAGGACTAAGGAGCATAGGCTAAACTAAGGATCTTAATAGCAGAAGACGTTTAAGCGGACTCTATAGTAAAAGCAATAGTTTAAAGACAGAGCTTATATAAATTATAGAAAATAGGGTTATTTCGCTAAAGACTATAGAAGTAGTTAGAGTTATTATATAGTAAAGGGAACTAGACTAGTAGCATATAACACATATATATAGAGGGACGATAGTATACTGCGAGGAATAAAAAATGTTTAATTAGAAGTTTTGCGTTTTATTATAATAATATATACTAAATTTATAAAGACGCTAAGTACGGCGTAAGCTATTAGCTATAAGAGCTAGAGTTAAGAGGACTTAAGGGAACTAAAGAGTTAGATAAAGAATAAGATTAACTCTATAAGCTAGATTAAGATATTATAGTAATATACGGATAATAATTAGCAACAATAATAATAGAGTTAGAGTACTTATTAATTAATAGTAATAAGGATAGTAAAGAAACTAACTAGGGGTATCTAAACCTTAATAATGTAATAAAAGTAGAGACTAAGACCGCTATAGAGTAAGGTTTAGTAACGGGCATTATAACACCGTTAGATATAGCATCCATTACTTTATAAGACGGAAGGAGTAATATTTAGAGACAATTAAGCAAGCAGATAACTACTAGTGCTAGCTTACTACTTAATAAAGGCAAAAGGCTAAAGGCTTAAGATTCTTAAGATAAGATAAGAGACAACTAAGATTCTTAAGAAGAGATAAGGTATACTTAAGGACTTATAATAGACGCAAACTAATAGA
The DNA here is from genome assembly GCF_001692895.1 of Cenococcum geophilum 1.58. NCBI lineage: Eukaryota > Fungi > Ascomycota > Dothideomycetes > Gloniales > Gloniaceae > Cenococcum > Cenococcum geophilum. Next base: position 9,733 of record NW_027137597.1, read on the forward strand.
GTAGGGTAATAGCTTAGTTTAAGGATATATAAATAAGCTTGGGATAAGTGTTCCTAACGGTATAAGACTCTTAAGACAAGATAAGTAAGATTTAAGACTCTTAAGACGAGATAAGAACACTAATAAAGCCTAGTTGGACTAAGGCTAGAGCTAAGCTTAAGTTAGAAGTAAGCTTAAGATTAAAGGATCTAAGGGACTAAGAATTTAGAGTACAAATTAGGACACCTATAAGTAAGAGGTAAGGAGCTTTATTATAGATTAGAGAATCTATAATATAAATAGCAGTTAGATTAGGAGATAGATATATAAACCTAGAGGACTTACTAGTTAAACAAGATATTTAGACTAAAGATTAAGAGTTTAATACTAAGATTAAGAAGTAAGAAGACTTTAAGGATCTACTTATAAGACGCGAAAAAAAAGAAACCATAAAGAAATTTAGAGTAAGAATTACCTTATAGCAAGAACAGAAACTAGATAAGAGATCTAGTATATTAGGACGTATAAAGGACAGAGCGCTAGTATAAAGAATTACTAATAGGCTAAGAGCAGGCATACTAAGAGCTAAGTAGCTTATTAAACTAGAATAAGAAGAGGATTTAGGGATTTCTACTAGGTTTAAGGAACGACATATAAAAGGCTGTCACAACGCAGTAATAAGAAGATACTTCCTTATAGATAGACTGTATATACTCTAACAGCTATACTAAAAGTGGTATAGGCAACGATATAATAATAAGTGGGAAGATTTCTATATATAGTTAAATGAAAAAGTTATTTAAAACCACCTAATTACGGAAAAAGTAATAAATTATATTAAGGGAGCCTTAATTATAATATTAAAGGATCTAGAGGAATAATTAGAGGACTAGAGAAGCAAGAGACGCATCTTAGTACCTATAAATAAAGTTATAATATTTAGATTAGTATAATAAAGGTTTAAACTTAAAGATAAAGATAAGTTAAGAGTTAAGCTAAAGCACTTAGTACACTATACGCTATTATAGATTGCATGCGTAGACGATATATGCGAAATATATAAAAATCCAAAGGAAAAGAATCGGAAATACCCTATGAGGATATACTAAATAATAGATAAACAATAGTATAGGAATACTAAGTATATACATAGCTAGCATCTAACAAAAGCCTAAAAGGAAGGAAATTTAGTATTTTAACCAGAAAGATTCCTTATAGAAGAATGCTTAGATAGATAATAATAGTAGGAATATCCAGAGAATACTTATCTATGGTATATTAAAGACAAAAAGCGAACTAGGCATTAGCTAAAGAGTAAGCTAAGTATAATAGGATCTAGCAGCTAATAGTTAGGAAAAGTAGAGGCCTATAGAACCAGAGGGAGCTAGTAGTAGAGCCTTAGACCCTTAAAGGAATTTAAGGACAATACCTAAATTTAAGAGTTAAATAGTAAGATTAATAGTTTAAAGTATTAATAGATAGTGGAGTAATAAGGAACCATATCTTACTAATAGCAGTTAAAAGGATGGGGTTACTATACAGATAAAAAGAGCACCCTTATTTATTAGTAATAATTTTAGGAGATCTAATAGCCTATAGAGGAGGTATTATTAATCTTAAAATAGGACTAATTTAGATAACTATTAAAGAAAGATAAATTAAGATATCTTTTAATATATTACCATTAGGGAATAATAAAGCAGTATTAGGAATACCTTAGTTATAAGAATATAATCTAAAGATTAATTAGGTTATAGGTTAGGTTAATATTAGAGATATATAATAACGTAAGATATAATAATAAACTAAGTTAGTATAGTATTAAGTTGGAGCAATATATAAGGAGACTAATTAAGGATTAAGTTATATACTAAAGAGATACTATAAATATAGTAAAAAATTATAGTTACTAGAAAGTAAAAAGCTATTAGAATATAGAGTATAGGATTATAAGATAGAATTAGAACTAGGAATAAGTTTAAGGTTCTTTCCAATCTATAAGCTTACTAAAGAAGAGGGTAGAGCATTAAAAGAATTTATCTAGGAAAATCTTTAAAAGGGATATATTAGACTATTATAGTTATTAGCAGGATATCTAGTACTATTCGTACTAAAGAAGAATAGAAAACTTAGGCTATACATTAACTATAGATAGTTAAATAGCATTACTAGGAAGGATAGGTATCCTTTACCCTTAATTAGCGAAATCTAAGACAGGATTAGTAACGCGTAAATCTTTATAAAGATAGATCTAAGATAGGCGTATTATTAGATTAAAATTAAGGAAGGCAACAAATAGAAGGTAGCCTTTAGGTTAAAGGAAGAACTATACAAACTACCAGTTATATAATTTGGGCTTATAAACGTACTAGTAACGTTTTAGAAGCGTATTAACAATATATTAAGAAAATACTTAGATGAATTTATTATAGTATACCTTAATAATATTATTATCTACTTAATAAGTAAGAAAGAACATAGAGAATATATTAAATAGGTCTTAAGGAGACTATAGGAAGAACAGATGCTAGTAGCAATTAAGAAATACAAGTTCTTTACTAGGAAGACGGATTTTATTAAATTTATTATTAAATTAAGCTAACTTAGTATAGATCTAAAGAAGATTAAGGCTATAGTAAATTAGTAAGAACTAGAAAATATAATATAGTTAAGGTATTTCTAGGGTTCTGTAACTATTATAAAAGGTTTATAGCTTAATAGTTAAAGGACATTAAGCCACTTATAAAATTAATAAAAAAAGAAGAACTATAGATATAGGGAGAAGAATAAAAGGAACTATTTAAGAAAATTAAGCAGTTGTTTACCTAGGAGCCAGTTCTTAAAATCTATCAACTATAGTTAGAGATAGTGGTCGAAATAGATATATTAGACTATATACTAGGAGCGTGCTTTTTATAGAGATATAAAGATAGATAGCACCTAGTGGCATATTATAGTTAGAAGATAATACCACTAGAACTAAACTATAACATCTATAATAAGGAGTTATTAGGTATAGTTATAATATTAAGGGAATAGAGATTATTCTTATAAGGTATAGAAAAACTATTTATAGTTAAGATGGATTATAAGAACCTAATAGGGTTCCTAATAATAAAAGAACTTAATTATAAACAGGTTAGATGGGTAGAGATGCTTATAGAATACTATTTTAAGATTTAGTATACTAAGGGTATAGAGAATACACGAGCGGATGCTCTAAGTAAAAAGGCTAAACTATAGAATAATAAAAAGCCATTAAGGGCTTTACTGCGAAAGGATATAGATGGATTAATTAGGTATAATTATCCGAAGATTATAGCAATATAAGAAGAAAAGATCTATAAATTACTAGAGAGTAATTAGGTATAAAAGATCCTAGATATATAGGCGGAGGATTTAGACTTAGAGTAGTATAAAAATTAAGAAGTAATATACGTGCCGAGATCTATTACAAAGGAGTTTATTAAGTTATTTTATAAAGGACTAACTTAAGGATATAATAGAGCTATAGGCTTAGTGTTAAGACTTTAAGAGGAGTATATTATTAATAGAATTTAGGGACTAGCTAGGTAAGTTATAAAGGAATATCTAGATTACTAAAGAAATAAACTAATAAGGTATAAGCTATATAGAGAGCTACAACCTATTAAAATACTAGAAAGACTATAGGAGGTTATATTATAGGACTTTATTATTAAGTTACTAAAGTTAAGAGATCCTATTACTGGATAAGATTATAACGCGATCTTAGTAATAATAGATAAGCTTATAAAGTAGGGGTACTTTATAGCATGCATAGAAGAAATATTAGCGGAAAATATTGCTAGAATTTATATTAAAGAAGTGTTTATAAGGTATAGAGTACTAAGTAAGATTATATTAGATAGAGATTTAAGATTTATAGCAGTATTCTAAGAAGTGTTTTTAGCAGAGTAAGGAGTTTAAGCAGCAACTTTTACTATATATTATCTATAGACAGATGGTTAAATAGAAAGATTAAATTAGACGCTAGAGTAGTATCTAAGGTATTATATTAACTATATACAGAATAATTAGGTATCGCTATTACTAATTATATAGTTTGCATATAATATAATACTATAAGAAGGAATAGGCACGTTACTATTTAAGGCGAATTACGGATATAAGCTAAGGACCTTATTATCGCTATATTAAGTAAAGAAGATAAGTAGTATAGCTAAGCAAAGAATAAAGAGTTTAATAAATCTTTATGCAGACCTTATAGAAATAGCTAAGGTGGTATAGCAAAGGATAAAAAGGCACTATAATGCTAAGAGATCTAAGGGACTAGATCTTAAGGAGGGAGATAAAGTATAGCTACTATATAAAAATTTTAAGAGTTAACGACTAAGTAAGAAGTTAGACTATATTAGACTAGGACCTTTTAAAATTANNTANANNNTTTNANNNGTTATATTTAAGTTAAACCTACTAGCTAAAATAAAGATCTACCCTATATAGTATATTGTAATGCTAGAGCTAGTATATAGAAATGTTAAGCTACTAGTCTATAAAGTAGATATATATAGAGGATAAAAGGAAGATAAATAGTAAGTTTTAAGGATCGTTAATTATAAGGATATAGATAATAAAATATAGTATAAAGTAAAGTAGATAGGTTATAATAAAACTACCTAGAAGCTATTAGAGAACCTAAAGAACGCTATAGAAAAGGTATAGGAGTATTAAAAGAGAAAAGGTTAGGTAACATTAATAAAGGGGAATCGCTAAAGAATAAGTCACTTAAGGGGGACCCAGGAAGAGCGACTGCCGAACTACTTAAAGTTATTTCCTTCTCTGTTAGAGGAGAATCCGTTCTTTTATTACTAAGTTCCTATAAACCTTATTCTATAAGTTTTTACTCCTTAGAACGAACCTTTTTACGAACTTTCTTAAGATGAATTAACTAAGTAGATGCAGCAAGACGAGAATTAAGAGCCTATTGTTAAGCATTAGCAGCCTCTTTTTTAGTGTCACGTAAGTGGCGAAGTTCCGCTAAAGTAATGGATAGCTTATTATTAAGCTTTATAGTAGTAGATTAAATATAAGACCCTATAATAAATTACTTAGGGAACTTAGAGACTATTAAGAGTTATAGGACGTGTATACTTAGCGTTAGGAATTAAGCAAATATTATAGGATAATTAAACGTTTGCTTTAGTGCACTTTAAGTAAAAGGAAGGTTGCTAAGCTAAAGGACTCGCTAACGTAATATATACTAACCCCTCTTTTATATAATAAGAACACGGAGATGGCATTACTTTACTAAGTGATAGTATGGAAGAGACTATACGCGTATAATAAAGAGTTAAAGAAGAAGAAGGTGCTTTAGGCATTATAAGTAATAATATTAACCAAATTAATTAAACGGATATTATACCTCTAGTAAATAACTTAGAGATACTAGGTATTTTTAAGGACGAAGATAAAGAGGAGGGAGATAGTGTTACGGACGCTTTAAGTACAATGTTATAACTACTTAGAGAGAAGTTAAAAGAAGCTAGTTGGTTAATATAGGTATAGTCTAGGATAGAACCCGTGGAACTATATGACGAGGAATAGTAAGCAAAGTTACGTAATATAATCTGTGTAATCTAGGTAATCTGCGAGATCTATAATAGAGCGAATAGAGTAGATAGAGTAGATAGAGTATCGACTTTTATAGGAGTATGGTTGTGTATTTAAGGACCCTTAGTCCCTACCTAGATAGTTTCTTCCTTATAGTAATTCTTAGAATATAATTAGAGTTAATCTGTTAGGCAACTACTCCACCAGTTGTTATTACGTTGTTGACTTTATTTAATACCTATATACCTAGCCCATTAACGAGTCTACCGTAGTTCCTACTACAAGGCTCCGTTACAACGGCTCCCACTTAATAAAAAGTTATAACGAAAACCTATCTTTATAATCACGCCTTATATAGATTTATAATATATATAAAATTTATAAAGAATCTTCTTTAGGAAACCTTTTACATATATTTCTTTTTTATAAAATGGCTTATAATTAAAGTAGTATAATATCTTACCTAGTTATATATATATATGCACGTGCCCTAGGCCACTTTCTTAGTAGGTAACGTACATAGTACGTCTCTCGCTCCTGTATATACCTCTTCTTCTTCTCTTTAGCCTAATATTTTCATGATATAGCATTTGTTTAAGCTTTGGGTCAGATAGTGATAATAATAACTATATAACCATAATTAGCTCCATAATTCCGATTATTATATAATTAAAGAAAGTGATTCTGATTTGGTTATATAGTAATATTAATTACATCTTTTAGGCACGGGCCTTTACGTAATATTATCTACACGTAAGTTATTACGTGTAGATAACACACTTACCCTAGAGCTTTCCTAGAGCTTATCCTAAAGCTCTACCTCTCCCTCTTTTTATTTCCGCTATTTCCGCAGTTAATTATATAGTTATATTTACGTAATATAATCAGCAGGTGCGATTATAATTAGGTTGGTTATATTCTTATATAATATAATATAATCGTAACTAACTAACTAATTATTGCCATTACTGGAGTCAGAGGTATTTATTCGAGCCATTATATATATATGCCTTATATTTTTCCTAAAATATTTTTTATATATTATTTATAGTATAATCTAGGATTAAGTATTACTTTTTTCTTACTTAAGGGTCGCCTAATAAAATTCTTCTAACGAAAGGATTTAAAAGGGAGCTATATATAAGCTAAAAACTTATATAGAGGAATATTAGTAATAGGTTTGTTAGTAGAAGTTAGTGCTAAAAAAAGCGGATAGATTTATCTATATAACCTCCTAGTACAGCGATGTGCACGACCAGCTTCCACCCCCCTCTGGAAAAATATTATTTCGCTTCGGTACGCGGGCTCGCCAAATCGCCACCAACTGTACAGATGGTTGCCCTGGAGAATCGCCTTGGTTGCCAGGAGAACTAAAATGAGGACGCACGCGCCCTCCCATCCCCCTTAACTGCGCACCCCCGCTGTGGCCGCCAAAACACGAATACAAAGCTGTTCCTGCAATTGCTGATGAAATTTGGTGATATCGTATGGGTGGAAACCTTACGATATTTAACAAAGATCACGACACTGTGGAGGATCGCGAAGTCTGCCAGAAGTAAAGTTCTTACAGCCAAGCATGGGCGTTCGCTACGATTTCTAGCGAGCCCGCGTACCGAAGCGAAAAAATATTTTTCCAGAGGGGGGGTCGTGCACATCGCTGTATTAGTAAGATTACGATTAAGTTTAGGGTAATAATTAAGCAGCTTCTAGCAGGCTCTCTACTTACGGTTTAGCGACGATATAGATACCGCCCTATTATAAGTAGTAGAGGTTTATATCCCCTAGCATAGTAGTGTAGCTCGGCCCCCTAAACCTAATATTTAGATTAGATATAGCTCTAGGAGAGCGCTTAGTAGCTTTCTTTTTATTATATTTCTAGTCTATTTTTGTATTAAAAATAATATAAAAAGCGTCTCTTTATTATACCTTATAAATAAAATCCGTTAACCTTTTAAATAGTTTTTAGGTAAAAACTGTTTTATTTTATACCGCTTTAAATATTACAGCACTAGTAAAAACTAGTAGATTGCGGCTAATAGATATTAGTGGATTATAATAAATAGTTGCAGATAGTCGTAGATAGTTTTATATAGTTTTAAATAGTTGCCGTTACGTAACCAGAGGATCGTATATAACGTTAAGCGGCGCTACCCTTCGTCTCCTTTCCTTTTTCTAGCTTTAGATCCTCGTTTATAGACTACCAATCGTATAGGCTTACGCGTCCCTCTTACCGTGCTCGTGCCTTAATTAACTAAGTTGCTAATATTATCTAAAGCTTAACTACCTCTTCTTCCTAAGAAGGAACTTAAAAAATATTTACGGACTATAAATAAGAATAGAACACAGAAATAGACCTAAAGACTATTATAGAACTAGAAGAATAAAAAAGAATAATAAGATTTATAAAACACGTATAGACTAAAACCCCTGCAGAATCCTACTAAAAGTTACCCTAATAACCGTACTACGATGCTAAGAAATATAGCAGCTAGCAAAGTAGCTATAGGACCCTTAAATACCTCTAATGGTAAAATAGCAACTAACTTAAACTCCTAGGTAGAGCTTATAGTAGCTAATACCAAAATTAAACGACTTTAAGAGCTGCTTAAAGCTAGAGAACCCCCTATACCTAGTAAAGAGTCATTAGACACCTAAAGACTTACTATAGTCCTTAAAGCTCTAGCCCAACATATAGCATTAGTATTATTACGGTCCGTAAAGGTCGCGGACCCCCTATTACTTATAAACGGAACCAACCCTATATTTAATAATTAGAAACTTTAATTATAGGATAAGCTTAAAGTTAATGCAGACCACTTTCCTACTACTTAGGCTAAAATAGCCTATGTCTTCGGCTGTACTAGTAGGGATATATAAACGCACCTACGTCCGCAGTACGTATAGGACTTAGCAGATCCCTTCCTCTCTAAAAAAGAGATAATTATTTACCTATCTTCTATCTATAAGGATCCCTCTAAAGCACAAAACACCTAACCTAACCATAAAAGCCTAAATATAAAAACAACAGAGACCTCCTTAGCCCTTTAGACCTGCTTTCTACACCTAGCTAGCTAGGCTTAAATTCCCTAGGAAGATTTAATATTAGACCTATTTAATAAGCTTACCCTAGACCTAGAGCAAGCTATACTACTAGTTTTTACTACTATATAGACGCTAAAGGAACTTACGGACTAGTGCTTAGCTATTAACTAAGGCCTTTATTAAATTAAGGTATATACCAAATAGTATAAAGCTATAACCCCTTTAAATTAGACTATAAGCAATATAAGAACGGCCCGTAATGCCCTAGTACAATTAGCAACCCCCATAGCACTACCTGTATAGCCCACTGCTAATTTAGTAACTAGCTATATAGCCAGTCCTACTATAGGTCTAGCGAATACTCGGCCTATATATAGTAACCCCTATATATAGGCCCTTAGTAATTAAGGAGCTTACTTCTCTTATAGTTAGAAAGGTTACTATATAAAGGATTACTTAATGGGTATAAAAGCGGACAAGGTTCTATTAATCCAGAAGAATAGCGCAAAGTTGGAAAAAGAGGAACTTTAGAGGAAGACTCCTCTCTAGGGTTAAAAGGGATTAATATATTAGATATTAATCTGGGTTAGCTAGTTAGTAAAAAAAGCTATACTATCCCTTATACTTTATTCCGTAATAAATACTAAGTTTTAACCTTTGCTTTAGCTAACTCTAGAGTAAATACCTTTACCTTAATAGATACCTAATATACTATAAAGCTGGCTAACTTTCTAAATATACCTATTAAAGAACTACCTAAACTAATTTCTATCCGCGGATATAACGGGCGGATAGAACTACCTATTATAACTATCTTATAGATTTACCTCCGCATTAACAGATAAAGGTAATATAATATCCCCTTTCTTATTACGGACCTAGGTAGCTATAATATAATCATAAGGCAAAAATAGCTAGCCTATTTAGGCTTATAGCTTAATATACAGAGTAAACGGCTTATCTAGCCTAACACCTTCCTTTATAAAAGAAATTAGTATTATAATAGAAAACCTTATACAGCCCTAAATTAATGCTATTTACTAGGCCAATGCTATACGTAGGGGCTAGGCCTTTAAGAAAGATATATAGCTTAATTCGCAACGGATTTATATACTACGTCGCCCCCAGACTACCTATATTACGCTACCCGCATTAAAGACCTAGAAAGTTAGTAGTAATCTAAAAAAAAGCCCCCTATAGAGAGCTTAGGCCCTATATAGCTATAAAGAATAGTAAGGGACGTTGGACGTTATACTAAACTAATAAATTAAAGGGATAACCTATAGAAGATAGAATAGGAGCTAAGAAAGATTATAAACCCTAAACCGTAAAATACGGTCTAGAAAACGGCTATAAGGAAACTAGTAAACCTCCTACCAGTTAATATCTACTGCATTAGTGCTATAGGATTTTACTAGAACTTAATTTAGCTTAATACCGTCACCTTTACAATGAGCTTATATAAAATTAATTAAATAATTAAGGAAAAGGGAAGCGAGCTTATAGATAAGAAACTAGTAGAATAAAAGCTGCCCTATTAACACTAGAAATTTAAGGATATATTCTCTAAAGTAGTATCTAATATACTTCTACCTTACTAACTGTATAACTATAAGATTAAGATTAAGCAGGGTAAGAAAAACACCCTTAGCTTTAGCCCCCTCTATAAGCAGTCTATTACCAAATTATAGGCTATAAAGTAGTATCTTATTAATAACCTAAATAAGGGCTTTATTAAGCCTAGCTAAACCCCTTTTACCTTACCTATTCTCTTTATTAAAAAGCTAAATAGAGGACTCCGCTTCTATATTAACTACTATAAGCTAAATAATATAACCCGTAAGGACCGCTATTCGCTACCCCTACTTAATAAAACTCTAGCCTAAATAAGTAGAGCTAAAGTTTTTATAAAGCTTAATATCCGCCAGGCCTTTTACTAAATTAGAATAAACCTTAGGTCTAAAGATTTTATTATATTTTAAACCTATTACAGAATATATAAATATAAGGTACTCCCTTTTAGACTAACTAACGGACTAGCTACGTACTAGCGGTATATAAATAATATACTCTTTAACTACCTTAACGACTTCTATACGGCCTATTTAGATAATATTATAATCTACTTTAAGAATAAGCTAAAATATAAGGAGTATATCCATAAAGTCCTATAACAGCTCCGTAAGGCTAGCCTCTAGGTTAACATTAAGAAGTTAAAGTTTAGTGTTAAGCGTATAAAGTACTTAAGTTTTATTATTAGTATAGACGGAATTAAAACTAACCTAAAGAAGACGGCTATAATTAACTAGTAGGCACCCCTACGGACCGTAAAGGGGGTATAACTATTTTTAGGTTTTTATAACTTCTACTAACGCTTTATTATAAACTACAGTAGGATCGCCTAGCCTCTTAACCATCTTACTAAAAAAGACCAGCTCTTCTACTTTAACGCTATATATAGGCAGGCCTTTAATAAGCTTAAGAAACGGCTAGTATCGGCTCCCCTACTTGCCTATTTTAACCTAGAATAGCCCTTAATGCTAGAAACTAATACCTTAGACGGTATAATAGCTAGTATTTTTTCCTAGAAGCAACCGGACGGAGAGTAGCACCCTATTATATACTATTTAAAGACTATAATAGATGCTAAGCTAAACTACTANATCNATAATAAAGAAATNCTNGNTATTATNTNTAGCTTTTAGNACTNGNGTANNTAGCTANAGGGNACCCCTAANCNNATTAAGGTAGTTTTAGATTATAAGGCCCTAGAATACTTTATAATAACTAAGGCCCTTATAGCCTAGCAGGTATGCTAAGCGGATACCCTATCTTAGTTTAACTTCTTAATTATATATAGACTAGGCGCTATAAACCGTGCGGATACTCTTATAAGGTATAAGTAAGACCTAGATAACTAGACAGCTATAAAGATCTTATTACGGACCTAAACGCTACTATAACTAAAATACCTTAACCCCTAAATACGGGCAGAACTAAGCACAGACTCCTTAAGCGCTAAGATATATCCTATTAACTCCTCTAAACTTAACCTTATTAATAAACTACTATAAGCTAACTAAATAACCCCCTCTTTATAGGAGTACTATAAAAAGGTAAAGAACGTTGCTAGCCTATAGTCCCTTAAAAACGGACTACTTAAGCACTAGGAATAGCTAGTAGTAGCTAAGGAATAAAACTTATGGACCTAGCTTATTACTAAAGCTTATGCCTAAGTCTCTATAGCCTACCCTAGAAAAAATAAAACCTATAAAATTATTAGTAACCGTTACTACTGGCCCGGAATAGTTATAAATATTAACCGTTATATATAGAACTGCGATAGCTGCCGTAGATCTATAATCCCATAAGATAAGACCCTAAGACTATTAAAACCACTCCTAATACTAAAACGCCCTTAGTAATATATCTTTATAGACTTCTATAAGCTACCTATAGACTATAATAGATATAATATAGTTATAATTCTAGTTAATTGCTTTAGTAAGCGCCTATTCTTAATCCTATATTATAAGAATATTAATACTAAAGAAGCGGCCTAATTATATATCTACTATATTTACCAAATCTACGGACTACTAAATACTATTATATCCAATTATAGGCCGCAATTTATATTAGTATTTTAGAATAAGTTTACCTAAATCTTAGGTATTAAGTTAAAGCTTTTTACCGCATACCACCCCTAGATAGATAGTTAGACGGAAATTATAAATTAATACTTAAATTAGAGACTTCGGCCCTTTATTAACTTCTTTTAAAATAATTAGGCCAAACTGCTACCCCTAATAAACTATACCTAAGTGACCCTACCCTACAACTTTATAGGATTTGTCCCTATTTAACTGGAAATAGGTTACTTACCCTATATAAGCTTTAACTAGGAAAGACTAAAAGGACCCTAAACCGTATATAAAAACTATCTTATAAGGAAGCATAGTAGTATACTAAGCGCTTAAAAAAAGCCTAGACGGTAGCCTATATAAATCTAGAAAGGGCCTAGAAATTAATATAATAATAGGTAAATAAGTATAGGCGAGAGCCTGACTTTACCGTAGAAGATATAGTCTAGGTTATAATAAAGAACTAAATAATGGAACAACCTAGCCATAAGCTAGACTATTAGATAGCAGAACCGTATAAGGTTTTTAAAAAGATAGGCAATATATACAAAGTAAAGCTCCCAGATTCAATTAAAGTTCACCCTATTTTCTCTCTAGATAAACTATAAAAAGCTATAAACAACCTATTACCTAGATAAAAGAATAAGCCTCCCCTACTAATTTAAGTTAATAGCGACAATAAATAGGAAATTAAAGAAATACTAGCCTATAAGCTTATAAGGGGAATGTTAAAATATTATATTAGTTAGAAAGGGTATAACCTAAACCCCACTTAGTACCCTATATAGAACTTTATAGGTAGTCCCTATAAGCTTTAGGAATTTTATAGTTATTACCCTAATAAACCTAGACCTTTAAAGTACCTTAATAAGTAAATAGAGTGCTAGAATAGCGAAGATAATAAGCTGCCTATTAAGTATAAAGATAAGAATACCCTATAGATATAATATAGACGTATAAAGCCTAAGGGTAGGCTTTTTTAAAAGGGGGTGTAATATTATAGCACTTGTAACGGAACCTTATAGCAAGTACTACGATAGGCTTATTATTAGGCTAGATATATAGATAATGCAAATTAAAGTTAATAACGTAATAATAACTAGCGGAGTGGTTGCCTAATAGATTAACTCTAATTGTATTCTAAGAATTACTATAAGGAAGGAACTATCTAGGTAGGGACTAAGGGTCCTTAAATATACAACTATACTTCTATAAAATCCTCCTTATATATAATATATATAAGGTACATAGGTTCCCTCTATTTCTCTTATTTAATACATAGCATGTTATATAACTTTGGTTACTATTCCTTATTATATAGTTCTACTAGTTTTATTTTAAACTGTGCCTAAATTAACTAACTAGCTTCTTCTAACTCTTCCCTAAGTAGTTATAATATTATACTTAAAGCGTCCATAACACTATCTCCCTCCTCTTTATCTTTATCCTTAAAGATTCCTAATATCTTTAAGTTGTTTACTAAAGGTATAATATCTATCTAATTAATTTAGTTAATATTATTACTTATTATACCTAAAGTAATTTCTTCTTTATACGCCTAACGTTGTGCTCGCACTATTACTGCAATATTATCTCTTAGTAAGATTATACCGTCTCTATATTCTCGCTGTTTAAAAAAGGGGTTAGTTTATATTATGTTAGCGAACCTATCTTTGTAATAACTGTCTTTTTATATAAAGTGTACTAAAGCGAATATTTGTTTATCCTATAACGTTTACTCTACTTCGAATACTAAATATATATAACCTATTATCCTTAATAGTTGTCTAGTTCCCTAATTAATTTATCTTAGGGTCTTATATTTAATCTACTGCTACGCGGCTAGATAGTAAACTGTCTTAAGCTCTTACTAAGTTAGAACGCTCTCGTAACGCGAAATAGAAGGCCTTAAATACTTATATTACGGCATCTACTTATTTACTCCGTCTTAAGAAGGTTTATAAGAAGGTCTGTTTTAAAAAGTAGAAACTTATAAAATAGGGTTTATAGGAACTTAGTAATAAAAGAATGGATTCTCTTTTGGCCGAGAAGAAAATAGATTTAAATAACTTAGTAACTACTCTTCTTAGGTTCCCCTTAGATAACTTATTTTTTAGTAATCCTTTTTTATTAATACTGCCTAACCTAATTTCTTCTAATACTCCTATACTTTTCCTATAGTATTCTTTAGATTCTCTAGTAGTTTCTAGGTAGTCTTATTATAGCCTATCTACTTTACCTTATACTATATTTTATCGTTAATATCCTTATAACTAATAACCTTTAAAACTTACTATTTATCCTCTTTTTATCCTTTATATGTGTCTGCCTTATAAACTAGTGGCTTAATATTCCTATATACTGGCTCTAGTATTACAATATACTATATAGGGTAAATCTTTATCTTAGCTGGTAGGTTTAATTTAAATATAACTAGTAAAATCTTTTATTTAATTTTAAAAGGTCCTAGCCTAACGTCGTCTAACTTCTTACTTAGTCGTTAACTCTTGAAATTTTTATATAGTAGCTATACTTTATCTCCCTCGTTAAGATCTAGTCCCTTAGATCTCTTAGCATTATAGTACTTTTTTATTCTTTCTTATATTTCCTTTATTAATTCTATAAGGTCTATATAAAGATTTATTAAGGTCTTTATTTTTTCTTTAGCTATACTACTTATTTTCTTTACTTATTATAGTAATAANNATATNNTNNGCTTATATNTATAATTTNCCTNAAATAGTAATATNNNTATNTCTTNNTATAGTATNNNATTATATATAAACTATATAACTAGTAATAATAATACCTAATTATTCTATGCGTAATTAATATAGTGTCTTAAATACTACTCTAATGTCTAATTTAATCTTTCTATTTAAACGTTTATCTGCGGATAATATATAATAGAAGTTGCTACTTTAACTCCTTATTCCGCTAAGAATACCTCCTAAAATACTGCTATAAATCTTAAATCTCTATTTAATATAATCTTACTTAGTGCTTTATATCTTATAAATACTTCTTTAATATAGACTCTAGCAACATGTTTTGCTAATATTTCTTCTGTATATGCTATAAAGTATCCCTACTTTATAAGCTTATTTATTATTACTAAGATCGCGTTATAATCTCGTCCGGTAATAGGGTTTTTTAACTTTAGTAATTTAATAATAAAGTCCTATAATATAACCTCCTATAGTCTCTCTAGTATTTTAATAGGTTATAGCCCCCCATATAGCTTATACCTTATTAGTTTATTTCTTTAGTAATCTAGATATTTCTTAGTAACCTTTTATACTAAACCCTAGATTCCGTTAATAATATACTCCTCCTAAAGTCTTAACACTAAGCCCATAGCTCTATTATATCCTTAAGTTAATCCCTTATAGAAATCTTCTATAAAATGCTCTACTATACTTCTTAGGATATACTTCGCTTCTTAATTTTTGTATATATCTATCTATAGGTCTTCTAACTATACCTCTAAAATTCTTTATACTTAAAAGCTTTTTAGTAACTTATAAACTCTATCTAGTTCTTCTTAAGTTATTATAATTTTTAGGTAATTATACCTAATTAATCCGTCTATATCCTTTCGCAGTAAAGCCCTTAATGGCTTTTTATTATTTTGCAGTTTAGCTTTCTAACTTAGAGCATTTACTTATATATTATCTGTACCTTTAGTATATTAAATCTTAAAATAGTATTTTATAAGTATCTCTACCTACCTAATCTATCTTTAGTTAAGTTCCTTTATTATTAGAAATCCTATTAGGTTTTTATAATCCATCTTAACTATAAATAGTTTCTTTATACCTTGTAAAAATGCTCTCTATTTCTTTAGTACTATAACTATACCTAATAACTCCTTATTATAAATGTTATAGTTTAACTCTAGTAGTATTATCTTTTAACTATAGTATGCTACTAGGTGCTATTTATCTTAATATTTCTATATAAAGCACGCCCCTAGTATAAAGTCTAATATATCCGTTTTTATAACTGTCTCTAGTTTTAGTTAATAGATTTTAAAAACTGGCTCTTAGGTAAATAATTCTTTATCCTTTTTAAATAACTTCTACTATTCTTCTTCCTATACCTATAGTTTTTCTTTCTTTATTAACCGCGTAAATAGTTTAATATTCTTTAACTATTACACTATAAACCGTCTACAGTAATTGCAAAACCCTAAAAACAATCTTAACTGCGTAACGTTCTTTAGTTCTTACCAATTTACTATAGCCTTAATCTTTTTAGGATCTATACTAAGTTAGCCTAGTTTAATAATAAATCTAATAAAGTTAGTCTTCCTAGTAAAGAACTCGCATTTTTTAATTACTACTAGCATCTATTCTTCTTATAGTCTCTTTAAGACCTATTTAACGTATTCCCTATACTCTTCCTCTATTATTAAGTAGATAATAATATTATTAAGATATACTATAATAAATTTATCTAAGTATTCCCTTAATATATTATTAATACGCTTCTAAAATATTACTAGTACGTTTATAAGCCTAAATTATATAACTAATAGTTTATATAGTTCTTCCTTTAACCTAAAGGCTGCCTTCTATTTATCGCCTTCCTTAATCCTAATCTAATGGTACGCCCATTTTAGATCTATCTTCGTAAAGATTTACGCGTTACCTATTCTATCTTAAATTTTACTAATTAAGGGTAAAAGATACTTATCCTTTCTAGTGATGCTATTTAACTATCTATAGTTAATATATAGCCTTAGTTTGCTATTCTTCTTTAGTATAAATAGTACTAGATAACCCGCTAATAACTGTAATAGTTTAATATATCCCTTTTATAGATTTTCCTAGACAAACTCTTTTAATACTCTACCTTCCTCTTTAGTAAGCTTATAGATTAAAAAAAACCTTAGACTTATTCCTAGTTTTAACTCTATCTTATAATCCTATACTATATACTTTAATAGCTTTTTACTTTTTAGTAACTGTAGCTTCTTGCTATATTTATAGTATCTCTTTAGTATATAACTTAGTCCTTTTTCTATTTCTTTATAGGTCGCTTTTACTTAGTACTATACCAACTTAGCTTATTATCGTATTTTACGGCGCTAAGTATCTTTAATATTGACTTAACCTATAATCCAATTAATCTTTAGATTATATTCCTGTAACTAAGGCATTCTTAGTACTACCTTATTATTCCCTAATAGTAATATATTAAAAGATATCTTAATTTATCTCCCTTTAATGGTTAACTAAATAGGTCCTGTTTTAAGATTAATAATACCTCCTCTATAGGCTATTAGATCTCCTTAAATTGTTACTAATAAGTAAGGGTGCTTCTTTTTCCTATATAGTAACCACATTCTTTTAACTGCTGCTAGTAAGATATAGTTCCTTATTGCTCTACTATCTATTAGTACTTTAAACTATTAATTTTACTACTTAACTTGTAAATTTAGGTGTTGTCCTTAAATTCCTTTAAGGGTCTAAGGCTTTACTACTAATTCCCTCTAGTCCTATAGGCCTCTACTTTTCCTAACTATTAGCTGCTTAATCCTATTTATACTTAGTCCACTCTTAGCCAATACTTAGTTTGCTTTTTGTCTTTAATGTGCTATAAATTTATATTCTCTAGGCATTCCTACTACTATTATCCGTCTAGGTATTCTTCCGTAAAGAATCTTCCTAGCTAAAATATTAAGTCTGTTATAGACGCTTTAAGTACAATGTTACGACTATTTAGAGAGGAGTTAAAAGAAGCTAGTTGGTTAATATAAGCACGGTCTAAGATGGAGCCGATAGAGCTATGTGACGAGGAATGGTAGCCGAGGTTACGTAACGTGATCTGTATAATCTGTAGGATCTATATAATCCGTAATAAAGTAAATAGAGCACACGTATATTATATACAAGAAGGATTTTATAGGAGTATGGTTGTGTATTTAAGGACCCTTAGTCCCTACCTAGATAGTTCCTTCCTTATAGTAATTCTTAGAATACAATTAGAGTTAATCTATTAGGCAACCACTCCACCAGTTATTATTACATTATTAACTTTAATTTGCATTACGTATACACCTAGCCTATTAATAAGCCTATTATAGTACTTACTATAAGGTTCCGTTATATAATTACTACCTAGTTATAGTATTAAATATAGAAAGTTAAATAATATGCCACTAAAAGCAGCCACCATGACGCCATTAATGGTAGCAACTACTTTAAGGTTAAGAGGTGATACTAGTATAGCAGATACTAACTTATAGCAACCTATAACGGTCGGATAACTATAAGAAATAGTTAACTAGTTAACAACTAATAATGCAGTATTAGAAGAAAGGGTTAATGGGATTAGAGTAGTAAAGATTAAGTTACTATTAATTAAAAGGTACTTAGGAGAAAGATTAAAGCTTAAGTGGTTTCTTACCTAAATATACTTTAAAGTTATATAAGAAGGGGTAAAGCTACTAATACCTATGGATTGAATAGCCTATACGGGACTATTCCTATTAGGAAGAGCACTTAAATAGTTTAAGCCTTACCTTATAGAGATATAAGTAAATGGAATAACAACCACTAATTAAGAGGTGCGATTTATATTCTTAAGTTGGGAAGGGTTTACGGAGTAACTTATATAAATATTTAGAGACCCAGAGGCGGTAACTATAGTAGAAAGAAAACTCTAAGACATTATATAACGAACCTTAGTAATTAAATAGTAGTAATTCTTGATTAACGTCTAATACGGATCCTATCTAGGCCCACGCAGACTACTCCGTCATAGGGGGAAAACTTATAATTTACAGGAAGAAAACCCTGCAGTTTAGGGGAGGAAAAACCCTATAAGCTACCTTAGTAGGATGAAAAACCCCGGTTTGCCATATTCGTCCATAGCGGCGGCCCTACGGGCCTACGGCTACGTCCTGTCCTCCTTAGATGTTTAAACTCCTTAGGAACCACTACTTCCTTCTCTAGCTTATCCTAGCTAGGGTTTACTACGTCCTAGCTAGGCCTTGCCGTTCGATTGCTGTACACTTATGGTTATATTCCGTATTTTAACCACCCCCTATATACTATCTCTTATTAACTATTACTATATACGCTATGCCCCCCCCCCTAAGGCCTATTGAAGGCGTAAGGGGGATTTATCTATAAACTACTATACTAAAAGGTGAGTGGGACGTATATGCCTGAGTATCTTTTATGCCTAGGCCCTCGCTAAGGGTCACTACTCCTTAAGAGGAGATAGGAAAACCGTACGGTGTTATCTAGGCTGCTAGGTAGTATTTAATAGTTAATGGTAAGTAACCGCATGCTCCGCGGGCGATTGCCCTAGGGGTTAGGAGGGGCCGTATATTTGCTCGTTGCTCGTTTATAATCGCTCGTTTGTTAATATAAGAGGTCGTCGATGCTCTCTACTAGGGGTTAGGGGATATTATTAAATGCCGCGTATCCATATTAGATCGTATAGGTGCCTTAATAGGAGAATAGTGTTATTGTTATTGCTATAAGGGGCACTTAGTAGTTGTTTTCGAGATCTCACCATCCTATATAAAAACTTTTCACCACCGCCCATAATACCTATAACCACCACCACTAGGTCGTATCGCACGCTGTACGACGTCTCTGCGTTGGCTCTAAGTCTAAACTTCAAAGACTTAGGTTCGTAGCCGTTACCACATATAGGTGCAGAGTCCGTTTTCGACGGCCTTAGTAATTAAATACACTATATAGTTCTAAACATTAGCTATGTAAGTTAAGTGGAATAATAAGGCGCTTATGGCACAGTATAAATAAGGACTTAAGGCTAAAGTCTAGGACGCGATTATCCTAATAAAAGATGCGGATACCCTAAGGGAATTAATAGATTAAGCGATTAAGATTAATAATTGGATTTACTAAAGGGAATAGGCTAAAAGAGGTTAGGATAGAGTTCTATAGTTATATAAGACGTAAAGTACGCAATAACTAAAGATAAATTAAAAATTATAGTATGGCGTAGAGCTAATAGACCTAAGTAGCACTAAAGAAGCCCATAAGAGATAGAGTAAAAAACTATAGAAATCTAGAGGTTAAGGATTTAGTGATTATAGGACTAAGGAGTAGAGGCTAAACTAGGGATCTTAGCAGTAGAAGACGTTTAGGCGGACTCTATAGTAAAGTTAATGGTTTAAAGACGGAGCTTATATAAATTATAGGAAATAAGGTTACTTCGCGAGGGATTATAAAGATAGTTAGAGATACTATATAATAAAGGGAACTAGACTAATAGTAGAAAACGCATATATATAGAGAAATAATAGCGCACTATAAGGAATAAAGGAGTGTTTAATTAGAAGTTTTGCGTTTTATTATAATAACGCATACCGGATTTATAAAGACGCTAAGTATAGCGCAAGCTATTAGCTATAAAAGCCATATTTAGCGGAATATAAAGGAACTAATAAACTAGTTCGTAGATTAGAAATTAAAGATAATAACTTTAATAAAGGCAAAACATTTTATAATAATAAGGCGATAAAGGCGGCTTACTGGGAGTATATAGACCTTAGAGATATTATAAAAGAGGTAGAGGATAATTCCACTATAGAATAGGGAATATTAGTAGGGATTAAGACCCCACTAGATATAATATCTATCGCTTTATAAGATATAAAAGAAGTAGGATAACGAACTACTTTAGTACTTAATAAAGGCAAAAGGCTAAAGGCTTAAGATTCTTAAGATAAGATAAGAAATGACCAAGATTCTTAAAATAAGATAAGGTAAGCTTAAGGACCTATAACGGACGATAACTAATAGAGTAGAGTAGTAGCTTAGTTTAAAGATATACAAATAAGCTCGGGATAGAGTTTCCTATAGGCATAAGATTCTTAAGATAAAATAAGTAAGATTTAAGATTCTTAAGACGAGATAAGAATACTAATAAGCTTAGGATTAAAGAATCTAAGGGACTAAAGATTTGGAGTATAAATAAGGACACCTATAAATAGGAGGCAAGAGGCTTCTTTATAAATTAGAGAATCTGTAGTATAAATAGCAGTTAGATTAGGAGATAGATATATAAACCTAGAGGACTTCCTAGGAGAACGTAGTGTTTAACCTAAGGATTAAAATGTTAATACCAAGACTAAGAAGCAGGAAGACTTTAAGGATCCGCTTATAAGACGCGAAAAAAAAGAAACTATAGAGGAATTTAGAGTAAGAATTACCTTATAGCAAAATTAGAAACTAGATAAGAGATTTAGTATATTAGGTTATATAAGGGATAGAGCACCTATATAAAGAATTACTAATAGGCCTAGAGTAGGCATACTAAGAGCTAAGTGGCTTACTAAACTAAAATAAGAAGAGGATCTAGGGATTTTAATTAGGTTCAAAGAATGATATATAAAAGGCTATTATAACGTAGTAATAAGGAGATACTTCCAGCCCGCGAAGCCCTACTGCACGCGTCCACGTCGCCGCGGGTGGAAACATCATCAGGAAATCGTTCCTTTCGATGGCTAAGTGCAGAGGCGATGGTAGGGAGCCGCCGCAGCGCATGCAGCGCTGTCGTCGCGGTTCTGTGGTGTTGAGCTCGCGACGCGTACCATCGTACAAAGCATCGCCCTTAGCAACACCAGGAGCCTTACTGCCTCCGCTTAATGCTCCTGCTCTACCACCTAGGGAGGCCTATCAAGGGATACTGGGATACGAAAACTACCCGATGTACGACTACCTGGCTCGTAGCCAGGCCCGAAACTAGCCTTATTATTAGCTACTCGACGTAGACGCGTCCTAGTCGTACAACAGGACACCCTTAGGCTTGCACTAGCTCTAAGATCGCAAGACGAGGGCGTAGGGAAACCCTTTTTTATAAGAACTTATTAAGGTTAACGCGTCGCAGATACCTTATACGAAACTTATTAAGGCCCCAAGGCTACCGCGAAGAACTTATTAAGGCCCTGCCTAGAGAACTTATTAAGGCCCCTCTACGAGGGCCTATCTGGTATCCGGTACACCCAGGTGACTTAAAAGAGGGTCTTAATAGGCGTAGTGCGCGCGACCTGGATGATAGACGCAACGGCGACGCAACGGCGACGCGACAGCGACGCGACGGCGACGCGACGGCGACGCGACGGCGACGCGACGGCGACTAGACGGCTCGACGAGGTGGAAACACGGGTAAAGCTCTAGGCAGCGGAAACACAGGCCAGCTTCGACGGCCCTATAGCGTTTAACTAGGCGACTTATAGGAGGGTCTTAATAGGCGTGGTGCACGCAACCTAACGCGTATATATATGGGGAAGGCTCTAAGGAAATATAGGCTAGTTAGACGAGGACTTAACGGTTAGAGATATAGGCCAGCTTATAAAAAGGGGGGACACAAGCTTAGTTAGTAGGAGAGGGGGGAGTAGGTCGCCTGGCACGGGACCCATCTCTATAGCCCCCTCCTATAAGATACGGTCGGCCTATTATAAGGAGACTCCTATAGGTAACGCGAAACGACTACCTAAAGTAGTTGCGGGGTATAGTATATAGTAGCTACTGCTAGCTCTAGGGACCTTACCCCTTAGCTAAGCTCTAACCCCTAGTGCACTTAGTAGGTAGGTAGGATTACGTCCTAGCTAGAGAGACTATTATACGGCTTAAGAGAATAGATGCGCGTGTTAGTATACTAATAGACGGGACTACTCGCTAGGGCAATATGCTAGTAAGGTACGCTTAAGGAGTAAATAGGAGTTACTTAGGCGGGAGAGGTTTTAGCTAGGCCTTGACCGTAGAAGGTATACCTAGCTACATTACAGGATGTAGCCACGACGCCCTTATAGGACTACGCCAGTAGGCGCGTAAGACGGGAGTTGTGACCCCTGTAAATGGCAGCTTATGCCTACGCTAGCGGAAATAATAAAGAGAAGTGTAAAACTAGAGGCTATAGAAGGCTCCTAAGCTGTATAAAAGTATACTAACTTTAGGAGGAAACTCTTATATAGACCGCGGGGAGGCGGACTAGTACTTGGGCTAATCCCGTTATAAGATATCTAAAAGAACTTGTAAGAATCCCTATATTAGGTAGTAACAGCCAACTGCTTATAGACTAGGACTAAAGTACTAGAAAACTGGGGTAGAGGCCTAAATAAGTAGGTATATTAAACTCTACTATATTACTAGCTAATATATAACTACCTACCCCCTATTTCTGCATTCTTTTCTATCTCTAGGGGTAGTAAAGAAGAAGCTGTATAAGAATATTTAAGACTAGTAGAAAATCTATAAGAATCCCTAGAATGGGACCTAGTAGATATATACTATATAGACGGCTCTAAAGATAATAAATTAAGTATAGCGGCCGTATGTAAAATAGGGGAGAGAAATAGGATTAAATACGCAATAAATTGGAATCTAGGGCCTTATATGGAAATTATAGACGTAGAACTTTATGCAGTCTATAGGGCCCTAGAATATCTAAAACAATAAAGACTAGAAGAGAAATAAGTTTATATCTTTATAGATAGCTAAGCAGCTATTAAAAGATTATAGCTTAATTCTCTTATAAGGGGATAAGAACTAGTTTTTAAAATTACGTAAAGCTGCTTTTATCTAGCTAGTAAGAATATCTCTATTAACTTTTATTGGGTTCCTAGCCACCTAGGAATCTATAGAAACGAAATAGTAGATAAGCTAGCTAAAAAGGGCCTCTTTAGAAGAAAAATATAATCTTTTTATATATCCCTAGCCTATATAGGGAGAGCAGCAAGAAAAAAAATACTAGGACAGTGGAAAAGCAGCTGGCAACAGAAAAAAAATAAAGGAAAACACTATACTAGGATCTCTAGAGGAAACTACTCTTTATCTCTTAAAGCCCCTAAGGATAAATATCCTAAAAGGTTATAATTAGCTTTCTATCAACTAAAACTAGGAACAGGCTTCTTTAAATCCTTCTCTAAGACAATAGGGAAGGATAAAGAAGGTAGATGCTTTAAGGGCTGTAGAGCTATACAGACTCCTAAGCATCTATTATTAGAATACAGACTATATAGGGAAGAGAGAAAAGAAATGCAAAGACAACTAAGCTCTTCTCTCTCTTTAGAGAAGCTCTTTTATACAGAGAAAGGAAGAAGGGCGCTTTTCCTATTTCTAAGTAAGATAAAAATAGCTACTAAAGAGTGGCTAATGGAAGCAGAAGCTTTAGAAGGAGGTAACTCCTACTAGACTTCTAGTAAATAGACAGTAGTGAGTAAAAGGACAGAAATAAACTATAAAATGTACAGGGGCAGGCGTTAGGATTCGTTTACCGTTTCTTTTACTATTTTTCTACTGTTTTAATACTACCTAATAGTTGTCGTAACCTAGTATTTTACTAGGGAGCGGTAAACCTCTAGTCTAGAGGTTTATAAACTACTAGGATATAGCTACTAGTATATATTAAGCTGCCTAGAAAGGATTTATATATATAGAACTATAGCGCCATAGCCCAAAGGCTGCATGCGTAGTATTGTACGTAGTACAATACAATGGATATAAAAATAAATAAAATAAAAAAAAGATACTTCTTTATGGACGAGCCGTATATACTTAAAGGGTTATACTAAAAGTGGTATAGACAAAGATATAATGATGAGTAGGAAGACTTCTATATATAGATAAATAAGAAAGTTGTCTAAGACCACCCAATTATAGAAAAGGCTATAAGTTACATTAAAAGAGCCTTAATTATAATATTAAAGGATTTAGAGGAGTAATTAGAGGACTAGAGAAGCGAGAGGCAAATTATAGTACCTATAAATAAAGTCGCAACGCTTAGATTAATATAAGAGAGG
The DNA here is from genome assembly GCF_001692895.1 of Cenococcum geophilum 1.58. Classification (NCBI taxonomy): domain Eukaryota; kingdom Fungi; phylum Ascomycota; class Dothideomycetes; order Gloniales; family Gloniaceae; genus Cenococcum; species Cenococcum geophilum. Next base: position 34,780 of record NW_027137597.1, read on the forward strand.
TTTAAACTTAAGGATAAAGATAAGCTAAGAGTTAACCTAAAACACTAAGCATACTATATATTGGCATAGATTATATGCGTAAATAATGCGTATAATATGCATAGAGCACTAAAGAATAAAAATCGGAAGTACCTAGTAAGGATATATTAGTTATTAGATAAGGCGAAATATAGGAACGCTAAGTATATATATAGTTAGTACTTAGTAGAAGTACAAACCTAAGGGGGCTTAACGCTTTAATTAGGAAGATTCCTTACGGAAGAATGCCTAGACGGATAATAGTAGTGGGAATGCCTAGAAAACATGTATCTATAGTATATTAAAGATAAAAAGTAAACTAAGTATTGGCTAAAGTTAGACTAAATATAAATAGGATTAAGCAGCTAATAGTTGGGAAAAGTAGAGGCCTATAGAATTAGAGGGAACTAGTAGTAGAGCCTTAGACCCTTAAAGGAATTTAAGGACGATATCTAAATTTACGAGTTAAGTGGCAAGATTAATAGTTTAAGGTATTAATAAATAGTGGAGCAATAAGGAACCATATCTTGCTAGCAGCAGTTAAAAAAATAGGATTACTACACAGGAAAAAGGAGCACCCTTACCTATTAGTAATAATTTTAGGAAATCTAATAACATATAGAGGTGGGATTATTAATCTTAAAACAGGACCTATTTAGTTAACTATTAAGGAAAGATAAATTAAGATGTCTTTTAATATATTACTATTAGGGAATAATAAGGCAGTACTAGGAATGCCTTAATTATAGAAATACAATCTAAAGATTAATTAGATTATAGGTTAGGTCAATATTAGAGATACTTAACACTATAAGATATAATAATAAGCTAAGTTAATATAGTACTAAGTAGGAGCAACCTATAAAGAAACAGAAAAAGGACTAAGCTATATACTAAAGAGATACTATAAGTATAGCAAAAAACTATAGTTACCGGAAAGTAAGAAGCTGTTAAAGTATATAGTATAGGACTATAAAATAGAATTAAAACTAGAAATAAGTCTAAGGTTCTTTCCAATCTATAAGCTTATTAAAGAAGAAGGTAGAGTATTAAAAGAGTTTGTCTAGGAAAATCTATAAAAGGGATATATTAAACTATTGCAGTTATTAGCGGGTTATCTAGTACTATTTATACTAAAGAAGAATAGCAAACTAAGGCTATATATTGACTATAGATAGTTAAATAGCATCACTAGAAAGGATAAGTATCTTTTACCCTTAATTAGTAAAATTTAAGATAGAATAGGTAACGCGTAAATCTTTACGAAGATAGATCTAAAATGGGCGTACCATTAGATTAGGATTAAGGAAGGCGATAAATAGAAGGCAGCCTTTAGGTTAAAGGAAGGACTATATAAGCTATTAGTTATATAATTTGGGCTTATAAACATACTAGTAACATTCTAAAAGCGTATTAATAATATATTAGGAGAATACTTGGATGAATTTATTATGGCGTATCTTAACGATATTATTATTTACTTAATAACTAAGGAAGAGTACAGAAAATATATTAAATGGGTCTTAGAAAGACTATAGGAAGAGTAAATACTAGTAGCAATTAAGAAATATAAGTTCTTTACTAGAAAGACTAATTTTATTAGATTTATTATTAAACTAGGCTAACTTAGCATAGATCTAAAGAAGATTAAAGTTATAGTAAATTAGTAAAAACTAGAGAACGTTATACAGTTAAGATTATTCTTAGGGTTTTGTAATTACTGCAGAAGGTTTATAGCGCAATAGTTAAAAGATATTAAACCATTTACGCGATTAATAAAGAAAGAAGAACTATAGGTATAGGGAAAGGAGTAATAAAAATTATTTAAGAAAGTTAAAGAGTTATTTACCTAGGAGCCAGTTCTTAAGATCTATTAACTAAGACTAAAGACGGTTATAGAAACAAACACATTATACTATATACTAGGGGCGTGCTTTATATAGAAATATTAAAATAGATAGCACCTAGTAGCATATTATAGTTGGAAGATAACACTACTAGAATTAAACTATAACATCTATAATAAGGAGTTATTAGGTATAGTTACAGTACTAAAGAAATTAAGAGCATTCTTATAAGGTATAGAGAAATTATTTATAGTTAAGACGGACTATAAGAACCTAACAAGATTCCTAATAATAAAGAAACTTAACTAAAGATAGGTTAGATGGGCAGAGATGCTTATAGAATACTATTTTAAGATTTAGTATACTAAAGGAACTAATAACATACAAGCAGACGCTCTAAGTTAGAAAGCTGAACTATAAAGTAATAAGAAGCCATTAGGAGCCTTACTATAAAAAGACACAGACGGATTAATTAGGTACAATTATCTAAAGATTATAGTAACTTAAGAAAACAATAAACTAGAGAAAGTTTATAAGTTACTAGAAAGCTTTTAGGTATAGAGGATTCTAAAAGCATAGCTAGAAGATCTATAAATGGATATATACGAGAATTAAGAAGCGAAGTATATCCTAAGAAGTATAGTAGAACATTTTATGGAAGATTTCTATAGGGGAATAACTTAAGGACACAACGGAGCTACGAGCTTAGTGTTAAGACTTTAAGAAGAATACATTATTAACGGAATCTAAAGTATTGCAAAAAGAGTAATAAAAGAGTATCTAGATTACTAAAGAAATAAACTAATAAGGTATAAGCTATATAGAGGGCTATAACCTATTAAAATACTAGAGAGACTATAGGAGGTCATATTATAGGACTTTATTATTAAGTTACTAAGGTTAAGAGATCTTATTACCGGATAAGATTATAACGTAATCTTAGTAATAGTGGATAAGCTTATAAAGTGGGGATACTTTATAGTATATATAGAAGAGATATTAGCAAAAGATATCGCTAGAATTTATATTAAAGAAGTGTTCGTAAGATATAGAGCACTAAGTAAAATTATATTAGACAGGGACCTAAGATTTATAGTAGCATTCTAGAAGGTATTCTTAGCGAAACAAAAAGTTAGAGTAGTAACTTTTACTATATATTATCTGCAGACAGACGGTTAAACGGAAAGATTAAATTAGACACTAGAATAGTATCTAAGGTACTATATTAATTACGCACAGAATAATTGGGTATTATTATTACTAATTATATAGTTTATATATAATACAACACCTTAAAAAGGAATAGGTATATTACTATTTAAGGCAAATTACGGATATAAGCTAAGGATATTATTATTATTATAGTAAGTAAAGAAAATAAGTAGTATAGCTAAAGAAAGAATAAAGACGTTAATAAATCTTTATATAGACCTTATAGAATTAGTAAAGAAAGTATAAGAAAGAATAAAAAAGTACTATAATGCTAAGAGATCTAAGGGACTAGATCTTAAGGAGGGAGATAAAGTATAGCTACTATATAAAAATTTTAAGAGTTAACAACTAAGTAAGAAGTTAGACTATATTAGACTAAGACCTTTTAAAATTATATAGAGGATTTTACTAGTTACATTTAAGTTAAATCTACTAGCTAAAATAAAGATTTACCCTATATAGCATATCGCAATGCTAAAGCTAGTATATAGAAATATTAAGCTATTGGTTTATAAAGCAGATATATATAGAGGGTAAGAAGAGGACAAATAGTAAGTTTTAAAGATCGTTAGCTATAAGGATATTAATAACAAAATATAATACGAGATTAAGTAAATAGGCTAAACTAAGACTATCTAGAAACTATTAGATAATTTAAAAAACGCTATAGGAAAGGTATAGAAGTATTAGAAGAAATTAGGTTAGGTAGTATTAATAAAGAAGGATTACTAAAGAATAAGTCACTTAAGGGGGACCTAAGAAGAGTAGTTGCTGAGCTACTTAGATCTATTTCCTTCTTAGCTAAAAGAGAATCTATTCTTTTATTACTAAGTTCCTGTAGACCTTATTTTATAAGTTTCCACTCTTTAAAATAAACCTTTTTATAACCCTTTTTAAGATAAATTAACCGAGTAGACGCCGTAAGACGAGACTTAAGGGCCCGTTACTGAGCATTGGTAGCCTCCCGTTCTATATTATAGGAACAGCATAACTCCGCCAAAGTAATAGATAGCTTATTATCTAGCTATATAGCAGCAAATTAAATATAAGGCCCTGGAACGGGTTGGTTAGGAAACTAGACAACTATTAAGAGTAATAGGTTGTATATATTTAGTATTAAAGACGGAGTAAATATTATAGGATAAACGAACATTTACTTTAGTACACTTTAAGTAAGAGAATAGTTATTATAAAGATAGGTTCGCCAATATAACGTAAACTAGCCCCTTTTTTAATTAACGAGAATACGGAGATAGTATAATCTCATTAAGAGATAATATCGCAGTAACGGTGCGAATGCGACGAGTAGTTAAAGAAGAAGAAATTTCTTTAGGTATAATAAGCAATAATATTAACTAAATTAATTAAACGGATATTACACCTTTAGTAAATAACTTAGAAATATTAGGAATCTTTAAGAATAAAGATAAAGAGGAGGGAGATAGTGTTACGGACGCTTTAAGTATAATATTACGACTACTTAGAGAGGAGTTAGAAGAAGCTAGTTAGTTAATATAAGTACGGTCTAGGATAAAGCTAATAAAGCTATATAACAAGGAATAGTAGCTAAGGTCACGTAACGTAATCTATATAATCTATAGGATCTATATAATCTATAATAGAGTAGATAGAGCATATATATATTATATATAAGAAGGATTTTATAGGAGTATAGTTATGTATTTAAGGACCCTTAATCCCTACCTAGATAGTTCCTTCCTTATAGTAATTCTTAGAATACAATTAAAGTTAATCTATTAGGCAACCACTCTACTAGTTATTATTACGTTATTAACTTTAATTTGCATTACCTATATACCTAGCCTATTAATAAGCTTATTGTAGTATTTACTACAAGGTTCCGTTATAAAGTCCCCTAGGCTTTACACTTCTACTAAATACTAATTATATATATACTTAACATTTCTATATTTCGCCTTATCTAGTGCCTAATATATCCTTACTAGATACTTTTAGTTCTTATCTTTTAGTGCTCTATATATGTTATATATATTATCTACGTATATAATCTATACTAATATATAATATGCTTAGTGTTTTAGGTTAACTCTTAGCTTATTTTTACCCCCAAGCCCAAACCTCTCCCGTGTTAATTTAAGTATCGCAACTTTATTTATAGGTACTAAAATTTACCTCTTACTTCTCTAGTCCTCTAATTACTCTTTTAGATCTTTTAACATTATAATTAAGGCTCCTTTAATATAACTTATAGCCTTTTCTATAATTAGGTAGTCTTAAATAACTTTCTTATCTAACTATATATAGAAATCTTCCTACTTATTATTATACCTTTACCTATACTATCTTTAGTATAGCTGCTAGAGTATATACAGTTTGTCTATAAGGAAGTATCTTTTTATTACTATATTATAACAGCCTTTTATATATCATTCTTCGAACCTAGTTAAAATCCCTAAATCTTTTTCTTATTCTAGTTTAGTAAGCTACTTAGCTTATAGTGTGCCTATTCTAGGCCTATTAGTAATCCTTTATATAGGTGCTCTGTCCCTTATACAACCTAGTATATTAGATTTCTTATTTAGTTTCTAATCTTACTATAAGGTAATTCTTACTCTAAATTTGTTATGGGACACCCTCGTAATACCTTATACACGTCCACCTGTTTCTACTAACTTAGCAATTAGAGACTAACCGCGAAATAGTAATCTAACGGCAATCTAATGGCAATCTAACGGCAATCTACGGCATTCTGCCATATTCTGCTAAGTTCTACTAAATTTTACTAAGTTCTGCTAGGACTACAACCTAAACCCTATTCTACCCTATATATATATTAACTAAGTAACTAAGTTAAAGATATATACCCTTTCTTCCTATTTTCCTACCTTTTTTCCTTATATAACGTCTTAACCTTCTTATACAGTTTATATATATAGCTTAATAATATCTACCTTGCTATATATTATCGCTGCTTATACTTACTCTATAATACTATATTATGTTAACTTTATATACCACCTCTAAAATGCAGAATAACCCCAAAGCCTCTATAACGGCCGCTGGTATTATATCCGTACTCTAAAAACAACTGGCAGAAATATAAAAGTCTTTTATAGACGCCCTTATATAAAACTAAGCTACTCTAAATTAACGATAAGCTAAATAAGAAGCATAATACCAGTAATTAATTAAGGACCTCTAAGAAGAAATCCGTATACTTAAGATGCCTACATTAGGGCCTTAAGACTAAATACTATCTCTAGAGATAAATATACGGAACGCGAGCCCCGAACTTATAGCAACTGTTTACCTTAAACTAACTACTACACTAAAATAATCTGAACGACTACTAGATCCCCTAGTATTTACTAGTAAATAATAAAAACTCCAATTATTCCTAAGCTAGTTTAAAAATAAGCTAACTAGTAACGCTAACCGTTACCTAACTAAAGCTAACTGACTCTGTTATGCCTTAAGTTAACTAAAAGAAAAGGCAGCTGACCTTATTAAACCTCTTCAGCCAACCTTAGTATAAAGCCTAGTTGTACTTCTTAAAGCCTTATATAGTAACCTAAACCGCTAAGCTATTGCCTAGAGAAAGATAAACTATATAGCTTAAGAAATAAAAAGTTTCCTAGTATACTTCTCTAAATTTAACCGTTACGCAAGGGAAATAGGCTAGAATAACTCCACACTAATTAACAGCCTTATTAAATCTTTAAGCCCTAAACTAAAAACCTCCTTAATAGGCGTAGACCTACTAGGAGCCCTTAATGCCTACGCAAACGTCGTTAATAAATAATATAATAATATACTACGCCTAATACCAAAGTCCGCCCCCCAATATAATACGGCAACCCTATAAACATCTACTAAGTTATTATCTCAGCCTAAGTACCCTAACGCCATAAATATTAATACTAGAACCCTAAAGTACGCCCTACTAGGGTCCCCTAAATAAGAAAGACGCATTAAGCTAGGCCTTTGCTTTAAGTACGGAAGTAAGGACTATATCTTAAAATACTGTCTTATTCCCTTACCTACACCCTAAAATAATTTATAAACGGCTAATACTAGTAACCGTTTACTGCATTAATCTTTTAGTTACCGCCCCTAATCTTTACCTAGTTCCAGCCCCATGTCTAGTAAGCACTACTTATAAGGGCGAAGCTATAACCAATATTCTATAGGAACCCCTTCCCGCTCGCCACTAAAAGGCATATCTTAGAGTTAAGTCGCTCTCTAGGACAGCTCTACCTTAGGATCTCATTAAATGCTTTAGATGTCACAAACTCTAACTCTTAGGATTATAGTATAACCATTAACTGTTATCTTTAGCAGAATAGTTAATAGGCTAACGCTTAAATCCTAATTAATATAGGAGCTAGTAGCATAGGATTTATTAACAAAATTTTTATATATAATAATAGTTTTACCCTAACCCCCCTTAACCGGCATATTAATATATTTAGATTTAATAGCAAACGCACCATCTTAGGCCGTATTACCTATATAGTAGCCCTAAGACTCTAATACCTAAACTATAAAGAACTAATTAAGCTTTTTGTTACTACCTTAGGTTACCTAGTAATCCTTAAATAACCCTAGATAAAGCTATATAAGGTGACTATTAATTAGGACAACCTTAAGCTTCTATTTACTACCTCTTATTATAAGCAAAAGTGCCTTACTACTCGCTACTTAGACCAAGAACTAAAATCTAAAAAATCCACTAGGATCTACCAGTCTAAAATTTCTACGACTGTTTACCCTATACCTAAGGAATCTACTAGATTCTACTAACCTAGGAATCCTATTAATATCCACTAAGGACCCGAAAACTCTACTAAATTCCATAAGCTATTACTAAGCACTATACTACCCTAAGCTAAGCAGAAGCTTAAGCTTAATATACAAAAATACTAGAAGGACTAGTATTCTACTATAAAAAGGATTCTTAAAGAACCTAAACCTAAATCTAATACTAACTCCGTACCTAATACCGAACCTAAACCCAAATAAGAAACTATAGACAATCTAAGCGAACTTAGCACCCTAAATATCCGCATAATTAGAGCTACTCTGTTAGCATAACTTACTAAAAAACCTAAACATATAATCTCTACTATTACTATAGCTGATATTAAGAAGGCCTTAGCATCGAAGAAGCACACCGACCCTGCTATAAGGGTATTAGTAGAGTACTATAACCGCCTAGAGGTATTTTTATAGAAGAAAGCTAATAAGCTACCAGAACACCAATTATACGACTATAAGATTATACTTAAAGACAGAAAGCAGCCTAGATTTAGACCCCTATATAGGATGTTTTAAAACGAACTTTAAGTATTATAGAAGTATCTAGATAAGAACCTAAGTAAAGAATTTATTAGAGCGAGCTCATCACCTATAGCCGCACTAGTAATCTTTATTAAGAAACCCGGCGGCGGTTTATACTTTTATATAGACTACTAAGCTCTTAATGTTATTACCGTTAAGAACTAATATCCGATCCCGTTAATATAGGAGACATTAAACTAACTAAGTAAGGCTCGCTATTATACAAAGCTTAATATTATCTCTGTATTTAACCGCCTCCATATAATAAAAGGAGATAAATAGCTTACTATATTCCGTACTTAGTATAGATTATTTAAATATTTAGTAACGCCATTTGGCCTTATAAATGCCCTAAGTTTATTCTAATATTACGTAAATAACACCTTATATCCCTACCTGGATATCTTTTATACTGCTTATATTAACAATATCCTAATATATAGTAATAAGCCCGCGAAGCCCTACTGCACACGTCCACGTTACCGCGGGTGGAAACATTATCTAGAATCCTATTCCTCTTAATAGCTAAGTGTAGAGGCGATGGTAGAGAGCCGTCGTAGCGCGTGTAGCGCTGTCGTTTAACTCTGTGGTGATGAGCTCGTGACGCGTGTAAAGCATCGCCCTTAACAACATTAGGAGCCTTACTGCCTCCGCTTAGAGCTCCTATTCTACTATCTAGGGAGGCCTATTAAGGGAAACTAGGATATAAAAACCGCCCGATATACAACTACCTAGCTTATAGCTAGGCCCGAAACTGGCCTTATCTAGCTAGTTAACGTAAATGCGTCCTAGGCGTATAATAGGACACCCTTAGGCTTACACTAGCTCTAAGATTATAAAGTATACGCGATAAGGGCGTAGGGATCCTCTTTTTATAAGAACTTATTAAGGTTAACACGTCGCAGATACTTTATATAAAACTTATTAAGGCCCCAAGGCCACCATAAAGAACTTATTAAGGCCCTACCTAAAGAACTCATTAAGGCCCCTCTATAAGGGTCTATCTGGTATCCGGTTACACCTAGGTAACTTAAAAGAGGGTCTTAATAGGCGTAGTACGCGCGACCTAGTACAGCGACAGTGACGCGACGGTAATGTAATGGTAACGCGACGGCGACCAGACGGCTTAACGAGGTGGAAACATAGGTAAAGCTCTAGGCAGTAGAAACACAGGCCAGCTTCAACGGCCCCATAGCGTACGACTTAGTTAACTCACAGTTGGCTTATAGTTAACTCGTAGGCGACTCACAGGAGGGTCTTAATAGGCATAGTGTACGTAACCTAATGCGTATATACATAAGGCGACTCACAGGAGGGTCTTAATAGGTGTAGTGCACGCGACCTAATATATATATATAGGGGAGGCTATAGGGGAAATATAGGCTAGTTGGACGAGGACTTAATAGTTAGAGATATAGGTATAGCTTATAAAAAGAGGGGATATAAGCTTAGTTAGTAGGAGGGGGGGGAGTAGGTTACCTAGTGCAGGACTTAGCGTCTTTATAGCCCCCCTCTTATAAGATACAGTCGGCCTATTATAAGGAGACTCCTATAGGTAACGTAAAATAGGAACTGGTAGTAGTATAGGGTATTGCGCCCCTATACTTCTACTAGCCTCCTATAAGGCGTAGTGTATAGTAGCTATTACTAGCTTTAGGGACCTTACTCCTTAGCTAGGCTTTAACCCCTAGTGCACCTAGTAGGTAGGTAGGATTACGCCCTAGCCGGAGAGACTATTATATAGCTTAAGAGAACGGATGTGCGTATTAGTATATTAATAGACAAAACCGTTTACCTCTAGGGCGGTATACCGGTAAGATACGCTTAAGGAGTAAATAGGAGTTACTTAGGTAGGGGAGGCTTTTTTAGTCTGGGCCTTAACTATAGAAGGTACCTAAGGCTTCTATATTACAGGATGTAGCTATAATACCTTTACAGGATCACGCTAATAGGTACGTAAGACGGGAGTTATAACCCCTAGAAAAGGCAGCTTATGCCTATACTGGCGGAAATAATAGAAAAGGTATAAAACTAGAGGCTATAGAAGGCACTTAAGCCGTGCAAAAGCGTACTAACTTTAGAAGAAGACTCTTATATAGACTACGGGGGAGCAGACTAGTACTTAAGCTAACCCATTATAAGATATCTAAAAGAACTAGTAAAACCCCCCGTTAAGGTAGTAGCAGCCAACTGCTTATAGAAAGCCCCTAGGCCTTTAGGCCTAGGTTTAGGATAAATACTAGAAAACTAGGGTAAAGGCCTAGATAAGTAGGTACGTTAAACTCTACTATATAACCACCTGCCCCCATAATAAGGGCCTTTAGGCTATAGCGAAATGGGCAAATAAAAAGGCAGGGCGCCTAGTAAAAGACCCACATCTACCACCCCTATGAAGAGTAGGAGAATTATAGGCTATAAATAACAATAATAAGAAGGCAAAGATCCTTATAGAAAGGTTCTTCCCCTAACCAGCTCTAGCAGACCTTAGTAATATCACGGGCGAAATACTAGTAACTCGCCTACGGGTTAACAGCGACATAATAATAGAGGAAATGGCTAGAACTATTAGCTGCCTTTTAAATAATATAGTACTAGAACTAGATAGGATTCTAAATAAGGCCCTAAAAACCTATAGGCCACTTATAGCACCTTAGCTTACAGATATAGCTAGAGTATACTTTGCTATAGGCTACTACCTATAACTCGGAAGATCTATAACGACGGTTGTCTTATAAAAAGAAGGTAAAGCAGATTACTTAATCCCAGGAAGCTACTGCCCTATTGCCTTAGAAAACACCCTTAGCAAGATCTTAGAAAGGGTAATAGTAGAACACATAGCAGATATAGTAAAGAAACACGCCCTACTACTATAAAGCCAAATAGGGGCAAGAAAGAACCGCTTAACACTATCAGCACTTACGCTACTCGCTGCCACTATTAAATCTGCATAGGCGATGCGAAAGGACTTTATAATATCAATACTTAGCCTAGACATTAATGGTGCCTATAACAATATACCCTATAAGCGTCTCCTATATATCCTTAGGGTAAAGGGCTTCCTAAAATAGATTATATAATTTGTCTAAGGGTTTATAGGCTAGAAAGAAACATTACTAGTCTTTAGCAGATACTAGAGCCCCCCTATTATAGTTACAACAGGAATACTATAAGGATTACCCCTCTCGCCTATACTCTTCCTTTTCTTTATAAGTAACCTACTTAACTCCTTTAAGGAAGGGGCGACCTAGGGAATAGGCTTTATTAATAATATAAACCTAATCATATTCGGGCCAACAGCCGTAGAGAATTGCAGAACACTAAAGAAAGCCTATAATACTTATATAAAATAAGCAAAATGTTATAAAGTCTAATTCTTACTAGAGAAATACCAGCTAATCCATTTTATAAGAAAACGCAACTAATCTGCAGATCTCTAGCATATAATTTACATCTAAGGCTTTAGGGGTTAACTAGTTTAGGGCCTAAAGGTATTAGGAGTATAGGTAGATAGTAAGCTCTGATAGAGCGCATATACAGCGTAAGCGGCCCGTAAAGGCTAAGCACAGTTTATCGCTTTATCTAGGATTGTTAATTCTATATAGGGTCTATGCTTCTAAAGGTCACGCCTACTATATATAGTAGTTGTTTGGCCAACCATAACATATAGATCTAGTATTTAGGCCATTAGAGAAACTAAAAAGGGCCCCCCTAAATTACTCCTTAAACCACTTTAAAAGATCTAAACAGCCTACCTCTAGAGTATTATAGGCGGGTATAAGCGAACGGCCACAGTACTGCTTAAGAAGGAATCTAATATTCCCCCCCTATAGTTATATATTAAAGCCGCTGCAATATAAAGGACGTAAAATAAACGCAACTCTAATGTTATAAAGTATATTAAGACACGCCTAAGTAAACTATAGAGGGACCCTAGGGTGCCCTATAGGAGAATAAACTAATAACCCTAAAGTAGGGAAGAGATATTAGAGAAACAGGTAAAAAAAGTAGAAGAAGAATAGTACCGCTTTAGGGCCTAGGCCCATATAGAGAAGAAAGGGAGACACGTAAGAGGTTAGTAAAAATAATAGTAAGATAGAGAAAGGAGCTAAAGTAAAACATATAAAAACGCTAGGAAACTATCTACTATAATATAATACTGGTTGGACTAACGCTAGAGAGGTAAATAGGAGTTAAAGGTACAGAGGCTAACTTAGGCAAGACAAACCTAAGCTATAGCATAGTTAACGCTATAGGGGGTAAATACCTAAGGGATCTAAGAAGGCCTAATAAAGGTAGAAAATATAATAGTAATACTCTTAAGAACAGGAATAATAGGACTAAAAGATTGGCTTTACTAGGTAGGTGTCCTAGTAGGTAGCCCGAGATGCGAATATAGCTGGCTAAGACAGATACTAAAACACGTAATACTGCTATGCCCCCTACGCACCAATTAAGAAATAATACTCTTAGTAGCTGGCATAAAGAACTATAATATACTGCTCTTAATATAAAAAGGCCTCAAGGCGGTTACCTAGTGGCTTATTAGTTAAAATATGCTAAATTAGTTCTAGGTTATAAGGGAAATAGTAATAGAAGGTAAGGGGACGAGCATCAAGTGCCCCCTAGTAACTCTATAATAGTAGAGTAATAGTTTATAATACTAGCGCGTCCGTAGGCTTATTACGGCAGCAGTAGTTCCTAAGGAGGTTAAATAGTAAGGTAGTAGAGCACTATAGGCAACTTATAGGCACTAAGTAGGCAAGTCCTAAAAGGCAGGGAGATGGATCATAGGGTTTTCTCATTTTTCTTAAATAGAGTTTTCTCCCTATATATAAATAAGGAGTAGTCCGCATGGGCCTAATAGGGATCCAAATCGGACGTTAAGCAATGAATTATTATTATTATTATTATTATTATTATTATTATATATAGTAATAACCTAACTAAATATTAAAAACACGTTAACCTTATCCTATAAGCCCTATACGGAGCTAGTCTATAATTAGATATAGATAAATATAAGTTTTATAAAACGGAAGTCCTATACCTTAGACTTTTTATTTCTATAAATAGTATATAAATAGACCCAAAGAAAGTTAAAGCAATTATAAACTAGCAGAAACCCAAGAACATTAAGGATATAAGAGCCTTTATAGGATTTACTAACTTCTACCAATAGTTTATTAATAACTTCTCCGCCCTAGTTTTACCCCTTATTACTTTAACCTAAAAAGATAAAGCTTTTATCTTTAATAAAGAATATAAGAAGGCCTTTACGTATCTAAAGGTTATATTTACTACTATACCTATACTCTAATACTTTAACCTAGAACAAATAAGTGTTATAGAAGCCGACTTATCTAATTACATTACTAGAGGTATTCTGTCTTAATATAACAAAGAAGGAGTATTATACCCTATAGTATACTTCTTAAAGCAACTAAGCCCTACTAAATGCAATTATAAAATCTATAATAAAGAATTACTAGCTATTATTAGATGCTTTAAGCAATAGCGACCTAAACTAGAAGGCGCCGGATTTCTAATTAAGGTCCTTAGCGACTATAAGAACCTACAGTACTTTACAACCACAAAATAGTTAAGTCATTATTAGGCTTACTAGTTAGAATATCTATTACGCTTCCAATTCTTAATTATATACCGCTTAGGCGTCTAAGGTTAGAAGCCTAATGCCCTAACCTAACACTTATAAGACGCGCTAGCCCTAGAAGAAGCGCGCTCTTACTAAAATTAGACCCTACTTTACCCTAAACTATTTAACCCTCCTACTAAAGATCTTATGGTATATATCCTTAAAATAACTAATTAATTAATTAAACAGATTATAGTTAATAAATACCCAAATAACGAGTTTATCTAAAAAACACTTAAACTAATATAAGATGGCATTAGACGCTCTAGAAAGATTTCTCTAAGTAAATATAAAGCCCGCGGAAACCGCCTATATTACTAGAACCGTCTAATTATCCCTAATTATAATAAGCTTAAGCTTAAGCTCCTTAAACACGTATACGATCTACTAGTAGCCAGCCACCTAGGCTAAGGAAAAACCCTAAAACTACTCTAACGAGAATACTATTGGCCGAATATATATAATATAACATAAAGGTATATCTCTAGCTGCTATATCTGCCGGCAAGCTAAAGCTTTATATAAGACATATAATGGCCTTCTAAAGCCACTACCTACTCTAAACCAAAGATAAAAGGATATCTTAATTAACTTTATTATTAATCTCTCCGTAAGTAAAGGCTATATAAATATTATAGTAGTTATAGACCAACTATCCAAAATAAGACACTTAATTACCTACCCTAATATGTCAACACCTGCTATTACCCAACTATTCCTAAATTACGTATAGAAACTCTATAAACTCCCTAAAACAATTATCTCTAATAGAGGCAGCCAATTTGTCTTTATATTTTAAGAAGAACTAACTACCCAACTCCATATTAAAGTACTATTATTTATAGTATACCACCTAGAAACGGATAGTTAAACGGAACATATAAATGCTATAATAGAGCAGTATATTCGGATATACACGTTATACTTACAAGATAACTAGATTAACTAGCTTATATTTACCAAGTTTATAGCAAATAATTCCGTTTTATAAATTATAAAGGTCTCCCCATTCCTAGCTAACTACGGCCAGTATCCATAAATGGGTTTTAAACCCTTTAGCAACGTTCCTTACCCCGCTTATTAAGCCTTATAAGTTACAGAAGCAAACAAATTCGTAAAAAAGATAGAGGAACTATAATAGTTCCTTACTAACGAAATAATATAGGCCCAATCTGTCTATAAAGCCGCAGCAAATAAAAAATAAACCCTAGCACTAGCTTACTAAATTGGTGACTTTGTCTAGCTAGATATAAGAAATCTAAACACAAAACGACCTGCTAAGAAACTTAATTAGAAGAACGCTGGCCCTTATAAGGTTGAGAAGGTCGTCTCCTCTTATTTTTACTAATTAAAGCTCCCTAATACGGTTAAAATCCACCCCGTATTCTATACGTCAGTCCTCTATCCTACTGCCCCTATATTAGACGCCCTGCCTAGATAGATATAGGACCTTCTCCTACCAGTTAAAGTAGATAGTGAGAATAAGTACTTTATTAAAAGAATTAATAATATTAAGTATAACAAACGGAAACGCTAATATATATATCTTACGAAATAGAGAGGCTTTACTAAGTCCTTATAGGAACCCGTTAACTCTATAGAACTTATATAAGCCGCAGAAGACTTTCACAAACTCTATCTAGAACTACTACAGCCCTATCTCGCAGAAGCTCAAGTTTAAAGGGGGGGTACTATTATGGGACACCCTTATAATACCTTATACACGTCCACCTATTTCCACCAACTTAGTAATTAGAGACTAACTACGAAATGGTAATTTAATAGCAATCTGATGGCAATCTAACGGCAATCTATGGCATTCTGCTATATTCTGCTAAGTTCCACTAAATTCTGCTAAGTTCTGCTAGGACCATAACTTAAACCCTATTCTGCCCTATATATGTATTAACTAAGCAACTAAGTTAAAGATATATGCCCTTTCTTCCCGTTTTCCTACCTTCTTTCCTTACGCAACGTCTTAACCTCCTTATATAGTTTATATACATAGCTTAATAATATCTACCTTGCTATATATTATCGCCGCTTATACTCACTCCGTGACAAAATTCCTCTATAGTTTCTTTCTTTTTGCGTCTTATAAGTGGATCCTTAAAGTCTTCCTACTTCTTAATCTCGTTAATAGTCCTTATTCGTGTTTTAAAGTCTTAATTCTATAGGATTTTTAATCCTAAGCTGGCTTCTATCTTAAGCTTTACTCCTACCTTAGTCTAACTAGGCTTAGGTATTCTTATCTCGTCTTAAGAGTCCTAAATCTCACTTATTTCTTCTTAAGAATCTTATACCTATAGGAAACTCTATCCTAAGCTTATTTGTATATCTTTAAACTAAGCTATTACTCTACTCTATTGGTTATTGTCTATTATAGGTCCTTAAGCTTGCCTTATCTCGTCTTAAGAATCTTAATTATCTCTTATCTTATTTTAAGAATTTTAAGCCTTTAGCCTTTTGCCTTTATTAAGTAATGAATTAGCACTAGCAGTTGTCTGCTTACTTAATCTTTATAAAATACTCTTCCTTTTATTTTATAAAGTGATAGATGCCGTATCTAACGGTGTTATAATGCCCGTTACTAAACCTTACTCTATAGCGGTCTTAGTTTCTACTTCTAATATAACTTCTTTAAGGTTTATACGTTCCTAATAAACTGCCCTTATTGCCTTATCGTCTGCAAATGTTTCGCCTATATTAAACTTGTTGTCTTTAATATCCAATCTACGTAATAGTTTATTAGTTCCCCTATATTTTAAGGATTTTGGCTCTTATAGCTAATAGCTTGCGCTATACTTAGCGTCTTTATAAATTTGGTATGCGTTATTATAGCAAAACGCGAAACTTCTAATTAAACATTCTTTTGTTCCTTGTAGTACACTATTATCCCTTTATACGTGTATATCTTCCACTACTAGTCTAGTTCCCTTTATTGCATAGTAATTCTAACTATCTTTATAATCCCTTGCGAAATAACCTTATTTCCTATAATTTATATAAGCTCTATTTTTAAACTACTAACTTTACTATAGAGTCCGCCTAAACGTCTTCTGCTGCTAAAATCCCTGGTTTAGCCTCTACTCCTTAGTCCTATAATTACTAGATCCTTAACCTTTAGGTTTTTATAGTTTCTTACTCTATCTCTTATGGGCTTCTCTAATACTACTTAGGTCTATTAGTTCTGCGCTATACTATAGTTTCTAACTTAGCTTTAGTCGTTGCGTACTTTACGCCTTATATAACTATAGAACTCTATCCTAGCCTCTCTTNGCCTATTCCCTTTAATAGATCTAATTATTAATCTTAATTGCTTAATCTATTAACTCCTATAGGGTATCCGCATCTTCTATTAGGATAATTATATCCTAGACTTTAGCCTTAAGTCCTTGCTTATACTATGGCATAAGCGCCTTATTATTTTACTTAACTTGCGTAGCTAGCGTCTAGAACTGCGTTATATACTTAATTACTAAGGTTCGTTACGTAATATCTTGGAGTTTTCTTTTTACTATAGTTACTACCTTAGGGTCTTTAAATATTTGTGTAAGTCGCTCCGTAAACCCTTCCTAGCTTAAGAATATAAATCGTACCTCTTAATTAGTGGTTGTTATTCTATTTGCCTATATTTCCGTAAGGCAAAACCTAAACTACCCAAGTGCTCTTCTTAATAGGAATAGTCCCGCATAGGCTATTTGATCTATAGGTATTAGTAGCTTTACCCCTTCTTATATAACTTTAAAGTACATTTATATAAGAAACCCCTTAAGCTTTAATCTCTCTCCTAAGTATCTCTTAATTAATAGTAACTTAATCTTTACTACTCTAATTCTATTAACCCTTTCCTCTAACGCCGCATTATTAGTCATTAATTAGTTAACTATCTCTTATAGTTATCCGACCGTTATAGGTTGCTATAAATTAGTATCTGCTATACTGGTATCTCCTGACCTTAAAGTAGTTGCCGCCGTTAATAGCGTTATAGTGGCTGCTTTTAGTAGCATATTGTTTGACTTTCTATATTTAATACCGTAACTAGGTAGTAATTATATAACGGAACCTTATAGCAAGTACTACAATAGGCTTATTATTAGGCTAGGTATATAGGTAATATAAATTAAAGTTAATAATGTAATAATAACTAGNGGAGTGGTTGCCTAATAGATTAACTCTAATTATATTCTAAGAATTACTATAAGGAAGAAACTATCTAGGTAGGGATTAAGGGTCCTTAAATACACAACTGTACTCCTATAAAATCCTCCTTATACGTAATATACGTGTTATATATAAAGTACGTAGGTTCCCTCCGTTCCTCTTATTTAATACATAGCATATTATGTAACCTTAGTTACTATTCCTCATTATATAGTTCTACTGGTTCCATTCTAGACTATGCCTAAATTAACTAACTAGCTTCTACCGACTCTTCCCCAAGTAGTTATAATATTGTACTTAAAGCGTCCGTAATAGCACTGGTAGAAACTAGTAGATTGCGGCTAATAGATATTAGTAGATTATAATAGATAGTTGTAGATAGTTATAGACAGTTTTACACAGTTCTAAATAGTTGCCGTTATGTAACTAGAGGATCGTATAGAACGTTAAGCAGCGCCGCCCTTTATCTCCTTTCCTTTTTCTAGCTTTAAATCCTTGTTTATAGACTACCAATTATATAGGCTTGCGCGTCCCTCTTACTATACTTATGCCTTAATTAACTAAGTCACTGCTATTAAGTATAAGACTAAATAGTACTATAGATTTTATAACCTCTTAATATATATATATTAGGAAGGCCGCTAAAAGGTTAAAGTCCTTTAGTTATTATAGGCCTCCAAGTTCTAATTACTCTATAGCTTTACTATTAGTTTAAGAAAATAGCTTAGTAATTAGGGGTAATATATTACTAGGTTCCGAAAGTATATTAGGGATATCTTATTTAGGTATATTTAGACCCTTATTAGTAATAAACTAAATACTAACTAGAATATTAATGGAAACTAATAGGGCTTATACCGCCTAAAACCTAGTGCGTAAAGCAATAAGTACTTAAGTATTCTATACCTAGAGCTTATTCTATAATATAGGGAGTAAGATATCTATTATTTATTTTCCTTCTCCTATTTTAAAGCCTTTAGTATAGTCTAGCCGTTATAACAGTCTATTAGTAAGGTTACTTTCCCCTAGCTTATATTTAATCTTAAAATTAAATTATATAAGCTCCTCCACCTATTTAGCCTATTAAGGTGTAAGCTTCTTTATAATTATAAAGTAGCGTAGATTATAATAATCTAAGAGTATACAAGTAGTATAGCTCGCGTGCTTAAGATAGTATTGCTACTATTTAAAGCAGTTAACTATAGCCAGCAGTTCCTTATTATGGGTATAATACCTAACTTTAAGCCCTTAGAATTTTCTGCTATAAAATACTATTAGTTTTTAGTAGAGCTAGGTAGCATTTAAATACGTATTAGGTTATAATAGGATACTAATAAGGGCAAATTTTAATATATTAGTAATTATTATTAATAGCTAATCTAGGTTAAAATGTCGTAGTAATAAAGCTTTTATAAACTTTATATATAGTTTTTAAAAGGCCTCCTAAACCTTTCTAGGCTATAACTATAGTTTATACTATTTAGTTAGTCCCTTTTTAGTTTTCTTCCTTCCCATTTTTAAGCTTTTGCCTCTTAAGCTAGGTCTTAGAAAGCTTCTATAATATAATTAAATTGGTATTAAATAACGTCTAAGTAGTTATAGATAAAGCGTTTATAGAAATTATTAAAGCCTAGATATACTTAAATATCTTAATAGCTCTCTAGCTCTAGCTACTCTTAAATTATCTATACCTATACTCGGTCTATAACTACACCTATAGGCATTATAATATAACCTAGAAACTCGACCTGCTTAGTATTAAAGATATACTTTAATGCCTTAGCGTAGAGGCCCTAATTGTTTAAACATTCTAGTACTTCGCGGACGTATTACTTATACTAATCCATATCTTCTAAGTAGATTAAAATATTATCTAAATAATTAACGTATATACGGTTAACTAGTCCTCCTAAGGCTCTATAAATATATAATTAGAATTGTCGGTATCACCTGGGGGGGTACTGCAATTGCAATATAAGGTAACTGGTTCTTGGTTTATTCGTGTTCTTTCCGTCATCTACTAAAAGAGAAAGAAAGGGGTAGTAAAGGTCGGGCTATCTATCGGGCCGTAGGTAGTTAGGTGACCTACGCTACGCCATACAGCCCCTGCCGCATACGCTCCACGCCATTTATCTAGTAACGATATTTATAATCTCTACTTATATAGACACTGGCGGCATTTATAAAAAGAAAAGAAGGTAAGAAAGTATAAAGGAGAAGTATATAGGTTAACAGGTGCTCGGGGCAGTAATCGCGGATGTTTCGGTATTGCGAATATTACGGATATTGCAGACGTTGCGGATATCATTACGGATATTGCGGATATCGCTACGGATATTGCGGATATTGCGGATATCGTAAAAATTGCGGAAGGTGTTATAGGAGTATCCCATAACAGAGCGTAGTTGAAGTTAGAACCGAAGGTATGGCGGCTTTAGAAGGTATAAAAGTTGTCGCAGACCATAGGGGAAAATAGGTGGAAGGGTTAACAACCAAGTATTATATAACGTTGTTCCTCCTCCTCCTGGGTCTGGTTGCTGTTGTCGGGTAAATTGCAATAGGGTATGCTGTTGTCGGCCAGGTTGCCGAGGGTCGTACTGCTGCTACTAGGCAGGCTGCTGAAAGTTATACTGTTGCTAGGCAGGTTGCTGGGGTACAAGTGCAACAGGTGTTTGAGGGTAGTACTGCTGTTGAGTAGCAGTCAGTGCAGCTTGCTGGGGTATAGATGCAACAGGTGGTTGAGGTGTCACAGGGGTATTCGTAGAGGGAGCTGTGACGTTCGCAGAGGGAGCCGTAACGTTTGTAGGCGGAGCCGTAACGTTTGTAGGCGAAGCCGTGACGTTGGTAGACGGAGCCGTAACGTTTGTAGGCAAGGGAAGCTCGGCCGTAGGAAGGTCATTTAAGACGGCTGAGGCTGGGGTGGCAGACGACACCAGAGTTAATGGACGTAATTTAAGACGGCGGTTAATGACATATGAATTAAAAGGTCCTTCAGTACTAATAAATAGTCTAATTTCTGCATCTGACCATTCCGTACGGTCGTTCTCGTGGGCGACGTTGTATAGTGCTTGTGGTATTAATTTGCTCTTCTTATTAAAGACCTATACTCTATTACGTTAGAGTAGTTGTTTAAGTTCCATAATTGCGGACCTATAAGCGTCCTTAAATATCTGTACCTCAAAATTGTCAAAGTCCTCTTGGTATAATTCCCATAGGCTTTTATCCTTAAAATTGTATTTAGTATACTCATTAATTTTAAAGTTAATGTAGTTAGTGATATCTTCTGCAGTAGTCTCGTTGGTTAGGGTGATCCCGTTGCCCCAGCGCGGACGTTGGGTTCCTGCGTCGGACATAATAACTGGTGTAGATCGTGGTGTAGGTAGGGGTGCTGCTGACGCTGCTGGGTTGTAGGGTGTACTGGCGCTCAGTAAAGAGGTCGTACTGGGTATTGATTTTGCGTGGTGGACGCGAACCGAACGAAGCCTTAGTAGGAGTCGGTTCTTTGAGTTCCCAGGGCCTTGGTAGGAAGGGTTCTCCTTATTAAGTGGTTGATTTGCGTGATGGACGCGAACCGAACGAAGCCTTGGTAGGAGTCGGTTCTTTGAGTTCCCAGGGCCTATACAGGAAGGGTTCTCCTTAGCAAACGCGACGAGATTAACGGGCCTTAGTAGGAGCGATCGCGTGTTGTCTCTCTTCGTAATAACACCGGATTCTGATCTGTAATATCACTAATTAGTGTCGGTATCACCCGGGGGGGTACTGCAATTGCAATATAAGGTAACTGGTTCTTGGTTTATTCGTGTTCTTTCCGTCGTCTACCAAAAGAGAAAGAAAGGGGTAGTAAAGGTCGGGCTATCTATCGGGCCGTAGGTAGTCAGGTGGCCTACGCTACGCCATACGGCCCCTGCCGCATACGCTCCACGCCATTTATCTAGTAACGATATTTATAATCTCTACTCGTACAGACAAGAATATTATAGGCGCATTAGCTAGCCTAAAAGGCATTACTAAATACTTAAAGTGGCTATATTAGGTCTTAAAAGCGGTTTTTTACTTATCCCCTTTTTTAATATGGAGCCTATAATAGGTGTCTTATAGATCTAGCTTTGTAAAGATCTTCGCCCTAAATAGTTAATCTAGTATTTTACTAACTAGTAGTAGTAGGTAACGGTTTTTAATTATAATCTTATTAAGACCGCGATAATCTATATATAGCCTTATAGTTCTATTTAGTTTTAGAATAAAAAGAATCGGCGCACCTACTAGTAGCTTATTAGGCTAGATCTACCCCTTTTTTAGTAACTTGTTAAAATACTTTTATAAGATCCCAAGCTCTTTATAAAAGAGGTTATAGATAAAAAGTTTTAATGGTTATTTACCTTTTTTAAAATTAATTATATAATCGTATTCCAAGTTCTATAGTAAGACTTTAGTTTATCTACCTAAAAATACCCTTAGTAAGCCCTTTAGGCCTAATAGAATATTTAACAAATTAGGGTCGCGTTTATCCTCTATATTATTATTAGGTAGGTTTTAAAGCTCCCTTAAAATGCTTATGGGCAGCATCGCGCGCTATAGTAGTTACTTATATATAGTTGCCACTATATATAATAATAATAATAATTCATTGCTTAACGTCCGATTTGGATCCCTATTGGGCCCACGCGGACTACTCCTTATTTACATATGGGGAGAAAACTCTATTTAAGAAAAATGAGAAAACCCCGTGATCCATCTCCCCGCCTTTTAGAACTCGCCTACTTAGCGCCTACGAGTTGCCTATGGTGCTCTACTACCTTACTGTTTGACCTCCTTAGGAACTACTGCTGCCGTAACAAGCCTACGGACGCGCTAGTATTATAAACTATTACTCTACTACTATAGAGTTACTAGGGGGCACCTGCTGCTCGCCCCCTGCCACTATATATTAAACAGTTATATACGGTAGCCAGTAGAGGGTATAGAATTCTTTAACATAATATTTAAGGTATCGTAATATACTCTCTACGTATTATTTAAGCTAAAGTAACTATAACGGTTAAAGTATCTTATAAAATCCTTAAGATCGCCGCCTCCTTATAATATCTCTGTAACCTATCCGGCAGTTCCCTATAAGGTATCCGTTTTAGAAGGGGTATTACCTATATTAGGCTTTATACCTATCTTATTATAAAATAGAGGTTAAATCTAATACTCCTTTAGGTGTAAAGCGTATACTATTTTACTTAGAGCTATATCCTCTAGGATATCTTTTAAGCTTATTAGTAATATACGCCCTTTTAATTCTTTATTGTTCCACTATTTAAAAGCTCCTATTTTAAAGCGTATCTTAAGATTTATTTTTATAAGCTAAGGGTATCTAAGAACAAGGTTATAACCTTTAAAGTTAGCTACCTAGAAGGATTGCGAGCCAACTACCTTAGTACAGTTATATATATTGGCTACTAACACTATAAGCTTATGGGCACTATATAGTTTAATCCAATGCTTATTTAAGAAGCCTATAATAGGTTTTCGCCACCTTAATAATAGGATAAGTTTATACTCTTTTGCTAAATTATATCGTATAAGATTAATTTCGGCGCCGCTATTATATAGTACTTAGAACTAATACGTCTTACCTATAAAGAGTATTATTTCTAGCTTAATAGTAATATAGAGGGTCTTCCTTTCCGTATCTTACCCTAATTATAGCTAGAAGACGTTTATAACTAGGGACTTTCTTTTTTAGATTATTAGTGCGATTATTACCCAACTTATTCTTCTAATAAGATTTACCTTTAGGGAAATTTCCTTTTAGCTTCTTAGAATATTTCTATAAGGGTGCCGGACAAGTATCGGGTTAGCCTTAAAAGTCTTTCCTATTATTTAGGGCCCCTAACTTTAACCCTTTTAAAGTTCTTCTTAAGAACAGCTTAGGTTTGCTCTATATTACTACTAAAATACCCACGCTTTTAATTACCCCCTAGCTTTCTACTGGAAGAGGTCTAGTTCCTTACCACGTTCTTAGTGTTTAGAACCGCTCGTTTAAAATCTATATATATAGTAATCCGCGGTAGGGCTCCTACGTCTTTATTTTATTATAAATTACTAGCTTAATTCTAGCCTAGATAAATCCAATCTTCTTCTTCTTATAAATACTACCGTCTCTATTTTTAATAGCTCTAAATTTATCTATTAAGTATAAGTTTCTATAAAGTTTATAAACTAGCGGAAGTCTTAACGGTCTAACTATATACTGTTCCAGAATTATTCTGTATTATTATATTATATAATATATAGATCTTAAGTCCAACCCTTTAGGAAGGTCTACAGCTATAGCTATATAATAATTTACTCTTTATTAGGTTAATTAAGCGCAATCTGGTTTAGTAATTGGTCTTTAATCTTACTAATAATCCAGCGTATACGTTCTTTAGTATTATCTCGTATTATTAATATCTTAAAGAAGTTATCTACCTTATAAACCCAATTGTCTAAATATTAGCCGTTAGGTTTATAACGGAGTTCTAAACTACTAGAGGCCTTAGCTAGTTAGTTTATATCCTTTTTTATTTATTGCGTAAATGCCTCTTTAAGTCTTTTACACCTTTTTAGGTAGGTGCTAGGTAGCCCCTAAAAAGCCCTTAGCCTTAGCTAGGTTATTAAAAAATTTATCTAGCCTAAATTAAACCCTACTAGATATAGATTTGCCCTTAAAGAGTTCTAATATATTTATTAGTAGCTCCCTCCTATATAGCTTTTAAGAGCATTATAACAGCTTCCTAATATCCGTCTTAAAGGAGATTAGTATAGGACTTTTACCCTTCTAAACTTAGGCTTAGGAAAGCTCCTATTATAAAGGTAATATTAGTATTAATAGCTAGTGCGGGTTTCCCAATAAGCCTTAGGTCTTAAGTTAGTGTTTAAGTTTAGTTTTTTAAAGGGGTAAGCCCGCTTAGCTCGTAAGCAGTCTATATACCGCTACTATACTAATTATAGGCTGGTGGTCTTCTGGGAGGGTTCTAGTTAGGTCCCTAGTTAGATATATTAGTGTATTCCTCTAGCATTTCTAGCTTAAGAGAAGATCTTAAAGTTACCTTTAGCGCTTAATCTTTTAATTGGTTTAGGTAGGGCTAAAGGGGTTCTAGTTACTTTTTAGCAATATTATAACCGTTATAAAGGATATCTACGTTTTCCCTAGCGGTAACTATAGGTATATAAGAGTCTTTAAGCTTCTAGCGCATTTAGGTATTAGGGCTTATTTAGCTATCTTACCTAGAGATTTATATTATCGCAATCTCTCGCTATTAAATGGGTCTTTCTACCTTAGCGCGACAGCTTTCTATAAGGTATCCGTGGAGTTTCTATTTAGGTTATTACAAGATTTTAAAGAAGGATAGTAGTTGTAAATAAAGGATATAAACAAATAATCTAGTTCTTAAGCCAGCTACCCTTCTAAATAGAGTAGAAAGGATTTAAATATAAGGGGACTTTGTAGATAGGGAGCTATAAGGACACAATTGTAGAATAGGATAGATTAGTAAAAAAGACGAATTTTTAAGGAGGTAAGGCCTCTAGTATATAACTAGCGACTATCTAAAAGGCGTCCGGGGGTTGTCTTAAGGGCAACCTAAGGTATCCGCAATAATATCCCTTACACCAATAACTAAGTAAAATGTTAGACTATGTTAGACTAGGACTATTTAAAATTATAGCCAAGATTTTAGAAGTTATGTATAGATTTAACTTACTAGCGAAAATAAAGGTTTACTTTATATAGTATATCGCGATACTAAAGCCAGCGTATAAAGACGTAAAGCCATTAGTTTATAAAGTAGGTGTATATAGAAAATAAGGGGAAGATAAATAGAAAGTTTTAAAAATTATTAGTTATAAGGACATTAATAATAAAATATAGTATAAAGTAAAGTGGATAGGCTATAATAAGACTACTTAGGAACTACTATAGAACTTAAAAAATGCTATAGAAAATGTATAAGAGTATTAAAAGAAAACGGGTTAGGTAATATTAAGAAGGAGCTAAAGATAAAGGGATTAGTTAAAGGTAATAAATAAGCCAGATTATTTAAGAGATTTACTGCTAGTATATAAACTATTTCCACCTCTTTAGCCTTAAGCTTATAAAGACTTTATTTAGTAAGACATAACTCCTTAAAGTATACCTTTTTATAAATCTTTTTAAGACGAAGTAACCTAGCGTAAGTAGCTAGTTAAGCTTTAAACACTCTCTACTCTTTAGCGTAAATCCACTCTTTATTATCTTGGAGTTTTTATACCTTAGTAAGGGCTAAGGCTAACTTATCCTTAAAATATAATATGGTAGATTAAATATAAGACCCTATAATAAATTAGATAAAGTACTAAACGCCTATAAAGAATAATAAAACGCGCATACTTAGTATTAAAGATAGATTAAATATTATAGGATAATTATATGTTCGCTTATATATACCTAGTATAGAAAAAAGGTTAGTAACTAAATAGAGCTGTAATTATAATATATATTAACTTTTTCTCCTTATAATAAGAATAGGACAGTATAACTTTACTAAGTAATAGTATAGTAGTTACTAGCTGGCTATATTAATTAAATAATAAGAATCTAATAAAAGTTATTAAATTAAAAACGGGAATACTATACCTCTAATAGACAACTTAGAGATAGAAAGTATCTTTAAGAATAAAGATAAAGAGAAGAGGGATAGTATTACAGACCTTATATTAGCAGTAGTAGAACTACTAAAAAGATATATAAATAGGTTAATTAAAATAGTATAGGAGGCGCTAGAACGAATTAAGCTATAGGATAAAAGGTAGCTAAGTTATATAATAATAATTCATTGCTTAACGTCCAATTTAGATCCCTATTAGGCCCACGCGGACTACTCCTTATGTATATATAGGGAGAAAACTCTATTTAAGAAAACCCCGTAATCCATCTCCCCGCCTTTTAGGACTCGCCTATAAAGCGCCTGTAGATCACCTATAGTGCTTCTACTACCTTACTTTTTAACCTCTTTAGGAACCACTGCTGCCGTAATAAGCCTACGGACGCGCTAGTATTATAAACTTTACTCTACTACTATAGAGTTATTAGGGGGCGCCNGTTNNTNNCCCCCCNNNCCTNTATTACTATTTCNNTTANAACCTAGAACTAGTTTAGTATATTTTAGCTAATAAGCCACTAGGTAACCGCCTTAAGGCCTTTTTATATTAAGAGTAGTGTCTTATAGTTCTCTATGCCAGCTATTAAGAGTATTACTTCTTAGTGAGTGTATAAGAGGCATAATAGTATTACGTGTTTTAGTGTCTGTCTTAGCCAGCTATATTTATATCTTAGGCTACCTACTAGAATACCTACCTAGTAAAGCCNATCTTTTAGTCCTATTATTCCTATTCTTAAGAGTGTTGCTATTATATTTTCTGCCTTTATTAGGCCTTTTTAAAGCCCTAGAGTGTTTACCCCCTATAGCGTTAACTATGCTACGGCTTAGGTCCCTCTTGCCTTAGTTAGCCTCTGTACCTTCAACTCCTATATACCTCTCTAGCGTTAGTCTAGCCAGTATTACATTACGGTAAATAGTTTCCCGGCGTTCTTTTATACTCTACTTTAACTCCTTTCTCTTTCTTACTATTATCCTTACTGGCCTCTTATACGTCTCCTTTTCTCCTCTATATGGGCCTAGGCCCTAAAGCAGTACTATTTTTCTTTTACTTTCTTTACCTGTTTCTCTAATATATCTTCCCTACTTTAGGGTTGTTGGTTTGTTCTCCTATAAGGCGCCCTAAGGTTTCTTTGTAGTTTATTTAGGCGTATCTTAATGTACTTTATAATATTAGAGTTACGTTCCTTTTACGCCCTTTATATTATAGCGGCTTTAATATATAGTTATAGAGGGGGAATATTAGCTTCCTTTTTAAGTAGTGCTATGGCCATTCGCTTATATCCACCTATTATACCCTAAAGGCAGGCTATTTAGACTTTTTAGAGTGGTTTAAGGAGCGATTTAGGGGGGCCTTTCTTAGATTCCCTAATGGCCTAAATACTGGACCTATATATTATGGTTAGCCAGATAACTGCTATATATAGTAGGCGAAACCTTTAGAAGTATAGACCTTATATAAAATTGACAATCCTAGATAATATAATGTACTATACTTCGCCCTTATAGGCTGCTTATACCGTATAAGCGCTCTACTAGAGCTTACTGTTTACCTATACTCCTAATACTCTTAGGCCCTAAACTAGTTAACCCCTAAAGCCTTAGATATAAATTATATACTAGAAATTTATAGATTAGTTGCGTTTTCTTATAAAATAGATTAGCTGGTATTTCTTTAGTAAGAATTAGACTCTATATTGTCTTACCTATTCTATATAGGTATTATAAGCTTTCTTTAGTGTTCTGTAATTCTCTGCGGCTATTAGCCCGTATATAATTAGGTTTATATTATTAATAAAGCCTATCCCCTAGGTCGGCCATTCCTTAAAGGAGTTAAGTAGGTTGCTTATAAAGAAAAGGAAGAGTATAAGCGAGAGGGGTAATTTTTATAGTATTCCTGTTGCAACTGCGATAGGGGGGCTTTAGTATCCGCTAAAGACTAGTAATGTTTTATTTTAGCTTATAAACCCTTAAACAAATTATATAATCTATTTTAAGAAGCCTTTTGCCCTAAGGATATATAGGAGACGCTTATAGGGTATATTGTTATAAGCGCTACTAATATCTAGGCTAAGCATTAATACTACAAAGTCCCTTTGCATAGCCTATGCAGATTTAATAGTGGTAGCGAGTAGTGTAAGTACTAATAGTGTTAAGCGGTTCTTTCTTACCTCTATTTAGCTTTGTGGTAGTAGGGTATATTCCTTAGCCATGTCTACTATATAGTCTGCTATTACCCTTTCTAAGATCTTGCTAAGGGTATTTTCTAAGGCAATAGGGCGGTAGCTCCCTGGAAATAAATAGTCTGCTTTACCTTCTTTATATAGGATAAATATTATTATAGCTCTTCTAAGTCTCGGGTAGTAGCCTATTATAAAGTATACTTTAGCTATATCCGCAAGCTAAGGTGCTATTAGTAGTCCGTAGGTCTTTAGGGCTTTATTTAGGATCCTATCTGGTTTTAGTACTATATTATTTAAAAGGCGGCTAATAGTTCTAGCCATTTCTTCGGTTATTATATTGCTGTTAACCCTTAGGCGAGTTACCGGTGCTTTGCCTATAATATTACTAAGGTCTACTAAAGCTGGTTAAGGGAAAAATCTTTCTATAAGGATCTTTGCCTTCTTATTATTGTTACTTATAGCTAGTAATTTACCTAGTTTTCGTAGGGGCGGAAGGTATAGGTCTTCTACTAGACGTCCCGCCTTTCTCTTTACCTATTTTGCTATTCTCTAAAGACCTTTATTATAGGGGAGGTTTAGGTTAGTAGTATGCTTATTTATAAACCGTCTTTAGCTATTCCTTACTTCTTTTTTTAGGGCATTCTTTAGCTGGTTTCTTATGTCTTTATATTATCTCTCGTCTTTAAGATTATAGCTACTTATATATTTTCTTCTTACTTACTATTAGCTAGCGATAAGAACTATATATTATGCGGACTATATATATTGCGTATAGGGGCCCGGTTTTAAGACCGGGTAGTACTCTTCTAGCCCGTTTTTAATTGCTGCCTAGATCCTTTCTAGTCTTTAGTTAATTTCCTTAGGGGTAGCTAATAAGCCTCGCTTATTTGGTATTGGGTGGATTTCTTCTAGGTTTTAAAGTTATTATTTAACTATATTAAGGAAGCTATCTATCTTAAGCTTTCTTATTACGTATCTTTTGCTATTTAGTTACGCCTTAATATCCAGATTTAGCTGTATCTGGATAGGGATATGGTTTAAAGTAAGTACTTATTCTTCTTTGGGGTTATACCTTTTAAGTCTTTAGTATAGGCCTTTGTCTATAAATATAAGGTTAATTATACCTCTAGCGGTGCCTTATTGCCATATAATTGCTCCTAGGGGGGTAGTAAGCTTAAGGCCCCAGGTGTTTATAGCTCTTAGTAAGCACTCTACCTATTATTTAGCAGTAATATAGATACCCCCCTACCACGGGTGGTAGAGGTTTATATCTCCTAATAGGATAAACTCTATACCTTTGGTTTTTAGTAAGCTTATTACTAATATAATGTTCTCTATTTATAGGACCCCTTTAACCCTAGGGTTATATATATTAATTATTTATACCGGTCCCCTATATGTCTAAATTATTATAACTGCAATATTTAGGCTAACTGCCTATTATAATTATAAGGATAGGCTAATAGCTTTACTAATTATAAAGTATACGCGTATAGCTGCTTTTAGTTTATATAGGAGCTGGAATTCTTAGGGGCAGTATATTAATTATATATAGGTATTATAATACGGCTCTTATATAGTAAGGATATAGTATTCCTCTAGGTCTAGGCTGTCTAGTAAGGGCCTTACGAGATAGTGGTTTATATTGCCGTAGTTATACTATATAATGGATAGGTAGCGGACCCTTAGTAAGGGTCCTTCGCCTTTTTTTAATTCCTTACTTCTTCTATTTCTACTTTCTTTAGAATATTTAGAACTTCTATCTCTTATATCTATACCCTAGTTACTACTTATTTTATATAAAGCTTTTTATTCCCATATCTTATGTTCCTACTAGCGCTTCTATATCTAAATCTGTTATTATCTCCAGTTCTTTCCCTATTTTTACTAGTTAGCTATATACCCTTTAAGAGTCGGCTGCGAATGTTATATTTACCGCGTTAAGTCTAATTCTTAATTGTCCTGGTCTTAAGCTTGCTATAGCTGTCCATAAGGGTCTTTGTTACGGACGCTTTAAGTATAATATTATAACTACTTGGAGAGGAGTTAGAAGAAGCTAGTTGGTTAATATAGGCACGGTCTAGGTTGGAACCCGTGGAGCTATGTGATGAGGAATAGTAACCGAGGTCACATGACGAGCTCTATAAGCTCTGTAAGGCCTATAAGGAATATCTTACGTACCTTACGTACCTTACGTACTTCACGTATAAGAAGGATTTTATAGGAGTATAGTTATATATTTAAGGACCCTTAGTCCCTACCTAGATAGTTCCTTCCTTATAGTAATTCTCAGAATATAATTAGAGTTAATCTGTTGGGCAACCACTCTACCAGTTGTTATTACGTTGTTAACTTACTTATAATACCTATATACCTAGCCTATTAACGAGTTTACCGTAGTTCCTACTACAAGGCTCTATTATACAATTACTACTATAGTTACGGTTTTAATAAGTTAAATAACATGCCACCAAAAGCAGCCACTATAATACCGTTAACGGCAGCAACCACTTTAAGGTTAAGTGGAGATATAAGTATGTAAGATACTAACTTACAACCAGTTACGGTTGGGTAGTTATAGGAAATTATTAATAGGTTAAATGAGAATAACTAAATACTTAAAGAAAGACTTAATGGGATTGGAGTAGTAAAGGTTAAGTTACCTTCAATCGAACGATTCTTAGGAGAGAGATTAAAGCTTAAAGGATTTCTAATATAAATGCATTTTAAAGTCATATAAGAAGGGGCTAAGTTAGCCATAATAATGGATTAGATAGCCTATGCGGGACTATTTCTAACGGGTTAGGTACTTAAATAGTTTAAACCCTATTTAACGGAAATATAGACTAACGGAATAACTATTACCAATTAAGAGGTACGATTTATGTTTTCTAGCTAGGTAGGATTTATGGAACGATTAATATAAATATTTGGGGACCCGGAAGTAATAACTATAGTAAAGAAAAAGCTTTAGGACCTAACGCAGCGAACTTTAGCAATTAAGTATATAATATAGTTTTAAACATTTACTATATAGGTTAAATGGAATAATAAGGCGCTTATGGCACAGTATAAATAGGGACTTAAGGCTAAAGTCTAGGACGCAATTA
Organism: Cenococcum geophilum 1.58; assembly: GCF_001692895.1. NCBI lineage: Eukaryota > Fungi > Ascomycota > Dothideomycetes > Gloniales > Gloniaceae > Cenococcum > Cenococcum geophilum. The sequence goes on from NW_027137597.1 coordinate 66,954, forward strand.
TTCTAATAGAAGATGTGGATACCCTAAGGGAATTAATAGATTAAGCGATTAAGATTAATAATAGGATCTTCTAAAGGGAACAGGCTAAGAGAGGCTAGAATAGAGTTCTATAGTTATATAAGACGTAGAGTACGCAATAACTAAAGCTAAATTAAAAACTATAGTATAGCGCAGAGCTAATAGACCTAAGTGGTACTAGAGAAACCTATAAGAAATAGGGAAAGTAACTATAGAAACCTAGAAGTTAAGGATTAAGTAATTATAGGACTAAGAAGCATAGGCTAAACTAAAGATCTTAACAGCGGAAGACGTTTAAGCGGACTCTATAGCAAAAGTAATAGTTTAAAGATGGAGCTTATATAAATTGCGGAAAATAGGGTTATTTCGCTAAAGACTGTAGAAGTGGTTAGAGTTATTACGTAGTAAAGGGAACTAGACTAATAGTATGTAATATATATATATAGAGGAATAATAGTATACTACGAGGAACAAAAGAATATTTAATTAGAAGTTTTGCGTTTTATTATAACAACGCATACTAAATTTATAAAGACGCTAAGTATAGCGCAAGCTATTAGCTATAAGAGCCAGAGTTAAAAAGACTTAAAGGAACTAAAGAGTTAGATAAAAAAATAAGATCGACTCTATAAGCTAGATTAAGATATTATAGTAACATACGGACAATAATTAGTAATAATAATAATGGAGTTAGAGTACTTATTAATTAACAGTAATAAGGATAGTAAAGGAACTAACTGGGGGTATCTAAACCTTAATAACGCAATAAAAGTAGAGACTGAGACCGCCATAAAGTAAGGTTTAGTAATGGGTATTATAACATCGTTAGATACGGCATCTATTACTTTATAAGATAAAAGGAGCAATATCTAGAGATGATTAAGTAAGTAGATAACTGCTAGTGCTAGCTTACCACTTAATAAAGGCAAAAGGCTAAAGGCTTAAGATTCTTAAGACGAGATAAGAGATAATTAAGACTCTTAAAAAGAGATAAGGCATACTTAAAGACTTATAACGGACGCAAACCGATAGAGTAGGGTAGTGGCTTAGTTTAAGAATATATAAATAAGCTCGGGATAAGTGTTCCTAACGGCATAAAATTCTTAAGATAAGATAAGTAAGATTTAAGACTCTTAAGACGAGATAAGAACACTACGGACGCCTAGTTAGACTAAGGCTAGAGCTAAGCTTAAGTTAGAAGCAAGCTTAGGATTAAAGAATCTAAGGGGTTAAGAATTTGGGGTATAAATTAGGACACCCATAAATAGGAAGTAAGAGACTTTACTATAGATTAGAGAATCTGCAATATAAACAGTAGTTAGACTAGGAAATAGATATATAGACCTAGAGGACTTACTAGTTAAATAAGATGTTTAGACTAAAGATTAAGAGTTTAATACTAAGATTAAAAAGTAAGAAGACTTTAAGGATCTACTTATAAGACGCGAAAGAAAAGAAACCATAGAGAAATTTAGAGTAAGAATTACCTTATGGCAAGAATAGAAACTAGACAAGAAATCTAGTATATTGAGATATATAAAGGACAGAGCACTAGTATAAAGGATTACTAATAGGCTAAGAGTAGGCATACTAAGAGCTAAGTGGCTTATTAAATTGGAAAATAAAGAGGATTTAGGGATTTCTACTAGGTTTAAAGAATGATATATAAAAGGCTATTATGACGTAGTAATAAGAAGATACTTCCTTACGGATAGACCGTATATACTCTAATAGCTGTACTAAAAGTAGTATAGGCAACGACACAATGATAAGTAGGAAGATTTCTATATATAGTTGGACGAAAAAGTTATCTAAGACCACCTAATTACTGAAAAAGCAATGAATTATATTAAGGGAGCTTTAATTATAATATTAAAGGATCTAAAGGAACGATTAGAGGACTGGAGAAGTAAGAGGCGTATTTTAGTACCTATAAATAAAGTTATAACATTTAGATTAGTGTAATAGAGGTTTAAACTTAAGGATAAGGACAAGTTAAGAGTTAACCTAAAGTACTTAGCATACTATATGCTATTATGGATTATATATATAGACGATATATATAAAATGTATAAGAATCCAAAGGAAAAGAATTAGAAATACCCTATAAGGATATACTGGATAATAAATAAATAATAGTATAGGAATGCTAAATATATATACAGATGGCATCTAGCAGAAGTTTAAGAGAAAGGAAGTTTAATATTTTAACCAGGAAGATTCCTAACGGAAGAATGCTTAGATGGATAATAATAGTAGGAATGTTTAGAGAACACCTATTTATAGTATATTAAAGATAAAAAGCAAACTAGGTATTGGCTAAAGAGTAAGCTAAGTATAATAGGATTAAGTAGCTAAGAGTTAGGAAAAGTAGAGGCCTATAGAACTAGAGGGAGCTAGTAGTAAAGCCTTAGACCCTTAAAGAAATTTAAGGACAATACCTAAATTTAAAAGTTAAATGGTAAGATTAATAGTTTAAAGTATTAGTAGATAGTGGAGCGATACGAAACTATATCTTACTAGTAGTAGTTAAAAGGATGGGGCTACTATATAGGTAAAAGGAGTACCCTTATCTATTAGTAATAATTTTAGGAGATCTAATAGCCTATAGAGGAGGTATTATTAACCTTAAAATAGGACCTATTTAGATAACCATTAAAGGGAGATAGATTGACATGTCTTTTAATATATTACCATTAGGGAATAATAAGGCAGTATTAGAAATGCCTTAGTTATAGGAATATAATCTAAAGATTAATTAGGTTATAGGTTAAGTTAATATTAGAGATATATAATAACGTAAAATGCGATAATAAACTAAGTTAGTATAGTACTAAGTTAGAGCGACATATAAGGAGACTAATTAAGGATTAAGTTATATACTAAAGAGATACTATAAATATAGTAAAAGGTTATAGTTACTAGAAAGTAAAAAGCTGTTAGAATATATAGTATGGGACTATAAGATAGAATTAGAACTAGGAATAAGTCTAAGGTTTTACCTAACCTATAAGTTAATAGAAAAAGAGTTATAGGCATTTAAGGAGTTTGTTTAGGAAAATCTTTAAAAGGGATATATTAGACTATTGCAGTTATTAGCGGGTGTTAGGTGAAACCTGAGCATATAGTTATATAGCTGTGAGGTACAGGTAACCCGCAGGCGACTCGCCTGTAAGGTATGTACGCTACACATGCCTATGGAAACCCCTTACCTCGCACCTTAGACTCCTCCTTCTCCCTTAAGGATTCGTCTCTGTCTATATAATATACCCTATTGTTCCATTATTGAGCTCCCTATCTATATCCTTACCTTACATTCGAATCCTTACCAATCCCTTTAGGAGGATAGCCGGTTTAATTTTCCTATAATCTATAATGCCTCCGAAGATAAGATCGACCCCTACACTTAATGGCAATACGCCCGCGATATAATAGCAGAACGCCTTAGGATCTAGTGCAGACGAAGTCTCTATACTAGTAATATCTAGGCTACCTTCCGAATCTTAAGACGATTAGACATCTACGAACGCTAGAGACTAGTTTAACTTATATACCTAGGCTCAACAGAAGCTTAGCAAGGTTACTAGCGTCCTACCGAATACTGCTAACCCAAAGGAGCTAGATAAGCTAGCTAAGAAAATAGCTAACTTACGGAGCATTATTAACTTAATAAAGCCCTCCTATTATTATCGTCTCTTAAGCGAAGAATATAAGTTACGTAGCGAGCGTATACGCCGAATGAATTTTGACGCCCTAGTTAAGAAGTTACTGCCCAATATTAGTAGCACTACTTAACAGAAGTTTAACCGGTGGATCGCCGCAGTTAAGAACTAATTTAAGGTTAACGACACTAACTATAACTGCGAGCGACGTACGTATTAGGCCATTAAAGGTCTTGTAAAAGCGAAGATAATTACTTAACTAGTATATTACCGGCTGGGCGCTAAAGATAAAGGTCCTTTACTATAGGACGAATTTAAGACTATAGTCTAAGACTAGATTAAGGACCCTATAGTAAGATGCTTTAATAATGCTACTGCGTACTATACGACTGTAATAAAGGAGAACTAGAAGTTTAACACCTTCTTAACCCGTATACGTAGCTTAGAGGACCTCTTATTATATACCCCCTTTGTTAATCCTAATTAGTAGGTAGACTTTTAGTTCTTATATCTCCCAACCTACCTATAAGCAGAGCTCTTCCGCCAGAACTTTGCTATATGGGTAAGAACTACTAAGGACCTCTTTACTGAAGTCCGCCATATAAAGTAATTGCTTAATACCACGAAGCTTACGGAAGATCGCGTAGTTAGTAGCAGATTTTTACGCTTAAAGCGCGGTCATAGCGTAAGCTCTATAGGGTTAGGTTTAGAAAACAGAACCTAAGGAAGGCAAGGCTTTCCTAAGCAAACTCCTAGAGAGACTACTTAACAGCCGGATAGCCCTAAGGACCCCCTAGACGCTAGCGCTATGCCTATAACTTACTAGAGGAACGCAGGTAGTAACTATAAAGAATATTAGCGGTAAGCCGTTGCAGATAAGTCCTAGCCGTTAGGCAATAGGTGGCAGGTCCGTCTATAACCGGGGTCCTTTAACTAGGGTCCTTTAACCCGCTAGTAACCTACTAGTAGTAACCTATACTGATAACTATATATATATATTATATAATAGGCCTATCTATAACCGGGGTCCTTTAACCGGGGTCTATGACCTGCTAGTAACCTACTAGTAGTAACCTGTGCTAACGATATATATATTACTCTACAAAGACTTGGATAACGTATACCCTAAATATATACCTTATATAGGCGTATTACGACCTAATATTAAATAGGAAGAAGACTTGGATACCGCATACCCTAAACGTATATTATGCGCAGGTATATCGCGACCTAATGTTAGAGAAAAGAAAGCTTGGATACCGTATACCCCTAAGCGTATACTTTACGTAGGCGCATCGCGACCTAACGACCCTACGAGTCACTAGTCGATTTTATCTATAGAGCAAAAGGGACGCCTTACGCTCTACGTGTGATTAGCTGACTTAGGGGCAAGTCCCTACTAGTAATAGATACCGCCTATAACCGGGGTCCTTTAACTGGGGTCCTTTAACCCACTAGTAACCTGCTAGTAGCAACCTATACTAATAACTTATATCTTAAAGGACAGATCTATCCGTAACCGGGGTCCTTTAACTGGGGTTTATGACCTACTAGTGACCTACTAGTAGTAACCTGTACCGACGATTTATATATCAGACTTAGATACCGTATACCCCTAAACGCATATCTTGTGCAGGCGTATCGCGACCTAACGTCAGATAGGTAGAAGACTTGGATACTATATACCCCTAAACGTATACCTTACGTAGGCGCATCGCGACCCGATATAACTACGTATATACTACATATGTGCTACGCAGATAACGCAAGGCTAAAGTATAAAGTCGGCGGTGGATTTAATGGGTATACTGCCCTACTACTATACGTCTAGCTATATATAAATAACCTATAACCTACCCACGAAGTATACACGGCGCTACGCCGGTATAGCGTAAGGCTAAAGTAGGGTTAGCGGCGGATTTAATAGGTATATAGCCTTACCGTTTATAAATCTGGCTGCATGCGAATAACCTATGACCTACCCGTGAGGTATTAGCGACCTACTTATGCAAGTACGCATCTAGAATTTGGCAGAATTTGGCAGAATTTGGCAGAACTTGGCGGAATCTCTATATGCTACGCAGGTATAGTATAAGGCCAAAGTATAGGGTTAGCGGTGGATTTAACGGGCATACTGCCTTACTACTATACGCCTGGCTATATATAAATAACCTATAACTTACCGGTAAAGTATATACCTATCTTTTTATGCGTAAAATCAGGACACTCTTTCCCTTTTTAATTTTTCCTTATTAAGGTTTTTTATGGGGTTTTATCGAGGCCTAAGTACGTAAAGGATTGGGGACGACCCTTTTTAAAGGGGGGGGCATTGTTAGGTGAAACCTAAGCATATAGTTATATAGCTGCGAGGTACAGGCGACCCGCAGGCGACTTGCCTGTGAGGCACGTACGCTGCACGTGCCTATGGAAACCCCTTACCTCGCACCTTAGACTCCTCCTTCTCCCTTAAGGATTCGTCTCTGTCTATACAATATACCCTATTATTCCATCATTAAGCTCCCTATCTATATCCTTACCTCACAGCGGGATATCTAGTACTATTCGTACTAAAGAAGAATAAAAAACTTAGGCTATGCATTAACTATAGATAGTTAAATAGCATTACTAGGAAGGATAGGTATCCTTTACCTTTAATTAGTGAAATTTAAGATAGGATCGGTAATGCGCAAATCTTTATAAAGATAGATCTAAGATAGGTGTACTATTAGATTAGAATTAAGGAAGGCGATAAATAAAAGGTAGCCTTTAGGTTAAAGGAAGGACTATATAAACTACTAGTTATACAATTTAGGCTTATAAACGCACTAGTAATATTTTAGAAGCGTATTAATGATATATTAAGAGAATACTTAGATAAATTTATTATGGTATATTTTAACGATATTATTATCTACTTAATAAGTAAGGAAGAATATAGAGAATATATCGAATGGGTTTTAAAGAGACTATAAGAAGAATAGATGCTAGTAGCAATTAAAAAATGCGAGTTCTTTACTAGAAAGACGGATTTTGTTAGATTTATTATTAAACTAGGCTAACTTAGTATAGATCTAAAGAAGATTAAGGCCATAATAAAGTGGTAAGAACTAGAAAATGTAATATAGTTAAGGTTATTTTTAGGGTTCTGCAACTACTACAGAAGGTTTATAGCTTAATGGTTAAAGGATATTAAGCCACTTATAAGATTAATAAAGAAGGAAGAACTATAGGTATAGGAAGAGGAATAAAAGGAACTATTTAAGAAAATTAAACAGTTATTTACTTAGGAGCCAGTTCTTAAAATCTATTAACCGTAGTTAGAGATAGTGGTTGAAACGGATATATTAGACTATATACTAGGAGTATACTTTCTATAGAAATATAAAAATAGATAGCACTTAGTGGTATACTATAGTTAAAAGATAACACTACTAGAACTAAACTATAACATCTATAATAAGGAGTTATTAGGTATAATTATAGTATTAAGGGAATAGAGATTATTCTTATAAGGTATAGAAAAACTATTTATAGTTAAAACAAATTATAAGAACTTAATGAGGTTCCTAATAATGAAAGAACTTAATTAAAGATAGGTTAGATAGGCGGAGATGCTTACGGAATACTATTTTAAGATTTAGTATACTAAGGGTACAGAGAATACACGAGCAGATGCTTTAAGTAGAAAAGCTAAACTATAAAACAATAAAAAGCCATTAGGGGCTTTATTGCGAAAAGATATAGATAGATTAATTAGATACAACTATCTAAAAATTACAGCAATATAAGAGGAGAAAATCTATAATTTATTAGAGAGTAATTAAATATAAAAGATCCTAAACGTATAAATAGAGGATCTAGACTTAGAGTAGTATAAAAATTAAAAAGTAACGTATATACTAAGATTTATTATAAAAAAGTTTATTAAATTATTTTATAAAGGACTAACTTAAGGATATAACGGAGCTATAGGCTTAGTGTTAAGACTTTAAGAGGAGTATATTATTAATAGAATCTAGGGACTAGCTAGGTAAGTTATAAAGAAATATCTAGATTAATAAAGGAATAAACTAATAAGGCATAAGCTATATAGAGGGCTATAACCTATTAAAATACTAGAGANACTATAGGANGTTATATTATAGGACTTTATTATTAAGTTACTAAAGTTAAGAGATCCTATTACCGGATAAGATTATAACGTAATCTTAGTAATAGTAGATAAGCTTATAAAGTGGGGATACTTTATAGTATATATAAAAGAAATATTAGCAGAAGATATTACTAGAATTTATGTTAAAGAAGTGTTTATAAGGCATAGAGTACTAAGTAAGATTATATTAGATAGAGATTTAAGATTTATAGTAGTATTCTGGGAAGTGTTCTTAGTAGAGTAAGGAGTTTAAGCAGTAACTTTCACCGTATATTATCTATAGACAGACGGTTAAACGGAAAGATTAAATTAGACACTAGAGTAGTATCTAAGGCATTATATTAATTATATATAGAATAATTAGGTATTGCTATTACTAGTTATATAGTTTACATATAATATAACACTATAAGAAGAAATAGGCATGTTACTATTTAAGGCGAATTACGGATATAAGCTAAGGACCTTATTATTACCACGTTAAGTAAAGAAGATAAGTAGTATAGCTAAGTAAAGAATAAAGAGTTTAATGAATCTTTATATAGACCTTATGGAAATAGCTAAGGTAGTATAGTAAAGGATAAAAAGGTACTATAATGCTAAGAGATCTAAGGGACTAGATCTTAAGGAGGGAGATAAAATATAGCTACTATATAAAAATTTTAAAAGTTAATAACTAAGTAAGAAGTTAGACCATGTTAGACTAGGACCTTTTAAAATTATATAGAAATTTTTATTAGTTATATTTAAGTTGAACTTACTAGCTAGAATAAAGATCTACCCTATATAGTATATTACAATGCTAAAGCTAGCATACGGAAATATTAAGCCACTGGTCTATAAGGCAGACATGTATAGAAGATAAAAAGAAGATAAATAGTAAGTTTTAAAGATCGTTAATTACGAGGATATAGACGATAAAACATAGTATAAAGTAAAGTAGATAGGTTATAACGAAACTACTTAGGAGCTACTAGAGAACCTAAAAAACGCTATAGGAAAGGTATAGGAGTATTAAAAGAGAAAAGGTTAGGCAATATAGATAAAGGGGAATCGCTAAAGAATAAGTTACCTAAGGGGGACCTAGGAAGAGCAACTGCCGAACTACTTAGAGTTGTTTCCTTCTCTGTTAGAAAAAAATCCGTTCTTTTATTACTAAGTTCCTGTAAACCTTATTCTATAAGCTTTTACTCCTTAAAATAAACCTTCTTGCGAACCTTCTTAAGATAAAGAAGACAAGTATAAGCGTTTTAACGAGCCTTAAGGGCACAACGCTCCTTATTACAAATGCGAGCTAGATAAAGCTTATTGTTATACTAAAGTTAATAAATCTTGGCTAGCGCCTCAGATAGTTCACTATTAAGCTTTATAGTAGTAGATTAAACATGAGACCTTATAACAAATTACTTAGGGAACTTAGAGACTATTAAGAGTCATAGGACGCGTATACTTAGCGTTAGAAACGGAACGAACATCATAGGAAGATCGCATATTCGCTCGCGTATACTCGGAACAAGAAGACGGTTATCGGTTAATAGGCAACGCGATCGCAACACAGACTAACCCCTCTTTCGTATAACGAGAATAAGAAGGCATAATCTCACCTAGCGACAGTATAACAGCTACGGTACGAGACCAGCGCTCAGCTAAAGAAGAAGCAGGTGCTTTAGGCATTATAAGTAATAATATTAACTAAATTAATCAGACGGACATTACACCTCTAGTAAACAACTTAGAGATACTAGGTATCTTTAAGGACAAAAATAGAGAGGAAGAAGATGGTGTTACGGACGCTTTAAGTACGATATTACGACTACTTAGAGAGGAGTTAGAAGAAGCTAGTTAGTTAATATAGGCACGGTTTAGGTTAGAACCCGTAGAGCTATATAACGAGGAATAGTAACTAAGGTCATATAACGAGCTCTGTAAGCTCTGTAAGGCCTATAAGGAATGTTTTACATACCTTATATACCTTACGTACTTCACGTATAAGAAGGATTTTATAGGAATACAGTTGTATATTTAAGGACCCTTAGTCCCTACCTAGATAGTTCCTTCCTTATAGTAATTCTTAGAATACAATTAGAGTTAATCTATTAGGTAACCACTCCACCAGTTATTATTATATTATTAACTTACTTACAATACCTATATACCTAGCCTATTAACAAGTCCACCGTAGTTCCTATTATAAGGCTCCGTTACAGTCTTCCTATAGGGTATCCTTTTCCTTATATCCCTTATATCCCTTATATCCCTATATAGTCTAGTAATATTACGCGGCGTTACTTCTAGCCCGTTAAGGCTTAGGATGGCTAGCCTAGCCCCCTAGTATTAAAGGTAGGAAACACTAGAAAGGCACCTACGCCCCCCTAGCTTATCGCCTATTATTTCCATTCATATAACCTAGCGTATAGTTATTTCCGTAGCTGTTAAGCCCTAACCTTCTGTCTCCTATATTTAATGTAGTCTTCTCTCTCCTATGCCTTATATATGCTTCAGTAGCAGTTTACGCATTTTATTTAGTCTTAATTTAAGCAGTGTCTTATATTGTGGGGGCCTATATCCTATACACGGTTGAGGTGCTACGCAAATGTGGCCCGTGCGCGAATATCAAAATATTAACCAGACTTGCGAAGGATAAATTATCCTATCCGGTCAGGCGGATAATAGTCCTATCTAAGGATAGCCCGGATATCGGATAATATCCGGATAATATCTGGATATTTGCAAATTTTTAACTATAAACTAAACCTTTACCCCCTATTATACGACGCTATAAATATGGCTAGTACTAGTGAAATTTACTCTAAAAACTTTAATAATAATAATTCCTTTAAAGTTAATACACTTTCTGCTCTTTTAAATGGCGTTAAGACCAAAGCTAATACCGGTTTAATCCTAACTACTTATACGACATAGACCTTAAGACAAGTCTCCTTAATTTATAAATATACTCATACGGTAATAAAAAAAGAAAAATCTTATATAAAGAAACGCTACTTTTATAAATACTGTCCTCCTTAAGACCTAAAAGGACACTATTTCTTAACCGTTAGATTATAAGGCCATTTTAGAAAATATAATATTAAATAGAGTCTAGCAGAGAATTAGGAGCGTACGATAGTAAAAAATTAGAGGGAGAGAACTCTTTTTATTTGTATTAACTTAATGATATAAGTGAGTCATATCCCGGGGCACGAAATACGTATAGTATCGTATGCTCTTTGGGATAGTGGTGACTGTCGATTCTATTGAGGTAGACTACGTAGTCTATATACTGACGCGCCTCCCCCTAATTAGTTAGTACCTAAGTGGTTGGTGCACCAAACGCGTAACCACGCGTTTGGTGTACCACGTGCTGTAATCATATACTGGCGGTACTTGGAAATGACTTAATTGTATCTAACCTCCGTAATCGCTTTAATGGAGCCGTAAAATACAAAAGAAATATATAGGAAATCCCTCCTAAGGTGCCTTCTGGGCTGCCTTCTAAACGGTGCTCTAAGCTGGTTATAAGTCCTACTTACGGTCCGTAAAGTAGACCGTACGGCCTTCTAACGGGCCGTAAATAAACCGTAAGTGCTCCGTTAGTCTCGTTCCACCCATTCTATAACCCTTAGGTTAAGCTTATTTGTGTTAATTAGGGTTTTAAGAGCTTGGCACGGCTTTACCTTAGTTATAGCGTCTACTGGGTTGTCTTCGGTGCTAATCTATTTGACCTTCGTAATCTCACGTCGTTCGTAGGCCTGATGTAAGCACATTAGGTTGACCATAAGCCTCTTCTCCTATGTCGTACCTAGTTTGACTAGGCAGTCGTAGAGGGACTTTGAATTAGTGTATAAAACTAGGGGTAGCTGCTCCAATTATAGGATCTTCTAGATTGTTAATTTGATTGCGGCTGCTATATTAAAGCCATAGGCTAGTGTATATAGTTTAGAAGCTAGTACGCTGCGGGTTACTTGTTTGCATTTAATTAAAGACTAATATAGTATATTTACGTCCTAATTACGGTCCGTAAGTATAATTACGAAGCCGATTTGCGATAATAGGTCCCTATTATTGGCAAAAGAGGCGTCTATAAATACCATTACGCTAAGGGAATTCAGGTCTAGTGGTATAAAAGTAAGTCCTCTTGTTACATTGTTAATTTGCCACTAAATACGCTTATTTAGCTACTTAATATCTTCCTCTTACGGATCTATTACCTAGGCCGCAAAGGATAAGTCGTAGGTAGATTTGGGTTGACAGACTATAGCAATATAGGCGCCTCTTACACGCTATATAACGTATTAGTCCTTTATATTTACGGTTTTACGGGTCTCTCCGCGGGAACTGGTAAGGTCCGTAGGCTTTGCTATAATAAGCCTTAGGTTTTAAGTTTGGCGTTCCTAAGTTAACTAGATTAGGTTGCCCTTTTATATAATTAAGCCTCCATTAAACTTAACTAGGGTCTACTTAGTTAACTGCTCTCGCGGCTTTACTAGGAACTTGGCCTTTTATAATTTATTCTCTTCGGCATCTATAAAAGTCCGGTCCGCTATAAAGAGGGTATTATCTATTTAGAGTCCAACAATACTAAGGCCGTTTGATAGTGTATATAGAAGGCAGGGGTTATAGGTTAACTATTCCATTTTAAGTTTACGGACGTAATGCTAGTGGTACGTCTTAAACCAGTGGTTTCTAGCTTCTGGCACTCCATAAAGGGGTTTTATAACCTATAAAATTGTTCCTAGTTGCAAGTTAAGCTTAAGGGGTAGTCGTATAAAGATGTCCCTACTTAAGTAGGTATTAGATTATACGTAGGTTTATAAGATATCCCGTAAGTAAAGGGCTACGGGCTTAGTTTGCTGTAGTCTAGGCGTAAGTATAAGTATAATCCATTAACTGACTTGTTAAATTATGGGCGATTGCGTAAGGACTAAGCCCTTTCCCTAGTCGTTATAGGCTTATATAACAAGCCTTAACTTCTCAAAGGCTTTATCAGTACTAGGGTGCTTAATCTTATTAACAAAGCGTAAGTTAAATATACGGACGCCTTGCGGAACGTCTTTCTCTGTTATAACCGCAAAGACGCCCTTCTTAAGTAGTCCGTTGATCTCTTTGCGTCGTGAGTCTATAAAAGGGGTTTCCTGTACCAGAACTGATATATCCGTAGGCGGAGATTGCTTTGCGGATGTGCCTATAGAGGTTAGGTGGTTCTCCGTTACGGGGTTCTCCGTTATAGGGTGCTTTCGGGGGCATCCTTGGCTACGCTTTACAGCAGGTTTAGTAGGTTTGCGGGGGACTTCTAAAGTAGGTAGGGGTATTTCTAGTTCGTCTGGTTCGGCGGGTACTTCTAGTTTATCTAGTTTAACGGCATAGGTATTTTCGGACCGAAAATAGGGTTTTATGGACGTGCTTCTGAAGTTGGTTGGTCCGCTAGGGAGTTATATACAACACGTTTCGTCTTCTGTAGCTAGTAAACGGTAAGGTCCAGTCCAATTGCCGCTTTTACGCCATACAAGGACTTTAGAATTAAGCGGGAGGTCATAAACTAAAGTTATATTAGGTCCGTTACGGTAATGTAGAGCGCTATTAATGGCTTGTTTGGCCCGTAATTTGACTATTTCGGCTATTGCCTTCCGTATTGCAGCTGCTTGTTCCGTAATAGATGGGGTAGCAGGGCCTAGGTTGCTTATCCTTGGGTAGGCTCCGTAAACCAAAAGGGTGGGTACTAGTCTGTTAGGGCCAGCGGTGTTGTTGACGGCTTTTACGGCCATCTGTAAAGCCAATTCCTTTTAGATGTCCTTATACTCGTCCGTAATAATCTAGTAAGCTCTCCGTAGGGCTAGGTAAGCTCGCTTAATAAGCCTAATAGACTAGTGCGCCTTAACTAGAACGGCTTTTATTAAAATAGCCATGACCGTAGTATACTATTGGAATTCCTTACTGATAAAGTTCCTACTAGCGTTGTGGGTAATATACTTAGGAGGTCTAAGGTATATATTAATCCAGCAGGTCCGTAAAATGTCCTAAGTATATTTTGTGGATATATTTTACAACTAACGGGCGGCTTAATAGCGGGTTGCCTCGTTAATTATATGTAATACTAGACTGCCGTTAATGTATATAATGTCCATATATACTAAGTGGTTAAAGTTAAGGTCCTTATAAAGGGTGAACTTAAATCTGCTTAGGGAACGTCCGTATTTCTGGCAAAAAGAGCAGTATTTGGTTAGGTGGTCGATTGCCTTCCTATTAACGTTGTTGTGTCTAGAGCGTTTAAGGACTCTATATAGCTTTTCGGCTAATAGGTAGCTAAAGCGGCGGTATAGTCGGTGGATTTTAGTACTAGTAAGGTAGCATAGGTTATAGTTAAAAGATTCCTAAATATAGGTCCGTAAAGTCTCTCCCTATATAAGGAACGGGTGTCCAAATCGTNGTATAATTGGNAGGGTNATATGCTTNCTTCCTAGGGCAGTTNNNGGGCCAATTACGGTATCCNTAACATTATTNTAGTAAACTTATAACCTATCCATGTCCGTAAAACAGAGTAGAAAATAGGTGTCCGCTTTTACTACGTGGAAGTTAACTAGGCTAATTAGGGTCTTAACTGCCACTAATCTAATTAATGTGGTTAAGCCGATGCCAAATTAGACGTTTACGGCCCCAGTTTGCATAGTATTAATATCCGTATTGTCATTTATGGTGGTCTTATATACAAGGTATTGTCCGTAACCTACAGTAGATTTCTTAGAGGCACCTATATTAATTATAACGCCGTAAAATTCTTTGGGGGTGTAGCGTTTAGTGGTAATATATGTAAATGGGTCCTATTCGCGGTCTGTGACGTCCATAACGGGTCCAACGGGTGTATTTATGGGCTAGTTTTCAGGTGCAATTAAGTGTATAAAGGAGTGGTTAGCTAATACGGTCGTAATATTAAAGGCTTAGCTGTCCGTAAAAGGTCCAAAAGTAGTTAGGAACGTCTCTAAGGTCTCCTATTCCTAAGTATCTGAGTTAAAGTTAATTATAAGGGCTTCTATTAACTTATCAGGAGGCTTTTCCGCTTCCTCTCCTTCGTATTCCAAAATGAACTAGTTAATACGGTTATTAAGTCTCTTCCTAAACTTGGTACGTTCTTCCTAGGTATACCTTGTAGACTAATATCCTTCCTTGCCGCATATAAAGCACTTTTGGCTAGTTTGTCTGCGGGGGTATGCTTTCGTATAGGAGTTGCTATAGGGGTTACGGGTAGGACCTGGTCGATGCGGGTACTGCTAGCGGTAGCGGCGGTCCGTAAAGTAGGCGTCTAAGTTAGTTTATGGGTTTTACAGGTCCGTAATAAAGGCTTGGGTACTATCTGGCGGGTTTAAGACTTTGTACGTTATAATGGAGGACCGTAAATTGTTAATAAGACCAGCTACGGTGTCTGCGGGCTTATAGTAGGCGTATTTATAAGGTTTTACTTCCTGGCAAGCTGTAATAAGCTTGTTGTATAGGAAGTCGTCCGTTTAAAGCTTAATGTTAAGGCCGTACTATAGGTGCCGGAGGTCTTTAATAAGAATTTGCAGGCACTCTATAGTTGACTTTTCGGTATTCTTATTAATTACGGTCCGTAACTTGATCGCATTCCATTAGGTAAGGATATTACGCCTATATTCTAGTCCTTTAAAGTAGTTATATATAGCTTTGCATAGCTTATTAAAGGAGACACTAAGGGGGTTGCTCTTAAGGTTAGTGTAGTAGTAGTTAAGGGCTAGGCCGCGCAGCATAGTGGAATAGGCTTGGCTGAATTCCTATTTAGGAATATCAGCCTTCTAATAGAGGTCTATAAAGATAGTAAGTTTGAAGTTAAAGTTATCGTTTTCACCGCTATACTTAGATTCGTTAGTATAGAGCTTAGCCAAGTTAGCTAGTTCCTTGCCGTAGGTCTTTACTTAAGTGGGTTGCGGATCTGTAACTTGGGCGGTCTATAGATCTGTAACTTAGGTAATAGGAGGGTTTTAGTCCATATTTTGGTTTATAGGGGTATTATAGTCCGTAATTTAGGTTATGGGGGTATTACGGTCCATAACTTAAGTACTAGGTGTGCTTTAGCCCATAAAATTAATTCTAAAATCGCTTAGGTTTATAAGACGAATTTGGTTAAGTAGGTTAGGTATAAGGCTAGTAATACCATTAAGTTTAGGAGAAGCAAAGAGTTTATTAGTGACTTTAACCTAGTCTAGAATTTCCTCTTTAGTCTATTCCGTTTGGTCCTCCTCCTATATTATATTATATAAGGACCGTATAACAGTAACTTATTTATCCTTTTTAACCTATATACCTTAGTAACGTAAAAGGGTTTGTAGGTTATAGATAGTAGTAGGGTTACAAGTCTTAAGAATATCTTCCGTAAAGTCCGTAAAGTCTTCTTTATATTACTCCTACAGGTCGTTATTTATAAGCTTAAAATATCCGTATTTAAGGATTTTGTACTTAATATAGTTATTAACGTCAGCTATAGACGTAAGGTCGACTCCTTATCTCTATTTCTCTCAACCTTTATTAATCTGCTTGCTTGTGTCTGCCATACTGTATAGTATAGTACGTAGCGGGTAGTAGTAGCTTGTAACGGGTAGGGGAGGTCTTATAACGGTCCGTAAAATTAATTAAAGGGTCCGTAATAGTTCAAGAGGTCTTATAATGGTCCGTAACGGCGATTAATAGGTCCGTAATGGTTTATAGGGGGGTAGGGGGTTTCCGTAAAAGGTCCGGAGGGGTTTAAGGTTCAAGGGGTTAAGGATAGGGGGTTCTGTAAGGGTCTATATTCGCGTCTATAAACTTCTAGTAAACCGTACTAAGACTTAAATAAGTATACAGAGTTGGTGATAGTTCTGTAATCCCCGGCTTCCAACCTTCCAGCAGGTCGTACTAGGAGTCTAAATGGGTGGTCGCTGTTATGTATCGCTTGGGGGGAGGTGTTAAGTAATTGCTGATCTGTGCGCGCTTACTAATTAGTATTTATATCAACTTAATGATATAAGTGAGTTATATCCCGGGGCACGAAATACGTATAGTATCGTATGCTCTTTGGGATAGTAGTGACTGTCGATTCTATTAAGGTAGACTACGTGGTCTATATACTGACGCGCCTCCCCCTAATTAGTCAGCACCTAAGTGGTTGGTGCACCAAACGCGTAACCACGCGTTTGGTGTACCACGTGCTGTAATCATACACTTTTAGAACTATATTAAAAGCTTCTAGCAAAAAAAGAAGTTTAAGGTCTTAAGGGCAAGGTTTTAAAGCGTACAGTATATTAAAATACCGTAAAGCAAGCACTTCTAGATCTAATTATTGTATAACGGCTTCCCTTCTTATATATGGAATGGCTAGAGTTTTATGCTTTTGTAAAGGCATTAAATTAAAAAGCACCCTTAATTATCCCTATATACCACTTAATAATTACAGCCTAGATTCTTAAACACTTTACTAAAAGTTAAGATACTATATAAAAAGTACTTTAATCTACAAAGACAAATATTTACCTTGCTGTAGATATCTAGACCTCTTTAAGTTATACCCTTCTTCTTAGAATCTGTGCTAGCTTTATTAATATCTAGAATAAATATCAGAACACCTTAATTGCCCTTTATACGGTATCTAGCTAGAGTGGTATAGATTAATAGAAGGCGCTTCATCCGGTTTTTATTAAGTATAGTATTAAAATAAAGATTGGAGCTCTTGTCGGCGATAATACTGGATTAAATAATGTCCTCTATTATATGATTTGCTAATGGCTTAGCCTTAAGTATAAAATTAACTAGATTACAATATATTAAAGAATTCGTTATTAGGGGCATGTTATTAATCTTATTATTTAGGCCTTTCTATTCGGTTTAAAGAAGAATAAGCGGCTTATAAACTTATATAATAAAGAGAATAAGGAACAGAATAAGGAAGAAGAAGAAGTTATATAATAAGCACCGCTACTAGTTAAAATAAAAGATAAGAGGAAAAAGAAGGATAAAGAATTAGAGCTAGTATTAGACGAAAATTATAGAAAAGGTAAAAATATTTAAAATATTATGGGGCTAATAGGAAAGCTTTATAACTATATCGTTTATATCCGCAGCTTAGCTAACTATATAATATAGTTTATTAAACGTGCTAATAAAATAATTCCTCTTAATAATTATATAAGGTGGAATAGCTGGTTTCTTATATTATATATAGCTCTAGAGGATAAGGTAAAGGCTAGGCTTTAGCTCTACGTAAAGTACTATAAGGACGATTTCTTAGAAGATAATATTCTCTTAATAAGCGAATAGATACATCTTTATACGATCTGTGATTTCCTTTAGTCTTTTCACAAAGCAACTCTATTTCTTTAAGGAGATTATATAACACTAAAGAGGGTTCTAGAATTAGTTAATATTCTTAAGGATATAATATAGACTGTATTAGTATATTATACAATACTCTTAATATTTCTTTAGCTAATTCTTTTCTACTAGGTAATAGCTACTAAGGCTAAGGACAAGTTTATAGCTCCCTAACTCTAATATACTAAGAAAAAGCTTATAAAGTACATTAAGAAGCTAGATAATTCTCCCTACTATCTAGCGGCATGGGTTTTTAACCTAGAGTATTATATGGCTTTCTTAAAAAATCGGAATAATTATATTACCATTAAAGGAGAAAAAAAGCTCTTTAGCGTACAAAAGCTCTAGAAGAGATTTTGCGAGAAAGTAATACTTTTAGGTTCAACTATATCGTACGCAACTGAGAAAACTTAAAAGTCGCCTTTAGAGTCTAAAGAAAACCTCTCTGCCTTCTATAAGGCTCGTCTTTAGTATTATTTAAAGCATACTCGTCCACAGAGTCTAGATAAGTTTAATAGCTATATTAATAAGAATCCAATTCCGCTTAATAGCCATATAACAGCTATTTAATAGTGGAATTAGCCTCTTTAGCGTACGAGATTTCCATAACTCTTATAGCTTACAATTAAAGTTCTCTTAATACCTAGAATAAGTAATAAGCTAAAGAGAGTATTTTTAGGTTCTCAACGTCGCGTTCCATGGGATTATACGAGAACTACTCTATAAATACTTAAGGTATTAAAGTGCGTAAAGGACTAGGCAGCTTATAAGATTCTAAGTATTCTTTTATAGTTTTTTTATTATATAGTAGCTAGAGAGTTATATAAGGGAAGGCATATATTATACAACACTAAGTATTAAAGGGTATAGGATATATAAATAGAATAATCTTAGGCAAAAGGTAACCACTAAAGGCGCGTAGGTGGCGTAGGTAAATATATGCTAACTTTAAACTAAATAGATTATAAGTTTAAATCCTACCAATATTGTCCTTTATTAAGAATCGGGAAATATAATTATCTAGTATACTTCCCGCCCTATTATACAAGAGATTCTCTGGCAATATTGCCATAATATAAGTAAACTCTCCTCTCTATATAATATACCTATATAACTAACTACTCTTAGAATAAGTAGGAGAGGGTAGAAGCTTTACCGGCAATTAATGTGGAGGCTTAGGTAGGGGGTATATTAAAGAAGCAAGTTTAGATAGGGAGGCCCTCATATATAAATGCAATTCTAATTTAGAGCCGTGGGTCTTTAAATATAATTATAAGTAACCTATATTACTTATATAAGGTAGAGAGCTAATTAATACTAGCCTTGCGAGGCTTATACAGCGACTTTACGTCATTTAGTGGGCCCTTACCCCTTTACTAAATATCAGAGCCTCCTAGGGTTCTATAGTAGGTGCTATAGAAATTGCAAGTAGCGGGATTATAGAGGTTAATGTTCGTCGTATAATAAAAATTCTCAGCCTATAGCGGCGGCAGCAGGAGTACTAGAGGGTAAGGATCAGATTATAGAACTAGAGGATAACGAGGAATAAATAAAAGTTACTAAAAACTGCTAGATCTTCTTTCTTTTTTCCTATTTTTATTTTATTTTATAGTATTTTATATAAAGAGAAGTATAAATAAAAAGGTAGAAAGGAGATATCTAATTAGTAGGAAAGCTAAAGGTATTTACTAGAGCTTCGTGTAGAGCTTTATACGGAGCCTCCGTAGGGCTTTATGCGGAGCCTCCGCAGGGCTTTATGCGGAGCCTCCGCAGAGCTTTATACGGAGCCTCCGCAGAGCTTCGCGCAGAGCCTCCGTACGTAGAGCTTAGTGCAGAGCCTCTGTACGCAGAGCTTCGTGCAGAGCCTCCGCAGAGCTTCGTGCAGAGCTTTTGCTAAGCTTTGGTAGAGCTCCATGCGGGGCTCCCCTTAAGCCTTATTCCGCAGAGCTCTTATAAGCTTTACATCTACGTAATATTACTTATCCTTAAGATATTTAGATAAAAGTGGTACCATTTTAAAGCGCTTCGCAAGCTCTATAAATCTATATTAATAGAAAATTTATTTATTTAATATTAGGGGGTGCATTATAAGTATAAGTATATTAAGGGGATTTTGCCAAGACTATCCGGAGACTATCCGGATAGTCTCCGGATACTATCAGCTGATAGGTCTATTATCCGAGAGGCCTATCCGGCCCTATCCTCCGCAAGTCTGATATCAACACGCGTCTCTACCAGAGTATCTCTCTGCAAAATACCGCTCTGCATGCGACGACCTTGCTAGAAAGAACATCTGGATTGTATTAGGCGACGACAGGGTCAATATATATCAATTTGGAGCTTTATTACCATAATATCGACGTGCAATTACTTAATTAAATCTATAGCTTCATTTTGCCAAGGCAAGCCTTGATCCAGACGATCTGGTTAGTTCACTTACCGTAGCACCTTTATTAACGGCGCATGGGATAATGGCCGCAGCACACCTATACTGCGCATATGGATTGGGTATGTCCCTATTATGCGTAGCGGTAGTATCGTTCTAGGCGTAGTCTGTAGTTGTAGAGCCTTATATTGTATATAAGGCCGTTTATAATTATTCCTTTTTGGATAAGGAGTTTTTGCATTCCTAGTGTATATATACTAACGATAAGGGAGCTATGTGTTCGTCCGGCGTCTCCCTAGCGAGTCTTTAGTAGCTAAGTTATATAGTTAGTTATGCTATAAGTCTAGAATATAGGAATATAGGAATATAGAAATATGGAATATACTAATATCGGCAAAATATTGTCCCTTGTAAATGACCTCAGCTGCTAGAAGTTGGCGTCGTTGGCGGGCCATTAAGGGTATTAACCAACTTGACAAACCAGCCTATATCGAGTTCATTTAATACGCAGCCTACGCGTAGCCTACGCATAGCCTATGTAACCTACGCAATCTACGCAACCTGCGCAACCTATATAACTTATAATTTTAGATAATAAAGGCTACTTTAAAGCCGTTTATAAAGCTAGTAAGATAAATTATATACACTTCTTTATATAATCTATTATGTCTATATCTACTACCTATCTATATTATCTACCTATCTACATTACCTACCTATCTATATTACCTACCTGTCTGCATTACCTACCTATCTATATCGCCTACCTGTCTACATTGTCTACCTGTCTATATTATCTACCTATCTATATTACCTACCTATCTGCATTACCTACCTATCTACATCGCCTACCTATTTATATTATCTACCTATCTACATCATCTACCTGTCTATATTACCTACCTATTTATATTACCTACCTATCTACATTACCTACCTATCTGCATCACCTACCTATCTATATCACCTACCTGTCTACATCGTCTACCTATCTACATCGCCTACCTATCTGCATCGTCTACTGGTCTGCATCGTCTACCTATCTATATTACCTACCTGTCTGCATTACCTACCTGTTTACATCGCCTACCTGTTTACATCGCCTACCTATCTACATCGTCTACCTGTCTGCATTGTCTACCTATTTATATTGCCTACCTGTTTATATCTGCCTATAGTGTCTAATTTAATTTAGGGGAGAGGTCGGCCCGATTAAAGGCTCTGATTGATTCGAATTGTTCTCTATAGCCGTTCGCTAGCTATACATTTAAATAGTAGTTATCTAGGGTGCCTCCCTAGGA
This sequence comes from Cenococcum geophilum 1.58, assembly GCF_001692895.1. Taxonomy (NCBI): domain Eukaryota; kingdom Fungi; phylum Ascomycota; class Dothideomycetes; order Gloniales; family Gloniaceae; genus Cenococcum; species Cenococcum geophilum. The sequence goes on from NW_027137597.1 coordinate 88,824, forward strand.
GGCCTTAATTTGATTTGATTCGGTAATAGGCTCTGGATTAATTTAATTAATCGATTAAATTGTTTATGGTGTTTGCTAGCTGGTTATTTAAACGGTTGTTGTCTGGTTCTAGTAACGGTTATCTGCTAGTTCTGGCGACGGTCGTCTGGTTCTAGCGACGGTTATTTAGTTCTGGCGACGTTCGTCTGGTTCTAGCGACGGTTGTAGTTCTAGCGACGGTTGTCTAGTTCTGGCGACGGTTGTTTAGTTCTGGCGACGGTTGTGGTTTTAGCGACGGTTATCTAGTTCTGGCGACGGTCGTCTAGTGCAGAGCCTCTGTACGTAGAGCTTCGTGTAGAGCTTCGTGCAGAGCTTCGTGCAGAGCTTCGTGCAGAGCTTCGTGCAGAGCTTCGTGCAGAGCTTCTGCAGAGCTTCGTGCAGAGCTTCGTGCAGAGCCTCTGTACGCAGAGCTTTGTGTAGAGCCTCGTGTAGAGCCTTATGCGAAGCTTCGTGCAGAGCTTTGTGCAGAGCCTCTATGCACAGAGCTTCGTGCAGAGCCTCTGTACGCAGAGCTTCGTGTAGAGCTTCGTGTAGAGCCTCTATGCGCAGAGCTTTGTGCAGAGCCTCTGTACGCAGAGCTTCGTGTAGAGCCTCGTGCAGAGCCTCCAAGTATAAGACTATAAGATTGTATAAGATTGTATAAGATTATATAAGATTATATATAATAGTTAAATATATAGCATATAACTTTACCTTAATCGCACGTTAAGAAATATACAGTTAGCTTTTAAAGTTGTTAAGTAGGTTAACTGCGTATTATTTAACTTTTAAGTAGGTTAACTACGTGTTAAAGGATATATAGTTAGCTTTTAAAGTTGTTAAATAGTATATTAAGTAGGTTAACTGCGTATTAAGTTAGTTAAATTATATATTAAGTAGGTCAACTGCGTGTTAAGTTAGTTAAATTACATGTTAAGTAGGTTAACTGCGTATTAAGTTAGTTAAATTGCATATTAAGTAGGTTAACTGCGTATTAAGTTAGTTAAATTACATGTTAAGTAAGTTAACTATATATCGAGTTAGTTAAATTGCATATTAAGTAGGTTAACTGCGTGTTAAGTTGGTCAATTGCGTGTCGAGTTAGTTAAATTGCATGTCAATTACGCGAAACGCGAAAACCAAAGTCTACTTGAATCTCATCCTGCGAATATTTTCCCGATGAACATACTAACGAACTAATGTACTTAGTATATTTCTTAGGCGTAGTATTATATATTTAAAGAACCATAGTCCCTACTTAAATAGTTTTCTTTTTTATAGCAAATCTTAGAATATAATTAGAGTTAATCTATTAGGCAACCTACTCTACTAATTATATTTACGTTATTAACTATTCTATACTTATATACCTAGCCCATTAATAAGTCTACAATAGTATTTCCTATAAGGCTTTATTATAATAATAATTCATTGCTTAACGTCCGATTTGGATCCCTATTAGGCCTACGCGGACTACTCCTTATTTACATATGGGGAGAAAACTCTATTTAAGAAAAATGAGAAAACCCCGTGATCCATCTCCCCGCCTTTTGGGACTCGCCTACTTAGCGCCTATGGTGCTCTACTACCTTACTGTTTAACCTCCTTGGGAACCACTGCTGCCGTAACAAGCCTACGGACGCGCTAGTATTACAAACTATTACTCTACTACTGTAGAGTTACTAGGGGGCACCTGCTGCTCGCCCCCTTGCCTTCTATTACTATTTCCCTTGCAACCCGGAACTGATTTAGCACATTTTGACTAATAAGCCACTGGGTGACCGCCTTGAGGCCTTTTTGTGTTAAGAGCAGTGTATTATAGTTCTCTGTGCCAGCTGCTGAGAGCATTGTTTCTCGATTGGTGCGTAGGGGGCATAGCAGTATTACGTGTTTTGGTGTCTGTCTTGGCCAGCCACATTCGCATCTCGGGCAGGTAGTTATATATTAGCTAGTAATACAGTAGAGTTCAACATGCCTGCTTATCCAGGCCTCTACCCCAGTTTTCTAGTGCTTTAGTCCCAAACTATAAGCAGTTGGCTGCCACCACCAATTGCGGGGAATTTCACCAGTTCTTTTGGATATCTTATAACGGTATTAGGGGCGATGGCGCAGTGGTAGAGATGTGCTATCGGGAAGTCCGACGCGGAGTGGTGACCGCGAAGGTCGTAGGTTCGAATCCTACAGCCCTTTTCTTTCCTGTGGCTTTTTACTCTCCACATAAATCTCAAAAGGGTATGCAGGCGCCACCATCTGCAGTATTAAGATGGCTAAAGGGCGCTTGCCAGCGCTAAAAAAATAGGCCTGTTGGCTTGTAACGGTGATAGGAGCAACCAACCCCTAGTCTTAGTGTGGCGCGCAACGGGGCGGTAGAGAATGTTGGTAAGGGCGCTATTTATCGCAACAGTGGGGCGGGGATATACTATTGGTCACGGCTAGGGGGAGTTTACGATAATGTGACTAAAAATTGTGCTTAGCAGTATACACCTTGGCTATTAGCTACACTAGTCCACCAACAGTGGGAGGAGGCATCTGTATATAGTATACTGGTTCGACTAGCCAGTTCTAGGAGGAGGTTTTTCCCAGTGTGCTGGTTTCCTCCTCTGTAGAGAATAGCGCTCCATAGAACCGCTGCATGGACCTTAAGGAACCGCAACAGCGTAATAGAATTAATCTATCTATCTATAACGGTATTACCCGAGTACCAGTCTACCCCCCAGTAGTCTGTATAAGAGTTTCCTCCTAGAGTTGGTACGCTTTCGCACGGCTTAGGAGCCTTCCATAGCCTCTAGTTTCAGGCTTTATTATACCACTGTTTAATTATAAACTATATTAGGCTCGTCCTTAATAGGATCCTCTTATATATTTACCGTAGAGTCTATAGTTAACAGCTACGTAGCTGCTTATTATAGGTTTTTGGCGTTGTAAGTTAGGTAAACGTTTACTAACTTTTCACGCCCATATGGTAATATTGCGATAGCAATTATTGTAACAATAATAAAGCAATTAGATTTAGTTTATTAGGCGTAAACCCGGGCTTATAACCTGTTAAATTAAGGTTATAGAGCTAAAACTCTATGTATTGCTTATTTTCTATATAGGTGGTTGAAGAGATTTCAAGGAACTTCGACCGACGGTCGAAGTTGTCTGATTGGTCAGATTCTTGCCAAGAGGTTTCTCCCACAAGTCTCATCACGTGATATCGTTGCGGGCTTGTTTTCCAACAGTATATGCAGTAGAAGACACCTTAAGTTAAGCTAGGGTCTCGTCAAATCTTAATTAGTTAAACGCCGTCTCTTTAAATTAGAACCGTTAGAGCCTTCGACCGGGCCAACCTTCTACCTTAATTAAACGACCGAATAATTAGTTGCAGCACATTTCCGCTAACCAATTAGAGAGTCTTCGGCTAGCAGTTAAAGTAGGCATATAGGCACGCATATAGACACGCACGCAGATAGGGACGTAGAATATATAATGCAGAGCTACTAGTGCATAGCTAAATGCACAGCTAGACGCATAACTAGATATAGGGTCTAATGCAAAGCCACGGGCAGAGCCTTAACTAAGAAGCTATATACAGTACAGACCGATACAGGGCTAGATATAGAGTTTTGATATTAAACGACTAGCTAAATAATAACTGCTCTACCACCGCCACTGCTGCTGCCGCTACTGCCGCTATTCCGTCCGGCTATTTTGTCCCTACTGTCTTAACTAACTATTTTATCTCTACTGTTCTAGATCTATACCGCTGCTAGACCCACTAGATCTATTATGCTGTTTAACTATTCCGACCAACATATTCTAGGCCTAATACTATTCTAACTGTTTCGACTGCTATTTCTACTAACCGTTCCGTTCCACTGTTCCGATTGTTCTGCTTATGTCAACGCCCCAGCGAAGCTGTTCGATTTCGGTTCGTATGCTGTCTAGCCAGATAACAGCTATTTGATTGGGTCTCATGAGTGCCCAGCTGGCACCTCAGTCACATTCTAGCTGAATGGGCTTGATGAAATGTGCCTTGGCTATTTTCAGAACCAGAAGCCTAAGCCAGCTGGTTTGTATATTAATGCTTGCTAAATTTGTGCCACGGATTATCGAATGATTAGAAAGACAGCAATTGAGATTCACGTTATATATCACAACAAATTAATGCGAACTAGATCTTAAATGCGAAGAAGGATTAATAGAATGTCAAATTTCGTACATAGCTTCTTCTAATGGTGCACGTATGACACTAATAAACTAGGAAGAGTGAAGTGACTGCTTTTACTTACACATCAATGCGCCTCCCCTTACACGTATCTTACAAGTCCAATTCGTGATACTATCTTACATCCGCCTTTCGCTTATCTACCGTGCATTTGTTATGCTTTGACCTCACCGAATTACGTCGACCCTAGCATCTCCTTCACGATCCGAACAACCTCTTTCTTTTCTACTGGCTTCCCTTCCAATTCGCCTCCTGGCCCTGTTACTGACTTCAACACGCTGCCCAAATCTAGCTTCTCGGAACCTGCTTTCAATTTCTCAATTACACCTTCTACAGCGTTCTTAATATCCGCTTCTCCTACAGTTTCGACACTGCCTGCGTACTCCTCCAATACGGCTATCTGCTGCTCTTCCTTCGTTGCAAGGTCTGGCCGGTTTGCTGCTGAGAACTCTGCTGCTGCTGATTGCGCACTTCCTATACGTTTCCGCAGCAGAGCCAGCAACTGGAGGTCGTTGGCGATGGGAGAATTTGTTTTGGAGGCGTTCGTAATTTCAGCTAATATAGTACGTAGGACTGATAGTCGTGCCGTGTCCTTGTTACGCATAGCAATCTTCAAGTCGTTGCGGAGTTGCGTGAGGATGGGTGAGGACGAGTTTGGAGGCGTGGAGGATAGACACCGACAGCAGGGTGGGGCGGTGGTACGGCGCGCATGGTCCCTGAGAAGCAAATTCGAAGGTAAAGTGCGTGCGGAAAGATGGAAGACAGGACGGGGTAGTGAAGCCATTGTCTCTGTTGAAGCGGTGAATCAAATATCCGGTGGAAATGCTTCAATTGAAACCAACAATAGAAAACAGAAAATAGAACAAGGTAGTGCGGTGGCCCAACCTCGAGTATTTGAATATGTAGATACTCCCTCTCGAAATGCAATTGCAAATTCCAATATTCTCTCTAGGCATTCGCTTCTTGTTCGATTTGATTGATGCCAGTCTCCGGAAACCGACGCAAAAAAGTTGATCCGAGACGCGCTCCCAGGCTCTCATAGCTTTCAAGCTTTTGTTGTCGCAGTAGAAACCTTGAGTAAGAATTCCCCCCAAGAGGCCATTCAAGTGCCTGCAAATAAATTTGTCGCGACTCCATTGTTTGACTCTCTCCCCTTTTTCCTCACATTCATTTTTCAGGACTGATTTTTGGCGCATTGTACTATATGCCTTGCCAGCGTTTTTGATGTCAAAGACAACACGCTAATCCATCCTCTTCCTCTTCCTCAAGCCCATGTCTTTCGCGGTCCCTGCGACCCCTCAGCGGCCTACACCGCCAGGCGCATTCATCAATACTCCTGCGCCTTCTCGGCCTCCGGTGTTTCGAGCTCCATCAACTACTACATCCTTCCAGAATGTCGGCCAACAGCAGACCCAGCCTTCCCTTGCTCCCACACAACAAGTAGCACTTCCAGCTACTACAAGTACGGCGCAAACCCTTACACCTATAGAGCGTGCGGCGCGAACAATCAATGAGACGTTAACTCAGGAAACGAGGTATCCTGACTTAGATACCTATGTTGGACGTGAGCATCATCCCAAATTCCGGCCCTCGCATCTAGAATACTTACCATTTTGTAGAAGGTATATCCTCTGATTACGACATTCCTACCAGCACAGCATGGGCACCTTTCCAGAGAGTCAAGACATACGATATCCCCGACCGGATATTTGAGCAGTACAACCACGGCCAGATGTCGACGATGATGGGGCTATTTGCGGAGTTAAATCATGCCTGGATAACGATAGACAATCAGCTATATCTATGGGACTATACACATCCGAATCCTGAACTGATTGGTTTCGAGGAGCAACCAAATACGATTACAGCAGTAAAGTTGGTTGTTCCTCGACCAAAGGTTTTCGTGGATTCGATTTCGCATCTTTTGGTTGTCGCGACTATATCTGACATTTACTTGATTGGTGTGTCCTGTCAGCGAGGACCGGAAGGAGTTCACAGCGTAGCATTGTACCAAACGCGCATGCACGTGTCTATCAAGGGAATGAAAGTCAGCTGTATAGAAGGCTCGGCAAAAACAGGAAGAATATTCTTTGGCGATGGACGGGACTCGGACGACATTTACGAGATCACATACCAGCAAGAAGAGAAATGGTTTGCGAATAGGTGCGCCAAGATCAACCATGTTTCGAAGCCTCTTACTTCTACTCTACTTTCCACGATATCTTTCGGGCAAAAGATAGTTCATGAACATGTCGTTCAAATGGCGATTGACGACACCCGGAATTTACTCTATACTCTATCTTCGTCCTCCACGATTAGAGTGTTTCACATGAAAACAGCCAATACCCTCGACTGTGTCATCACGAGACCTCTAAGCAGTATAAAGACAATGATCGGGCATATGGTTAGATCAGAGCTTTTAGGACCAAATGCCACTCTTGTCTCTATCGATCCTATATCTGCAACGGAATCTGCGCGATTGAATCTCATGGCTACAACATCAACCGGCTGTCGCATCTTCCTGAGCGCAACCTCTGGCACGTACTACTTCAGCGATTCATCTAGCGCTCCAACCAGCATGCAGGTTCACCATGTCAAATTTCCTCCCCCTGAAGGCCACGCATCAAGTCAGAGTCCTTCCTCACAGTTAACAACATATCAAGCTGCGCCACCAATTGCGACCAATTCGAAGATGCTAATGATGACCCGGAAGGCCAATAGATATGCACCGGGATACTTTTTCTGCTTCGTGCAGAGGACGCAAGCGGGCGATAATGATCTCTTGTTCATGTCAGCCCCGGATTCTGGACGGATCGCGAGACCGCAAGAGCCAGCACAGGGCTTCAGATACATGGAGTTAGGCCATTGGCTTCAACTTGGAGGTCAAATGGAAGATATTGGGTTGGTCACGCCGCCATTCGCCGCCGCACCTTCACCAATGGGTTTTGGGAACGAACTGGCTGTACAATTTGATCAACCCGGAAGCGAAATCGCCATTCTCACAAATACTGGAGTCCAGACGATTCGCCGCCGTCGCCTGGTAGACATGTTTGCTTCCGCTATTCGCTATGGTGGTGGTGAAGAGGGACTCGAAGCGGAACTTCGTAAATTCGTACGGTTGTATGGACGTGGCGAGACGAGCGCTACAGCTCTCGCAGTTGCCTGCGGGCAGGGTTCTGATGTGACTCCCGATGCTCGCGTTGCCAAAATAACGGACCACGACATCTTGGAGTATGCGCGTAAAGCGTTTATCGAATTCGGCGGAAAGGCGCAATTGAACGAAAACTCAGTTGTCGACAACAGCGCATCTGCGATTGACAACGTACGGCCTTCGCCACGGCATGAGGGTATTGCGCTCTACATTTCTCGCCTGGTGCGCTCAATCTGGAAATCGCCGATTCTGAAAGAGGGTAGTACGCCTATTGGAGGTCTAACAGTTGCCCCAGCAGTCCAGCTACTAAAGCTACAGAGCATCCAGCGAGATCTTACTCATCTGCAAGAATTCTTGGATGCGAATAAGAGCTTCATTGATGGGTTAGCAGGACCGGAGGCGCTGGGGCGAGCAGCGACAAAACAAGACGAGGTCGAGCTTCAGGGGGAGAATCGGGCGCTCACGAGTTTAGTACAGCTGATTGGAAGTGTTATCGAAGGTATATCGTTCGTCCTAGTATTATTTGATGAGAGGGTAGACGAGATCGTGCTATCACTATCGGACACCTCGCGACAGAGGGTGCGGGAACTCACTTTCGAGGGGCTATTCTGCTCACCCAACGGCAAGGAGCTGGCGAAGGAGCTAGTTAAAGCTATTGTCAATCGAAATATTGCCAAGGGATCCAACGTCGAGACAATCGCCGAGGCTTTACGGAGGCGCTGTGGCAGCTTTTGCAGCTCCGAAGATGTGGTCATTTTCAAGGCCCAGGAGCAACTTAAGAAAGCCTCAGAGGCTGGCGCAAATACTGAGTCTGGTCGTATGCTCTTGAATGAGAGTTTGAAGCTCTTTGAGAAGGTCGCGGCGAGTCTGTCTATGGAACACTTAGAATGGGCTGTCAAGCAGTATGTATCGATGGCGTTCTATGCTGGTAAGTCAATATCCCTATTAATAATTGGTTGTTTCTCTAACGATTTTTATAGGAGCTATTAGGCTAGCTTTAAAAGTCGCGCAGCAGTTGGACCGTGGCAACCGAGCACTGGCATGGATCAAAGATGGTTGTCCCCAACAAGTGGGTTCCAGTGATCGCCCTGCAAATTGATATACTGGATATACTAATAGCTTGTAGGATGTCCGGAGAGCATCTTTTGAAAGTCGGACAAAATGCTATGACCTTGTGCATGAAGTCATCCGCGCTGTAGATAAGGCATGCAGTGATAAGCCCGACATGGTGGACGGTACTTTGTCCCTCACTGCCCGCCGGCGGGGCGAGGCTTATGAAGAAATCAATAATTCGGACGATGAGGTCTTCCAGACATATCTCTACGACTGGTACCTGAGCCAGGGATGGAGTGATCGCCTTCTAGAGATCAGCTCGCCCCATGTTGTCACCTATCTGCAACGCAAATCGTTGGACGACGCAGCACACGCAGACCTGCTATGGAGATACTATGCTCATTATAACAGCTATTTTGAAGCTGCAACGGTACAGCTCCAGCTTGTGAAGAGTGGCTTTGAGCTGAGTCTTGAGCAACGGATCGAGTATCTTAGCCGTGCAAGAGCGAATGCGTCGACGAGAGTTACAGGGATCTCAGATATGCGTATGAACCGACAGTCAAGGCAGGAGCTACTAAGAGAAGTTTCAGATCTGCTAGACCTGGCAAATATCCAGGAGGACATTCTGCAGCGGATGAAGTCAGATGTCAGACTGCAAGGAGAAAGAAGAGACGAGGTTCTGAAGCAACTCGATGGACAGATCTTACCGTTAGATGAGGTATGTCGCTATTCGCCTGATATCTATCATCTGTTTCATTAGTTTTCTACAATCTTCCCGCTGTTTCCTCGCTGTAAACTTTCATGCTAACACTTTTTGTAACGCCAGCTCTACAACGGCTACGCAGATCAAGCCGGCTACTACGACATCTGCATTCAGATTTACCACGCCGCTGATTACCGCAACGCTACCGACATCCGGGCGACGTGGACCAACCTTGTGGAGCAGCTGCACATCGAAGCCATAGAACAGCAACACACGCAACCGTGGGAGCTCGTGGCTGAGAATGTCCGGACCCTAGGTCGCCGCCTCAATTGCTCGGAGACAACCTTTCCAATACCCACTCTACTGCCGCTACTTCTACAATACGACATAACTACCTCGGCTGAACGAGCTAGGGAAGCGGGGAAAACTGGGGAGGTGATGGATGCCCCGCAGACTTGGGTCTTGGATATTTTCCTTGAGTTGCATGTCCCATGCGAATCACTTGTCGCAGTATTGGAGACCCTTTACTGGTCCGACGAGCCACCTTTTGCAGGTCGCAATAAGCGGATCATAGCGAAGCATTTGATCTATGTAATTGAGAAGTGGTTTGAGGACACCTCGAGACATGGGGTTGTCTTTGGAGGCGAGGAGAATACTATCGCAGTTGCGGACACTTTGAAGGAAGTTTTGAGTGGGGCGGCATTGGAAGAAGGTAGGGAGTGGATGGAACGAGGGAGAGTGCTCAGAGCGACAGTGGAAAGCATGTTGAGGTAAAAGTATTCATACCTCGGACTACATGAGCAATAATACCAGATTCGCCGCGTTAATGATGTTGGTAAAAGTGGTAATTAGTGAGCCGAGTTTAGGAGGGTCTTTTATTCTTTAAGATTCCTTTGGTGGTGTTCAAGGCGCGTCAGAACGGAAAAGCAAACCGCATCTTTGGTGGGCGTGCTTCTGGTGGGTGTCGTTTGGAATATTGTTGTACACAGCCTCAGATAGCGGGTGGCTATAGGCGTCGGAAGGTCTAAATTCAATAAGTGAGATTAGTGTATACATATGAGAATCCACATACTTAAAAGGATTGGAATACGAGAATCACGTGCAACCAGCTCAACCCTATATGCCGCCTGCTTGGCATCAAGTAAACAAGCTCTGAATCAACATTGCGCAATAGTACAACCATCAGTACCCGGCCGTATCACGTCTATATTTTATCTAGTAACCGTTTTCCTGCTGCTTTTTGCATTTTCATTATGGCACGCCCGCTCAGTGCTCGCAAGCGCGATATCCTATACCTCACCTTCTTCATCATCCACCTGCCTATCATGTTTGGTAAGTAGCTTCGTCCTTTATATCTTTATTTTTATTATCAGCATCAAGCCTACGTTCTTGGCAGCAGATCGCCGGTCCCATTCCTCTAGTCCATTCAGTCATCTTTCTTCTCCATCACTTTTCCATGCTTTCTTTCCTAGATGCCGGCCATGTCAACCTGCATTTCGGAGTCATCCGAATTTTTTAAAGCTTCGGTGTCCGTGGGCCTACGCAAAATATATGGGATCCACGTTAATTGAATGCGTGAGTGTGCTATTATAGCGATCGATCTCTACCCCATATATCCTGAAGTAGCCAAGCCTACGTGGATGACTGGTCTCAGGGAGTGGTACATTGCCACATATCAAGACCAATTCTTCGTTATTCCACCGTAAGTATTCAGTATCACTGTTTCCGGACCCACAGTTATGACATAATTGAACGAATGCTCATGGGGCCCAAGGGCCTGGTTTAATGTCTACATGTGGATGGAAGCCCTCTATCACGTTCCACTAAGTGTATGGGCTATCGGAGCATTAACCCGGGGTATGTGCAATTCCCCCTTGTGATACGGATATTCCATGTTGCGCCGCTTCACGTCATTCGGTTTCATACAGCTTCCACCATTGCCCTTATATCACCCCCTCAGCACGCTTAGGGCTTGATGTATTTATGGAACATACTAAAATAGGAAATAGATGACCCCAAAGTGCCCCTCCATCTCCTTCTTTTCGCCGTCCAAACTGGTCTAACGACACTCACGTGCATCGCGGATTACCTCAGCTGGGATAACATTTCTCAAGATGCAAAAGTCACGCTAGGCGCATTGTATGTGCCGTACCTGGCTCTCGGTAAGTGGCTAATTCCATGACATATAAATATATGCCGGGGATCCTACGATAGGATATTGCTATATTGCTGGTATAGTTATGCTGACGTGAGAACAAAAGCGGTCTTTATGGGAGTGGATATGTTCGGCCGGCTAGATGCGGTGATTAGTCGTGCTGCAGGAGTTAAGGCTGCCAGCGGGAAGAAAGGACTTTAAATATTGCGTCAGAGCGGGTAAATCGGCGCGGAGATGGTGAGACGGGAGCTGAGGTCTAGTGTGTGCGAAGGTGGAAACTGGAATAGGGTCGCTGGATGGGGTAGACCTTCCATATTCAATTGACAGCTGTTGCTCATTACAGAAAAAGGCGATTATAATATATTGCGCTTTTATAACCACATCATTTTTATCCAACGGCTAATCTTAAACTCTCCTTGAACGCTTTCTCGCCTAACCCTCGCCCTATCAGCACGATTTTTCCGTATACCTCCATTCTATCTCCTTCGGAACCACGTGGGCTACCTGCCTCGTCAATTAGCTCAAAGACCTCCCGCACACCTTGCAAGAGCTTCACAGAGCCATTAGTAAGCTGTATACGTCCTTTTAGCCTGTGGATTTCAAACTTCGAAGAGGCAGCTGCGAGTTCAGAAGGCGTGGGAAGCGGAAGCGTGGACTCCCAGAGTACTGCACGGAGCCATGCGTCGAGTGCCTCCAGTTTTTCCGCTTCTAAGGTTGGGACCGGCAGCGTGACTGTGGATATTGTCTAGAATGTGTTAGCACATCTTCGCAAGGTTTCAACTAGGGGTGATATAAGTGTGATGAGTAAGGCTCACCGGATCTAGATGGCTGTGTCCTCGACTCGCAAATTCTAGTTCGCTTGCGACGACAGAGTCATAGGCGTGGAGGTCAAGCAGCACACCTTCGAGCTGCGGGACCCGGCTCCGGAATGTTACGTGCAGTTTTGCAAGCCCGTTGATTGCTTGGATGCGTTCTCGAACACGTGCGAGCTCGGCTTCAGTGACGAGATCGCTTTTATTAATGACTACAACGTCGGCATGAGAAATCTGCAAGTGTGCAGTTGTGAGCTCAGGGTTTTCGTGCTTCTCATTGCTATGTTCTTGATGACCAGGGGTCGTTGATGGGGGCTTCTCGTTGAGGCTTTTTAGGATGTTCTTTGCATCGACAAGTGTGACGATGCCGTCAAGGCAGATCGTGCTACCTAGTCCTTCATCAACCCAAAAGAGTGGGGCAATATTGCCTGGGTCAGCAAGCCCGGTAGTTTCGAGAAGAATGTAGTCGAAGGCGCCACGCCGCTCCATTAGAGCTTCGATGGCGGCAACGCCGGAGTCTCTGAGAAAGGAGTCAGATCTAAGAGGTAATAGAAAAAGTGGGAGAAAAAGTGGGAGAAAAACGGACTTGACTGAACAGCATATACAGCCGTTTGCTAATTCGAGCCATTCTTCTACTTGCTGGCCGTCCTTGGAGACTGTAAGGGATTTTTCAATATCGACGGCTTTTGTGGGTGTTCCGTTAGTGAAGTAGGAAATGAGAAGAGAAAAAGGAGATATACAGTCACCGAATTCTGCTCAGCGGTATTAGCGAATGAGTCTGTAAGGTTCAGGAGATAGTGTGCCAACCGTTTAATATTACTGCTATCTTTTTCCCGTGGCGCTCCGTCAGGATGTAATTCATTAGTGTAGTCTTTCCAGCGCCGAGGTAGCCTACAAATTCCCATCAAAATAGGTCAAGCATAGTGGCAGAGGACACACCAGTAATTATGGTAACAGGTACTTTGAGAACGGACAGCTCGTTCACTTCTGTCTCAGGCCCTACATTCTCCTCTCCCGAAGCAAACAAAAGCGGGGGAGCTTCTTCCTCCTCAATGTCTAGGTTCATAGTGACTCAGCGTGGCTGGGTCTAGAAAAGCTGAGAGCAAGTATCTAGCAGTATATCCTGTAGCTTGGGATTCTTTCAACGGTAAGTAAAAGAGATGTCTTTGGGGAACAGCGAGTGAAGTTCGAGGGTCAAGATACTTTGAAAGAATGATAGAAAATTACAAACAGAACCTACCGAAGTACTCTGACCGTTTTCTCTAAGTATAAAGGTTAGTAAACAAGTCAATAAAAGAAGTTTCGAGGGTCGGATATAAGAATACGCGAAGAAATATAAGACTATGCCGACAAATTATTACGGAGTTGACTAGTGCAGCGGAGACGAGCATAAAATTTGCAAAAGCTCTTCCAAAGACTAACTTATTAGGAAGTTTTACCGATGAGCTTTATAGCGCTAAATATGTGTACACTTTTTATTTCAAGAGATATAGAAAAGAGCATGCAGAGTGATACCGCTGGTGTCTCGAGGCCCTAAGTCGGTTCAGGTTTAGCCTCACCGAAATCCGACTACCGCACCTCGACAGCTCTTTTTGGCGTCAACAGGCACAGCACCGAACTGCCCTCTCCCCTACCGTAACCTGAACAGCACTTGGCTTTGGGCAGCAGTAGAGCACGATGGCGGGCGTCTCACCGTCGAGCTCTCCCCGCCTCCCAAGTCCCCCTCCCATCGCCGAGGATCAAATTGGTCCAAAATCACCCATAGCCGCTTCTGAAGAACAGGGCAAGCTGTTCAGCAGTGTCGACCATGGCGCTTCGAGGAGGATACGTCCTGGAACAAAGGCCGCAGATATGGCAGAGGGTCCTCCTCTGGTAGAATTAATAGAGGTGAGCTAGTAGATGGTTACATGTACAGGCGCATTTCAAGCCCTGTCAGATTTCGCCTGCAGCTGTCGCGTTCAAGTGGTCAAAGGACATCACAGCTGACTCTAGATTTATAGATAGATTCTGCTTTCCAGTTGACGGAGCATCTCAAAGCTCTACATAACTTCCTCACTCATTCCTTAGGTTGTACGACTACGATTCCTATCGACAAGCAGAAGGCTCTCCGCCTGGCGCAACCTCCAGAGGGCGTCGACAAGGCCCTCTGGCTCTATGAGCTGTGTAGATTCCTCACACAAAAGGTCAACTCCATAATAATCGCTCTCTTCTCCGATAGCCCACCATGCTCATCCCAAACCTGCCCTGAAATGCGCGCATCAGAATGGCAATATCTCTGCGCCGTCCACGATCCTCCGAAATCATGCTGCGCTATTGATTATTGTTGTCACACACTAGACTGGGCAGCCAACACCCTTACTTCTCCGAAACACTTTCCGAGCAGATTAGCGTTAGGCACAGAGACAAACTCTGCGCACCAGCAAGTGCGGCAGCTTACGAATATCTTTCGTCGTGTCTACCGGATATTTGCACACGCATGGTTTCAACATCGCGACATGTTTTGGAAGGTTGAAAACAAATCCGGGCTCTACATATTCTTCAAGACTGTCTGCGACGTTTATTCTCTAATCCCTGAGGATAACTTCACGATCCCGTCGGAGGCTGAAGGCATCGACTCGACCCCTGTATCAACAGCAATGAACCCACCAACAATCCTGCAGAAAGATGATCAGATACAAGCGACCAATGAGAATGGGCCTGAGGGCGCTGCGGATACCACTATAGCTTCGGGAAATACAACCAAGCGGCATAGGCCTACTTCTTCCATTAGCGCTACTTCCGTTGCAACTGTTGTAGAAGAGAATGAGGAAGAGGAGGAGCATCAACCTAAAGAAGATGCACCAAAGCCGGAGTCGGAGTCTGGGTCGGAATCAATACCAACGCCAGGGCCTGAGTCTGAACCAGAGCCTAAGACAGAAGCTGAGGTAAAGCCTGAAGTAGAGAAACCGAGTGTGGAGGAGGAACCGACAGTTGTGGCAAATGAATCTGGCGATCCTGCAAAGGATGAGATTGAACTGGAACAACCTCAGATTGCAACTACGGAGCCAGAAGGGCAAAGTCCACCCGAAGGTGAAGATTCCCAGCCGGAAAAAGAGGAGAAAAGTAGTGCCGATCAAACATCTGCTGAAGCACCAGTCGAGAAGGCGACAGCGGAGAAAGAGAAGTCCGCGGCTGGAGACGCAGGAGAGGGAGATTAATGACACGTGTATAATAGTCCATTGCCTTGCAACGGCACATCATTACTAGTAAAGAAATACCCCACAGAATTATTTTGGTGAGCCAACCAAATCAGACTATTCGAGATGATTCCGGAGGAACAGCTGTTCAAGCATCGCTATTCGTACGTACACGTCTGGCGAGGTGTTCACGACCCTCGGTCAGAAGACGGCAGGATTGGTCAAAATCATTGGCAGACATTGACCGAGATGACCAATACAAACGGGTAGACTTCAATGGAGGGTTGCTAGCGTTCCTAATGCAGAAAACTAAAAGGTATTAATTACTGCGGTCGTGTGTAGGGAAAGTCGTTGGGCGCTGGATGATGTGCACTAGAAGGAGTTGGCAATTCCGCAAATAACCCCCCTGGTGAATGATCAGAGCGCTGGACGGGCGTATTTTAATGATCGGTGAGAATAATGAAGCATGGTGTGAGGTGGCGTCTAGCGCAGAGGAGCCTCAACGGGTCGTCGATAAATGATGAAACCCACGGCTGGAACGGTTGCTTTTTCGCCGTTTTCCGCCGTTTCCCGCCGTGAAAGGCGTCGCGTCCGGACCGATGGGCCAAAGCGTGCCGTCCATGGAGGCAACATCCAGGCTCTTGGGACGGGGATTTAGCACCAATCAGTTAATTGAGAAGCGAACAATTTCAGGTTTGCGAGCCAAAGCAGCAGGTCGTCCACCACAGTAATCTGCAGAGAATCAGACTTCGCCCTGCGCTGCTGGGAGGGCGAGCTCGCGTGCTTTCGTTGTCTGGCAGCTCAAGCTCCGCGGGAATCCCCTTATTCCCCTCCTATTATTTCCACCAACCTTCAAGCCTTGTGCATACCGAACAGCCAGTGATTTCACCACATCACGCAACGGCAGACAGTAAAAGTTTTTTTTCAAACGAAATGTGACAAGTGTGACATGCGACATGGCTATGATTCGCGGCCCCCTCCCTCCGCGGTCGCTGCTTTTCCGCACATTGCATCGCACGCTGGCGAGCTTGCAGACGCCACAACGACCGCCGCTTTCTTCCTTGCCAATCCTAGCTGCTCCTGCAGACTCCCTCCTTTGATCTGGGGTAGTTATGCCTGATTGGGCCGTCGGCAACGCCTCGATGCTTCGACGGGCCGGGCGAACTTGAGAGAAAGTAGTAAGGTGCGAAGAAGCAACGGCGGCCAAGAATCCAATCGAGTGAAAAGAGAATCATCTCGTGTGACTCCGAGCCGGGGGGGCAACAAAAGATATAAAGTAATAGCCCGGAAGCAGAGACAAAGCGGCCAAGACAGGAGTATCACGTCCCAAGCCTCTAGCGCGCCGAGATTGATACGAAGGAGAGGAGAAGTGGAGGGAAGCGAGCGATCGGAGGGATGGAAGGGATGGTGGGAGGGGAGGGAAGCATCTGGCCCAGGGAGGAGAAGAGGAGGCATCCCATCACGAACAACTCAAAGCAGGCGAAGCAGGCGAAGCACGAAACACACGCAAGAGGAGCGCACTGAGAGATGGCACGGACTGCTTTACTGCAATCTTTTGCAGAGTGCAGCCCCGCTTGCAGAAACTGGCCCACCACCGCAGTGGGCAGGTGGCAGACGACGACCGTGGCCCTTCATGTGTAGATATTGCCCACAATTTACGAGAAGACTTTACTGGCCTTTACTGATGGCATGGCCCAATCTGCCGCGGGCAAACCCCACGCTGCCTTGACCGCCCCCACGCCAAGGCAGTCAGGGTCGCTTCTCCACACTTTTTGGCCTTTGCGGCTGTTGGTCGTACATGTAGAAGGCAGCTGGGCTGTCCCGGGCGGTCCTGGGCTGTCCTGGGCTGTCCGGGCTGTCCTGGGTAGCAGGTTGCGGTACTTTTGCAGCGAGTGACAGCTAGTAGCTAGTAACCAGTAGCCAGTAGCCAGTAGCCAGTAGCCAGTAGCCAGTAGCCAGTAGCTAGCAGTAAAGCAGTGAAGCAAACGGGGGGGGAAAAGAGAGAGAGGGCGCGCGCCCGCACCGCCGCCTTTCCTACGCCCGCCGCAGCCTCTTTCGCTCTCGCTCTCTCGATGCGCAGGTGACTGCTACTGTATGGAGTACCTTGATGCTGTTGCCCGTTGCGCTGTGTGGTGCCAGCCGGCGCGCACAAGACATCTATGTACATGTACCTACCGCATCCTATGTATGTATGTATGTATGTAGGCAAAGAAGTTGGTATGTACTGTCGACCCTGTAGCCATGCCTGTAGCCATGTGTGTAGCCATGCCCGCAGCCATGTCTGTAGCGGCATTACCCACCATCCAAGCTCGCTGCGCGAATGAACCCAAATTGAAGAGCACCCCGGACGGCGATCCGCCGACCTTTATCGGCGGCTGCGGCGGAGATCCCTTGGGCTTCTCTCTCCCGCCCTGTCAAGTCCTTCACGCCTCCAACCCAGACGACCTGGTGTTCATCGCCTTTGCCCACCCTCCTTCCGCCCCCCTTCAACCTTCTCTATCCCACGTCCTGATTTGGGCCGGTGAAGGCCTCCACAAAAAAAGAGTTTCGCCCTCTGCGGGCAACTCGTCATTATCCCGCTCCCCCAGCCAGTAGCGTTGGCTCCTGCAGGTCATCTGGCAGCGGAGTCCACCGCGCGAGCGATTATCGATCCTCACCCCTCCACGCGCCTTACAGCACCACCACCAGCATTGACCCAAACCCAAATCCAAACTCAAACTCTCCAGCCCTCTCGGCTCTCCAGCTTGGACCTGACAATCCCGTGATCTCCACCAGCCCGTCCAGGCATTGAGATTGCTGTACGAGTTCAGCCCTTCGACCTGCTCAACCCACCGTTTCGTGTTACTCAACCCGCACTAGAATGCCCGCCGACCTCCGAACCCTTTACCCCGTCTTTCACCTCTGTCCCTTAGGGCTGTAGTCACCACGCGACATCCACGCCCCCAAGTTGGCCACCGCCGCAAGGAATCTGCCTCGACAATTTCTCGAGCTCAACCTGGTCCCTTCACTCCTACAACGCTGCACAATTTACAACTGCGATGACGGCGCAAATTCTTTCCATGCACGCAGGGCACCCGTCGGATTTCGGAAAAAGTCTCGAGTCCATGATACCCGCGAAGATGGAGACGCCAGCCATCGAGCCTCCAACTCCCGCCTCACCGGGCAAGGACGAAGCTCGAGGCAGGCGTCGTAATAGAGAGAATGAGAATGGAGACAGCATGGATGCGGACAATAACGGCGAAGATGGAGGCGACGCAGGAGGCTCCTCGAGAAAACGCAGAAGAAGCCGAAAAGGACTGGACAAGAAGTTCGAATGTCCCCATGAGGGCTGCGGCAAGAGTTATTCTCGAGCAGAACACTTGTACAGGCACCAGCTCAATCGTAAGTTGCACTCATCCTGGCTGCTCATGATTCGCCGCTCCGGAAGAAAAAGTGCTTCGAGACCGAAGCATTCGTGACCATTCAATCGTGCTATCCCCCCATCTGATCGTGTATGCTTCTGGAGTTGACCATTGCCCATTCCTTTTGGAACTTTCCTCGTGTGGGAATTGCAAATCTATGTCTAACGCATGCCATCCCCAGACAATCCAAAACAAATCTACCATTGCGACTTCCCTGAATGCCACCGGTCTTTTGTTCGACAGGACCTTTGCGCGCGACACAAGGAACGACATACAGCTAGAGGCTCTCAGCTTCTGCGAAAAGACACCTTCATGCACAACATCAATCCTATTGTGACCGCCGCAATGGCCCCCAAAACCGCTGCTGCGAAGCTTGGCAAGGCTCAAAACTCCCCCACGGTAAGATACATGAATGCGGGAATTCTCGAAATTTACTGACCCCACCCACAGATCCCGCAAGGGCCATCGGAAAAGACTTTCATGGTCCAATCTCCCGCCTCTGCCGGTCCCAGCTCTGCCACCGCAAGTTCCGAGGTTTCTCCACCCTTGGACCCAACCCTACATTCTCCGGCTTCAGATATTGCAACGAGGCAAGCACCAAACCCATTGAATAGAACGAGAAGCGATGACAGCTACCGCGGCAATGATGCAAAACCTTATGAAATGGCTAATGCCCAATCAAGAAATATGGGGAATTATGGTCCCCCGCCTCGACATTCCAGCTTTGGTTCACTGAACAATGTACGGCCTCAGATGTCTCCACATCTCAGCAATGGAACAAACTTCTCGCGGCCGGACTTGCGAGCGCAAACCTCCAATATATCGTCCTATGGCTCTAACTCGCCTTATAACTCTGCAACAACCCCAGCTCAGTCGTATAACACCTCTGCGCCAATAAACAATCAATATCCAACATCCTCACCAGCCGGATATCAAACACAGCAAAACTTTCCACCATTTACCACATTGCCGCCTCCAGAATTTCCCACCATGAGTCAAACGCCTACTTCAAGAGACCACGACGCTTCGTACAGTGGAACTTCGGGACCCACGCCAATGAACGGAATGGAAAACAGTTCATCGACCGATACTAGAATGAATGGCGTATCTGAGGCGACTCTACTGGAAAATATGACTCCGTCTTATGCTATTCCTGTATTTGGTGGAGAAGGCTACAGTCGCTCTCCATTTGCCATGGCTGACGACTTTGCTGCATGGCTCTTCAACGACTCAAACTTTGGCCCTGGCGCGTCTCCTATGGGCTATCCCACCGGATCCGGAAACGCGAACAACATGATGGGTGGTGCTTCTCAGATTGGCCTTCAAGCACCTTATTTCAATTACGATCCAGTTGTAACTGGTTACTTCAATCAGCCGGCGCCTCCACAACACCCCATGGCAGTCAATAGTATTTTAGATACCAGTCTTCCGGAATCTGCCCTTTCTGAAGATAAGAGACAACAGCTCCTCGATCTCATCATGGGGCGCTTCAACGAAACCGACCATACACCAGTCAAAAAGCAGAAGGATGAGATCTGTGACGGCAACAAGGACGATGATCATCATGTTCTCAGCTTGCATATGATGCAAACGTACATCGGCTCATATTGGATTCACTTCCATCCACAGTTGCCCATTCTCCATAGGCCTACATTCAATGCTGCGTCATGTCCTGATCTACTGCTATTGGCTATTATGGCTCTGGGAGCATCATGTCTTGACAAGACTTACGGTCTTGAGACCACGAAAGCCTGCTCACAGCTCTCCGCTTTCCTTGCTTGGCACTTACGCTGGGAGATCTTTATGGACGCCGACTTCAGGCCACCAGCGAAGTTATGGATCTTCCAGGCGCTGTTGCTTCTGGAAATATTTGAAAAGATGTATTCCACTCGCCCCTTGCACGAGCGAGCTCACATCCATCATGCTACGACGCTCACCCTAATGCGCAGAGGCTCTTCGCTAATCGGCAGGTCTGCCTTGGATTCTCCGCCAAGCATCAAGGATGCTAAGAATGGCATGAACAGTATTCATACATCTGGAGCCAATACTCCAGACGAATGGTGGAACCACTGGATCACTAATGAGGCAACACGACGAGCGGCATTTGCAGCATTTGTAATGGATTCCATACATGCAACCATGTTCGGCCACTCAGCTGTTATGGTTGCTCATGAGATGCGACTACCGCTCCCTTGCGATGAAGCTCTCTGGTCTGCCACAAGCAGCTCAGAAGTAGGCAGAGTCGAAGCTAGCCTTCACGCGAATGGCATCAAACCAACAACCTTCTTGGATGGATTGAAAAAGACGCTAAATGGACAGAGTGTGCGGACCAACTCCTTCGGACGAACTATATTGATGGCCGGCCTTCTAAGCGTATCCTGGCACATGAATCAGCGAGACCTGCAAGTCAGCTCGCTTGGGGTATCGCAAGCACTAGGAGGACGAGACAAGTGGAGAGGATCTCTTACAAGAGCCTTCGACTTCTGGAAACAAGATTTCGATGCTTCTCTCGCCAAACCTAACGATCTTTCTGCTCCAAACGCTTATCTGTACTCCAATGGACTGGACGATGATAACGTGTTCGAGAGCCGGACAGTCCTACATCATATGGCCCATATGGCAATGCATGTTGATATTGTGGATTGCCAGATTTATGCGGGCGCTACCCGATTACTGGGAAGGTCCATCACACCGCAGGACTATAACGGAGCGCAAAAGCGCATGAAAGAAACATGGGCTCCCACCGCTCGTGCTCGGGATGCGACCTTCTATGCTCTCAGGTTCCTGTCCACCGTCCTTGTTCTGGACGAGCACACGCCACCGGGCGGTTCGACATCGTCCGCCGGTTTCGACTACTCAGCTCGAGATGATTTCCTGCTCAACCGACCTTGGGTGCTGTATTTTGCAACGCTGATTGTATGGTCTTACGGCTATGCGCTCGATGGACCTGTTAAATCGCCGTACAAACTTATAACACATGAGGACAAAGTTCGCGATATGCAAGGCTTCTTACGACGAGTGGGTGGGGTCCGTGCACCGGATGACCTTGCGAAAATGCCCAACCGAAACGCCTGTCTAGGAATGCTGATTCTCGTCCGCGACATGTTCAAGAAGACAAGGTGGGAGTTGCTCCACGAGGCTTCCAATCTACTCACAAAATGTATGGAAATGTTGACACCCCCGGGTTCATAAATATTCCCCCTTATATTCTCTTCTCTATCTATCATTTGGCTCAATATTGGAATAAGCGATGTATTGATGACATGGTATACATGATTTTCCTTTGGGAAAGGTGGGCCTTAGCTGGATTCTCTTATCATTGGCGTTTTCGGTTATGAGTTTAATTTGTTTATGTGTATATTATGGTGTGTGGCAGTGACTTCTGGATTGATATTTGAACAAATGGGTGGATTCGGTCTTTTCGATAAACTTATACCCCACTTCGCCTGGGAGGTCTAAGGGCTTCTATCCCTATCAACTCTTCTTTATTTCCTCATTTTGGCGGGTAAGGTTGCGTGAAGCGTAAAAGCGAATTGTCTTTATTCCTGTTAATTGAATTGGATCGATGATTTCGTTCGGCTTGAGACTGTCTTCACCTCTCCCGAGATAATGCAATATTCGTTTCTTTTCCCATGTCGTAGTTCAATTGTTTGTCGTGGTTTCGAATCGTTTAAATCTGCGTAATGTCTGGGCTCTACCTCCTCTCTTCTGTCATCTTCTGTGGCCTGGCTCAATCGCTGATTGAAATATCAGCGACTTAACAGAAGGCCATCATCATTGTTAATACGATAGTACTCGGTGTTACCGGCCACTTCGGAGCGGATCTAGTATCTTTACGCAATTATAGACGTTCACGGAACCTAGGGTTGTCTCTAGCAAGATCTATCTCTACACGGCATGTAAAATCTATCTTGACTGAACCTTGATCTATATGAGTTCTATTTCATTGCTTAGACTAACAGGGCATAACGATCTATGTTCGAACTTTTGGTAAGGGCTCCGACTCTCTATTTCATTCTAAGTATAGTTTATCCATTTCGAGAACTACTATCATAACCCATTAATCGTACACATCATCTCCAGTCCCCACCCGGCCGTTTAACCTATCCCAGGCCAATATTCACTCCGTTCGCTGGCCCCAAACAACATGACTAACTCCAATTTCGCAAAGGGGAAATAGAAAGAAGAGAAGCTCACACAGCCTCTCTACTGCGGAGGGTTTTGGAACACAATTTCCTATGAGCCCAAGCTCATAATACATTTAGAAACTTACTAATTCAACATCTTATGCGCATCCCTCTTTTTCATATCCCTCCGTACCTCAGCGAGGTATAATTGAACCCGCTCCGGTGACCGCCCCAACACTCGCGTGAACAAGCCAACACTGAAAGTCCGCGGGCCAGGAAGCGTCGTATGGCCCACCTTTGTCGCACGCTTCGATGATGTAGTTCATGAACTCGACCACCTTGTTGCCCTCTTCGATCGACTTGTCTTCAAAATAGTGGCGGACGTCCAGGTCCTGGAATTCGGACCAGCCGCCGACTTCGATGTGTCTGTGAGAAGAAGGGTGGGTGAAGGAGGCCCGGGTTAGCGCTGACCGAGCTGGGTTGCCAAATGGGAAGGGCCACTCATAGCAGCGTTTTATCAAACCGGGCCAATCCTGGAGCCGGACATGTAGCGGCTGTGGATAAGACCGAACAGAGGTCGAATAGGCCTATCGGATTCGGCATCGTCAAATTCGAAGGAGACATATTGGAGAACCCTAGATTTGTTGATTCGTAGAGTTTTGGAGTTTTCGGTGTGCTCAGGGGTTCTTTTTTTGGCGAGGGAAATGGAGGGAAATGGGAACTTGGCTTGGCTTACTATTTTGGTTGGATGGTGCTGGAATCGTTACCTATCTTCGCTGATTTAACTTTATGCAGGTCGGAGGCGAGGAAGAATTGCATACTATTTCGGCATCGGGGGTACAAGTCACCCGTATCAATGGCCCATATACCCGTTCCGGTCCCGATATCCAATATTCTCGAAGAGCTCAGGGGTTTCGGACAGAGGTGTAGCTTTCCTCCCTGTGCCGCAGTGAAGAGTGCATGCGTAATATCAAAGCGATCTTGTTCATTCTCGTCATTGGGAAAGTTGTATGCTAAATTCTAGTAATTAATTCAAGAGCAATCAGGCTAATCCAGGTCGCGGAGCAAGCTTACAGCCTGCTCGGTGCTTGTAGTAGCGTCGTCAATATTCCAACGGATAGCCCTGGACGCTGGAGTTAAGGGAGGTGGCATAGCTTTGACTTGAGGCTGTAAGTCGATATACAGGAAAATTGAGCAGGAGTGCGCTGAGACCTACGCATCGTCATAGGCGGACTTAGAATCGCTCTGAATGGATTTATTGAGATATTCACTCTAATATGTCGGCTTTGTTGCAAAGTTGCCAAGCACGCATTGACCGCCACAAAGAACAACCATATACTGCCTCGTGTCCATTAGCAACAACCGCAGTTATCAATAATCGATTGGGAGCACCTTTTGCACGATCTTGGACTGAATGTCTCTACTGCGTCTCACAGTCTTTTAGGGCTCTTCATATCTCTTAACGTTGCTTTCAGGAACTAGCTACACTGCTACGAAAGATCATTTATATGTGCCTTTGCCGCATAATCATTTTTACTCTATTCCGGATCATTCCCGCTGATCGCAAGTTTTATCAGAGACATCGCGCTCTCTGGCAGCGCGACAACCCTCCGTACCTCCAGTCTTTGATCAGCATTCTTGAAAATCTTTCTCCAGTCGTCAATCTCCCTTTCCTTCGCCCTCATGAAAAAATTCATCATCTGAAGATCTAGGATGCTGTTCTAGGTTAGCTTGCTTTTATTTAACATCTACACCTAGAACAACATACCGTTGAAGTCTTTCTTCACTTTGCCCCACGGTGTTTGGCTAGGGAAGCACGGTATCCATCACCACAAGCCTTGCACCATGTTTCATTGCCGGGACAATATTTCGCAGAATTTTGACAGCGTCATCATCCGAATGGTCGCGAAGACAAAACGGATAAAATACACATCTACATCCTTGACCGGTTGTGGGGTTCAGAAATCGTGGGCTTGGAAAGTGGTCCTATCCTTCAATGCTGCTGGCAGCGCTGCTTTGCCCTGGAAGATTTCAGGGAGATCTTGTACAATGGTCTAGAGCTTGGGAGCCGCATTTGCGATTGCAATGCTAGCATGACCTACCGATCCTCCGACCTGTAAATGTTAGAATTTTTATTGAAATAAGGCTTGATAACTCACATCAACCACAAGGCCAGCCCCGAGTCCTTTCCAGTTATGTTCTGCGGGTGCTGCTGCTGGAGCATTTGGAGAGAAAGAGAGTTAGGGATATCCATTGGCAGACAAGTAACTGCCGATGACTTTCGCAGAAGTCAAGATCTCTTGTGAGAGACTAATGGGTACAACGCGGACGCTGGAGGATGGGCGTTCGCCTGTAGGCCCGCCATTTCGAAAAGTAAGGAGTAGAACCCTTCGGAACAAGGGGAGAGATACAGGAGGTCTTATATGTGTCAATGATTTATGGAACTTCTCCCTTGTTTAGGCTTGTACTGTACCGCTGACGCCAGCTAGCCGGTTGCCCCGAAATATGGGGCTACGGTAGTATTTGGATAAGCACGCCCTAGAGCTGCGAAGACGATATGCTGGATGATGAAGATATGTAATGTGGGTCTGCTCGTGATGGCGGCATCTTGTAAATTGTGTGTGAACTAGGGATACCAGCGCTGGGTTCGTTCAAAGCCCTTAACTAGGTATCACTTAGGCCTCTCATAACAACAATCGCCATTTGTAAAGTCTGCACACGTTCGTAAATTATAAGATCGCACATTCCATGGCAATAAATGGATCTGAGCCGGCTGGTGGTTGAAAATAAATTCATAGCTGCATTAAAATTGTATTGTAACTCAGAAGTTCCATGACTATAGCGTCATACTCGATTTCTTCCCATTACTGCAGCTCTCCCAAGCGGGGAACTTGCCCATACTTCCTCCGGAATGATAGAATCGTCTAAATCGAGGGCGTTTTCCGTCATTGGCAGCTCTTCGTCGTGTTGCGGAGTGAAGACTGGGCTTTGCGCAATCTTTGGTCGGCTCTTAAAGACATGGTCGTAATCCGCATGATCTGAAAACAGATATTCCTTCGGAGTCGAGTCGCCCTTCTTTCCTTCAATTGGCGATTGCTTACGAGGCGTCTCAAATTGGTTGACTGGAAAGAGTGATTGGCGGGCCTTTGATGCCATGGATCTGCGTGATTTTTGAGGAGGTTGTTGCGAAATGCGTGACATAGACTGTCGTGTTCTCTCTATTAGACTAGCACGGCGGTCTAATGCCGGTTGCTCAGCGATCTCTGGCAGTGATGGTGCCACATCTGGAAGGCTTTCTTCGAGTGTTTCGGGGACCTGAAAAGCGCTGGAATGAGCCATTGACATTCGCGTCCTTTCTATGAGCGAAGGACGAGGCTTCTTGATTGGTGAAGGAGTGGCTTCACCTATAGAAGAAATTATTTGTTCTGCAAGATGTTCTTCGCTGCTGAGGTTTAGCCTCGCTTGTAACTCAGGATATGCTGCAACTGGGTGCACATGTGTAACCTCTTGTGCACTACTAGAAGCTTCCAGTTGAGCTTCTTCATCATGGCGCATAGTCTCATTTGAATTTGAAGGGGGTGAGGCTCGAGGTAGTGATTCCACCGAGTTCCCGATCAGAGTTGCTTCAGAATCGATCGGAGTGCTCAGGTTGTTAGACGTAAGAGGAAATGTTGGTTTTTCAATTTTCTTTGTTAATGGAGCTTCTTCGGTATGAGAAAGCTCCCCTACACTGTGAAGATCTGAGGTTTCCTTTGGCCCACTTTCTGAACGTGATTTCTTGCGTTTGATTGGTGATTGAGGAGAATAATAGAGCGAACTTCGACGCGGGTGAATATGCAATGCTGCTCTTCGATCGCGCCTTTGTTGCGAGGCGCTAGATATGTCCTCTCTCATCTCTGTGACCATGTCTTTGTATTTTTGCGATACTTTTGACGTGGATACCGCAGTCTCCTTACGAGTATCCCGTTGTGTGGATTTTGGCATGCCTGGCTGCAGGCTCAAGTGAGCGTTAAACTCGCAGTTTTCAGCCGGTATACCACTCTTGGTGACAGTTCTGCATTTTTGACGAGAAGAGGACATGTCTGATTCGGTCATCATTGCATGGAAGGACTGCCATTTCTGCAAGCGCGTCCGTTGCTTCTCCACGCGCAGCTCCAACGTCTCTAGCAAATCACTACTGTTGGCTCCTTCTAGCAGAGAGCCGCCCTTTTCGATAGTATTCCATACATCACGGAACGGTGCATTCAAATAGCCGTCTTCAGCTTGCCCGTTTCCGTGGAGAATGATATCCAACCATGTCGTGTTCCCGATCCAATTGTCACGTAATTGCCGCTTTATAGAAATGGCATCGCCATGCTGAACGGAACATTTTCCTTGCTGTAAGGTGGTATTGAATTGCTTGTTCCGCTGGTGAATTGATTGGTTTTTAGTCTCTAGAAGATCTGAGGAGTGTGTATATCGAGACCTCTGCTCTTCCTTCTTCTGTAGAATAGACTTGAGCGCCGATCTGTGTGCAATTGCTAATGGAAGCAAAGAATTCTGCTGACTTGCTGATAACACAGTTGCAGTAGCAATTGCTTTAACAGCAGGTTCTTGTTTGCCTCTTTGTTTCCCAACGCCTATTGATTTCTTCAAGACAGCAGTAGAGAATAGCACGAGTATTTCCATGAATTTGTCACTCTTACATTCATCCAACATAGTCTTTCGGAGCACGGAATCCCTGCCTAACAAGCCATTCTTCTTCAATTCATTGAGTGATCTGTAAAGAGCCGCACGCAGGTTTAAGGATTGAAGGGGTTCGAGAGGTGGAAAAAAAGGCTGGAGTTTCTACAAGGCACCACATCAGTTTGTGTCAACATCAATCTTAATTTATATCTCACATCCCGCGTCTCTTCAACATCCCAGAGCTCGAAAAGACGGAATAATGCCCATTCTACGGATCGTATGCGATTCTTTTGATTTTGCTGAGCATTTTGCGTAGAGAAAGTTTGGGTGGTAATTGAGGGCCAATCTGGCCGTAAATCAAGGTCCAGCAAGCGTAAGTTAGTTATAAAGAGCGTGACATTTGAAGGCTTTGTGGGCACAGAAGTTGTCTTCAGTGACAAACTGCGGGCTAGATTTACGGTTGTTGTTGGAGCAGCGCCCGAGGCTGATGTTGAGCGAGGCATGACTAGTAGCCCTTTAATTCCATATATTTAAGTAAACGTGAGGGCAATGCTATTAGTTAGAGTGGGGGGGGGGTTCATATTATGGTAGAGGCGTCGTGGCAGTTTGTGTTTGCGGAGTTTCAAAACAATGCCGGCAAAGCCAAGGCGCCCGTGCACCGGCCCCACGATTGCGGGCAGGCTTGCGGAGGATAAATTATCCTATCCGGTCGGGCGGATAATAAACCTATCCGAGGATAGCCCGGATATCGGATAATATCCGGATAATATCCAAATAATATACTACCTATAACCCCACTAATATAACTCTATATTTTATAAATAGAGGCCTATTTTATAGCTCTATTCTAGGGCTATAAAATAAGCCTTTATTTATATAATTTAAGGCCGTTTTGGTAGAGTTATAGGGGGTACTTATTTCTAGGAATGGAGGGGTCGGATAAGTTAGTGGAGAGCCTTAAGCTATTGCAAAGCACCCCCTATAACCCTACTAATAACGCTCTATATTTTATAAATAATAGCTTATTTTATAGCCCTANAATAGAGCTATAAAATAGAGCTCTATTTATAAAATATAGAGTTATATTAGTGGGGCTATAGGGGGTATATTGTTTTAATGGAGGGCAATATACGCTGCTACGACTTGGCGATTTTTACTGATCTTTTATAGTAGATAGTAGAGGTTCTACACAAAGCTCTACACGAAGCTCTGCAAAAGCTCTACTTAAAGCCCTATTTAGATCTCTAAGGCTTTACTAATACGTAGCACTAATATACTATAACGCTCTATATAACGCTCTGCACGATACTCTATATTAAAAACTCTATATATAGAGGCTCTATACGACGCTCTATATAACGCTTTATATATAAAGGCTTTACGTATAGGGCTCTATACAACGCTCTCTATTAAAGACTCTATATATAGAAGCTCTACGTACGTAGCTTTATATAAAGCAGTAATAGCTATATTTATAGTGTTATATAATAGAAATAAAATATTTAGTTTTATAGTTAAAA
Organism: Cenococcum geophilum 1.58; assembly: GCF_001692895.1. Lineage (NCBI taxonomy): Eukaryota > Fungi > Ascomycota > Dothideomycetes > Gloniales > Gloniaceae > Cenococcum > Cenococcum geophilum. Next base: position 117,815 of record NW_027137597.1, read on the forward strand.
TTTTATAAATACTAAGCCTTATCTGGATATTATATCTAGGCTATCCTTAAATAGTATTATTATCCGCCTAACTAAATAGGATAGTTTATTCTTTATAAGTATATCTTTAATAGACTTATAAAGGATAGGCTAGATAGGCCTCTTAGATAATAGACCTATTAGCTAATAGTATTTAGAGACTATCCGGATAGTCTTTAGATAGCCTTAGCTATATTTCTTAGCATATAATTATTTAAAGCTTAGAGAGGTCTAGATGTCTATAATAAAAATAATATTTATCTTTACAAAAATAATATTTATTAGCTAAGTAGTTATATATATTTTTAATTAAATATTATTATATTATATAGAGGCTCTGCATATAAAAGCTTTATATAAGGCTTTATACGAGGATCTACACGAATCTCTACGTACAGAGGCTCTGCGCGACGGCTCTACGTACGACGGCTCTACTACGGAGGCTCTATATAAAAGCTTCGTGCAGAGCCTCGTGCAGAGCTTCGTGCAGAGCCTCCATACGCAGAGCCTCCGTACGCAGAGCTTCGTGCAGAGCTTCGTGTAGAGCCTCCGTACGTAAAGCTTCGTGCAGAGCCTCTATACGCAGAGCTTCGTGTAGAGCCTCCGTATACAGAGCTTCGTGCAGAGCTTCGTGCAGAGCTTTTGCTGAGCTTTGGTAGAGCTCCGTGCGCGGCTCCCCTAAAGCCTTATTCCGCAGAGCTCTTGTAAGCTTTATATCTATATAATATTGCTTATCCTTAGGATATTTAGATAAAAGTGGTACCATTTTAAAGCGCTTTGTAAGCTCTATAAATCTATACTAATAGAAAATTTATTTATTTAATATTAGGAGGTGCATTACAAGTATAAGCATATTAAGGGGATTTTGCCAAGACTATCCGGAGACTATCCGGATAGTCTCCGGATACTATCAGCTGATAGGCCTATTATCCGAGAGGCCTATCCGGCCTGTACAGCGTAGAAATAAGCGGCCGATATTGGCACGTGCGTAACCACCAAAAATCGACGATTGTTTGAGGAGGAGATGGACTAGAAGATAATTTAGAATATATACAAGTACTATATAAAGCGTCTACACGATTATAAAAGACGTAATGGGCAAATGACAAAGTATTAGGGTAGTAATATATCTTCAAAAATCGATTTTTGGTGGTTGCGCATGTGCCAATATCGGCCGCTTATTTCTACGCTGTACAGCCGGCCTATCCTCCGCAACTCTGATTGCGGGCAGAATCGTGAACAACAACTCTTCACGTCGGCAGCAAACCTTTAGCTCTTCAAGGTCCTCCGCCACAAATACCTCATCCCACCCTTCTGCAACTGGACTTACTCTGAACCCTAGTTGACCTCTATCAAATTTTAATTCTAGTAGTTATCATTATCAAACCCCGCAGGCATCATGATTAAAAACGCTGCCCAAACCAATGAACCTCCAGGTACGTGCAGATTCTTAACCCCGTCACTTCAACTTCCTCACCTACTAACGCTTTTCAGCAGGCCCTGATACCAGCATTCTTACCAAGGGTGATGTACAGGCAGCCGATTGGACCCCAGAGAGTGGTATGTTGAGGGCGGGTATTCAATCCAGCTCCGTACGCAGACCTCTGCAGCATTGAACCTATATTCATCTTTCCTATGTGTTGCATTCTAACTCTATGAACGCAGTTCTCTCCACCATGTCTCATCGTCCTCAAGAAAACACCGATTCTCCTCTGCCATTCTTCCATATCCTTGAGCGCCTAAAGACTACGAAGCGCGCGGGCTGGCAGCGATTTGACATAGATAATGGCGAATCCATAAGTGATCATATGTACAGGATGTCTATCTTGACAATGCTTGCTCCTCCGTCATTATCCTCACGTCTTGATATCCCGCGCTGCACAAAGATGGCCCTGATCCACGATATGGCAGAAGCGCTCGTCGGCGACATCACACCGGTCGATGGTATTTCGAAGAAGGAAAAGTCGCGACGAGAAGCTGAGACTATGGACTACATTTGCAAAAGATTGCTTGGAAAAGTCGGAGGCGGATTATCCGGGGAGGAAATACGTCGAATTTGGCAGGAGTACGAGGACAGTGAGACACTGGAGGCGAAATTCGTCCATGACATTGATAAGATAGAGCTCATTCTCCAAATGGTGGAATATGAGCGCTCTAACGAGGGCCGTGTTGATCTCAGTGAATTCACGCGGGTTGGAACGAGGATCGAGCTTCCTGAAATCAAAGCCTGGTGTGATGCTACGATACAGGAACGTAATCAGTTTTGGGACTCTACTGGAAAGGTGCCTAGATCGCATTTGAAGAAATAAGAACGGGGCGTGAAGCCACACGGCGTTGGTGAACACACTTGCTGAATGGCCTTGTATCACGGTCATGATGAAGTGAAGACTGACAACATGGTGTTAAATGGAATGCGGAGTTACTCGAAGGTTCTGGACGGTAATGATCGTTAAATGGGACTGAATATGTTCATATATCCTAGATTGCATAGATTTTATCATGAGGACGGCTCACAGGCATGATAGATTGAATGATAGTCTTTTGGAATTGCGGCTCGTAAGAGCGCGGCGGCTTATTAAGTGGTGAGATATAATTTGACATTATTCACTCGAAAACTTCTAACTTCTTATTTAAAAGTTGGCCTTGAATGAATCTCGCTCTTGTTGTTCTGCACCAGCACGAACCTATCGACAACCGCATCGTTTCTCGTTAACAACGCGCCTAATCTACTTATACTAGACAATCTTTCATTAGGACTATAGTCAATCGGCTTGGGGTTCAGCAGTATATGAGTAGATCATAGATCCAATCCAGCACGATCTCACCGTACCGAGTAGGATAGACCAGTTGCTGGCTTTGGGAAGGGATGAGTCAATGTGGGATGGAGATTTCTCATTTGGGGAAACGGACTGGAATTATAATCTACCGTCAGACGAAATAGACCAGGATGTGATCCAGCCCTTGTATGGCGCTGACCACTCATCCACTGAAGTATACGCCTATTACCCTTCAGACCTCAGAAACCTGGCCACACTTGATACATCTGTTCCTAGGCCGAGAAGTTCTAGAGCTTTACTACCTGCATTCAAGGATAGTCGATTCGTTAGATCCTTACACCATGTCTTCCGCAAGCTGCACCATTGCCATGAGAGAGGCCCATCAAAGGGTGCTCCAAAGATAGGTTCATTGGCCAGAACTTCAGAGAGATTTTCAAAGCTTCATTCTCGCGTAATTCCAACCACATATTTCTCGAAGGTTTCTAGTTTCAACCTGTTTGGACTTCTGTCGGACGGACAAGTCACTCATAAGAACTCTGTCGATTGAAGCTGGCTCTAGAAGCTCTCTATATACATGAGGTAGGGGCAAAAGATTGACGACGACACTGACGACGATTTGGAACTATTACTCAATCGCCACAAGGTCGGTATTGCCACTCAGTCGGTGATAGGTAATGAATAGGTAATAGAAAATAGATAGTAAGACATACGATGGCAAGAAACAGGGTGTGAGTCATAAGGTGGTACTTGACAGTGACCTCAACGTTCGACAACTTCTGAGAGAACTTCGGGACCCGGTATACTCATACACGCTCGGCAAACCAGCTATTTACCTGCATTTTGTCCGGTCGGGTGAGTTACCGTCAGATTATGGAAGCCTCTTCACATGTGGACAAGAACGCGGTATATCCATCAACATGCTCCCGGTATGCCATCAGATGAATGAAGAGACGATGAATGCGTATTTCCATGAAACTGAATTTTTGTTTCCCCACCGGACCAAATTGTGGACAGTTAAGAGCCAGAGTGATCATATGCCGAAGGGCTATCCCTGCCTCAATCGCCGCTACGAGCGGTACAAACCTTGCGCTTACCCGGCCATCATGTCCGAAGTGAGCTTAGAATTCTTATTCAAAAACTTGAAAATGGTGTCGATGTCATTGGTACTAAAATTCTACGAAGGCTGGCTCTCCAATGTGAAGAATGTCGCTACTTCATGTGAAATTTCCTTAAGAATGGACAATCTGGCTCACGTGGTATTTGTCGCGCATTTGGATCCACCGTTCCTTTTCAATCCGGGCTTCGTTTGGCATCTATTTAACGGAGATGATGGACATTGTTCTGCAGGAGTTCGCCACACTAAACAACACTTCATAAGCCATTTCTTTAGCAAGCTCATAACTGTACTTCCCAAAAAGCCGCAATAGCGCTCTGAGATATTTCGGTTTAGATGTTAGACTTATAGCATGGAATTCAATTGGTTCTCTGGTGTCCGACCACATTGCCGCAATGCCTCACGCTTCCCGATGGTAGAAGTTAGGAACGAAGAAATCCAATTGGGATCTCGTAAAGACTCTTGGCTCCCGGTCGTTCTACCAACAAAACCGTGTCAGCAGTCCTGGCCCCTTCGTAGCATGCAATAAGAAAAGTCAGTCACGTCCAAGTTAGGGTATGTAGACCGGTGGTTGGCATGGCTCCACAGGACCCAACGCTGCGAGTCGGTTTCACTGAATAGAATTGTGCGGAGAGTGTGGAACGGTTTCGTCCGTTTTGGAAGCGAAATAGGACGATCATTTCTCCAGTCAGCTTTGCAAAGCGCAGGAGACGGTGCATTAAAATAGCCCTCCCGAAATTGGCAAGTCATTGGCTGAGTTAATCACAGTCTGCCGACGGTTCATCTCGTCTCATCAGACGGCCACCGCCAACTTCTAGTGTCTCAACATCAACCACCGATCAACCCTTGATCTGAACAGGGCATGCTCTTGATGACGAACAAAGCGTTTCGGCTGAGATGGCCTCAGTTACTGACTACATACAGGTCTTGTAGAGGTCGCTCCTGGGAATAAAGATGCCCAGGCAAATGGCTCCAACAACATAGACGATTTTAAAGCAAGACGAGATGTTCCCCAGTCTTGATGATCACCCCAGCCTCTCCGCACGGCCCACTATTTTCCTCGCCACCGCTGCCGTCTCCTTCTGTCTCGTCTCCTTCGCCCTCCGCCAACCTGACTCCAACCAATTACTTTTCCAACCACTAAAGTCATGTGAAGCCATGACCTCACCAATAGACATCCCCCGGTTCGTAACTAAGTCTAGTGCATCCCAAACATCTGGACGCTCCGTGAGCCCGTCGGCGACATCAAATAAAGCTCTCTACAGCTCAACGGGTCCCAAGCAAACCTTCACAGCCCTGCAGGGAAAGATAGAGGTCTTCTAAGTGAGCCCTGTAGTCACCCAGCCAGGGCCTAGCACCTAGGAGTAAACCGGCATCGGCAGTTCGTTTGGCTTGTGCTTCTTATGCCCGTCAGACAACAAGCCAGTCGTTGTGCACCACTCATATCGTTATGCCGGCCTTGCTAGCCGTGCGGTACTCCTTCCAGTCCTATCGCCCTTTGATCCGGGGGCGTCCACGTTCTAGGCTGATCGTCTCAAACTGTCGTTCCCCCCTGGTCGACCGCTAAAGTCCCAGTGCGGAGTCGTCGTTGAGAGCCGTTATTTGAAGTCTTGGTCCGTCCCGTCCCCTTAACTCCAATTCCCTCAGTCATTTCCTTGGAATCATGGCCCATGCCTGAAGTAAGATCGCGGCATTACTAGAACTTCATTGAAGCAAACTAGTCCAGCTCCTTGCCTTAAACCACTTTTAGTCTCGTCCTTGCATCGCCATTCAATTATCAGTCTGTTGTCATCATGGCACACGAACCAAACACTACAGCACCACTCATGAGAACGCCAACTTGACTGCTCTGGCTCCCCATCTTAATGGTGCTGGTGCCCCCCTAGAGAAAAATTTCAGCAACAACGGTAATTCCTTTTCGACTAATCGATAGCTTTCCTCTCCTGTCTTCGCAGTACCTGACAATGCAGCCTTAGGTAACCCGTATCATCTCGGCGCACACCATGATTCCGATGATGCTCCCAAGCGAATCCGCACTGTAGGCAGCATCTCAAGCTCTCCCGAACTCTTCGAGAAGATTTATCTGTCTCCTCAGAACAGGGTACACGTGATCTACGAAAGGCCTTTGGTAACCCCACACCACTGTAAGCTCACCGTCTCTTAACTTGTCCCCTCAGACTTCATCTTCTTATGATAATCTTACTAATAAGCCCAGGGCCCTGATTGATTTTCTGCTAAGTCTATCCCTGCTAAGCTGCGATCTTATTGGCGGTGCTGGTGGAAACGGTGCTGGTAGAATCGGAACATACTTCTTCTTTGGTGGTCTTCTAATGATTCTGGGAGGCGTTGGTGAGGTATGTGATCTCATGGAAACATACCAATCAATACACATATACACTATTCCCATTCAGCCCTCCATAACCCATATTTGCATAAGGTACTACTCGTTTAAACTTACTTTTTCCGACCCATTGTGGATGGTAACATGGTAAATTCTCAGACTGAGCTTTCTCTAGTGGATAATCGGTAACACTTTCCCCTTCATCGTCTTCACCGGCTTCGACGCCTTTTGGCTCTCATGGGCTGCAACCCTCCAGCCCTTCTACAACGCGTATGGCGCCTACCCGACAACATCCAACCCAGCTGATGGCATCAACACCGTCGGATTCCGTTCCAGCTTCGGTAAGGCCTTCTCGCACACCATGCCCTCCATAACTCTAAATCCTTACGAGTGCTCCCAATCTAACATATCCCATCCTTCTTCCTAGCCATGGGCCTCATGTGCTTCATCTACCTAATCTGCTCACTACGCACCAACATCGTCTTCTTCATCATCTTCCTCACCATCGTCGCCGCCTTCGCCTGCCTCGCCAGCGCCTACTGGAACCTGGATCTAGGCAACGTTGCGCTAGCCGGCCGACTACAGACTACAGCAGGCGCGTGCACGTTCGTGACGGGTGCGTGCGGGTGGTGGATCTTCTTTGCCATCATGCTAGTGGCATTGGATTTCCCGTTTCGGTTGCCTGGTGAGTTCAACACCGCCCTCCCCTCTTCTCGATGGCTCTGGGGTAGCAACGGAAGTCTTCGGGTGTTGTAGAGGTCTTAGAACGCATGATGCAGTCGGTGATCTATCCCACGTCATCCGAGGCGCTAGTGACCGCGCGCGACCATGGAAAAAACGCCTAAAAGCTCGTCCACTTAGTGCTTTGTTACCGCAATGCTTGGGTGTGGTTGGATCTGTTGATACCAGGGGGGTAGCTGTGGTTGCAAGTCTGGTGGTTCTGGATAGCCGAGAGTCGATTCGATCCATTCCCAACTGTCCTTTCTCCTGTAAATATGCGTACAAGAACGATGGCCTTTTGCGTAAGACGGCGAAAAATAATGGGTAGATGTGTATATAGCGAAGTTGCTGATTATCATTACGATCATCTCGAGCTTTTTCGTTGAATCCAGACGCGCCATACCCCCCAAAGCCACCCGATGGTCCCAACCCAACGCCATCCCACCCATCCCAGGTATTCCCCTCAGCCCCAACCCCAGCCCCAGCCCCAGTCCTAACGCCACAACACCTACCCCTCCATCCACACACTCGCCGCCTCCCGCGCCTCATCCACAATCTCCGGACTCGCCATCCGCCGTGCGCTGTGCCCCCATTCCTCCCCTTCCTCCGCCTGTCCCTCCCGCTCTGTCCCCTCCCTCTCCTCGTCTCCCCACCCTGCCTCTTGCGGCTCCGTAGCTAGCGGCACATCCGTATCCAGCAGACTCGCTTCGCCAGGGAGCCGGTATGGCGGCGGCGGCGGCGGGGAGAGCGGGAGCATGGTCGGCGAGGGCGGAGCGGCAAGGTGAGGGGGTCGGGGGGTTGGATGCGTGCGCGGTGAGGTTGGGGGGTGAGGTGGGGCAGCGGAGACAGCGGTGGTGGTGGTGACGGCCTTGGTGACGGGAGCGGGGTCAGCGGGGTCAGCGGCGGCGGCGGCGGCGCGGGCGGGCCAGAGGGAGAGGATGTTGAAGCTGAGGCTGCTGCGCGCGTTGGCGGGGGGGTCAGTGGGGGTCTGGGTCTCGCTGCTCGCTCGCTCCCGCGCAGGCGCGCTCGAGGGTGCTGGTGTCTGCTTCTCCGGCTTCGAGCCGTCAGGGTGGTGGTGGCGGTGCTGCTGCTGCTGCTGCTGCTTCGGGGGCGCTCTGGCGGGGCGCGCGGTGCTGCTCCGGTCGTGCTGCAGCGCGGGCGTCGCGTCCAGCGTCGCGGCCGGCGTGCGGATCTCGCTGACCGGCAGCACGTGTCCTGGGCTATATTTCTGCGCTGCTTTGGACGAGTCGCGTCGTGCGGCGAGGGGCGCGGAGGTGTTGGAAGTGTGGTGGCCCGCTCCTGCTCCCGCTCCCGTGCTCGCGGCTGAGTGTTTGCTGCGCTCGACGGGGCCCGGGGCCGGGTCGAGGGAGATGACGACGGTGACGTCGCGCTTGGTGCCGCATTTCAGACAGTCGGTCGTGCGGACTACGCTGCGGGTGTGGGTTTCGGAGAGGTAAGAGGGCGCATCGAAGCGGATTTCGAAGCGGTCGGCGCGCGCGTCGGGGCGGATGGTTGGGTGCGCGAAGCTGGCGTCACGGGTGCTGGAGGAGCGGGTGTGCACGACGCCTTTCGCTGCGATGGGGAGGATGGGCTCGATGGGGCCGAAGACGAGGTGGTCGACGTGGGGGACGAGGATGAGCTGCGAGCTGCGGCGGATGCGGTCGTCGACTTCGGGCCGCAGCTTGTAGTCGTCCACGCTGTGCAAGTAGCGGAAGTACTTTGCGAACATGTCGCCGTACCACCCGCGCACTTTGTTGCCCTGCTGCACGCGGTCGTAAGGGCTTTTCGCCGCGGCGGGCCAGAGAGAATCAATCACGTGCTTCTCTTTCAATGCTTTCCGCACCATTAGATCCACGCGGCTGGACTCGTTCAGCTTCTTCTCTAGCCGCTCGTGGAGTTCGTACTTGGCAAACCGCACCACGATGCCACGCACGAACGTGGCGTCGAGGTTCCGCTGGCGGAGGAAGATATCTAGACTCTCGAGATCCTTCTGCGCCTGCGCGTTCGCGGGTCTGATGATGACAGGCTGGAGCTCGTGGCCCATTGAGCTCCAGCGCTGCGGCATGCGGGGCTCGGCATATGCGGTGCTGAAGAAGCTGCGAATGGGTGCATACTCGGCTTTGAAGTAGTTGAAGAGGAAGTCGGCCAAATCGTCCTCGGTCAAGGGCGCCATTGCCATTCCGGGGGGGATATCCATCTTGGGTGGTGGCGAGGGCAGCGATTCAGACAGCTGTATGAGTATTGAGAGAGAGAATTAAGGAAAAAGACGACAATGGCAGATGGAAATGAGGAAGAGAAGAACAGCAACACGAGTTGATGCCAAACCTTTGTCCTTTATACTGTTGCCTTGGGCAAACCACGTATGGAGCAGCTACAGGTGGTGGATGATCATGGCGCCAAATGTACGTTAGTCCTCCGTCAGCCACCACAACATAATCAATCCTCGCAGCGTAAGAGAATCGTCCTGGTCTGCAGTGGGTGTTGGCTAGTTATTGGGCCGTCGGGAGGTTGATTGCGTCGCCTGTGTCGGTCGCGCCGGGCCATTCGTATTCTTCGCTTCTCGGCTGTGGCGCAGCAGGTTATCCTTTATCCATCTCATATATCCTGTCAGAGAGCTCTAGCACATCAAATTTCTTACCTTCTCCGCCAAGCGTCAAGCGCTAAAAGAGAGACGAGCAAGAAGTAGAGTGGACGCCCTAGCCCAAAAGTCCCTCGAGATTATTGATCATCAGTGTAAATAATCGCCTTGCGTATTGGAACGTCCTTGTCTTTCGCATCGGCTTCAACGTCAACCAGCCCTGACAGATCTATATTCCGTTGTAGAGTTCTTTAAGGGCTCGCCTAGATATATTTTCTCTCCATCTTTGCGTTTATAATATGACCAAGTCCACTTTCCTTGCACATACGACTCATAGGTACTGGAGAGCAAAGGGTCCCGTCCGCTCCCCTATATTTAAACCAGTAACCGGCGAATCAGTAGTTAGGTGGGTGACCACTAGCGAATCCTCGCTGTTGTATGTTTATTCTTTTTTTTTTTTGCCCTTAATCTGTTCTCTATTTAATTTCCTACCTTACATACTTAGAATTACCCTCCACCCGCCCTTAGGTAATGTATATGAACCGAGCGGTATCTTAATGTCTAGAGTCTGCAGCCAGCTATGATTCCCCTGCATGTCGTTTAGGTTAACCTAAAGACTTCCCGCAACTACTTAAAAGGATTTTAATTACACGTATAATCCTATCCCTTAACACGGTGGAATTCGTCCTGTAGTTATCGATAAGGAACTGGCCAATTAGAAAGCTAGATTTGTTTGGTGTTCCTAAGGCTTACGCACGGGCCTTCGAGCATAAACGAGAACTTCCTTCCGTCCTCGAATACGAGGTCCCAGCTGTACAGCGTAGAAATAAGCGGCCGATATTGGCACATGCGCAACCACTAAAAATCGATTNNNGAAGATATATTACTACTCTAATACTTTGTCATTTGCTCATTACGTCTTTTATAATCGTGTAGACGCTTTATATAGTACTTGTATATATTCTAAATCATCTTCTAGTCCATCTCCTCCTCAAACAATCGTCGATTTTTGGTGGTTGCGCACGTGCCAATATCGGCCGCTTATTTCTACGCTGTAAGGCCAGGTTTCCTTGCAGACAAGACGTCCGATAGAAATAGGACGACCGAGGCGTACTTAACTCCTGCCCTGACGGCCACAGACGCAGTGTATGCAATGTGGATAGGTCCGTAGCTGCTCTCTAGAAGCTCTACGCTGACAGCGTTGAATCAACTAGCATCACGTTTTTCCAATTTCTGCCTAACTATGCTTACTAATGGTTTTTTTTTGTAGCTTTATCATTGTAATGGAATAAATAAGGTTTATTGTTAAGAAAGACCAATAGCATGCAGTCTAAACAACCAGCCAGTATTGCCGTGGAGTTATCTTTCGCCCACAGCATGGAAAGACAAAGCTGAATGAACCTTGTTCTGATCACGAGTTAAACTCTCCACGCCACCTACTTGATTTAGCTTCATGCATGAGGAAAGTCCTTTTGCCTTGATGCTCGGGACACTGGGGTTTGCAAACTTAGCTGATGCGGAAGAGGTGTAAGACATGTATGCGCCCCACCTGCTTCGATAAAAGAGACACCTCAGCCTTGCATGCAACCGCGACTGTTCGAAACAGGAAAAAAGAGCATGTGCCTAGATGATCGGCTAGCGTATAAATCGGATCAACGGCATGTGAGTGGGAAGCATCCTGGAGCCTAGAACAAGTTATTTAAACGATGCCTTAGCCGTCCGTAGGTTAGAACTTGCAATCCTGAAAGGATACTCTTCGTTGGTTAGAGTTGCTCCCCGGGAGGCTGATTTGAATGGTAATTTATCCTTACTGTCTTTGAAAGACAATAGGATAGTTGTTCGTACTAACTTAATAGCACGAGTGAGTCGTATCCACGGGCACGAAATACATGTAGTATCGTATGCTTGTTTGGATGGTGACTGTTCTTCTAATCGTACATGAAGTGGTAGAATTTAAGGGGTTTCCTGAGCTCGCTTAGCTCACGTGACTGCGACCACAAATTCCTGTTCGAACTCGTTCAGACAATAGTGTTTTAAAAAGACGCTTTGAAAAAAAAACCAGCCCAAGAAGGTCTTAGCGGATTTACGAACGCTAAAATTCTATAAAATTTAAAATCGAGAAAATAGGAGCGTAGGAGTAAATTTAAATTTAAATGAATTAATACATCGTGGGCTTGAGTTGAGTCTATGTGCAATGAAATCTTACCGGCTGACATTACCCTATCCGCCAAGCGTCCGAAACGCCGATCCCATGCCATTCGTGGCTCTGTGGCCTTCAAGATTCTTGAGATAATACTACACCTGTATGATGACCTCGCCTTATTTACTATCATGTCTAGATATCCATGGCTCCCCTTTGATTTTACCCACCAAACCCACTGGACCATTCTCACCTCACAACCGCTGCTTCTTGATACGCCGAATCCTGAAATTCTTCATCGACTTCGCTACTCTCTTCACTCTCCTCCGTCTCCGTGTGCACACTTGATATACCTCGATCGATACTGGGAACCACTTCCTGATCACCAGGCTCAGCTCCTCGTCTCCATTTGCCAAAGAAATCTTCCGTCCGTAGTCCCCTGACATCTTCCGGCACAACACCACGCCCAAGACTGCCATCGGCTTTCTTCTTTCTTATGTACTCACGTACTGGCCCCATGGCAGCGTCTCTACACGCCTCCTTGATATCGCTCCCGCTCATACCGGCGGAGACGCGAACCAGATAGTTGAGGTCGAAATGGGGCGTATCAATTTTGGTGCCGCGTAGGATGAGGGAGAAGATATTATGGCGCTGGGAGGCTGTTGGAAGCGCGACTGGGAATTTCTTGGGCATGCGACGTAAGATAGCTTCATCGATGTCTTGGATGCGATTTGTGGCACCGAGAATGCAGATGCGTTGGGGAGTTGTAGATCCTGGGCGCGAAGAGGAAGAGAGACCATCCCAGTGTGTCATGAATCTGATATTGGTTAGCATATGGCACGAGTACCGGGTGAGTGGGGAGGACGATGGCAGATTGAAGTTTATATCGTAAGGAAATGGAGAAGAAAACAGAGGAGAGAAGGTATTAATGTAAGGAATGACATACTCAGCCTTCACCATTCCACTAGCCTCATGCTCTCCGCTCCTTCTCTGCCCGAGCACCGCATCGATTTCGTCAATGAACACAATACTAGGTTGAAGTTTCCTCGCTAATGAAAAGACCGCATTGACTAGCTTATTTGAGTCTCCGTACCACTTTTCTGTAAGAGTAGAGATATGCAGATTTATGAAGCATGCACCGCTCTCATGCGCCAGCGCTTTTGCGAGCATAGTTTTACCGCAGCCAGGAGGTCCATAAAGGAGGACACCAGAAGGCGCGGAGAGGAGAGACGAGGAATGAGCGTAGAGGTGTGGCATGGTTAGTGGGTAGATGATGGATTCCTTGAGCTCTTCAATTATCGAATCGAGGCCACCGATATCTACCGGAAATATTAGCAATTAATTCTTATCAAAGGTGTCTAATTCTCGTGCTTTGCAAATGCCGCCTTCTTCACCTCAGCCGTAGAATGCGGATCTTCTACAGTACGGAGATGTCCTACATACCCTCAAACGTAACCGGGATCTCTTCGGGAGCCACCACCTCCATTGCTATTGTCTGCTCATATGGAGTCAACACTAAATCCTCCTTCCTCGGCCGCCGATAACTGCTATCGTACTCGGAGCCATCTTCCGATGACTCGCGTGACTTATTTGCTAGTATGCCATCGAGCTTCTGCGACGCGGCGCGGGCCTTCTGCCGCGCTTCCTCTTTCTGCTGCGCTTCGGGATCTAGCCGTGATATTATATTCCGAATGAGGAAGTAAGCTATGAGAGGCTTAAAAACAAATGGATTAGTTTCCGGTGTCAATTTAACCAAGGAAGCACGCTCAAGGAAAGGAAATATGCGAGGCTTGGATGTCAACGTACAGCGGCGGCGGCGATTAGGATGTCGGGGAGGTATGACAGCGTTGATTTTTTGTTACTACTCATGACGCTCGCTTTGAGGGGGTGAAAGGAGGGTAGGAGGCGATTTCAATAGTGGTGGGAGAGGTTGTGGGAAAAATAGCGGTGTTGCGTTGTCTTTGATATCAGAAGTTTGGATATCACCGCCGCCACGCTTGTGGCGTTCCAGCCTGCGGGAGAGGCACGAGCACCTCCGCTTTGCACGAGCCGACCGAGCTGTCAAGCTTCATACAGCGATGATCCAACCATGAAAGCAATACAAAGACCCCCACATGCCTCGTCTCTACGTCGCCTTTCTTCTTTATGCCTTAGACGATCGTTCCCTCGCTCCACGGTTCGAGTGGTTTTTTCACGAAGCTTTACTGCGCAGAGAAGCTTAAAAGCCAACTCCACTAGCTCTACAAGCCGCAAGCATGTTACCATCGTGAATGATGACGGTCGCGTACGGTGGGGAGAGCTTAGTGCTCGAGAGAAGGCTGCCAGGACGACACAGCAAGGGATCAATCTTGTTGTGGTAATAGCGGGTGTGGCTTTGACTGTATGTTTTACTTCACCGAACCCCTCCATACATCAGACCAAGAACATGGTTCTCATTGTTGGAATATAGGGTGCAGTTGTCGCACTTCTGTACACAGAGGTATTTTCATATGACAGCAAAACGAGCCATTTCAACCGTGCCGCGGACCGAATAAAGAGAGATCCAAAATGCATAGAGTTATTGGGGGACGGCAAGAAGATCCAGGCATTTGGGGAGCCTTCATGGAGCCGGTGGGCAAGGAATAGGGTAATAGCGTAGGCAAAGCCCCTCCGAGCCTCTCACCTGCCGAACTACCTATTTATGGTTGCGCACAGGTCCACGACGGAAAAAGACCGCTGGGGCACCGAACACTTGCGCATGCATTTCTATGTTGAAGGACCGCTCAACTCAGGTGTTGTGAATCTGCACATGACGAAAAAGCCCAGTCAAGATGAATATGAGTATAAATTCCTTGCGTTGGATGTGAAGGGTGAGTGTTCATTCCACTTTACACCCTATCTCAATTTAATAGTCTTTCGCGAATAAGTTGATTTACTAGTAGCAGGACACCAACGCATCTACCTCGAAAACGCTGATGCAAAGAAAGAAAGTGGGAAAGGTCCAACCAAAATGTTCGGAGTGCGTTGGTGGTAGATGAACCGCTAGACCGACGACTTCGTACTGCCTCCCCAGATCGCACTCTGCGTTCCGCATATTTTTGCGGGTCTTTAGCCGTTCTTATCGAGAAGCTGAAGTCAGACCATGAAGTCCTGTGCTTCCGCCTAGGACCCCTGAACTCGGGGCCCTGCGACCTTCTCTAAAGAGGGCTGTACTGCTAGCTGGTTACCGCGTTCTATTCATTTGAACTGCCGTTCTAGCATTCCAATCTGAAAGCACTGTAAAATGTCGCTGAACTGGGTATACTCAGGTGGCATGAAAAATAAAAAGCAATGTATTAGAACGTTAGGATGTAAAAATAGGAGTTAACACTAGGATACGCGAGGTATCATGTGATAATAATGTGAATGGCAGCAAGAGCGCCAATCTGAAATTATATCAACCATTGTGGCGCATCTAATGCAGTCCTTGATGTATAAATCAGCGTGGTCAGTCAATAAGCTCCAGATACACCGTTCCGATTACCCACTTCCCCAGCCTCGCCCGCCACCAAAACTTCAAAACGCCCATCCCATCACAGAAAACATGTTCCCAACCCTACGAGAGTTGCTAGGTTCATCTCACGCGGTTCGATCTCACTGCACCCCCGCCCCTGCTACTCCATCTATCCTATGCCCTAAAGCTGGTGTGGCAGGCCTGCTCCGCTCAATCCCGAAAAACGCAATATTCTCCCGCAGAGCAACATACTCGCTATCGGCATACCCCAACACTTCATGAATCTCAGTGCTCCGTACCCCGCGAATGCGTCTAATTTCGGCTGCCGAATAGTTCACAAGAGCGCGACCGACTTCGAAGGGAGCTGGATTTCGCAGTTCGTACGCAAGTGGAGTTGATGTGCCAGAAGTTGTTGGAGTATGGCTATTATTTTCTCTGTGTAGTGGCTGGGGCGTTGGAGGCGTATTGGGAGTTTGCGGTGCGCCGTTTAGCCGTTTCACGACTACAAGGCGGACGGCTTCCTGTTGCGCGAATTGACCCTCAACATCTACAACGCCGACTGGAAGTAAACCTGCTTTGTCGGAGAGGGCTTGCCAGGCTCCTTGATCGATATAGACGGTGCCGTGCGGAGCAAGGCCGTGGAGAAGCCAAAAGTAGCGGTCGCGGATTGGGTGCAGGTTAGGAAGGAAGCGGGTATGTAAGGGAGGTTGGAGGCTGAACTCGGTGTGAGGAGATGAAGTACGAGAAGGAGTTTGAGACGGTTTTGGAGTACCTTCTTCATGGTTCGAGGGCATAGAAGAGGAGACCGGGCCGTTTTGAGCGTTTTGCAAGTTTAGCGCCGCGGCTTGTGCTAGGGGGAGGTTGGAATCGTCCGCAATAACGAGGCTATTGCGGGTTGATGTGCGGGCTGAGGCGAGTTGTGCCACTTTTTGAGCTTCTATGTAATTTATAATAGCGGATATATTACCAGGTTTCGAGGACCGTGTAATAACGGTAGTGACACCTGCGGAAGTGGCCAGACGTGCTGCAACAATCTTGGTAGACATGCCTCCTGTACCTACGGCTGACCCTGGGCTTGACACATCGGCCACAATGTCTGCAACGTCTTCCACAACTTCGATAGCTCTGGCGTCTGAGTGTGTACGAGGGTTTTTGTCGTACAGGCAATCAACGTCTGTCATAAGGAACAGGTAGTCTGCTTGTACCATTCCGGCTGTGATAGCTGAGAGGGTGTCATTGTCGCCAAATTTGATCTCGGTAACTGCAAGAGTATCGTTCTCATTGACAATTGGTATTACGCCCATGTGTAGCAGCTCGAAGAAAGTATTCTGAGCATTGAGGTACTGCGTCCGGTCCGCAATGTCGTTTCTAGTTAAGAGTATTTGGGCAACTGGCTGCCTCAGGTGTCCAAATAACTGGTCCCACAAGCTCATCAGCCTACACTGGCCTATTGCCGCCAGAGCTTGCACCTTTGGGAGGTGCTTGGGGCGACGGTCAAGATCCATTCTTCGCAATCCAACGCCAATGGCGCCGGAGGAAACAAGAACCACCTTATGACCATCTTTTAAAAGTTTTACGGCAGTTTCGACAATTACGGAGAGGATAGAGAGGAGAGGCTGATGTGTCTTTTCATCAACAATGGAACTCGTCCCTAAGATGCTTGTTAGCTAGCTAGAATTCTTTGCCGTTGAAGGAATAATATGATGTATAGGTTACGATATACCGAGTTTTATTACGATTGTAAGGTGTTTCTTCATGTGAACAGCCATTATAGCTACAAAATCCTCTCACCTCTACTCAATTATAACACTATATTAGTGAAGCACGACAGGAAACTTTATATCTGCCCCAAATTCCACACCGCCTTCGGCCTTACCCAATCAGTGTTTCCATCAATCCCGCACCTTGACCGCGAAAAAGCCTTAGCAGCACGCCCTTCCAGCCCGCCCTTCTTCCGACATTGCCCTACATCTTTATTCCTGCAGTTGCTTCCCAGTTCCAAGGGTTCGTATAGCCTTCTTTTACCCCTAATTATGTCTGAGACGCCTGATGGTTCGCCGCCACAGCGCACTGCTTCAAAGCCAACCCTTAGTCCCCCGAAGCCTGATGCAACCTTCTACACGTGGAGCACATTCTTCTCAATATTGTCAGGGCAGGCTAGTAAAGAGGAAAGGCAGGGGTATTTCCTTGAACGCGACATTTTAAAAGAAGAAAGCGATTGCAAGAGATGCGAGACTCACAGGGACTATTTATTCAAATATAGTATGTGACTGCTCTACCCTCACTTCCCTGTTCCTTTTCATTACATTATAAAGGGCTCAATCACATGAGAATCAATCGCTAACCCATTGCAGGCCCTACAGTGCGTTTTATACAATCCGAAGTTGCTAAACTAGGCGTAGACATCAATTCCACCAACGTGCGCTGTAAAAGATGCACGGCTGATCAATCTGGAGGATTCGACTTGAATTATGGAATCTTATTATGTGCAAATCATATGCGGAATCGAGGTCATATAGAGGACACAATGGCGCATGAAATGATACACGCGTATGATTACATGCGGTTTAAGGTAGATAACTGGAACTTGAGGCATCAGGCGTGCACAGAGGTATGTGGGGTTTTTTCTCTCTACATTTTTATGGTCCATAGCCCGTTTGGATTTGCCAGTTGTTATGAAGAAGGAAGAGTGTAGAGAGTAGACAAGGAAATTGGGGCAAAACGGAAGTCACTGCCAAGACCAAAGCAGCTAACAAATCCCAGATTCGCGCCTCAACTCTCTCTGGAGAATGTCGATTTACACGAGAGTTCTTTACTCGCAACCAATGGAAGATTACAGAGCAATTGCAGGAGTGTGTGCGGCGAAGAGCCACTTTATCACTTATGGCCCGGCCGACATGTAAAGACGATGTTCATGCCGCTAGAATAGTCAATGAAGTCTGGGATAGCTGTTTCACAGATACTCGGCCGTTTGACGAGATTTATCGATGAAATAAAGAGGCTAGGATGGGCGTACGAATTTGTCACACAAGGAAGCACGTCTTACGAGTTTCCAAAGCGATGTATTATATTGGATCTTTTGGACCTTGTACCATTATACAGGATATCCGCATAGCGCCGGCGTTTTACAGAGGAAATACCAGACCAATTCAACTCCTGTTCATGCATCATCCAGTGTTCAGTCCGCTTCCCAAAAAAGGCCTGAAGGCCCCCAATCCTATCAAACGCAGTCATCCCATCCATTGCATCTCATTTCAATGAAAGGGAAGATAATTGGCAGCCCAAGTACGCAGTACATAGTTTGTACTCCTTCAGCTCTCTCTATCACCGCTACTCCTCATCTTGCTTGAGTCACGCATATAAGCTCTTTCGCCCTTAACGCAATGCTTGACGATCCAAGGGTGTTGTTGGATGTCTTCAAGCGGGATACGCTTCTCAGGATCAAGAACAAGTAACTAGAATATCTGTTAGTCTCATTCTCTTACAAACTCGATACGGAACTTCACTCACCCTCTTAATGAGATCTCTCGCTTCCGGGCTGACAAACCCAGGCACTTTATACTCGCCTCTAGCAATTTTCCTCTGGGTCATAACTTGCTCGTCCTCAAACGGTGCCTCTCCCACCAAAAATTCATACGTCAACACCCCCAAACTCCACAAATCGACCTTTTCACTATAGTAGTTCTCCTTGGAGCCGCCCTTAAGCATCTCTGGCGGTAAATAATCCAGCGTTCCACACATGGTCTGTCGCCTATTGTTCGGCGCATGCACACTCCACCCAAAATCCGAGATCTTAATTTCGCCGTGGATGCCGACAAGAATGTTCTCGGGCTTAATGTCGCGGTGGATGACGTGCTTCTTGTGCAAGTACTTGAGCGCGGCCGCCATCTGAGCGATGTACTGTGCAGCCTTCCATTCCGGGAAACGCTGCTCGCGGCGCAGGTGCTTGTACAGCTCGCCTTTAGCCGCAAACTCAAGGATCAGGAAGATGCGCTTAGCATCGTGGAAGTGGCCGTATAGCCGCAGGATATTTGGGTGTGCAAGGTTGGACTGAATCTCGATCTCACGGCGCACCTGCTTCTCGACTTTGTTGTGTTGCAGTTCGTTCTTGTGCAAAACTTTCAGGGCGCAGACAAAGCCTGACGAACGTTCTTTGGCGAGGTACACGCGTCCGAATTTTCCTTTTCCGAGTGGCTTACCGATTTCAAACATGCCGAGATGGAATTGCTTCGGAGCGGAAGGTTGAGGGTAGAGACTCTCAGTACGACGGTGAGATATTTCGTCGGATGAACGAGGATTCTGGTCACGATGTTGCTGTGCAGCTTGGGATGGAAGGGTAACTTTGGTAATAGTGTTTAGAGGTTTGGATGAATTTGTGTTTTGGATTTTCTGGAGAGGGAGTTTCATCCGGTTGGCGCTTGTAGAAGAACCCAGGCCTGATATTGTCATTGCAGCGGAGAGGGAGCCCTTTACTAAAGTTAGTCGGGACTCAATTGGCATGATTGAACATTAGGATCTTACTTTCGACTTGTGATAAGTCGTAGTCGTGACAATTTGGTCGTCATTCTCATCAGTAACGGTAATCCGTTCGAATGCGGTTTCAATGACGTCCATGATGCGAGGAGTGGGTGAAGATGGCTAGTAAATAAAATGATAGAAGCTCAAAGTTCTCACCCGTACAGATTGCAGTTTGACCTGATGTCGTCAAGGTTGGGGTTGTCAGAAGTGCTCGGGAGTAAATAAACGAGTCGGCGGTTGCCACGCGCAACGATCGACGAATCCCATTCCGAAATCTCCCCGCGACTCAGGATCCCTCCATCCATCCCGACGCAGCTGTTGGTGCGAATTTTCTTTTCTAACTTCTTTTCTAACCTGCAGTTCTCACCTCAGGCACAATGACGTCGAAGTTCAACGGCGTGATGCCCAAATCTCCTCTTCCTGACCCTGACGCCGACGCATCCATTACCCAGAATGGGTTCAGGGTCATCACGCGCAAGCTACCTATTTTGAAGGCCGGACCTATCGAAGAAATGACTGAGAAGCTGGGGATTACACCACCGGAGATGATTTTCGGCGACAATTTCATGCATATTGAACACCTGGCGAGTGGTTGGAAAATTGACTTTAATGCATTCGATGCATTAGATCGCGTAGACAAAACTGGAGAAGCAATGCTGAAAGTCTCTTACTCAAGAGAATGGCAGCAGAATCGGTAGGCTTTCTCTCTCTAAATACCATCGCTGTCTTCGAGACAGGTGAGAGTCATTATGGTATGTAGCTAACCCACCAAGCTCCAAGCAATTCGAAGACATCAAAGAAGTCGTTAAACCTTTCGACTGGTCATACAGCACAGATTACAAAGGCACTACCATACCCGCCTCTCTCTCTTTTACCCCAACTGACAAACCCATCCCGCTTGCCCTCCTCAAACGTCCTGACCCTATCCTTTTCTTCGATGATGTCGTACTTTACGAAGATGAGCTAGCAGACAATGGCATCGCTATGCTGTCCTGTAAGATCCGCGTTATGCCAGCGAGATTACTCCTCCTCTGCCGCTTCTTCATGCGCCTAGACGACGTCATATTTCGTATCAGGGATACTAGGGTCTTTGTGGAGTTTACAACGGGAGAGGTAATTAGGGAGTACACTGCACGAGAGGAGAAGTTCGGAGTTGTAAAAGAAGAGTTGGCGAAAACCAGAGAAGATGTCCCTGCACTCATGAGGGACCCGAACAGGTTGACAGAACTGTTGCCAGTTGTAGAAAAGGACCTTGAAAGACTAGTACTGAAGTGAATAGTGACGTATGCATGCCCCGCTTGGATGCTTCTAAGAGGGAAAGATTCCGACCATAAAATTTGATCTACCGATGCTTTGGAGTAACACATACCAACCAGCAGCTGAATATGGCGCTGAAATAGCAATGAAGGGAGTGGTGATGAAACGAGATGGGCTAGGGACCAGAAGAGTACTCAGCATCGAAGTCTGCTTTCGCCGTGCCTCCATCGTCCGCAGTGAGGACAACGAAAGATGGAGGGAACAGGGATAGTCTAGGTTTGGCGTAACGTCTTCACTTAGAGACACCATATCTAGGGGACATCCACAAGATTCATAGGGAATTTTCCGGTTTATCTGCTGGATGCCATGGGTTGGGATAATATTCCAGGCTTCAGAATGCTTCCGCTAAGCCTAAAATGAGGATAGCTTCATACCATTCCACCCGGTACCAAACATGTGCGTTAACGTAAAATCACTGTCACGCTAGAATGCTTGTTTATTTCAACCGCGGGGGTCGTAAAGCTAATCTTAAAAGTTCGTCCACAATATTGCCTTGAAGCCGTCATGATGCTGGTAATTGAGACTACTGCTGTTGAGGACTGAGGAACGTGAAAACGAGAACGGTTTCGTAACCTCCAACCGAACGACGCGGCTAAGGTCTCAAATCATTTTCACGAAGATAAGTTTATGGCAGTTCTACATCCAGATGGTCTAACGATGCTGAATTTATTCAAAACCTCTCCAAAGATTCATGTGTCACGGGCGATACGATGGGCGCCTGCTTGCCGCCCAACCCTCAGCCACAACTCCAACGCGATCGATCCCATCCACCAGATTTTGCCACTTGCCCCGGAATAAGCTAACCCAGCGCACACTCTTCGTATCGGCAGCCTAGATGCGACCCGGTGCGTCAGGAATATATCCCCAGGCCAGTCAACCAAGGTGAAGATGGCTGTGCCTGGCTATTTGCTTCCTGGTGCTTCCAGCGAGTACGTCCTATGAGGCTTTGCTCGACCCCTGCATTTGTAGCTGCGCCGCACCGAAGTGATCACTCATATGCCATTATGTATCGATCTCCTTCCCTTCGTATTGATTTTAACTAAAGCAGTGCAAATTTTTAAAATTTTAATTCAAATTTCTTTCCCATTCATGCTTCATGGCCGATCCCCTGAGTGTGCTGAGTGCGGCGGCATCGTTTGTTGGCATAGCTGGCCAAGCTGCTCAAGGCATTTCGTATATTCGCCGAGTCTTCAAAGACATCAAAGGCGCTCCACGACTCATCAAGAATCTTAATCATGAGCTCCAAGTCCTTGAGAGCACACTACTCCAACTGTCAACTATAGATCCGGCACACATAAGCCCGGAAGCAGCACGCAGTTTCACTGTGACAGTTGAACATTGTTTCACCCATGCAGAGGCTTTGTCGGACATTCTAAGCAAATATGACTTCTCTATGATTGATGGGGGCGCAAAAAAATTATGGAAACAAGTCGTTGCAAGCGACAAAAGATCAGATCTCGAGGAACACACCAAAAGATTAGAACGGGCAAAATCTTCCCTCACAACTGCTCTGGGCGGTCTCCAGATTCAGATGACCGAGTATGTTCTAAACACCTTTTGAGCAGGTTAATTCCTTCGGAGTCACCGTAAAATAAGCCATACTAATTTCTTGCAAGTGGTATGCAACGTAGGCAAGCCGCCCACGCGAATCATGTCGAACAATCTTTGAATAGAATCACTACAAGCCTCTCTTCCAACTCAGTAGTAACAGAGAACACTTACACCACCACTCTCCGAATCGAGGAAGGGGTTGAGAATGCCACCGAGATTCTGAAGAGAGTCGACCAGGTGACGCAGAAACTGGCTTCAGACGTGCCCGTAATGATTGAACAAGGTTTTCAACGCTGTATGGCAAACACGCTCGCTGGCCTTCATTTTGCAGAATTTGAAACTAGGCTACAATTACCAAAATGCTACTCAGGTCGTAGACTAGCTTATAATGAGAGTAAAAACTCTCTTATGAAGACGCCTCATTTCAGCAACACTCAAGGCTCTCCTGTCCAACCATCACACGGGCTAGACAGTCCACAACTTCCAAAACTTTCGTCCCCTAGACAACAAAGACAGCCCATAGCCTTTGGGAGATCCGAGGAAAAACTTCGCGCTCTCTCCAGACAGGGTGCCAAGGGCGATTTATCACCTCTGCAGAAGTCTTCAATCCCTGCTCAGACGAGGACATTCTGCAGGACAATACCATTCCCTATCGGCTTCTTGCAAACAAAGACAACTAAGATTCTCTCTCACGATTCGCCTGCTACCAATAGCGGTGAAAAAAATACCGGTATAATCCAGGTTACAATAACATTGCTTCCCTTCCGGTGGCTCTCGTCTCGCGGTTATACGGTGACTTTCGACAAGGTTTTACACAGTGGCAACGCAATATCTTGGATGCCAGGTCTCCGCTGCTACAACGTTGTTCCCGACGACTCGATGGTCATACAGGCTTGCTTGGAGCGAGATGTTGTGGCGCTTCAAAAACTTTTCCAATACCGACAGGCATCCCCTTTTGACGTCGACTCTGCTGGCGCGACGCTTCTGGGACATGCGTTGAACTGGTGCAGGTATGATACCCATGTTTCCAAACCAATTGATAAGGCTCTGGAGGTGATCCAGTTTCTCATTACAGAAGGCGCCGATCCCGTTCCTTTCATGGGGGAGTTTTTGGATGCTTATGACTACTACTCGATTGAGTACACGATAGTGGACGCTCTCGGTATGATTACTCATGAAGAACATACGATTGAGGTCCTCGACGCCATTGGCAGACTTTGTCTTGCGGCTGCGCAACGAGATCCCTTTGATGATCCAAAAATATTAAGGAAACTGTGGACTGCGTCCGCGAGTGGCCAAACGGTACCGCCCCTGGACTTTTCTTACTTGTTTCAAGAGAAATATTCAGGCCTTGAAGAGATTGTTTTCGAATGCCCGGACTACGTTTTCTATACCCTGATGGTCAAAGACACGGTTACACTAACGAGTACCTCGGACAAGACGTGGCAAAGAGCCGTTGATCAACGATTTGAGGTTTTGGCATATCTGTGCACCGGTGGTGACGAAAGCATAAAAGCAAGAATCTTTGCTATGAAAGAATGGGAGCCACATCAACTATCAACGCCCTATCGAGATATAACATGTTTCTGTCCAGAAACCCCAAGCCATTTGTTATTTGCACTACTTCGGAATTCAAAGTACTTTGAATGTAAGAAATCAAGACGTAAGCCACTACGCCAACACCTGCACCGCATGCTCGTGCTTCTGCTTCAGAATGGTGAGGATCCGTTGGGAACTTGCTCATGCAAAGCGCTATGGAAAACCGGAGGCACAGGATCACGAACAGCTACAGATATTGCCGCGGCTGAGGGTTTGCTTGAGGTGTGGGCTGATGCTCTCGAGGAAGTCGGCTACAATGCCACGGAAATTATTGATGAGTGGCGGTTCGCAGAATTCCAAAACGTGTTCCAAGTACACGGAGAATCTGCAATTAGTCTTTTAGATTCTGTCAAATTTATTGGCAGTACTCTAATCTCCACGGCTTCTTACATCATCTAAACCAATTTTCTAGTACTATATTCAAAAAGTTTATCCCTTAACCCGCTGGCTTGCATCCAGAAGTTATCGATAAGTACTAGCCAATCAGGTGGCTAGCCTTTGTTCTAGTGTTCTAGTGTTCGTGCACGGTCTAATCTTTATTGATAAGCTCTGGACACCAGCGGGTTAAGGGATAGTAGTATTTCAATTAGAGTCTACAAGCAACCGATGTAAAATATATTCAAACTTGGTAATAAGCAAGCTGTCAAGCCCGCATGGACAAGTATATGGTAGGTGCGCCCGTGCAAGGCACTTCTAAAGGTCCGTGGCGATGTATAAGGTGCTCGTAGTAGTTAAAGCGGGATTGACTTGACTCAGCATGCTCAGACTAACGTGTTTTATTACCTCAGAAGCTCAGACCAAGAAATCGATTGCGCTGGCGCGCTAATCTCCTTCGGATATTTGATCGATTTCTTGGTCTGAGGCACTTTGGCGAGATTTGTATGGAAACACAAGCTTTTTTAGTAAGGAAAACTCATAAACCCTAACAAAATTAATCAATATCCTCACAACATATTTTAAGGTAAAAATTATATCAAATTACTTAGGAGATTGAGCTCTATAGATTATAAGATTTTAGGCTTTTTATATTTTTATATGGGCCCGTACGGGCCTATACAAAAAGTGCTTATGCTTTTAATAATAGGAATTTTAACTTTAACGAAATTAATCTTAGATTTGGGAGGGGATAATATAATTTAAAGCCCTTTAATATATAAAGTAGCCCCCTAAAATTTATATATTAACTTTTAGAGACTTTATTTTATTATATTATGGAGGAAATCCCCTTATAAAATTGCCAAAACTAAGATTTTTGCTTATGCTTTTAACAAAACTCGCCAAACGCTCTCAGACGTGATTTTGGTGGATGTTAGTCAACTTATTGACGGGTCAAAGGAACATCCGCTCCAATCAAATTCACGTCTGAGCTCGCTGAGGTAACGTGTTTTATCACTCATCCGGTAATATCAGTCATCCGGTAGCCCACCAAAAAGTGGAAAAACTGCACCTTAATATCTCGACAACGGCTTAATAATAAATTCCAAAAATTTATAATTGGCCTTTTATACCTATATTAAGACTTTTAATAAAGTTCTAATGTAATAAGCCTGGCCATTATTAAAATATTGGGTTTTAGCCCCCAATTTTAAGCTAAATTGCGATATTTTTAGAGCTATTTAATAATTTTTTTTAAATCTAATAAGAGGTTTAAAATAGGTATAAAAGTCTAATTATAAAATTTCGGAATTTATTATTAAGCCGTTGTTAAGATATTAAGGTGCAGTTTTTCCACTTTTTGGTAGTTTTTAGGGCTACTAGATAACTAATATTACCGGATAAGTAATAAAACTTATCTCGGTCCTAGACGATCAGCTAATTACAAGCTGCTTATATAATAGATTAATTATCTTATATTATTGTCATCTGGTATTATCTCGGTCCTAAATAATTAGCTAATTATAAGCTACTTATATAATAGATTAATTATCTTATATTATTATTATCTAGTATATAGTTCGGAAATTTATTCGTCCCTTACGCTAATTTATATATAATTTTTATATAAACTCGCGCGCCATACTAAATTTTTAGCTATTAATTAATAACGAACTAACACCTTTATAAATAATCAGCTAATATTATATTCTAGATTTTATAAGGCGATTTTAACGCTGCTAAAATTATTATAAACGGCCTAGTAGCTACTGCTATATTTCGCCTTAAATAAGCGGGTCTCCCCTTTAAAGCTTTACCTAAAACCCTACTACTATTAATTAATAATAAACTAACGCCTTTATAGATAATTGGCTAATATTATATTCTAGAGCTTTATAAGGCGATTTTAACGCTACTAAAATTATTATAGATGGCCTAGTGGTTACTACTACGTTTTGCCTTAAATATTACCGCTAAAACAGTAAATATTTAGCTAGAGCTATTAACTATCACCAATCCTTAATATTTAACCTCCTATATTAATATTTATAGTAGATAAATACCTAAATAGCTAATATATTATATTTAGATTAATTCTATACCTTATTACCTGCTTTGTTGCTCCTTTGCTACCTGTGCTACCTAGATGTTAACATATAAACCCCCTACCGACTTTATATTTACTAATAAGCTATATACTACTATTTAGTATAAAGAAACGCTTAAAGGCCTTAATAAGGAAGCTAAAAGTTAAATATACGTCTAGTATAGTACGCAACTGTCCTTATACTGCTAGCGAGGTAGTAAATAATACTATTAGTACAGTAAATATCTTTAAAAAGTAACATACTAATAATAAGGCATTTTAGTTACTAGTAGCAGATAGTAAAGCTCCTTAGTTACTGCGGATAGATCTATAAATATCTTAACTCTCTACTAGCTTAGCCTATTAGGATATACTAAAGATATAAGTAGCTAAAGCTTAGAGAAAAATCTAAGACAAAAAGAAGCCTAATATAATAACTTAAGTACGAGATAACGTAATTTAGGGTACTATATTACTGCTATATGGTAACGAATTCTATATAAAAAATAAGTAGGTAACCTATATTCGGAGGCTAATCTATAATTGCATTAATATTATCTTTATTATATAAACCGGCTTTAGTAAAAGCCTTATTATATAAGTAATTTTAATTCTTTATAAAAATACTATATTGCTAATATTTCTTCCTCTAAATAAGATTGCAAAAGAGTAAGTTTAAAAGGTTAATTAAATTAGTGGTAATACGCTGCTCCTTAACGCTAACGTTAAGGATATAAATAAAGCGCTTAAGAATGTAAAAGCCGGCCTATATACTTATATCTTTATTAGTCCTAAGCTTACTAGTATACTATCTTTCCATAATCTACTTAAAGACCCTAAGTTTAAGAAGTAATTAGCCTTAGTCGCTATTAATAAAGCTTATCTTATTATATAATAGGGTAAGAAGTTTTACCCTAAGTATACGTAGCTACGCTATATACGCAATCTAATTGGAAGCTTGGTTTTATAGTTTACCTATTTTATAACTTTTAATCTAGAAACGTTAAAAATAGTAAAGAAGTCCTTAGGCTTTAATAATACTAATATATACCTTAAGCAGACTTCTATTTCCTATAAAGAGCTTATCTTTTATCTTAGCTAAATACTAAAGGATATAATTGCTAAATATACCTTACTCCGCTTCCTTTTTAATAAGGCTATTAATTTTCTAACTATTAAAATATATATTAATCCTGCCGTCTTTTAGGGAGGGAGCCGCTTAGCTACTCCGTATAAGATTCTAAAGACTATTATATTCTTTAATACTAGAGTCTAAGCTATAAAGGCGTATAGAAGTATATCTAAATACCTATAGTAGCTATATTTAGCTTAATATACTAAGAATATTACCCGCTTAATTATAGCCGTATTCTATTAAATAACCTTATTATTTAGTAAATAGTTAATACTAGATAAGTTTAGGAAACTAGTAGAATCTTTTAAGATTTAAATTATTTTTGCTATAAAGGCTATTGGGATTGGTATTAATCTTCCAAATGTCTATAGAGTGGTTATATATATAATACCGGCGCCTAAATTGTTGGTTATATAAGGGGATATCACGTAGCTACGGTTCGTAGATAGTATAATAATTGTTATTATTGTATATGTTAGGGAGGGCGAGGAGCTTAAGGCTCCTCGCTACGCTACTACCGCGGCAATATGTAACGGCAACTTGCCGCACGTAACGGCAACTTGCCACCCATAATGGTAACTTGCCACCTATAATGGCAATTTGCCTTATATGGTAACCACTTACCTTTATTCCTAATACTAGCAACTCTTCTTTTATGGTTGCTATCTATATATATATATACCGCTTAACTAGCGTAGCAAATATTAATTCTCCTTACTTACTATTACCATTGTAATATAAGTCTCGCTATTTTAAAATTTGCCTCTTAGTACGTGGTGCTTTCTTACTTAGGAGTTATAGGTAGATATCTTATTTAGAGGGCCGCTAAGGCGCTAGTAGTAAGCGAGCTAATAGCAATTTTCTATCCTAGGGATAAAAAATCCTAATTGGCTAGGTTAAGTTAGGGTTTACAGAATATTATGCTCTAAAAAGTCTTAGNAAGAGAATCTAACTAATTAGATAACTTTAACCGCCGGTTAAAGTTCCTAGATATCTTAAGACCTTATATAACTAAGAAATTTCTAAGGACTCCCTTTTAACCTAACCTTTAATTTATATATATAGAGTATTTATATTAATAAATGTCTCTAGTGCCTTATTTAGGTTCGCCTTTGTTATTATATCTACTAGGTTATCTTAGCCATTAATTCATTAAATTTTAAAGAGTTCTTAACGCTTATAGGATTGCTAAAGTACTATAATATTAATTATAAGGCGCTTCTCCTTTATAGTACTAAGCTTAACTAAATACTTATAAAGGGAATATAAGTCGGTGTATATAATTATAGGGATAATAGAAAGTTTGAGTTAATCTATAATTATCTTTAGGGTAGTTCCAATTATAATTGCTATATTAACTTCGCTAACTATTCTATATATCTCTAACGCTAAAACACTTTAGGTAATGCGCTTGCTCTTAGTTAAGCTCTAATAAATAAGATTACTATAGATTATAAAGTTATTCTCTCTAGTAAATTCGTTTGTAATAATAATCTTATATTCTAACTAGGAGCTAAAATCTTTATTATTTATAAATAATCTATTAATAAATATAAAGAGCTTAGTGGTAGGAAGATTAATAGGTATATAGAGTAGTCCCTAATTAAGATAGTTTATTTGCTAAAAAAGACGCTTATTTAGGGCAAGGATATTATCCTTAGTTGGTTCCTAGTGTTAGGCGGCAATAGAGAGATTAAATAAAGCCTTAGGTTAATAGATAGAAGTAATATAAACTCCGCGAGCGCGTTACTCTACATATCCTTGCTTTAAAGAATTAGCGTTAATAATATTAATTTTCTTGCCTTAACCCTTCTAGCGTAGAGTAATAGAATCCTTATTTAGGGAGAGGATATATCTATTAAAGAGTAATAGTGTTATTAAACTAAGCTTTTCCTTTAGCTTTACTATAAGATTTGCCTTTACTAGCTTGTTTTCTTTAAGAGCTAAGAATTAGTCGTCTCCTAAGATAATTATATTATTAGTTTATATACTAATAATTCTAAATAGAGTTCCTATAGTTATAATAAGGAAGCAGGGATTAAATATAGAAGTAGTTATTAAAAGCTTCTCTTTATAGTACTTACTATAGGTAGCCCACTAGTAAGTTTCTACCTCTACGATCCTATATAATGGCTTAAGCATAACTATAATTATATCTTTAGGATATTGGTGGCGAATTTGCTCTAAAAGGTATACTAATATTAAGCGCTAAAGGTGCGTCTCTAATTAGGTATAGGCTTAAGTAATATCTTATAAATAAACCGCTATTCTATTCTTTATTAAGGAGAAAGCTAGCGCAATAATAACTCGCTAACTAGCTTATTAAATTATAGGAGACTACGTAAAAATTACCTCCTTACTATTATCGTTATAGCCTTAAATAATAAGCCTTAATTTCTTAAATAGGGCGTTAGTAGCTTTGCCCTTAATCTTATTAACCATTCTTAACTTAAAGATGCGAACTTTATCGAACTTAGTAGGGTTATACTTCTTAAATTTAATGACTCCTCTTATAATAAGACTATCAATCTCCTACTTATTAGATACTTGGAAAGGAGCTCTTAGAGTTATAATATAACCTTCCTTTTAGAGCTATTTTATAAGTTTAAAGTCAGCCTTCTCCTTAGCTATTATAAAGGCTATTAATAACTTAACTTTATTCTTAATGGCGGCAACAAATTATTCTTTAAAATTAATAAGATGTTAGCGATTTTATAATTCCTTTAGGTGACCTCTACCGCGTTATAGTTGTGGTATATCTACTATAATTATATCGGGATTGTAGTCGCCTTCTAGAGTATATTAATCGTGGTTTTCTTCTAAGGTATCTTTTAGGGTATCCTATAAAGGCTCAGAATTATTATCTTTATAGTAAGGCTTAATAATAGTTAAATAGAATTAAGTAGGTCTATAAGGCATCTAAATAGTATAAGTTTAACTATTAATTATAATAAGTTAGTATGGGCCTAACTATTCTCCCTTTTTACGCTATACGCGTACCTTAGACTAAAGTGATAGATTAAGCATAGTTAAGGTATTTAGGCCATTTCTTATTCCTAGTATATTATTAACCTAGCGTATAGCGTAGAGACGTCGCACCTTCTTTATTACCTTGTAAATAGCCTCAGCTTATTATATAACAAAGGGAGATAGTAGAGAATTGTTAGTTATTTAAGGGTAGGCGCTAAAGACTAGTAATATAGGTATAAGTCCATCTAGACTAGCGGAATTATTAATAGCTTTAATAGCTATTTATAAGGTAAGTTCTTTACTAGCGTCCTTTAGTTCTAAAGAGATAATCTTATATACGCGGCGTAATGGCGCGTAATATTATTCCACTTTTTTAATATTATTATATGCCTTAATAGGGACTTCCTTAACCTTAATTACTATTGCCTTTATCTATTATTAAAACTCTATAAATAAGAA
Source organism: Cenococcum geophilum 1.58 (assembly GCF_001692895.1). NCBI lineage: Eukaryota > Fungi > Ascomycota > Dothideomycetes > Gloniales > Gloniaceae > Cenococcum > Cenococcum geophilum. The sequence goes on from NW_027137597.1 coordinate 148,985, forward strand.
GTTCTTTTTTACGTTATAAATAATTTAATTAGGGGGTCCTAAATAGATATTAATCTAGTATAACTAAAGGGTCTTCTATATATTTCTAGCTAATATATCTTTTAAGAAACGCGCGGCTTAGAAGAAGGTTAAGAAGTTAATAACTTAGAGTACTAGCTTGCCGCTAAGATATATAACGTTAATAATAATATAGAAGTTAAAGTTGTAGTTATTCTTAAGGGTAAACTTAAATTAGCTAGGGGACTTCTAGTTTATTTAGCAGTAATGGCAATACTTTATAAAATGCTTAATTGCCTTAACCTTAACTTTATAGCCTACTCGCTAAAGAACCCTAAGTAATTAATAAATAGATAGGTGGCTAAAACGATAGTATAGTTAGCGTAATTCCAACTTAGTTAAATAGCTTTAAGTAATACTCTTTTCTAGTTAATAAAGGAGCAACTAGGGGTAACCCTACTTATGTATAATAGGTACCTAATTGTCTTCCTAAATAAGTATATTCTTAAGGTTGTTAAGCCTAACGCCTAACTTATTTATATCTTTAATGTAAAATAGAAATAGAGTATTTATAGAAATAATATAAAAACTAATATACCCTAAGGGGGTTTAAACCCTAATTGTACTAAGAGAGATTATAATACCTTTACTAAAATGAATTATATACTAGCCTACTATTAAATAGTTAATTTAAATAGAGCTATTAAGCTGCTAAAGGGCTTAAACTTAAGGTTCTTTTACTATAGATACTCCTGCGGCTCTAGTATCCAGTATAATACTATAAAAGATATTCGCTAAGTATCTATTGTTAAAGGAAAACGCGGAGCTCTCCTTTAGCTTATTAAAGATATCTAACTTTATAATAGAATGGAGCGTAGATTAATTATTAAGGACAGTAATGGTTTATATGCTATTTACCTTACCATACTTAGTAAAGTATTAGTTAGGTAAGTAGTCCTTAATTTCTATATCTATAAGGAGCTATTCGGTCTTATTAACCTTACCCTTAAGGTCTTTTACGCCTTTATATTAAACTAGGAAGCTTTAGAAGTAGGCTATAGTAACCTTATAATTTTCGATATTTCTTATACTCTAACGAAACTTATTATATGCCTCTTTTTACTTATTAAGGGAGTGTCTAGTTAACTAGTAATTTAGCTTCTTATAAATATAGCATTTCTTCTAGTAATTACTTTAAAATAAACCTCTATAAGGACCTCTATAATTACCTTATAGTTAATATTAATTATACCCTCTTCTATATTCCCTACCGCGGCTACTATATATTTAATTAGTTTAGTTATAATTATGTTAGTTAGGAATATTTAGTTAGGTAGGGTTTTTAGTATAGAACTATTAAAATTCTTATATTTGCATCGTAGTACCTATAGCAGAGCATAGCTTAGTATATACTTCTTTAAACGTATCTATAGGTTTATATAGGGCTAAGTTATACTTAAGAACGCTATAGCATGCTAAGATAACCTAGTCCCTTAGGCTATTCTTATTTTAGTAAGTTTTAGTAAAGCTATATTAGATTTTTTAAAGTTTATTAAAAAGTAGTTAAAGGCACTCTAAATAAGTCTTTGTTAGGTTAGAAGTAATAACTCTTTAAAATATAGTCTCCCACTATTCGGATATATAAAGTTAGTATTACAGCACTAGCAGAACTTGGTTGGCAGAACTTGGCAGAACTTCGCGGTCACGTGACTAGAAGACCGCATAAAAAGAACCCTACTTCGACTAGCGCTGCTCTTCTTCTCCTTTCCTTTTTCTAGCTTTAGATCCTCGTTTATAGACTACTAATTGTATAGGCTTGCGCGTCCCTCTTGCTGTGCTTGTGCCTTAATTAACTAAGTCGCTAATATTATCTAAAGCTTAACTACCCTTTCTTCTTAAGAAGGAACTTAAATATATCTACGGACCACAAACTAGAATAGAATATAGAATTAGACCTAAAGAATATTACTAGAACTAGAAGAATAGAAAAGAATAATAAGACCTATAGAATACGCACAGACCAGAACCCCTGTAGAATCCTACCAGAGGTTACCCTAACAACTATACCACGATGCTAAGAAATACAGCAGCCGGCAAAGCAGCTGTAGGACCCTTAAATACCTCCAATAGTAAAATAGTAACTAACTTAAACTCCTAAGTAGAGCTTACAGCAGCTAATGCCGAAATTAAACGACTTTAAGAGCTGCTTAAAGCTAGAGAACCCCCTACGCCTAGTAAGGAATTATTAAACACCTAGAGACTTGCTATGGTCCTTAAGGCTCTAGCCTAATATATAGCATTAGTATTATTACAGTCCGCAAAGGTCGCAAACCCCCTATTACTTATAGACGGAACCGACCCTATATTTAATAATTAGAAGCTTTAATTGCAGGATAAGCTTAAAGTTAATACGGACTACTTCCCTACTACTTGGGCTAAAATGGCCTACGTCTTCGGCCGTACCGGCGGGGACGTATAGACGTACCTACGTTCGCGGTACGCATAGGACTTGGCAGAGCCCTTCCTCTCTAAAGAAGAGATGATCGTCCACCTGTCTTCTATTTATAAGGACCCCTTTAAAGTATAGAACGCCCGACTTAATTATAAAAGCCTAAACATAAAAATAACAAAGACCTTCTCGGCCTTTTAGACCCGCTTTCTGCACCTAGCTAGCTAGGCTCGAATTCCCCAGGAAGATCTAATGCCAGACCTATTTAACAAGCTTACCCTAGACCTACAGCGAGCCGTATTGCCAGTTTTTACTACTATATAGACGCTAAAGGAACTTACGGACTAGTGCTTAGCTATTAACTAAGGCCTCCGCCGAATTAAGGCATATGCCGAACGGTATAAAGCTAAAAACCCTTTAAATCAGATAATAAGCAATATAAGAATGGCCCGCAATGCCCCAGCACGATCGGCAACCCCTATAGCACCACCTATACAGCCTACTGCCAATTCAGCAGCTAGCCGTGCGGCCAGCCCTGCCATAGGTCCGGCGAATGCTTAGCCTATGTATAGTAACCCCCATATACAGGCCCTTAGTGATTAAGGAGCTTGCTTCTCTTGTAGATAGAAAGGTTACTATATAAAGGATTACCTAACAAACGCGAAAGCGGACGAGGTTCTATTAATCTAGAAGGATAGCACAGAGTTAGAAAAAGAGGAACCCTAGAGGAAGACTCCTCTTTAGGGTTAAAAGGGATTAATATGTTAGATGTTAATCTGGGTTGGCTAGTTAGTAGAAGAAGCTGCACTATCCCTTATACTTTATTCCGCAATAAATACCAAGTTTTAACCTCTACTTTAGCTAACTCTAGAGCAAATACCTTCGCCTTAATAGACACCTAGTGTGCCGTAAAGCTAGCTAACTTTCTAAATGTACCTATTAAAGAACTGCCTAAACTAATTCCTATCCGCGGGTATAATAGGCGGATAGGACCACCCATTACAACTATCTTACGGATTTACCTCCGTGTTAATGGACAAAGGTAGTATAATACCCCCTTCCTTATTACGGACCTAGGTAGCCACGATATAATCTTAGGGCGAAAATAGCTAGCCTATTTAGGCTTACAGCTTAACGTATAGAGTAGACGGCTTACCTAGCCTAAAACCCTACCCCTAACCCCTTCCTTTATAAAAAAAATTAGCATTATAATAGAAAACCTTATATAGCCCTAGATTAATACTATTTACTAGGCTAATGCTGTACGTAGGGACTAGGCCTTTGAGAAAGATATATAGCTTAATTCGTAACGGATCCGTATACTATATCGCCCCTAGACTACCCATATCACGCTACCCGCATTAAAGACCTAGGAAGTTAGTAGTGACCTAAAAAAGCCCCCCATGGAGAGCTTAGGCCCTATACAGCCATAAAGAATAGTAAGGGATATTAGACGTTATACTAAACTAATAGATTGGAGGGATAACCTGCGGAAGATAGAATAGGAGCTAAGAAAGATTATAAACCCTAAACCGTAAAATACGGTCCGGAAAACGGCTGTAAGGAAACTAGCAGACCTCCTACTAGTTAATGTCTGCTGTATTGGTGCTATAGGATTCTACCAGAACTTAATTTAGCCTAATACTGTTGCCTTTACAACGAGCTTATACAAAATTAATTAAATAATTAAGGAAAAGGGAAATAAGCTTAGCGGATAAGAAAGCGAGCTTATAAATAAGGAACTAGTAGAATAAAAGCTACCCTATTAACACTAGAAATTTAAGGATATATTCTCTAAAGCAGTGTCTAATATACTTCTACCTCACCGACCGTATAACTATAAGATTAAGATTAAGCAAAGAAAACACCCTTAGTTTTAGCCCCCTCTATAAGTAGTCTATTACCGAATTGTAGGCCACAAAGTAGTATCTTATTAATAACCTAAATAAGGGCTTTATTAAGCCTAGCTAAGCCCCTTTTGCCTTACCTATTCTCTTTGTTAAAAAGCTAAATAGAGGACTCCGCTTCTGCATTAACTACTATAAGCTAAATAATATAACCCGCAAGGATCGCTATCCGCTGCCCCTACTTAATAAGACTCTGGCCCAAATAAGTAGAGCTAAGGTCTTTATAAAGCTTAATATCCGCTAGGCCTTCTACCGAATTAGGATAGACCCTAGGTCTAAAGATCTTATTACATTTCGGACCCGTTACAGAACGTATAAATATAAAGTACTCCCTTTTAGACTGACTAACGGACTAGCTACGTACTAGCGGTACATAAACGATGTACTCTTTAACTACCTTAACGATTTCTATATGGCCTATTTAGATAATATTATAATCTACTTTAAGAACGAGCTAGAACACAAGGAGTACGTCTATAAAGTCCTATAACGGCTCCGCGAGGCTAGCCTCCAGGTTAACATTAAGAAGTTAGAGTTTAGTGTTAAGCATATAAAGTACCTAGGTTTTATTATTAGTACGGACGGAATTAAAACCGACCTAAAGAAAACGGCCGTAATTAACTAGTGGGCACCCCCACGGACCGTAAAGGGGGTATAATCCTTTTTAGGGTTTTATAACTTCTACCGACACTTTATTAAGAACTACAGCAGGATCGCCTGGCCTCTTAACTATCTTACTAGAAAAGACCAGCCCTTCTACTTTAACGCCATATATAGGCAGGCCTTTAATAAGCTTAAGAAACGGCTGGTATCGGCTCCCCTACTTGCCCATTTTAACCCAGAACGGCCCTTAATGCTAGAAACTAATGCCTTAGATAGCGCGATAGCTAGTATTTTTTCCCAGAAGCAACCGGACGGAGAGTGGCACCCTATTATATACTATTTGAAGACTATAATAGATGCCGAGCTAAATTACCACATCTATAATAAAGAAATGCTGGCTATTATCTCTAGCTTTTAGCACTAGCGTATATAGCTAGAGGGGACCCCTAAGCCGATTAAGGTAGTTTTAGATTATAAGGCCCTAGAATACTTTATAATAACTAAGGCCCTTACAGCCCAGTAAGCACGCTAGGCGGATACCCTATCTTAATTTAACTTCTTAATTATATATAGACTAGGCGCTATAAACTATACGGACGCTCTTATAAGGCACGAGTAAGACCTAGATAACTAGACAGCTATAAAGATCTCACTACGGACCCAGACGCTACTATAACTAGAACACCTTAACCCCTAAATATGGGCAGAACTAAGTATAGACTCCTTAGGCGCTAAAATATATTCTATTAACTCCTCCGAACTTAACCTTATTAATAAACTACTATAGGCTAACCAAATAACCCCCTCTCTATAGGAATACCGTAAAAAGGCAAAAAATGTTATTAGCCTATAGTCCCTCAAAAACGGACTACTTAAGCACTAGGAACGGCTAGTAGTAGCTAAAAAACAGAACTTACAGACCCGGCTTATTGCCGAAGCTTATACCTAGGTCTCTACAGCCTACCCTAGAAAAAATAAGACCCGTAAGATTATTAGTAACCGCTACTACTGGCCCAGAATAATTATAGATATTAACCGTTATGTACGGAACTGCGACAGCTGCCGTAGATCTACAATTCCACGAGATAAGACCCTAGGACTATTGAAACCTCTCCTGATACCCGACCGCCCCTAGCAGCATATCTCTATAGACTTTTATAAGCTACTAATAGACCGCGACGGATATAATATGGTTATAATTCTAGTTAACCGCTTTAGTAAGCGCCCGTTCTTAATTCCCTATTATAAGAATATTAATGCTAAGGAGGCGGCCCGACTGTATATCCACTATATCTACCGCATTTACGGACCACCAGATACTATTATATCCGATCGCGGCCCGTAATTTATATTAGCCTTCTGGAACGAGTTTACCTAGATCCTAAGTATTAGGCTAAAGCTCTCTATAGTATACCACCCCCAAATAGACGGCTAGACGGAGATTGTAAATTAATATTTAGATTAGAGACTCCGGCCTTTTATTAACTACTTTTAGGATAACTAGGGCAAACTACTACCCCTAATGGACTACGCCCAGGCGACCCTACCCTATAACTCTACGGGATTTGCACCTATCTAACTAGAAATAGGGTATTTACCCTAAACAAGCTTTAACTAGGATAGACCAGAAGGACCACAGACCGTACGCGAGAAACTGTCTTATAAGGAAGCCCAGCAGTACACCAAGCGCTTAAAGGAAGCCTGGACGGTAGCTTATATAAATCTAAAAAAGGCCTAGAAATTAATGGAACAGTAGGCAAATAAGTATAGGCGCGAACCTAACTTTACCGTAGGCGATATGGTCTAGGTTATAACAAAGAACTAGAAGACGGAACGGCCTAGCCGTAAGCTAGACTATTAAATAGCGGGACCGTATAAGGTCCTTAAGAAGATAGGTAACTCGTATAAAGTAAAGCTCCCGGATTTAATTAAGGTTTACCCCGTTTTCTCGCCGGATAAGCTATGGAAAGCTATAAATAACCCATTGCCTAGATAAAAGAACGAACCTCCCCTACTAATTTAAGTCAATGGCGACAACGAATGGGAAATTAAAGAAGTACTAGCCTATAAACTAGTAAGGAAAACGCTAAAGTACCGCGTTAGTTAGAAAGGCTATAACCTAGATTCTACCTAGTACCCTATATAGAACTTTATTAGCAGTCCCTATAAGCTTTAAGAATTCCATAACCGCTACCCTAATAAACCAGGACCCCTAAAGTACCTAGACGAGTAGATGGAGTGCTGGTATAGCGAAGACGATAAGCTACCGGAAGAACATAAAGATAAGAACGCCCCGTAAGCATAATACGGACTATAAAGCCTAAGGGCAGGCTTTTGCGGAGGGGGGGGTAATGTTACGGCACTAGCAGAACTTGGTTGGCAGAACTTGGTTAGCAGAACTTAGCAGAACTTCGCGGTCACGTGACTAGAAGACCGTATAAAAAGAACCCTACTTCGACCAGCGCTGCTCTTCTTCTCCTTTCCTTTCTCTAGCTTTAGATCCTCGTTTATAGACTACCAATCGTATAGGCTTACGCGTCCCTCTTGCCGTACTCATGCCTCGATTGACTGAGTCGCTAACAGTTAGCGATTCTTATTAGTCTTAAAGTGGGCTTTAGTAAGCTAAAGTATTGTATTAAAGTTATAGTTTTTACCCGTAATATAGTTATAATAGAATATTACCGCCTGTCCCTTTAACATAATAGAGAAAGCGTAATAGTACTAGTAGCGTTAAATTCTAACCTTATTATAATAGTTATAAAAAACCTATAGTTTTGCTCTAAGTATATTATATAGTTCTCTTTTAAACTTTTTCTCTTTATCCGAATATACCTTTATTAGATTCGTAACTTCTTATAGTAAAAGCTTACTAGTTAGCTAAAGTAGAGGAGGTAGAGGCGGAGTAACTCTAAGTAGGAGAGCACCTTTAGGTAGGAGAGTAGCTTTAGGTAGGGGGTTAGCGTTCTAGGGGTTTTAATATAAATTAAAGTTACCTTCTAAAGAATATAGGTTGTTTTTAGGTTTTTATAGTTAACGTATAATCTTAGCTTTTATCTATATTAGTTCTTCTATACTAGTAATAATGGCCTAAATATTACTAGTAATTAGGTTACCGTTCTTAGTAATATATACCCTATTTCTATAGAGGAAGTCTTAAAAGTCCTAAATAATATTAACGTTGCTAAGTACCTAGGTATTAGTAGTCTATCCTATAAAATCCTCCCTAAAATACTTCTATAGTTATAAGTTGGTATAATATCTATTTTAGTAAAATATAATATAGTATAGAAGAAAGCTGTTAACTTATTTTACGGTATAAGTTGTTATATTAAAGGCGAATTTATCCTAATCTTTATTAATAAGTTTTATATGCTTAGTTACCCCTAGTAGTAAGGAGTCTTTTTAGTTATTTAAGGTAGGCGTAGCCATGTTTTTGGAGGGAGGGAAGTATTATTAGTGTAGGGATAGTTATTTAGTACGCGTTCGTAATATATATTTATTATTTAGTACGCGTTTATTGTTTAGTACGCGTTTATAATATATATTTGCGGTTATAGGGCTTAAGACTAGTTCTAGCCTTAAATCGCGAAGACTTATAAAGCGTGTTATTCTATATAATGGACGCAAGAATCTATAATCTTAAAAAGGCTTAAGACCAGTTCTAGCCTTTAAATCCTTAGATTTATAAAAGAGTTCTATTTAAGGTTTAGGACTAGTTCTAACCTTAAAAGATAGCTTCCTTTAGCATAAGTAGCACTGGTATAGTAGCTCGTCTCTTTTTAGTGGAATACCTAGCTATTCTGTAGTATAACAGTAAAGTTAACTACTAATTAGTGTTGGTTACATAAGGGGATATTACATAGCTACGGTTCGTAGATAGTATAATAATAATTATTATTGTATATATTAGGGAGGGCGAGGAGCTTAAGGCTCCTCACCACGCTACTGCCGCGGCGACACGTAACGGCAACTTGCCACCCGTAATGGCAACTTGCCACCCGTAATGGCAATTTGCCTTATATGGTGACCACTTGCCTTTATTCCCAATATAAATAATATTTCTCTTTTTTTCTATAGCGTGGTAGTTAAGCTAGTTATAATAGTAAAAGGGCTAAAGTAATCTTTTTATTTAAACACTAGTACTTTAGTAAATAAGACCTACTCCTATAGCTAAAGCCGAAGGCAGTATACCGTTTAAATTCTCGCCAACAGTAATAGTTTTACGCACTATTATCCTACTCCTCTTTTACCTTTTAGCTATTACTATTACGCGGATCCTAATTACCGTTAGTTAATTCTATAAACTTAGATAACTTATTAGCCAGTAATACTATCTAGTTAAAGTAGGGAGGTAAAAAGGAAGATAAGTAGAAGCGTATAGAGATAAGAGATAAGTTTTTCTAGTTATATAATAATTACGAGTGTATTAAGAAAACATTATATAAGTATTTTGCCAAGCCTAACGCTTTAATTACTGCTAATACCGATAAAGGCTCCTGTTATAGTTACTATAATAACTCCCTTTAGTTAAGAACGCCTAAACGTAAAATATATAATAAGAAGGGAATAAATTTAGATACTAAAAAGAATTATATCCTTAAGAGACTTTAGACGTAGGCTTAGATATTAGTAGTACCTATAGCTATTAGTAGATCTACCCTATTTCTAATATATTATACTATTACCGTTTTATATATTATACTATATTAAATAGTATATTAATTCTACCTAATTACTATATATAAATACTTTAATAACTACTAGAATCTTGTTGTTGGGGAAGACGCAGCCGGATTTAGAGGTTCCTACCCCCCGTTTTAGGAGGTAGTTTCTCCTCGCTTAGACCCATGTCTATTGCCGCTTTTACAACGTGCTAAGCATGCCAAGGGCGGCAGGGTCTCCCTTACCAAACTTAGAAGCGCTATAGCCCTATAACGCACCTCTTAAAGCCCCAAACGTCCCTTGGCGACTATTTAAGAAGCTATAAACCACCGCCTACCTAATCCTGTCTCCACCTTTATCCTTATCCTCCGCTAAAAGCACTACCCTTATATAACAAAACCTCCTTTCTATACTACGCTCTTTTAACCCTTTTCCCACAGTAGCTACGTATGCACATTCCCCTGCTATTATATTGTTTACCCCTAATACTTGATTTCTAGGTTTCTACTTACGGGGTTTTTTTACCCTGTCCCGCTCTTAAGAACGCCTATCTCCCGTAGAGCCTTTTTTAGCGTTCCTATTAATAGCAGTCGCTTTTAAGCTAGGTAACTGGCAGCTACTAAAGCACACTAAGACACCACGCGTTTAACTACTATGCCCTCTTAAAGCAAGAAATAGCAAAATATAGATTTAGCCTCTAGCTTAGACTTAAAACTAGGCAAGCCGTCTTATTTTAAGCTAGCTTTAGACTTAGATTTAAGCTCTAACTCTAGAGCTAGGGAAGACGCTAATTCTAAGGGGGAATATTTACGGCAGAGGATTGCGTATTATAAGGATTAAGAAAGAGCGAAGTTAAAACGGAAGCCCTGGTCTACTTCTCTTATTAAGCGTAAGTTCTAGAACTAGGAAAAGTTTGTTTATATTTAAACTAAAATTTACCTTATAATACTAATAATTTATATTTAGGTTTTGCCTAAAAGTTAAGTCTAACCTAACCGAGGCCCTTTATTAGTGTATAGCCGATATATTTAAAACATACCTTAAATAGCGCGTAAAGAATTCTCAAATTAAGAAGGAAAGCGCGATTAAGGCGTACTGGAGATAAATGCTGTATAAATTTATAGATATAGTAGGCTATAGTATAAACAATAGCGCAGAACTTAATATACAAGATATAGGGCGATCTTCGATTTTTTAAAATAAAAACTTTGCTAATTTGTTATAGTGGATTCTAACCTACTTAACGCTAATATATAAGCTAGACACATTAGAGAAAGAAAAGAATGTAATGTATATATAGGACTTATATATAATTATTAATGCCTATTAGACAATAGACGCGAAGCCTTGCTATAGTCGTTTTTAAGTGCAAATAGGAGCAATCCTCCTCCTCTCTAGTGCCACGGCAATAAGACCCTAAGCTCTTATTAAAAGTTTAAGCGTAAGAGGCTCCAATAAAGCGCTTTTATATAAATATATTATAATCCTAAAAGTTCGCGATGCGAAAAACTTTAATTAAACTATAACTATTGCCCTTATAAGTCTTATATATATTAAGAATTCTAAAGGTAAAGGCAGATGGTATATAGCGACGCCGATTAAAGATAGCACGAATGGCACTAATAGACCTATAGTAAGAGGTTTATTTTCCGTCTTAAAAGCATCCTAGCTTTTTATATCCTATTCTATCTTATAAGCCTTGCTATTGCGGATAATATATTTTAACGCTATTATACTTTACCTAAAGAGATTTTTAAACTTAAAATCCTAGCAAATAAAGAGAGTCTTAAAGTGAAGTTAAGAAGGAGATAGAGGAACGACCTATTTTTTAAGATATTAAGATAATAGCTAGTTATAGGGGAGTGTCGGACACTAAAGCATTCCCTTACTAAAAATGCCGCGATCACTATATATGGTTAGGCCGAGTGGCTAGGTTTAAATAATCGCTTAAACTTTATTAGCTGCAACAAGCGTCCAGAAGGAAATTAAATAGTAAGTGTTTAATTTAATATAAGTGTATTTATTAACTAAGCTTTCTAGGCACCCTTACTTTAGAAGAGCAAAATTAAATAATAGGTTATTACGGTAATACCTACTAACGGTTTTATTTACCTAATTTAATTAAGCGCAATTTCTAGTTAATCTACTTTAGGACTCTATTATAGGACGACCTTATCTAATATGCTATATGGATAGGGATCTTAAGGGATAAGTGGGCCCCTATAGGTCTAACTAATGAGTAGAAACTTAAATTCCAGTTAAAACTTAATTAATACCCTAATATTTTGCAGCTTTATAAGAAACGAGAGCGATATAAGTAAAAGATTAAAAGCTGAGGATATTACCCTATTAACACTGTAAAGGGAATGAAACTATATAACCGTTATAATAAAGCTAGATATAAACTTTATAGTATTATAAACATTCTACGCAAATAAAAAGAGGACTAGGTTATTTTTAATTTTTATAACGCTATTAACAATTACAATATTAAAAGATAGCTTAGTGGTAGCGTTGGGACAGACATTTCTACCTATATAGCTATATAGTATAAATTTTGTAAACATGCTGCTATTACTAAACTGCTGTCTTAGCCGCTAAATAAGCTTAAAGAAGGGCACGCTATAAAACTCCGTATAAAGTTTATCCGTAATTTTGTTAAGTATTATAATTAACAAGAGAGCTAGTAGAATGGGATCCTAAGCAAGGCTATTAGATTTTAACTTAGGTCTAAAGTAGACTAAAGTATAATAGGCGTAAAAAGAGGTATAAGTGATACTAATACTAGTACCTATTAATAGGCAAAGCGGCAGAAAGAATAGATTAGCTTAGACTCGCCTTTTTAAGAAAACCCGAATAAGACACAGAGCGCGGTCCTAATTAAGGAAGAGGGTATTAAGATAATACAGCTGCCGTATCCTATAACGTTTACTAATCTTATTTACCTTATCTATATCAGCAATAACTAACTCTTAATGCTAAGGCAGACCCGCCTATTTGCGAAGAAGGATATACTATAAAAGTATCTTAATAATTACGTTGCAGAAGAAGTGTTTAGGTAGGGGTTCTACTATAAGCATCCTTGTTATTTAGAGTAAATTAAAGGACTTAAGCATTTTAAAAATCACGCAGCCCTTATATATGGCGTATGGCATCTAATTAAGAGGCACCGCTAGGTAAGTCGCCTTGCTTATATAAGAATCCTATACTAACCCTCTAATACTAATAAAAAGGCATATAACTGGTAAATTTAGAACTATACGTTTTTTATATATAGGACCTTTCCTAGTCATTACGCGCTTATCTTATTATTCTTTATCGCTTTTTATTTTATTATTAGTCTGTTATTATCTAATTCCATTTTAGTATTTAATAAAATAGATATAGTGACTAGGATTTTATAATTCGTCTAGGGGGGCAAGGGGTAGTAGGTAAGGTAAGGGTGAGGTAAGAATAAGGTAAAGGGTAAGGTAAAGGGTAAGGTAAAGGGTAAGATAAAGGGTAAGGTAAAGGGTAGGGTAAAGGGTAAGGTAAGGGGTGGCTAATAGGGGATAGATAATATAGTTGCTATAAAATATCTAACGGACTGACTATAGACGAGATATATATTTGAATTTCTTAAATCAACCTAAACGGATAAAGGAAGAGAAGTATTATATAACGACTTCCTATCTAAGCTAATCTCCTAAGCTATATATCTTTACTTATGCTTATACTAGCACTTTAAGCAACAAAGTATATAAAGGTAATTAGGGTTAAGTAGGTAACTAGTGTCCTTAATATAACTCACTAGCTAAAAATATATTTTGCTACTAGACGGGGATTTATAGACGCTGTTTAACTTCTTATTAATAAAGGCGCGGATATCTCCGCTAATCAGATCAGGGATCTAAGGAGGGACTTTTAGGATATAAGCCTATTTAATTAAGGCGCTAATACACCACTGCACTATACGGCTAACAACGGACATATAGACGTGCTTTAGTTACTTGTCGAGGTAGGTGCTAATATTAATATACTAAGTCAGCATAGGCGTATAGCGGCGAGTAGCGTAAGCATTATCTTAGGTATAGCTAATATTCTTAAATACCTTATGGAGCTTAAGGCTTGTACTCCTCCTATAGTGAGAGTATTAGCTTACATACACCGTTTAAGAAAGAATTTAATTAAGTAGTATTACTGTAACTCGAAATAAATCCTTAGTCTATTTATACGTAGTATAAATATATATTGGGCGGAGTTTAAAAAGCCCTCTAAAATAGTTTCGCTAACACCTAGTTTTTATATAAGTAATAAACTAAAAGGCAGTATTAGCTAATAGTTAGGATATAGAAGAAAATTTCGGTAGGGTTCTATTACACGAGAAGGTTAAAGTTAGAGAATTTATACGGAAGGGAACCTAAGCACTGCCTCTAATTATGTATTACCTCTCCTATATTTAAGGTGTAGTTTATTAAACTCTACCTTAGAAGCGGCTATAGAGAGTAGCTTATATATAGGATTATAAGATAACTAGTTAATAGTTCGCCAAGCCAAGCAGTGCTATATATATTCTATTGGTATACGTCCTTTAAATCCTCTAACCCTTATTAATAGCTGCCGCCACCAATAGAAGCATTAATATATTTTTATTAGAATAATATAAATATTAGAACTCGTTGCCGTCCTAGTTAATACTCCCACCGTACTTTTCTTATATTATTATTATAATAGAGCGTCTTTAAAACTAAGAGTATAGTAAGAGAGCATTTTACACTATATCTTGCGGCTAAATTTTATACTAATTAGGTAATAGGTCGAACTTCTATAATAAAGTCTCCTAGAGATACCTTTAAGAGTGCAAACTTATTATAACTAGAAGACTCTAACTCCGACTTTAATTCTAACTCTAACTCTAACTCTAGCTCTAGCTCTAGCTCTAGCTCTAGCTCTAGCTCTAGCTTTAGAAGGGGAACTATTTTATTAGAGGGTGCTCTAGGGGCTAATATATACTAGTTAGAGAAGGGGGTAGGTAAGCTAAGGCGTAAAAAGAGGCGTAAGAAGAAGTACTATTGTAAGGCTAAAGAGTGTAATACCTCTTTTATAATAATAGGGCCCCTCTTAATATATACCCGGAAGAAAGCGAAATTAAAGAAGCTACTTTATTCTACCTACTGTAAACTGCTAGAGTAAAAATACTATAATATATACTAGATACTCCTTATAACCATAAAAGCAGTTAATTAATATTATAAAAGTAAATACCTAAAACTATATGAAGCGTTAATGGGAATTAAAGCTCGGCCGATAAATGCTTAGTTAGTAAAAACTTAGCTAGTAATACCTAGGCCTTTTTTAACCTCTGCTTTACTAAAGCGTGGACTAAGCTTATTAACTGCCTTAAATAGTAGCGCTAATCCTACCAGCGGCCGAGGTGATAAGATTATTTTGTAAGATACCCTTAAGTTATCCTTAATAATATTTAGCGACTCTTTCTATTAAATGGCCCCTTTTAATTATCTAAAAGGCAACTAGAGCTTAGAAAATCTTAATATAGATATATAAGCTATAAAATACCCAAAACATAACCTAAACTATAAGTCGGCCACTAATATACGGTACGCCACAGCTAACGTAATAGCACTTTATAAATCCTTGCTAATTTTAAACACCTTGTCGGTATCACCCAAGTGCACTTGATTGGCCTATTAACTGCTGAATTGATTCTTGTCTAATAGGTGTAGAAAGCAGAGGATCGTAAGGATCGCGGTGCCTAAGTAGGGGGTTGATTAGTNACCATAAGGGTGACTAATCAAAGACACGACCGACGACACGTAACTACGTAACTTCTGTCCATATATTCCGACACTGGCAGTTCTTTCTTTGTGCGTAGAACAGCCATCCTAAGACACGTGACCACGTACCCTCTGTCCATATATTCTAGCACTAGCAGTACGGTGCGAGCGTCGGGTGGTGATAGTGGTTGAACGTAGAGCTCGTCTATCAGTCGGTCGGTAGGGTCGTGATAGCAGGCGTATTGGTGCTATCGGTTGGTCAATGTATCGTATGCATATCGGCACGATTATTGTCTGTGTAGGTAGTAGTACGGTACCAGCGCAGGGTCATTTGGGTGGCAGTATAATGCCAGCAACGGGGTCGTATTCGTAGGCGTATCGGCACGAATTCTTGTCTGTCCGTAGGCGTATTGGCACGGCAGTTGTCTTATTCGTAGGTTACGGGCGTTTGGGGGCGCACGTGGCCACGTAACCTTTGTCCATACATTCCAACACTAGCAGTTCTTTCTTTATGCGTAAAACCACTAATATATAGACTCTGTTGACGTGGTATTTGTGGCTTGCAAAGGCCGTAGGAGGGAAGGGGGCACGCTGGCGTTTAGGGGCGTGCTGTTAACGTAATTTTCGACGTAGCAGATCTACAAGGAAGGCGGCAGACGGTGTCGGGGTTATAGGGGGTGCTGCTGATGCTGCTGGGTTGTGGGATGCTGCTAACGCTGCTGGGTTGTTGGGTATTTGGTGCTGCTGACGCTGCTAGGTTGCTGTAACGCTGGAGTACTGCACGAGGCTGTTGGGTATTGGGTGCTGCTGATGCTGCTAGGTATTGGGTGGTGCTGCTGACGCTGCTGAGTTGCTGTGACGCTGGAGTACTGCACGAAGCTGTTGGGTATTGGTTTGTATGCTAAGACGCGTACTAGATATTGGTTTGCTGCTGAGTTGCGTAGCTACGCTGGGGTACTGCGTAAAGCAGTTGGGTAGTTGGGTGTTGGGTGCTATAAAAGCTGGTGTGCTGTGTACGGCTAGAGCGCTGCCGTAGTACTGCTAGGGTAGCTGCTAAGGTAGCTGCTGATGGGGTACTGCCCGAGGGCGGTTGGATGTTGGGTGCTGTCAAAGCTGGTATGCAGATAGGCTCAACAAAGAGGTCTGCTGGGTATTGATTTGCGTGCTGTAGAATGTCTCGTGCGTATTTGTCATATATTCTAAGCTAGCTGAGGTTGGATGCTGCTGAGGTAGCTGCTGGTGTGGTTTTGCTGCTAGGTACTGGAATGCTGCTTGCGATCGAACGAAGCTGCTGGGGCGGCAGTGAACCTTGTTGCTCTATAGCCAACCGGTGAGGTTAACCATTAATCAATGTCGGTATCACCCAAGTGCACTTNATTGGCCTATTAACTGNTNANTTGATTCTTGTCTAATAGGTNTNNAAAGNAGAGGATCGTAAGNATCGCGGTGCCTAAGTAGGGGGNTNATTAGTNACCATAAGGGTGACTAATCAAAGACACGACCGACGACACGTAACTACGTAACTTCTGTCCATATATTCCGACACACCTAAACCCTAGTATACCTATATTTAGCAGCTACGGATAAATCTACTTTTGTAATAGAGAATTAACCTATTACCTATCTAGGACTTAACTAAGACGCTTAGCTTGTCCTAGACCTAATTAGTAACTTAAATTATAGAAGCGTATCCGCAATATATTATAAAGATAATAATGCATTATATCCTTTAGGTTCGTAATTTTACCCTTTATTATTTAAGTAAAGCTTAACTATTAGTAGAGTTTATAGAAAGAGGGGAAATTACGGTATAACAGCTCTCGAATTTTATTATAGCGAAGTTTGATCCCTCTAAGCGTATTTTATATACAATTCCGTAGTTTATAGGCGATAAAGATATAATAATTAACTTAGGAAATAGTAGGATAATATCGTGTTTAAGGGCATTAGGAGTTAATTTAATAGAATATTTTAGTTTAAGTGCCTTCGCGACAGAAGAACCGCACTAAAGGCTGACTAAAAAGCGTACATCTTTTATCTATATTTATTAAAAGGATAGCCTACCCCTTTTAATCTAGGCCTATACGAATTAAATTATATAGAAGTATTTACACAGCTTTAACGCCGCTTTACTTCTTAATAAAGACTGTAAGAATATCTTTCTACTTAACTATATTAGTATAACTAACTATATAACTCCTATCTATCTTAATATCCTGTCTATACTATATATTACTTAGTAAAAGTATATATAATCCACTAAGAGTATTACTAGTATAGAGGGCTTTTTTTCTAGCTTACCATTAGATATATCGTCGGTCCCCTTATTTACCCCTTCTATATATACTATTTATATAATAGTAAGTACCGAATGTCTTTATAGTCTAAGGGTTTATAAAGGCTAGTTTTTAAATTTATAACTATATAGGAGAGCGCTTAGGGAATTATATAAGAAAGAGGTACCTTTTATTAGCCTTATGGGCCTAATAATCGACCAGTATATACTCCTATAAGTAAGCATTTCGTTTATTTGCGCTATATCTACTCCTTACTAAGTTAACCTAACGCGATAAAATTGTGCGAAGGAACGTGGCTAAAAATTTAGTAGATGTGGTGTAATAAGCACGATAAAAGAGTAAAAATAAGTTAGTACCCAATATAAAGCTACCCGGCTATTCCATTTTTAGAAAGTGGGGGCAATATAGTACCCCGCTACACTTCGCCCTATTATATTATTAGTAGCTTATAGCATATCGGAAGCAAAGGTACTACGCCTTTTTAAGTATATTAATTTAATTTCGCTAACTTAAGGTAATAGTCCCTTACTATATATCGCCATAACGCTATATATCGCAGCTATGTTTTTTCTTATTAGGCTTTTAAAACTATATATTTACTCCATTTAAGTGCCTTAAAACGTTCCCTTTAACCTAAACTAACTATTTAATTAGCTAGCTAAATCTGTTTTACTATTTCTAAAAAAGGCTTATTATAATAGAGGTAGTGAATAAAAATTACTTGCGCTTCGCCTTGCTCTTTACCTTGTTTTATAATATAGGGGATATTACGCGGTAACTAAGCGCGACATATAAATCTAGCCTATAGTTAGAATATTAATATTAACTAGAGTGTTTAAGATATAGCATATATATATTACCTAGTTCTATAATTAAAGTTACTATCTCTTCTATCTGTAGTTCCTGGGTATATTTGCTAACTTCTATTATATAAGATGTTTTATTACCTAGAAAAGCTATATACTATATTAAAGAGACTTTAAAAGGCCATCTTTTATCTGCTTTAATCCTATTATTATAAGGTATAGTAAATATCTAAGGCGTATATTTAGTAATATAGATTGACTTCTAAGTCTAGAAGAGTATTAAACGAACAACCTAACGGTATATTAGCGGTCTATTAACTATAAAAAGAGTTAGAAGGTCTATATTATTAATAATAATATCCTCCCTAATTATATCGCTTGGGGATTTATTCTTTATAGCTCCTTTTAGGTAAAGGGCGCCTTTAGACCATAAAGTGCGTATAGCTTTATTTAAGTTGGCTAGGATAGAGAGAGTCCGTCTAAGTGTTTATACCTATATGCTTTGGCTATCTATCCTCTAGTTATTAACCCGCTAATACTAATTTAAATAAAAGGAGTTATTTTAGTAGGGCGTAGTTAGGTTATATGCGATATTAGAGAAACTTCTATATATATAAGGAAATTATAAAAGAATTATCCGGTATTAGAGGAGGCCGATAAGAAATACCTAAAGGCTAAAAAACTACTGTGGGAGATATATTCTGTGGCCCTTTTCTCTATTAAATATAAACGGACTATATATTTGTTCTAATAGCGGATAGAGAGTGAATAAGATGTGGAGGAGTAAAGGATAAGCTGAGGGCGAAAAGAGAAGCGATTTTGGATTAAACTTATGGTTAAAATTTTTAAGGAGAAGAATGTTTCGGGCGTGTATACGTACTACTAGAAATATTTTACCGCTATAAAATACCCTAAATTAATATATGCGCTAACAGCTAATATAGGAAATGTTATTAAACTAAAAGTATAAACTATAAAAAAATTAAAGTGCTATTTGCATTAATTTAATAATATATTTACGATATAAATAAAGGATAGAATATATAATAACTGGTTTTAGGTTAACTAAGAATAGTAAAGTAGAGATACTTAAATATTTTAAGCTGTAAGTTGCCTTTTTGCCTTTAAATTAGGCGCTATAGGTACACGTATATTGCTTAAGTGGCGGTTTTAATATAGATTTAGAAACAGGCCCGCATAACGTAGTTAACGTAGGTATTAAGTTTAGAGTCTAATTAAGTCGAAAGCATCGCGTTCTTAATTACTTTACTAAGTTAATTCCGCCTAAGAAGATAAAAGTTAGTATTAAAGTCCTTAATAAAAAGGTATAACGACTATGTACTGTAATAGAGCACACCTAAACTCGCCTAGTAATTGTTGTAGGCTATTATATAGAATGCCTAGTTCCGACTACTTATTCCTGCCTTACTCTATCTAAAAAGGGGATTAAAAATATTTAATAGTTATAAAAGTATTTTTATGATGGTAAATAAAATAATATACTAATTACAACCAATTATATATAAAGAACCCGCTCTACTAATACTATCTTACTGTAATTTTATAATTAGTTTTAGCCATAGCACCTTAATTAAAGGAAAGTCGTCCTTAAATCCACTAAGAGGCACTCTATTAATTTAACTAATGGCGAGTATTTTAGTATATACTCTTTAACGGTACATAGCTTTTTAAAGAGCAGAATAATTAAAACACTTAGTTCGCATCTTTAAATTATAACTCCTTATCTCCTTAATTACTATTCGCTTGGCTATAGCCTGCTTACAAATTTTAGTACATATAAAACTAAAAGGATAGGCACTTATCTTACCACGGCTTCCTCTAGGCCATTATATTCTTTTTCTTTGTTCTAAAGCAAAAGTAGAAGATGTACCACGCTGCTTTTAAACACTAGTAAGCAAACCTTACGGCTTAATTTAAGCTGCTTTAGCTGTAACAATACCTTAAACGAATATTTGTTAAACCTATAGACCTCCTAATATAACTGCACTAACGTATACCCCTAATCTAATGTAAATTTAGAATATATATCCTCTAAAAATATATAGTGTATAGCTAGTTTAGGGTGATACTAAGGATCTAGTTTAAGGTCATAAGTAGAGCATACCTAAGAGGAAAGGAGTAAGTTTAGAATTAGTGGAATATAATGTTCCTAAATGGCCTTAGGGGGTCTATAGGAGATAGAGTGTAATAGATCCTCCTATTTAGGTCGCTCGCTAAAAAAAGGAGGTAAAGTGCTAAAGTATAATAGATCCTCCTAGCTAGGTAGGTCGTAGGAAGAATAAGGTAGAGTAGTAGAGTACAGTAAATGCTTCTGTTTGGCTAGATTGTAGTAAAAAAGAGCTAGGCTGCTAGACCATATTAGACTCTACTGTTTAGATAGGCTATAAAGGGGAGATAGAGTGCTAGAGCGTAATAAACCCTTCTATTTAGTTAAAGGGGGCGTAAAAGTAGAAACGGCACTATTAGTATAATATATAGGGTGTTCTAAGTCCCAAGTAATACGATACCGGGATATTTAAAAAAAGTACTCTCTAAGTTAAGCGTAAGGTAAAGGAGAGAAGTAAAGTATAGTAGCTAAGAGATAAACGCCTAGGATCTATAGTCTTTATATATATTTAAAGCAGCTAAGGAGCTAGAGTAAGACTATATAATCAATCGGCAATATGACTTCTTTTATCCTAAATTAGGGAGAGAGGTAATTCCCGTATAAGGGTACGAATTAACTATAAAGAGTTGCTCTAGACTTATATAAGGCAAGTTTTATTTTCTTATATATAAGAAAGGTGCGACTCTCTAATAGGATAAGCCTTTAAAAGTAGGAGTGGTCTAATTATCTATAAGTGGAAATCATTTTAATTTGTTAAGTCTTCTTTGCTCATATATAAGAAAGTCATTTACTCACATATAAGAAAATCGTTTGCTCATATATAAGAAAATCGTTTGCTTACATATAAGAAAATTGCGACTTAATAATAGGGTGGGCCGCTGTAATTTATTAAGGCCTCTTTGCTTATATATAAGTAAGTCCAACGAAGCCACCAACGCCTTCTATATACAGATCTTCCAGCGGGATCTATATTCCGCCTTGGGGCTAATTTCCACTTTTATATATACCGTTGCCCTAGCTAGAAAAGAAAAATAGCTGTATAGTATATAGTTAGGGTAACCTTCTCTTACGGGAGCGCAATCTAATAGCCGTTAGCTCTATAATACCTAGATATTAAATAATCCTAATCGGTTTATAACCACTATAGCCGAAACCAAGGATAAAACAAATTAATCTTTATATAATTCACTCCCTCAACCTTATACCCCTTAGTGTTATAGCTTAAAGAGGACTACGCTAGAAAGTCGACTAACGTATAGCGGTTATTTTTCGATGGACAATTTATACCAGTGTACAGCGTATAGGACTTATTTTTATACAATTTATAAGAAGATTATGCTACTAGTAGGAACTACCTTTTACTAAATTTCCTTTAGCTAACTTATTATAGGGTTATATAATATACAATTCCTAAAAGAGGCAAGCTCTAAATTATAAATTTATAAAAGGGGGGCCATCTCTAACAGAGAGCGAGCGGAGATATTAGAGGGATAAAGAAGCTTAAGATCTAGTCTTATTAACTACTAAGTAAAAAAGATCGGACTGTTAGCTAACTAAAATTGCTATATAGGTTTACCAACACGCTCCATTTACGTAATTTAGTACCCCTATTAAGGTTAAGTACCTACTAAAGTAAAATAGCATTGATTATATAGATGATGCGAGCGCTTAAAATGTAGGGTACCCTAGTATATAGGTTTAGTATCGCGTAATTATATAAGAGAGCTGGAATGCGGAAGGCGCGTCAGGGCGCTTAGGTGGTATCTACTATAGGTAGCTAACTCTTAGTTGTCGGTGGCGTGTATATATAGTCTTATTTTAGTTTAGATAGCTACTTCCATCCCAGTTTTTTGCGTGTCATTTTATTGGAGATTAGGGCGAATAAAGGTCTAGCAGTACTGTCTTTACTTATACTTAGAAAGCTATATAAAGCGCTAAAGATACCTATATACCTATATCTTATCCTATAGAGCTACAAAACATAGAACTATTTATAACGTTCGACTATATTTATCTCTTACTTCTAACCGTTTCTTTCCTTACCTATACCGTTTAAGCTTTAAGATTATAGTCGGTATTAGTTATATAGGGGCCACCCACTCTTATATTATAGATGGTAGTAGGGGTTATAACCAGCTATATAAATGTTTAAATCCTACTATTTATAAGCAGATTTAATAGACTCCTAGGTTACGGAAGGTATTCTCTAGGTTATATTTAAGTAAATCACTATATATATATATGTATAAACCTACTCTATAGGACTATAGTTCTATACTAACCTAACGTTTAGGCCTTTTTAGAAGTTTTAATACTTATATAGAGTAGCACTTGGGTCTTTTTTTATTTCGAAATAATTCGGTTACCTAAGGAAAGGTATCCTTATTTTAGCTCTTACCTAGCCACCTATACCCTAGATATCGCCCGCTTTATCCTCCTTACTATTAGCTAACTAAGTAATGTTTATTAAGTTATACACCTTATAATATCATCTCTAAGGATATTTCTATTGGTTAGACTCTCTATCCTAGATAGAATATATTACCTTACAACTAAAGCTAAGCCGCTACTTAGAGAGTAACCCTAAACTAGCGATATAAAAAGCTAGTAAGATTATAGAAGAGACCTCTTAGTTATTATACCATATCTACGGCTAAGGGATTTAAAAATATAGGTTTTAATTTACTTTGTAGTTATTGCAGAAGGAGCCCGTAGGCTACTAGTGATTTTACTATTAATATAGGAGGGTGCAATAATAGATGCTATTAGATTTAGTATATATATTTATATCGTTTTTAATAGGATTAACTAACTAGTGTCTTATAGGTTCCTCCCCTACTTAAAAATTCTTCTTCTATATAATATAAAATCTTTTTCTTATTCCGATAAAATTGGTGCCGATAGTAAGAAGGTATATTATAACATCTATAAAGCGCAATATTAAAGAGGGTGGCTTTAAATACGTTATAGGACTCTTAATAGACTTCTATAAAGATAAAAGCTTTAAGGAAGTTTTAGAGGTTCTAGGTTCGGGAAAGAGATTTGTCTCTATAGCGGAAATAGTATTTCTTAATACGGTGCCTTTAGTAGTCGATTTTATCACTATTATAGCCTATATATCACACGTTATTAATAGGTATATTAGACTTATTATAATAGCTATAGTTATTATATATATCTAGATCGAACTTACTAAGAATCCTAAGCTTTTCCGGCTGTATTAGGAATATTTTATAAGTTAATATAGGGAAAACCGGCTTAGATTTAAAGGAGTTAAATATTAAACGCTAGTGGCTTTAGCTAATTATAAAGATTGCGAGCTGGCCTAATTTTCCTCTATAGTAATGGATACCGTTAAGCTAATACTATAAATTGCTTGGACGGCGCTATCTGCTAATTTTTTGCAGGATATATCCTAATTAATTGGGCTACTAACCGCAATATAGCTCGTAATTCTTCGTATTAAAAAGGGTACCGTAACTCTAGGCAGCTTATATATTCTGATTATTTTATAGCTAAAGCTATATAGCTTTATAGGATTTCTTACATAGTCGTACGAGCTGCTTATGCAGTGCCTTAGTAAAGGAGAACGCTTTTCTAAACTTCTTCGATCTAGGCCATCTATTATTAAAAAAGAAGGAGTAACGTGCCTTAAGGCTACCGTCGGTTATATTAAATTTAATAACGTCTTATTTTCCTACCCCAGTGGCGGCAAGCCGGCAGTAGAAAAAAATTAGTTTTACAGTTAAGGGAGGAAAGACTATTATACTTATTAGACGAAGTGAAAGCGGCAAGACTATAGTCCTTAACCTCTTATAACGTTTTATTGACCCTAATAAAGGGAATATTAAAATTAATAGCCAAAATATCCGTGATATTACGCTTAGCAGTCTATAAAAGAATATTATAGTTATATCGCAAAACCCTAATTTACTAAATAGGTTGATTAAAGAAAATATAGCGTATAGAATTAGTGCGGATAGTAATAGAATTGTAAAGGCCTATAAAGCCGCTTTTATTTATAAGCGGATTGTAGATTACGACGGTGGATATAACGCTACCGTTGGGGAAGGAGGTATTAAACTCTTAGGTAGTAAACGTTAACGTATTGCCATTATAAGTGCCATCCTTAAAAAGGTAAAGATTTTACTTCTTAATAAAGCTACCTCTGCTGTAGATAATCTAATAGAGGTGTTGCTTTATAAGTTACTTAAAAGTAAAGTATAAGGTTAAATAACTTTACTTATTGCTTATCGTTTTAGTATAATTGCGGGCGCTAATAACATTATTATCTTAGATAGAGGAGAGATAAAGGAAAGGGGAAGTTATATAGAGTTACTTAATTAACGTGGGCTATACTACGAAATGTGGACAGTGGGTAACGGTAGGGATAGAAGCTAAATAAAATAGGAGGTTAGCGTATATAGCCTTGCGGATAGTAATAAGTCTATATTAGTAGGCTAGTAATATAGGAGCGCTAACTTATACGTAGGCCGAGACTTCTGCCTTTTACTACCCCGCCTACCGTATAAGTTCTAGGCGTTTAGCCCTTATGCTCTTAACTCCGGCTAAAGCGTAATATAACTTAACCGCGTTAAAGAAAAGTCTTTATAACTACACTTATGGATATTTATATAGTACCCTTTTATAGTATTATATGGTTTAATAAGTATAGTATAAGTATAGCTTATATTAAGGCATTTCTTAAAAGAACTGTAGCTGCTGTAAGTATTTAAGATGCCTAAAACCTACTAACTGGTGGACAGAAAAGCCGAAAATAGCGGGTGGAGTTATAAACGTAAAATATTAGATCTGTGTAAGTATAACCTACTGCTTATTGTCTTAGCATAGTTACGGGTGCCGACAAAATTATTTTCTTAGGGAGAGGTAAAAGAAAGGGGAAGTTATACTAAGTTGCTTAATTAACGTAGATTATACTATAAAATATAAATAGTAATAGATAATGTGGACGGAATAGAGGGGTTGGAAGCTAGTATGTACGCCTTATAGTGAGCATAGTACGCCTTGTAGATCTCTATATTAGTAGCTATAAATAATATACGGCCCGCCGAATATAAAAGTTTATATAATATGCCGAGACTTCTACCTTTTAGGCTGCCCCGTATATCCACCTATAAATTCTAAACTTTTAACCTTCCTATTCTTAATTCTAGCGAGGAATATCCAGCATAGAAAAACATACGCAACTGTTAGAGCAACTTAAAAAGCTTAATCTTGGTACTAGATCTAACTAGGAAGAAAACATGCTTATTAAATCTAAGAGTTATAAACTACGCATCGTGAGTTTTGCTATTAAATAATCCCATAGGCCCCATAATAACAATTTTAGTCGCCGCAGCAACGTTGGATTTACGTATATATCCTTCTATAATAATATTAAAAGGCCTAATAAAAGGTATAGTAATGTTATAACGAAGCTAGACTTGGGGAAAGGTACCCTAATTATAAGCATTTAAAGTGCGTATAGTGTAAACCTATGTAGGCCTTGACTACTGTTGCTGTTTTAGTGGTGCTAATATAGGCTATATAGATTTTCCGCAACGGAAGTTGTAGAGGCCAGCTATTCTTAGTCTCCTATATCTAGCCGTCTGGTCTAGTATTGTATAAGTCTAGCCATTTTAATTGTTAAGCTTATTGTAATCGCTGCTAGTATTATTATAGAGATGGTCCGCTAAAATATAGAATAACGTATATGTGTAAATATAAAGCCTATAAGGAATGTCTAGTGGAAATAGAAAAAGAGCTAAATATAGAGTTGG
The DNA here is from genome assembly GCF_001692895.1 of Cenococcum geophilum 1.58. NCBI lineage: Eukaryota > Fungi > Ascomycota > Dothideomycetes > Gloniales > Gloniaceae > Cenococcum > Cenococcum geophilum. The sequence goes on from NW_027137597.1 coordinate 175,388, forward strand.
ATATAATAACTTAGTGCCTTATAGATATACCGTATAAAGAGTTAGATATATTAGATATAAAAACTTAGTACTATATAAGTATACCTACTTATATTTGTATAGCACTGCTAATAGTAAGAGAGTATTAATGTCAAGCCAGACACGGACCTGTTAAAGGACCTATTAAAGTTTATAAATATACGCACCTTTATTATTCTAAGTGCGAATATAAGTTTTGTTAGGGAAGGTAGCTATAACACTAGTACTAGGAGCCGTAAATAAGAGGGGTAGTAGCGATAAGGATCTGGTCATGGTTTATCTTCAGTTTTAGAGTCGAAAAGCACTATATATTCGGCGTAGTTTGTTAAATCAAAATTAAATAGTGCTAGCTGTTAGAGGATAAATTTAATGCGCGCTTACAAATACTCCTATATCTATATTCCACTACTCTAACCATCGTTCCTTACTTCCTCTATAACGATTTCCTTTAGGCACCATCGATTAATTAAGGAATTTTATAAAAAGAGCGAGCTAGGTAGTCGGGCGTAGCGCCCTCTAAACATGCAGCCAGGATCTTAACGGATTTAGCGGCTACGGCTTTGGTCTTGCGAGCCAACTATAAAAAAAGGAAATATATAAGTCCAAGATCTAGAAATATTGAAGAAGTTCCTACATATATGGACTTTGCAACGACTCGCACCCCCCTTATATATACTTGAAGAAGTTCCTATATAAATAGCCCTATAAGCGTAGCTATAAGTCTAAGCCCCCTNNCGTAACCTAANTACCCCTCCCTACTANACNNGAATAGATAAANAACCGCNAGNTACTATAAGCAGAGAAATAATTTAAATAAAAAGAAAACACTATAAAAAAACATGTTTATATCCTTAAGATATAAATCTATAAGTACCGTAGTCTTAAACATGACTAATAGTTGCTAAGGTGGTATGCGTCCTAGGTCTATAAGAAAATTAGAAAATTCTGGGTCGTTAGTATAGATTTGCCTTCTATTATCGCTTTTAAGGTAGTAAATAAATTTATCTGAGTAAAAGCATAGATTATCGCAAATACTTTATAGCTTGCTATAAGTCAAGCGGGTAGAGACTCTGGTAGGAATGGTGAAATATTATTTTGTTTCGCGATAGGCTAAACAAAAAGAGGCTAAAGTTTTAACCCTTTTACCAGCTTTTATTAGAAGTCTTCTTTATATTTATATCCTATATTTATAGATTTAAGACTATAAAGCCAAGGCCACCGTATCCGACCGTCGCCTATATGGCCTCGTCACTCGACATCTCTTTATTGCTATCTGCCCCTATTTCTTAATCTTTAGTACTAAAACTATTTTCTCCGTTATATAATGTCTCTATATCCCATTCTTAATCCTTATTACTAAAGTTACTTTTCTAACCAGCTAACGCCTTTACGTTGCCATTATTATCTCTAAAGTCGGTTTCTTTATTTATAAACGCCTACTTACTAGCTAATAATTTAGGGACGCTGCGCTTATAGGTACTTAGGGTTACAGAATACCACTTAAGGAGAAATCGTGGTTAATATTGTTAGGATATAGAACAAGCCTATAGACCTCTAAGTACCAGCTGTTTAGCGCCTTAAGTAAAAGATCTTCCCTAACACAAGGCAGATTAATAGGAGTTAATTACCGCCCGTATAAGGCGGAGCGCTTATAAAGGGCTTAGCTAGAATACTAATTAAACCACCTATAGATACCAATAGCTCCTTTGCTATAGATAGGGGGTTAATATATAAGATTAACTGGCTAGGATAAGTCTACTGCTTAGGCAGTATCTTGCCCTAGAAAGGATGGGCGTCGGAAGTAGATTATATAATGCTATTCCTGCTAAGAGAGGCGTTATTAGGGGTTATTGTTAACTTCCAGTTTTAGTTTATAACTTTATATAAACGCTTCTAAACCCTACTAAGGCATACGGCGTCTATTGGAGATTGTTAGCTATTTAAATTTAGTAATAGCTTAGCTAATAGCTACTCCTAACAATACCTCACTTATAGATCGCTTTAGGTGCCTATAGTCTGGGGCGTAGATAATATATAAGCTGAGAGTAATTATAGCTACTAAATATTCTACCATAGATACTATATAGGGTGGAAAAAGGCGGCTAGTGTGCTCTGTCTTTTCCTTTTACCTTCTGTCCTAACTCCACCCTGGGAGAGAAATGAAATATAAACGTCGTACTCCTAGTTCTTATATGCCATTAAATTAACTTACCTTTAAACCTCACCTCTTAATTATATACCCCTTATGATCTTTATAGGAATACCAGATATTATATATATTACCTTAACTAAGCTTAAATATATTACTAATATAACCTATAGGTCCTTAACCAGTGCTTATAGAAATATTACTATATGCTACCGCCCTAAGGGTAATATATTTAATCAACCTACTAGAAACCTTAAATTATTTTAGAATTATATCGATAATAAAGACACGGCATCTAGTAGCGGGGAGGAGAAATAATTATAGCTTTCTAACCCTATGCAGAAATAGATGCCTTATACGCCTACTTAAACATCTAATAAAGTTAATCCTTATAAAAACAACGATAATACGAAGGGCGATATATAAAAGGACATGGTTTAGGGAGATGTATAAAAAATGTACCTTAATTACTTTAGGGACTTAGAAGGCCACGGCGAAGCTAAGATAGGCTTATTTAAGCTAAAGAAGGACTATAGCAAGGCTAAGATAGACTCGCCTTAACTAGCGGATATAGTTGCGGTTTCTAAACATGTTTTGCCAGTAACTTAAGGTATATTTATAAAACCCCTATATTTATTTAGCAATACTAATAAGTAAGTAGAGAATAGCTTAGCTAATCTTACGACGTTTTTTAGAGTTGCATCCCCCCTATTTAAAGTATTAACGATTTCTAATACCATAATTTCGCGTAAACAACTGAAGTATCTCGTCTTATAGTTGCCTTCTTGTTATATAAGAAAGGACTTAAGACGTCTCCGAAGCCCTAGTTATAAATCATTTGTATTTACGTTTAGCCCTATTGTGGTAATATGCTAGTATTCTACCTAGGTTTTAGCCGTGGATATACCACTAAAGAGACTTGCATTATACTATGCTAAGAATCCCTGTTTCTTTTGCTGTTATGCTAAGATATATAAACTATTTAAAGATGTTATAATAGAGATAGCTAAGAGGAGCAAACCGTATAAGCAAGGAGATTAACTAGGAAAGGCATTAGAGGATTTATTAGAAGAGATATTAAGGAGAAGGGTACGTAAGAGAAAGGTGGATTCTACCGTAGATAGAGATCCTAAAAGGTCTAATAAGAGATTTCTTATAGGAAAAGATGTTTGTAATTATATTTTTATCTTTTAGCATTTATTAAGAATTAAGGCGTTAATTAGGATTTCTTTAGCTTGGTATTTTGTTTTTATCTAGTTGCTTCTATATTAAGAATATCTTGTTATTATTTGTGTATAAAGGAACAAGTTTTTATATATTGGATTGAAGTTAAAGAGGCTCGCTTATAGTACAAAGGTACATTTTAAAAGTCTTTACCGCTAAGAAATTGACCGCCCTAGCTTACTGCCTTTTAAATCTAGATATCCTCCTATTCTAGGGTGTGAGTTAACTTTAAATTTTATATTAATAGGGTGGGAATGTTAAAAATAAATATAGGATCTACCCTTTAATATTAGCCTAAGTTTTAACTAAAAATATAATCTTGTTTTAAGAACTAGATCCAATTCTAAAGACTATATTTTAATTTTAAAGACTATATCCCAATTCTAGGTTCCGGCTTAAATTATGATCCTAAAAACTAGATCTAGTAAATAGCCCTATAAGCGTAGCTATAAGTCTAAGCCCCCTTGTGTAACCTAACCACCCTACTCTACTACACTAGAATAGATGAATAACCGCTATATATAATGCGTAGAGTTCTCCCTTAATATAAGGCAGATTAATAGGAGTTGTTATACCGCCTATATAAGGCGGAGCGCTTATAAAGGGCTTAGCTAGAATGCTAATTAAACTACCCTATAACGCACTAATAGCTCCTTTGCTATAGATAGGGAGTAAATATATAAGGTTAACTGGCTAAGATAAGTCTACTGCTTAAGCAGTGTCCGGCTCCATAAAGGGTAGGCATTAGGAGTGGATTATATAATACTATTCCTACTAGGTAAGGCGTTATTAGGGGGTTATTATTAGCTTTCGGTTCTAGTTTACAACTTTATACAAACGCCTCTAAACCCTATACTATTGGGGCTATCTAAAAGCTAAGTTGCCTACTTACCTTATCTTAACCTTAGGCTAGGCTTATTGGCTATTAATTTATTAAGGCGACAGGAAGTTGCGTTAAGGCGTGTAATGGGGCTTAAGTAAAGCCATATAACTAGATAGGCATTGCTATATAAAGCAACGCTTAACTAGCTGCCTCTATATCGCCGTCTTAGAATGATTAAAAGAAAGGGGTTAATGTTAGCCCTTACCGTTTAATATAACCCTCCTATAAAGGTATAGTAAAGTAGGGTGTAGATAGGGAAGGATTATGCTCCTGTCGTGGCTGTATTATAGTGTATTTGTAATACTGTACTAGTATCCCTAAGTTAGTAAATCGGCTTAACTTTTAAGGTATAGTTAAAGTGGAGCCCACTGTCAGCTCTCCTATTAGCTAAGTGGTAGAGAAAAGTAGGATATAAAAGGCCTCTATATCCTTTAACTAGACCTATATTAAGTACAGTATCCTTTAAGAAAATCCCTCCTTACTTTCTTATAAAGACACTCTATAACCTTACTGGCACTAGCCACTCTAAAATACTTTTAGTCTTGGCCCTAAGAGTTTAAATAAGCCTTGGTTTCGAGTCCTTAAGTTAAGCGAATAGTCCTTATAGTAGGAGTAATGCCTTTTAGCGTCTTCTTAATATCGGTAATAAAGACGCTATATACCTAAGAGTGGCGTAGCGTAGTGTTATAAGCGCGTAAGCAGCTAGCCTAGCCGCCCTATTATAATAATCGTGGCATTATTAACTAGCTGGTTATCTTGGCTATAGTTATAGTCTCTACAGCCATATACTGCTAGGGTAAGTAGTAGTAACTTATACCTTACTTGGCCGCTTCTTGTCCCTCTCCTCTTTATTACCTATATTAAGAGTCCGTTGCCGCTTCTAGCCCTTCTGCCATGCTATATTAGGTATAATATCTTCTATAGCGGCGGAGACTTCTTAGGTAAATCTAACGTGCTTCTTAATAGGGCGCTTTTTTTCCTTCTTGTCTTCCCCGGATATCCTCCGCCGCTTTCTCTTATATAGTATAGCCGGAGGGCTTTTAGCGGATAGCGGTGGTATTAGGAGCCAGTCTATTTAGTGTGGCCTCTACGGCCTCTAGGGCTGGTTTAGTGCTACTACTGGTTTCCCTAGATTAACTCTGGCGTTAATATTATTACCGCCTTTATCTTTATTATTGTCGTTATTATCGCTACTATTGTTAGAGGTAGCCCCCTTAAGCTCTTCCTGCGCCTTTAATTCGGCCTTACGCTTCTCTTTAATCTCTAGTAGCGTATGCCCTATAGGCTATTTATTGGCGGCGCTATAATATATAACACTTCTATATATCTATTCGGTGATAACCGCATTAAGGCGCTATTTAAGTGTGGTAGTAAATTGGTTATTGTAGGCTTTCTAGGATACTGGTGTACCCGTATAAGGAATAAGGTAGGCACTTTAAGTGGTAACAATATTAAGGCAATCCTGTAAGTTCGCGCTGCTATTAGTTTAATAGGCCGTAATATAAAACTAAATTAAAAGGATGTAGGCTTATAATAAGTAGATCTTAGCTGGCTGTAGTAGTGGGTAGGCTGTCTGGCCGCGATGTTATGGCTAGCAATGGCTGTATATAAGGGCGTTACAAGTTAGGCTGTTTTAGGTAGAGGTTAGAAATATAGGGAGGTAAGCCTTTAAATAATCCATAAGTTAGTATAGGCGTAGTGAGGAAGCGTTATTACGTGATTTAATATGTGGGGCACGATAAGGGGGTGGTATGAACCCTAGGCCTAACTATAGTTGAAAGTGATAGAATATAGGGCAGCGGTATTATTGTTAAGAGAAACGGGAATTTAATTGCTATAAGTACTAGATATGGTATATATACTAGTACTACTAGTCTCTCTTTTATATAACTATAATATGCTAGCCAGGCGGCCTTTTAAATAACGCTTATTTATACCTTCCTATCTTTAAGGCTATACTTTAACCGTTATCTCTTTACCTATAGAGATTTGGGTAGTAGTAGGCCCTAAGCTAGGTACTAGAGAACCTCGTCAATATTAGGGCGCTATATATAGTTGTTCGCTGCCTACTAGTATCTTACTATTTTAATAAAGAGACCGCCGACTATAAGTTTAGATTAGCCTATCTACTACTAGAAGCTATTAAAGCTCTATAATATGAAACACTTATAATATATATAGCCTCTAGCCGGCGGCGCGTACGCACTCTTATAATCCCTAGCTATTTTATTAATAGCATTTTAATGACTTTTCCGGAAGGAAGGGCGCAGCTTTTTATTATCTTTGCTGTCGCGCTATAGGTTAATGGAGAACTTCTATAGGTAGTAGTTGTACGTTAGCTCGAATAAGATAATACCTATAGACTAGATGTTAATAAAGTAGTTATAATCCTCTAGCTTAAGCTTAGGAGTGAGATAGCCGATTATACTAACTATGCCTAGCTTAGGCTATAATAACCTACCTATCTAGATATGCCTAGATATACTAACGTCTAGTAGGACGGAACGGAGCGGCTTGCCGATAAGGCTAATATTAGTCGGCTTTAGGTCGCAGTGCAGCTAGCGTCCGTTATATATAACTTTAATACCTAGCAGTGCGGCGCGGAATGTAGTCGCTGCCTCTATTATTATGCCCTTATACCCTCTGTTAAGCTTATACGTTAGTAAACTATAATTTTAAGAATATAAGAGGCTTACCCCTTGCTCTAAGTCCCTACTAAGTCGCTAAAGGTTTGGGGCGTTATTGGCTTTAGAACAATGGTAATATTATTAAAGGCCGTCTTAGAGGAGAACTCCTTACTATTAGAGTAGATTACCTCTACTATACGCAGAATTCGCTTACTATTGTCTGACTTCTGTGTGAGATTAGTTACTTCCTAAAGTATCTTAATCTCTTTATCTATACTATAATAATTTCGGGTAGTCCGCTCTACTATTTTAATAGCGGCTATATTAGCTAACTGATTTAAGGTAAAGAATACTCTTCCGTAACCGCCCGCACCTAAAGTATCTCCTAGTGTCTACCTACCTATTGTTCTCTTATTAGGGAGTGGGGTTAGCATCTTAATATTAATATTAGTAGCCGCCAGCCCGCTAAGAGCGCGAGCTATATAGCGTCTGCGCGCTTCCTTAAAGTTGTCTTTAGTAGCGAATTCCGTCTACTAGAAGTGGTATTTAAGCTTGTCGAGCAGTATCTTTATATTATACTGGTTTAAGTAATACGGTTACCGCGTAGCTATATCGCCATTAACTATTAGCTGCGCTAATAGAGACTTAGAGTAGCCTATAATATAAAGGCCCTTGTTTTTAGGAAAGAAGTTAAACCGTATATAGGGGTTCTGGAGGTTAATATTGTGCGACTTTATAAAAGACCTAGTATAGAGGAGTAGGTTAATAGGCATGTTTTCTAAGGGGCCCTTTCCCGCCGCCTATCCCCTCTTTAGTATGGCTAGTAGAGACTATAGCCCTAGTAGATAACAGCCGACCTAGACTATACCGAGCTTTTAAAGCTGCTCCTTAGTGTTGGTATCTGGCTCCGTAAGGGTTTTGCTTACTTCGCTATTAGTGTTATATTTAGTGCGTTCTATTTCGCGTTAAAGGCAAACTATCTTACTATTATATATCTGCTTGGGCTTAATAAGTATATAGTAAAGGGCGGCTTAAGTGCTATCTGCCTAGTTATTCTAGCGCTGAGACGTAAGGGCGTTATAGATGTTGCTAAATACTAGCCTAGTGAGGGCATTCGCGGGTATAAGGGACGTAAAGGTGTGGTCTGACATTTAATAATAAATAGGGTGCTTATGGCAGACTCTGATGAGGGATATAAGCTTTAAAATGCCGTAGGAAATATATACCTTTTTAAATGCGACTGCTAATTATAGAACCCCTTTCTGGCAGTTCCGTAACGTAGAGATAGCTAGACTATAACTACTTAATCTTGCTTCCTTTAGTAGGTATAAGATATAGAACGTCCATATACAGTATCTTTGGCGTATTACGGTTGTCTTACTACTAAAGTAAGGTGAGCTAATGCTAGGGATATACCCTGCCCTAGGTACTATAAAAGGTAAGGTTTAAGCTTAATGATTTAGGATCTACCTAGCAGAGAAGGATTCTTAAATCCTTAAGGCCTTCGCTAGCTGGCTTTTCAGCCTATTGTTATAGCTAGAATGTATAAGGCTAAAGCCGGACGTTACTAATTCGTTAATAATGTAGGTCCCTACCTTACTTTACTTTACTTTATATACTCGCACTTTACTTTACTTCTTCTATCCCCTATAGTACGGCATATGCCCCCCTCCCCCCTATACTACTACTTTCCTTCTCCTACACTTTACTCTACTTTACTTTACTTTACTTTACCTAACCGACCTAATTATACCTTTAGTATCGCGCCTGTCTAGTATATATATCGCCCTACTTAGTAGAGTAAAAGTTTACTACAGGTAGCTATATAAGTAGTTGCCTTTCCGTTAGGACTTTTTAAAAGGTGCTTGTTTTACTAGTAAAACTATATCTAAAACTTTTAATCTTTACGGGGTTGTAGTCGCTTTAGGGTTTACCTCTATATATAAAATATTACTAACTAACTAGGCCATAGACCTGCAGCGGCGGCTATTAAAACTCTGTTAATAAGATTCGCTTTTACGTCCTAGTATAGATAGAAAGACGCCAGTTGTAAATAATATTGTATAGAATAATATGGCGCTTTAGCAGCTAATCTAAGATAAGGTAAGTCTTATCTTAAACCCCTATTCCTTATATACCCCTTCCCCTTATAAGAGCACTAATAATTAGTACGCTAGTTCCCGTTTACCGACCCTATAATGCTTAGAGACTAGGAGGTTAGGATAGGTCAGTTTTCCTCTCTTTAAAAGGGCCTGCTGTAGGGGTGGAAGCTCTGCGGCGTAGTGGTTAGGGTATATAGCGAGAATGGCGTGGTGTGGGTAGGCGGCGAGATGTATAGCAATGTTAAAATGGAAAACGTAGAGATGGGGCGGTATTTTAAGGATGAGCATTTCCTCCTTGTTGTAGATGCTGGCAATTAGTGTATAATACTAGGCAGGCCGACGTATTGTTTTATATTAATATAATAAAATACACTACTAGCTTTATTCCGCTGGCTGAATATAGGTAGCCTCCCTCTATATACCGTGCTCTATAACCGCCTTTATAATACCTAGGCCGAACTCTATCTTTATACCCTATTCCGCCGGTCCAAACTTAATAGAGGGTAAAGAGCACTCGTTAAATAGGTAGTTAATCTGCACTAGTGCGTCCGTGTATTTATCCTTTAAAAAATCCAGTAGGTTGTATAGGGGTATTATTAGAAACACTTCTCCCTACGGTATCGCCCTATAGGGTAGATCGTCGTGGCGTTCTGTTTCCTAGTCTAGGCTTTTTAGCCAGTTTAGCGGTGCAGGAAGCCGAGCGGCGTAGTACTTAATCGCCTGAGCTAGGCCCTCTAACTTGGCTATAGTGCGCCACCAATTAGAGATAGTATTGGCGTAGGTATTGGTAGTTATAGTACGTACCCGTTTGCCGCGTAGGTTCTAGCGTAGTTTGCTAAGCGTATCTAGGGTGGTGCCGATAGCATATAGGAAGAAGACTTTAAGGGAAATGGATAAGAGCTTAATAAGGATCGTCCTGGCTTTTTTACGGTAATTATTGCTAATAATTGTATCTAGGTCCTCCCTAACGATAGCTACTACCTTTAATAGCCTATTTTCCTTAAGATCTTCTAGGGGGAAGAATCCGCTTAAAACCCTTTAAATCCTATTATTAAGCACGGCGATAAGGCTGGTGTGGTTTATAAGCGTAGGGGTAGGAGCTATAGAGCTATCTATAGAAAGGCTTAAATGGCAGGGTGAAGAAAAGTAAGTAAAGTGAAGTAAGGTAGATAAAGTAAGGTGAAGTAGGTAGGTATGTAAAGTGAAGTAAAGTAGAGCGAAGTGGAGTAATAATATAACGCTATATAGCTATATATTGGTCCATACCCCCTATTAGGAGGGCTAGTATAGCTAAACTAGCTATAAATTCCAAAGGAACCACTCCGTCTAAAAGAGATTAGAATTTTAAGTTTTTTATTATACAATTACTTGCGAATCGGACTCCAATTTTTGTGCATACTATAGTAGATTTTCGCACTTTGGGCTGATAACTGATATAGGGTCTTAGAAGAGATTATATAGAAGTATAGTATGAAGTTTTATAAGGCTTGCTAAGAACTACGAGGACTGTGCGGCGCTAACTATTTATAATAGGGCGGGTAGTGTAAGTATTAGAAACGCCGACAAGCTATTGTCTTTAGTCGTAATAAAGGGTAAGTTTATTTAAGACTTGGGGGCTAGAACCTAGAGCCTAGTAGCCTTAAGGGGCCTAGAACTAGGTAGAACCCTATAGAAATAGGACTGAAAACTAGGTCCTAATTAGCTTAGGCTTACTTAATTTTACACTACTATAGCTTATGTTCGCTTAGTTATAGCTCACTTTAAAATCCTATATACTTAGGTTTAAAAGTGGAAATGTACTTTAGAGGCAAATCTAAAGAACCCTGCATTTACACGTGCCTAAGGGCGTAGAGGTAAGTATTAGAGATAAGTACCTAGTCACTTATTATATTCCCCTATAAGCAATAGTATTATATTAAAATAGCGAGGATATTAAATAGGGTGCTGCTTTCTTTTTTAAATGTGAGATATAAGTACCTGACGAACATCGCTATTAAGGACGACCTCGTTCTATAAATATCCTAATGGCTTTTTATTTAGAGGACATTGCGAGCTAAGAATTAATTAATGCTCTGGATATACTTGGTATATAAATGTTTATACTAATCCTAACAGCCCGTATAGAAAGGGCTAAGTAGTTTAGGTTATATAATAGGGGTATAGTGTAGGGGATTATGCGTTCCGTGGCTTAAATTAAGGCTCTATTTTTAGTCTTATAGAAGCCTTAGGCTTTTAGGATTAATTCTCCAAGGAGCCTCTAAGTCTAAGTAGCTAAGCCCTAGTAATGGTCTTCTAGTAGTTCTAGATTTAGGATTAAGCTCTTAGGAACCTAAGGCTCCTAGGAGAATTAGTTTTTTAGGAGCCTTAGGTTTCTAGGAAATATATTCTTAAAAGTTCTATAGCACCCTATAACGGAATAATTATTTTTCCTAGGATTATATCCCTCCTAGGATCGGCCCTCCTAAATTAAGAGCTCTCCTAAGATTAAATCTCTTAGATATTAAGCCCTCTTAGAAGCTCTACCTAGATAACTAGGAGCTAAGTGCTAGTAATGGCAGCCTATAAAAATTATGCGGCTAAAGAAATATGCTACCTATAGAAAGTATACGGCCGCAGCGCCTAGGAGCAACTTATGGCCTAAGAGTATTACCCTAAGAGTAATTTATTTCTAGTGGCCTTTCCTATTATATAGCCCTGTTATTTTTAGCGAAATATTTAATAGTATTTAAGCTCTTGGCCGGGGCATTTAGAGGGGAAATATCCTCTTAGGATGCTTACTAATTAAACCTATAGTGGAATAGCCTGCTTGGCGCTATGCCCTATTATTTATAGCGGATAAGATAGTATCCTAGTATACGTTTGGATTTAAGGTCGCTTATATATATCTATATACCCCCTAATAATGTAAGTATTCTATGTGTTTATGTTATACTAAAGCTACGTAACGCAAATTTATTGAAATATACACCCTTCTGTTAATTTTGGTTATTAGCGTAGCTACGTCTATACGGCCTTTTTATAGGGGAAGTTTTGGTATTTTTGCTGTTTAAGGGAAAGTAAGGCCGTATAGATATGGCTGCGCTAATAACCGGAATTAACAAGAGGGTGTATATATATTACTAGCCAATGGACAGTATAGTTAAGCAATATACCGCCACTAACTATTAATAAGAATAAATGTAAAGAAAGAGAAAGGGTAGCTAGATTTTAAACGTCTATTTACCTATATGCCAAAAGGGCGTGCGTTCTGTAGAGCTAAGTATAGGACTATAAATTATTAAACTAACCTCCTCCCATAAAATTATAATGAAATTCTATATTTGCAGTACTATAATAACTGGCAAATACTATGTATAGGATATTTTTAATCCATAATTCTGCAATTAAGTCGAGTGGAGTTTAATTATTTAAATGGGGTTAACTGGTAAATAGGGCTGTTAATTGGGCTTAGTTAATTGGGTTGACTAGTTAATGGGTTTAACTAATAGGCTAACTAGTTATTGGGTTTGACTGGCAAATAGATAAACTAGTTATTAGGTTTAACTAGTTAATGGGTTTAACTGGTAAATAGGCTAACTAGTTATTGGGGTTACTGGTAAATAGGCTTACTTACCACTAGTTAATAAGTTTAACTGGTAAATAGGCTAACTAGTTATTAGGGTTAACTGGTAAACGGGCTAACTACTAGTTATTAGGTTTAACCGGTAAATGGGCTAACTAGTTAGTGGGTTTAACTGGTAAATAGGCTAACTATACAGTAGGCCGTAAAATTCCGATTAACTTCCTTAGTAAACTTATTATCCTCGTTTATCTTACCCTTTTTAATTTCTGCAAGTTTTTGTGTTAGCTTATAATTCCAAGATTTATATTTTATTTTGCTCTTATATAGGTTAGGCCTATTCTAGTAGACGCAAATCTAGAACAGTTATACGCTTAGCAGTTAATATTAGCTATATAGTAACAATAGTCTATATAAACACTTTACTGAGTATATTCTTACCTAAGAGCTATATTTCCTGGCTGCTGCTAGTCTTTTTACTAGTATAGTAGTAACCTCCGTTAACGTCTACGATAACTTAAATATTAAAGGTAGGACGGTTTCTAGAAAGGGTTTATAAAGTGCTATTAGGGGTAAAGCACTGCTGGTAGGAACTTGGCGATACTAGTATTGATAGCGCTAATAGTATTCGGCGTAGTTATACTGTTTAGTAATATAGCAGATCCTAGGCTTAGTGGCTTTTGTGGTTGTATAGAAGATAAGTAAAGACAGTTTATAGCGCCGGGCGAGTAGATATACGTAGTATAGTATTATAAGGTCCGTTATAGATAGTTTATAGGGAATAAAATTAATAAGATAACGCTTGCCAAGAAAATATAGTGGGAAAGGTGTAATAGGCCGAGGTATCTCTAAAGTGAGATTAAAGACATTATTAAGGTAGAGCTAGAGGAGGACGAGATTGCGTTAGAAGGCGACTGTGACGAATGCGTAATAGAATCTGGAGAGGTTTTTATCTTAGCTATATAGTAGATACTAGTGTATCTAGTTAATTTCTATATACGTGTCTTATCTTTAGATATTAAACGAACTTAGATCTCCGGGAAGTAGGATAATTATTATTATAGTTATATCCCTGCTTATCCTCCGGGTTATATATACGCTAGTTAGTGCGCTAGTTTTACGCGCTTAAAGGTATAGGCGCTCCTATAGGCGGGTCTTCCGCAGGGATTAGTACTAGCCCTATAGATTTAGCGTAGCGTCTTGTCTTAGCTAAGAGATGTATTACGTAGATGCTTGGCGTTTTCTTAATGACTTTACTAGTGGGATAAGAAAGCTGTACGGAAATTTTATTACTTAATTGGGATTTTTTATGCTATTTGCTTAAAAGGAAAAGTAAAGGTTAAAGATAGGAGCGAGGAGGTTTAGGGGATTGAGAAGACCCTAAAAATGGAGGACCTAATTTTAGGCTCTCGAAATATCTAAAATTAGGACCCTCTTAGAAGCTAAAAATAGCCCTTTATTTACACCTAGAACTAAATACTCGATTTTTAAAGCCCTTGCGTTACCACTCCCTTATGGTTTTATTCCCCTAGGGCTTTATTCCCCTAGGGGATTATTCCCCTAAGGCTTTATCTCCCTTTAGCTTGCTTAGATCTGCCCTTATATATAGGGTAAACTAAAAGCAATATGTAAATTGTCGGGGGTCTGCTAATGAAAATTTTGACCCGAGTTTATACTTAATAGGCCCTTATTTAGAGGCTTTTAATATAGAGGCTTTTGGGTTAAAGACTTTTAATATAGCTTTTATAGTTCGTAATTAAGATTATATTGGTTATAAATATAGTATATACTTAGACTGCAGAGCTTTAATATAGAGCCCTCTGCTTGAAATATAATAGAGTGGTTAATTATAATTAGAGTTTGAAAATTTAGGACTTAAAAGTAATAGACTACTTATAAACTTGGGTTAATAAGCTTTATAGTTCCCATACTATAGAATTAACTTTTTAACTAAAAAGGTTAGCAATATCCGCTAATTGATTCTACGGTCTAAGCTTACTAAGGTAAGCTATTAAATCCACGTGATGGTTACCCAGAGCTAGATTTTCTGGCCGATTTCCCGTTTAGAACGGAAGACAATAAGTCTTAGCAGCTATAGAAGTCCTTCCTCCAGAAGTCTAGCGCTAAACTATAGATTATATCTTGTAAGTAATGCCCTTATATCTTATACGTAAAGTATCCTTATACTTACTTCTTAATAGAGCTTAACTATAAAAGAAAGTGCTAAAGCAGCTCTAAATGCTATAAAGGTTTTATTTACAAGCGTTTTAAATTGCTAATTATGTTCTATATAAAACCTCTGCTATCTTAATTATATTAGATTATAGATTTTATATTATGCTTGCCTTTAGAGGCGCTTTATAAACTTCTTCTTAAGGCTGTGTTAACAAAAGTACCGCGTTTAAATCTATGGTAATGAGATATATTAGGCGTAGTGGAAAGAAGGCAAACTAGGTAAAATTTGGACTAGTTATAACTTTCTGCAGACTATTATTCTCTATATATAACCGTTTGTTAAACTAGTTATTTTCTAAATATAATTGCTCTAGACGTAGCTATTCCAGATATGGCTGTTAGACGTAGCGTTCTTACTTTCTAGATGTGACTGTTCTCTAGACGTAGCTGTTAGCTATTCTCTAGACATAGCTACCCTCTACGTGGCTGTTCTCTAGACGTGGCTGTTCTCTAGACGTGGCTGTTCTTTAGACGTGGCTGTTCTCTAAATATGGTTGTTCTTTAAACGTAGCTGTTCTCTAGATGTGGTTCTCCTATTTGGCGCTGCTAAGAGGACTGGTTATTTTAGGCTAATTAGGCATCCGATAATTCTTTAAACGTGGCTATTTTCCAGACATAACTAGGATCCCCTAATTACGGTTAGCTAAAAATAGAGGGTCCTAGAATTAGGTTTTAAGGATAATATTTAAAGCCTAGTGAAAACTTATATAAGTTATAATAAATAACCTATTCTCCCGTAGCGAATATTATTAAATAGGCCATATAGATATGTAAAAGGTATAATTCCTTTAGTAGGACTTCGAGACCGCGGGGATATAGTGGAGCTGCGAGTAGAAGAGGTTAAGTGCTGCGAAGTATTATCTTGTAAGGATAATAGAACTATCGGATTAAAAGGCCGTGGAGCATTCTTAGTATTATTACCGTGAATATTAGTGTCTTATCTTTTACGTCTCTTTAAAGGCGAGGGCGTGCGCGCTAGAAGGTAATTTATCGCGTTTAGATAGCGTTTGGCAAGAGGATATCTCTTATACTTCTTTCCTCTCTGTTCCTAATTAGTAGAATTTAGTAATTTTATAAGCTATAGGAGAACTAACTGGCGGGGTATTACAGCATATGGTATATGCGAGTGATAGTTATAGGTTGTTATTGATCTTGTTGCGAGTAAGTTACGCAGTTAGCAGCGCGTGGCCGCGATTATATAATCTTATACTATATTACGTACTATAACAGTAGTAATTGCGATATTTATTATTACTGTGATTATATAAACGGTCGGAAGACTTCTAGTATAGTGTAATATTGGCTTCTTATTAGAGGCTGTTCTTGCTTAAAGCCAATATAAGTTAGGGGCAAAGTTCTGGTTCTTTGCCCTAAAGTTGTTTGGTGGGGTGCATAAACGCTAAATTCGCTATATATAGCTGGGGCTTAATCCGCTACACCGCTCGGCGCTATAAGGGGGCTACCTAAGCGGGCCACTAGCGCTCCCTACTAGTGTTGGCATGGTTTTAGCTATATCGCGTATAGCTTATAAGTAGTAATCCTTAAATTATAAAGGTAAAGAAGCTACTAGAATATATAGGCAATATACTATAGATAGAGGCCCTATAAAATACTAAATAAGCACCTGTTTTAATGTGGCTATATGGCGATATAAGCACTAGTAGAAGACGCTTATAGGGAGCGCTAGTGGCCCGCTTATATTACCCCCTTATATCTAATATATTAGTTACGCTCTCCATATATATATATTCCGCTATCTCGATAAGGGTATAGCCGGAGCGGGTCGGCTACCCTCCCTACTAGCGCCGGCAAGGTATAAGCGCCTTAGTAACTAAATTTATATCATTCTTTATATTAATTTCGTTACAAGCACGTAATACAATACCTGCGTAGAAGGCGCAGTCGTACGCGGATGCTTAGCGTTAATCTGTAGCGCAAGTAATGAGGCGAGGTGAGCGTAGCGATACGCTGTTTAGCCTTGCTATGCTCAATATATCTACGCGATGTCGCCCTCTTCTTTTAGTAGAGTGGCTTATCAACCAAGTCTTCTATCGTGCCTTTATTTATTGCCGCCGCGCCTCTATACCTCCCCACCATATCTTTATACCTTTCTTCTATATGGACCCGCTTAGTATTACGGCCGGTATCGTTACTATTCTCTAGCTCTCTAATAAGGTTCTTAGATACCTTAACGATATAAAGGGTGCCCCAAAAGACCGGGCAAAATGCGCCGTTAAGGCTTCAAGCCTTAATAGCCTTCTTATTAGCTTAAGGTTCTGACTTAAGAAGGGAAGCTCCAATAAGTTATAGTATACCGCGGTTCGAGCTCTCGGAGTCGAGAATAGGCCGCTTAATTAGTTTAAGCAAGCGCTTAAGGAGCTGTAGGCTAAGATAACTGGCGGAGGCAGACTAAAAAGGGCAGGCGACGCGCTTATGTAGAATTTTAGTAAAGAGGAAGTTACTAGTATATTGGCCAGGATAGAACGCCTAAAGACGCTAGTAGAGATTGCGTTATAGATAAACCACTTATAAGTCTCTATAATGGCGTTATAAGATAATATTGCTTATATGTCTAAGCAAACTATCTTAAGCAATTAAAGACAATACGGGCTTTATTTGGAACCGCGTTCCTAATATAGAATCTGGACTTAATATAATACGGTAAGACTAAGACCATATACGGCATAATAAGGTTATAGGATAGATATTACTAACGGATTTTCCGGCTCAGTAATCTAATTTTATAGGCCGCAGACAGAAAGGAATAGGTTAGTAGTTTCTCGATACCCCTAAGTTTACGAGGTGGCTTTATAGACCAAATAAGACGCTATTCTGTCCCGGGATCCCTAGAGCCAATAAGATAATAATAGCAGTAATCACAATCGATTACCTTTTAAAAGTAATGCTAACCGGTGCCGTTGGAGTTGCTTATATATATTATAACTATAAGGCACAGGCAGACCAGAATGCCGCTAGTCTATTAGCGGCTATCCTTAAGTAGCTAGTATAGGCCCGACCGTCTATCGCGAAGCCCGTGGAACTTTTGTATAAGTAGTATACCAACTAGGGGATTAAGCCATTACTTAAAGAGATCTTTTGTAACGGAACCTTGTAGCAAGAACTACAATGGGCTTGTTATTAGGCTAGGTGTGTAGGAAATGCAAGTATAAAAGTCAACAACGTAATAATAACTAGTGGAGTGGTTGCCTAACAGATTAACTCTAATTGTATTCTAAGAATCACTATAAGGAAGGAACTATCTAGGTAGGGACTAAGGGTCCTTAAATACATAACCATACTCCTAAGAAAGTTATTGCTCTGTCTACTCTGTCTACTCTATTCGCTTTGCAATAGATCTTATAGATTATACAGATTATATAGATCACATTACATAACTCTGCTTACCATTTCTCGTTATATGGTTTTATGGGTTTTATCCTGGACCGTGCTTATATTAACTAACTAGCTTCTTCCATCTCTTCTCTAAGTAGTTATAACGTTATACTTAAAGCGTCCGTAACACTATCTCCCTCCTCTTTATCTTTGTTCTTAAAGATACCTAATATCTCCAGGTTGTTTACTAGAGGTATAATATCCGTCTAATTAATTTGGTTAATATCGTTGCTTATAATACCTAAAGCACCTTTTTCTTCTTCTATAGCCCGTCGGTCTTATACTATTGCTATAATATTGTCTCTTGGTAAGATAATACCATCTCCGTGTTCTTGTTGTGTAAAAGAGGGGCTAGTTTGCGTTGCGTTAGTAAGTCCTTTATCCCGGCAATCTTCCTTTTATTTGGAGTGTACTAAAGCGAATATTTAGTTATCCTATAACGTTTGCTCTATCTCTAATGTTAAATATACGCGACCTATTACTCTTAACAGTCATCTAGTTCCCTAATTGATTTGTCTTAGGGTCTCATATTTAATCCGAGGCAGAAAAACTTAAGGGTAATCTTGCCGCAGCGCTGGCGGAAGCCTATCGTTAATTCGAAGAATCTGCTCGTGCCCTTAAGGCTTAGCAGTCTGCCTTTGCAAAAGTTTAGCGTCTTTAACGCGTCCGTAAGAAGGTTTATTTTAAGGAGTAGAAACTTATAGAATAAGGTCTATAGGAACTAGGTAATAAAAGAACGGATTCTCTTCTAATAGAGAAGGAAACAGATCCGAGTAGTTCAGCAACTGCTCTTCTTGGGTCCCCCTTAGGTGACTCGTTCTTTAGCGATTCTTCTTTATTAATGCTACTTGACCTAATCTCTCCCGATACTCCTATACCTTTTTTATAGCGTTTCTTAAATTCTCTAGTAGCTTCTAGGTAGTCTTAGTATAGCCTATCCACTTAACTTTATATTATATCTCGTTATCGATGTCCTTATAATTAATAATCTTTAAAACTTACTATTTGTCTTTTTCTTGTCCTTTATATATGTCTGCTTTATAAACTAGTGGCTTAACATTCCCACGTACTAGCTCTAGCATTGCGATATACTATATAGGGTAGATCTTTATTTTGGCTAGTAGATTTAACTTAAATATAACCGGTGAAATCCTCTATATAATTTTAAAAGGTCTTAGTCTAACGTGGTCCAATTTCTTGCTTAGTCGTTAACTCTTAAAATTTTTGTGTAGTAGCCATACTTTATCCCCCTCCTTAAGATCTAGTCCCTTAGATCTCTTAGCATTATAGTACTTTTTTATTTTCTGCTGTACTACCTTAGCTGTCTCTATAAGGTCTGCATAAAGATTTATTAAATCCTTTATTCTTTCTTTAGCTATACTACTCATTTTCTTTACTTATTGTAGTAATAACGATATTCTTAGCTTATATCTATAATTTGCCTTAAATAGTAATATACCTATTCCTTTTTGGGGTGTTATATTGTATATAAACTACGTAACTGGTAATAGCGATACCCAATTATTTTGTGCATAATTAATATAATGCCTTAGATACTGTTCTAATGTCTAATTTAATCTCTCTGTTTAACCGTCTGTCTATAAATAATATACGGTAAAAGTTACTACTCGAACTCCTTATTCCGCTAAAAACACTTCCTAGAATACTGCTACAAATCTTAAATCTCTATCCGATATAATCTTACTTAGTACTCCATATTTTATAAACACTTCCTTAACGTAGATTCTAGCAACATCTTCCGCTGAGATTTCTTCTGTGCATGCTATAAAGTATTCCTACTTTATAAGCTTATCTATTATTACTAAAATCGCGTTATAATCTTATCCGGTAATAGAATCTCTTAATTTTAGTAACTTAATAATAAAGTCCTATAATATAACCTCCCATAGTCTCTCTAGTATTTTAATAGGTTATAGCCCTCTATATAGCTTATACCTCGTTAGTTTATTCCTTTAGTAATTTAGATACTCTTTAGTAACCTTTCTAGCTATCCTTTAGATTCCGTTAATAATATACTCCTCCTAGAGTCTTAATACTAAGCCCGTAGCTCTATTGTGTCCTTAGGTTAGTCCCTTATAAAAGTCCTTTATAAACTACTCTACTATACTTCTTAGAATATACTTCGCTTTTCGATTTTTGTATATATCCGTCTATAAATCTTTTAGCTATGCTTTTAGAATTCTTTACGCCTAAAAGCTTTCTAGTATCTCGTAGACTTTCTCTAGTTTATTATCTTTTTAAGTTGCTATAATTTTCGGATAATTATACCTAATTAATCTGTCTATATCCTTTCGCAATAAAGCCCCTAATAGCTTTTCCTCATTTTATAGTTTAGCTTTACGGCTTAGAGTATCTACCTGCGTATTATCTGTACCCTTAGTATGCTAAATCTTAAAATAGTATTCCGTAAGCATCTCTGCCTATCTAACCTGTCTTTAGTTAAGTTCCTTTATTATTAGAAATCCTATTAGGTTCTTATAATCCATTTTAATTATAAATAGTTTTTCTATGCCTTATAAGAATACTCTCTATTTCTTTAATGCTGTAACTATACCTAACAACTCCTTATTATAGATATTATAGTTTAACTCCGGTAGTATTATCTTCCGACTATAGTATACCACTAGGTGCTATTTATCTTAATATCTTTACATAAAGCACGCCCCTAGTGTATAGTTTAATGCATCTGTCTCTATAACCGTCTCTAGTCCTAGTTAATAGATCTTAAGAACTGGCTCCTAGGTAAATAACTCTTTAACTTTCTTAAAGAGTTCTCTTTACTCCTCTCCCTATGCCCATGGTTCTTCTTTCTTTATTAACCGCATAAATGGCTTAATATTCTTTAACTACTACGCTATAAACCTTCTATAGTAATTGCAAAACCCTAGGAACAATCTTAACTATATAACGTTCTCTAGTTCCTACCAATTTACTATAGCCTTAATCTTCTTTAGATCTATACTAAGTTAGCCTAGTTTAATAATAAATCTAACAAAATCGGTTTTCCTGGTAAAGAACTCGCATTTCTTAATTACTACTAGTATCTGTTCTTCTTGTAGTCTCTTTAAGACCTATTTAACGTGTTCCTTATATTCTTCCTTAGTTATTAAGTAGATAATAATATTGTTAAGATATACCATAACAAATTTATCTAAGTATTCTCCTAATATACTATTAATACGCTTCTAGAATGTTACTAGTGCGTTTATAAGCCCGAATTACATAACTAATGGCTTATATAGTCCTTCTTTTAACCTAAAGGCTGCCTTCTATTTGTTGCCTTCCTTAATCCTAATCTAATGGTACGCCCATCTTAGATCTATCTTCGTAAAGATTTACGCATTACCTATCCTGTCTTAGATTTCACTAATTAAGGGTAAAGAATACCTATCCTTTTTAGTAATACTATTTAGCTATCTATAGTTAATACATAGCCTTAGTTTACCGTTTTTCTTTAGTATAAATAGTACTGGATAACCTGCTAATAACTGCGATGGTCTAATATATTCCTTTTATAAATTTTCCTAGACAAACTCTTTTAACGCTCTACCTTCTTCTTTGGTAAGCTTGTAGATTGGAAAGAACTTTAGACTTATTTCTGGTTCTAACTCTATCTTATAGTCCTATACTATATATTCTAACAGCTTTTTACTTTCCGGTGACTATAGTTTTTTGCTATACTTATGGTATCTCTTTGGTATATAACTTAGTCCTTTTTCTATTTCTTCGTAGGTTGCTCCTACTTAGTACTATACCAACTTAGCTTATTATTACATCTTACGGCGTTAAGTATCTCTAATATTAACCTAACCTATAATCTAATCGATCTTTGGATTATATTCCTATAACTAAGGCATACCTAATACTGCCTTGTCCCGTCCCAACGGTAGGATATTAAAAGATATCTTAATTTGTCTTTCTTTAATAGTTATCTAAATAGGTCCTGTTTTAAGATTAATAATCCCTCCTCTATAGGTTATTAGATCTCCTAAAATCGTAACTAATAGGTAAGATTACTTCCTTTATCTATAAGGTAGTCCCATTCTCTTAACTACTGCTAGTAAAATATAGTTTTGTGTTACTCTACTATCTATTAGCGCTTTAAATTGCTAATCTTACTAATTAACTTTTAAATTTAGGTGTTGTCCTTAAATTCCTTTAAGGGTCTAAGGCTCTACTACTGGCTCCCCCTAGTCCCGTGGGCCTCTACTTTTTCTAACTATTAGCTGCTTAATCCTAGTATACTTAGCTTACTTTTTAGCCAATGCCTAGTTTGCTTTTTATCTTTAATATACTATAGACATATGTTTTCTAGGCATTTTTACTACTGTCGTCCATCTAAGCATTCTTCTATAAGGAATCTTCCTGGTTAAAGTACTAAACTTCCTTCCTCTTAGACCTCTACTAGATGCCATCTGTGCATATATTTAGCATTCCTATACTATTACTCGTCTATTATCCAGTATATCCTTATAGGGTATTTCCAATTCTTTTCTTTTAGATTCTTATATATTTTATATATATCGTCCACGCACGCAATCTATGATAACGTATAGTGTGCTAGGTGCTTTAGGTCAACTCTTAGCTTATCTTTATCCCTAAGTTTAAACCTTTATCGTACTAATCTAAACGTTATAACTTTATTCACAGGTACTAAGATGCGCCTCTTACTTCTCTAGTCCTCTAAACATTCCTCTAAATCCTTTAATATTATAATTAAGGCTCCTTTAATATGCGTTATGGCCTTCTCTATAATCGGGTAGTCCTAGATAGCTTTTTCATCCAACTATATATAGAAATCTTCCCACTTATTATTGTGCCTTTGCCTATACCACTTTTGGTATAGCTGCTGGAGTATATACGGTCTGTCCGTAAGGAAGTATCTTCTTATTACTACATTATAACAGCCTTTTATGTATCGTTCTTCGAACCTAGTTAAAATCCCTAAATCCTCTTTATTTTCTAGTTCGGTAAGCTACTTAGCTCTTAGTATACCTACTCTCAGCCTATTAGTAATTCTTTATACTAGTGCTCTATCCTTTATACGTCCTAATATGCTAAATCTCTTATCTAGTTTCTATTCTTGCTATATAATGATTCTTTATCTAAACTTTTCTATAGTTTTTTTTAGTCTACGCTTTGCGCTCTAATCCTTAAAGTCGTCCTGCTTCTTAATCTTAGTATTAACTTTTTAATCTTTAAGCTGAACACTGTGTTCCCCTAGTAAGTCTTCTAGGTCTATATATCTATCTCCTAGTCTAGCTACTGTTTATATTACAAATTCTCTAATCTATAAAGAAGCTCCTTACCTCTTATCTATAGGTGCCCTCATTTATACTCTAAAATCTTAGTCCCTTAGATTCTTTAATCCTAAGCTTGCTTCTAACTTAAGCTTAGCTCCCGCCTTAGTCTAACTAGGCGTCCATAGTGTCCTCATCTCATCTTAAGAGTCTTAGGTCTCACTTATCTCGTCTTAAAAGTCTTATGTCTGTGGAAAACTCTATCCTAAGCTCATTCGTATATTTCTAAACTAAGCTACTGCCCTACTTCATCGGTTTTCGTCTGTTATAGGTCCTTAGGTGTGCCTTATCTCGTCTTAAGAATCTTAGTCGTCTCTTATCTCGTTTTAAGAATCTTAAGCCTTTAGCCTTTTACCTTTATCGAGTGCTAAAGTAGTTCGCTATCCTACTTCTCTTGCGTCTCATAAAGCAATAGATATCATATCTAGTAGGGTTTCAATCCCTACTAATATTCCCTATTCTATAGTAGAATCATCCTCTACCTCCGGTATAATATCTTTAAGGTTTACTTGCTCCTAGTAAGCGGTCCTTGTTACCTTATTATTATAAAATATTTCGCCTGGGTTAAATTTATCGTCCTTAATATCCGATCTGCGAACTAGTTCGTTAATTCCTCTACATCCTATAGGTGTTGGCTCTTATAGCTAATAGCTTACGCCATACTTGGCGTCTTTATAAATTTAGCATATATTATTATAACAAAACGCAAAACTTCTAATTAAACATTCTTTTGTTCCTCGTAGCATATTGTTATCCCTCTATACGTGTATATTATCTACTAGTCTTATACCTTTTACTATGTAGTAACTCTGCCCACTTCTATAGTTTCTAACGTAATAACCCTATTTTCCGCAATTTATGCAAGCTCCTTCTTTAAACTATTTCTCTTGCTATGGAGTCCGCCTAAATGTCTTCTGCTATAGAGATCCCTAATTCGGCCTTTGCTCCTTAGACCTTTAATTACTTAATCCTTATCCTCTAGGTTTCTATAGTTTGCTCCCTCTCTTATAGGCTTCTTTAGTACCGCTTAGGTCCATTAGCTCTGCGCCATACCATAGTTTCTAACTTAGCTTTTATTGTTACGTACTCTACGCCTTATACGACTATAGAACTCTATCCTAGCCTTTCTTAGCCTATTCCCTTTAGTAGATCCAATTATTAATCTTAATCGCCTAATCTATTAGTTCCCTTAGGGTGTCCGCATCTTCTATCAGAATAATTACGTCCTAGACTTTAGCCTTAAGTCCCTGTTTGTACTATGCCATAAGCGCCCTATTATTCTACTCTACTTATATTGCTAGTGTCTAGAACTATATTATATACTTAATTGCTAAGGTTCGTTACATAAGGTTCTAGAGTTTTCTTTTTACTATAGTTGTTCCTTCCGGGTCTCTAAATATCTGTATAAGTCGTTCCGCGAATCCTTCCTAACTTGAGAACATAAATCGCACGTCTAGGTTAGTAGTCGTCATTCCGTTTGCCTGTATCTCTATAAGGTAAGGTTTAAACTACTCAAGTGCTTTTCCTAATAAGAATAGTCCTATATAGGCTATTCTATCCACGGGTGTAGGTAACTTTGCTCCTTCTTATAAGACCTTAAAGTGCATCTATATAAGGAATCCTTTAAGCTTTAACCTTTCTCCTATAAATCTCTTAATTAATAGTAGC
This sequence comes from Cenococcum geophilum 1.58, assembly GCF_001692895.1. NCBI lineage: Eukaryota > Fungi > Ascomycota > Dothideomycetes > Gloniales > Gloniaceae > Cenococcum > Cenococcum geophilum. The sequence continues at coordinate 200,567 of NW_027137597.1, forward strand.
TTGATCTTTGCTGCTTCTATCCCATTAAGTCTTTCTTCTAATACTATATTATTAGCTGTTAGCTAGTTAACTATTTCCTATAGCTGTCCGACCGTCATAGGTTGTTATAAGTTAGTATCTACTATACTGGTGTTACCTCCTGTCCTTAAAGTAGTTGCTGCCGTCGATGGCGTTATAGTAGCTGCTTTTGGTGGCATGTTATTTAACTTCTTATATTGATACCGTAACTAGGTAGTGATTATGTAACGGAACCTTATAGCAAGAACTACGATGGGCTCGTTATTGGGCTAGGTGTGTAGGAAATATAAGTATAAAAGTCAATAACGTAATAATAACTAGTGGAGTGGTTGCCTAATAGATTAACTCTAATTGTATTCTAAGAATTACTATAAGGAAGGAACTATCTAGGTAGGGACTAAGGGTCCTTAAATACATAACCGTACTCCTAAGAAAGTTGTTGCTCTATTTACTCTGTCTGCTCTATTCGCTCTATAATAGATCTTATAGATTATATAGATTATACAGATTACATTACGTGACTCTACTTACTATTCCTCGTCACATGGTTCTACGGGTTCCATCCTAGACCGTGCTTGTATTAACCAACTAGCTTCTTCCGTCTTTTCTCCAAGTAGTCGTAACGTCATACTTAAAGCGTCCGTAACATCTTTGGGGCTCTTTAATCTGTTCTTACTACTTATTTAAGTATATATCTTATAGTCAATGCTCTAGACAAGTGTCTAGATAAAGATGGCAGCCGTTACTAGTTTTTTGCCAAGCTCTGAGATTTATAAGGTAGAACAGACCTATGTCTAATAGCCACTTTAAGATATATTCTGGGGGTTAAAACTAAGTTTAAGGGGATGCTAACATTAGAAGTACGCGCAAATAATAAGGACGTAAAATGATTTATAGTAGGTCAGACTTACTAACTTCCGAAATGTATTTAACAGGACGTTAAGCTAAAGGGCTTAGTGTAGAATAAGATTGTTAAAGTAGTGGATGGTATATTAGTATATCGCGCGGCTTATAGAAGCACTTATAGCTTACAATACTACTAGGTTCCTTCTCGCTCGTCTCTATATAGACTTATTACTAGATAAGGATACTATTAAGGTAGTAAAGTTAACTTTGAAGTGGTTTTTTAGAGGCTCTAAAGATTCTAAAGTACTTAAGCAAGTCTATAATAAAGCATATAACAAAGTAATTAAGAGAATAGAAAGCTAACTTCCTAGAAAGCGGGAACAAGTAAGGAATATCTTGTCCTAGATTATATACACATAGAGATAACTCATTACTATAGAGCTATACTATGCTTTAGCGGTGGAGCTAAGCGAAGAAGAGCTGGATCTGGACAATATTCCCAATGTCGAAGATATAGTCTCCGTGTGCGCTAGCCTTATCACTATAGATAAGGAGAGCAATATTATCCGTCTGGTATACTATACTACCTAAGAGTATTTTAAGCGGATTAGAGAAGAGTGGAATCCTTACGTGTAGCTAGATATAGCCTTAACGTGTCTTACTTATCTCTCCTTTAGTACCTTTAAATATAGTAGCTGTCCTACTAATAAAGACTTTAAGGGCAGGCTAGAGCAAAATATATTCTTAGACTATGCTGCTTAGTACTAGGGACAGCATACACTAATAGTTTAAGATTAGGTGTCTGAACTAGCTTATTCTTTTCTTTAGCGCAGCAGCTTAATTTGCTATACTATATAGGTTATATCAATTTCAACTTATAAATACGGCAAGTATTATTAAAAATATCCTAGAGAAACAATAGGATTGCACTTAACGGCGCAATTTAAATTGCTTTTTTTATTAGAGAAGCTGCTCTCTAAGCCAGGGAGAAATATTATAATCTTAGCAGATTTAAGAGACAGCTACAGCTAAACGCCGCTATTGCTCGCGGCAGAGTCTGGATACGATGCGGTAGTAAAGCTACTTCTTAATAAGGGCGCCGATGTTAACGCGTAAGGTAGAGAGTACGGTAATGTACTTTACGTGGCTTTAGATAGAGGCTATAAGCAAGTTGTAAAGCTGCTACTTAATAAGGGCGCCGATGTTAACGCGCAAGGTAGAAAGTACGGTAACGCACTCTACGTGGCTTTAGATAGAGGCTATAAGTAGGTTATAAAGCTACTGCTTAATAAGGGCGCCGATGTTAACGCGTAAGGTAGAGAGGGCAATGTACTTTAGGCGGCTTTAGCTAGAGGCTATATATAGGTCGTAAAGCTACTGCTTAATAAGGGCGCCAATGTTAACGCGTAAGGTAGATACTACGGCAACGTACTTTAGGCGGCTTTAGCTAGAGGTAATAAGTAGGTCGTAAAGCTGCTACTTAATAAGGGCGCCAATATTAACGCGTAAGGTAAAGAGTACGGTAACGCACTCTAGGCGGCTTTAGATGGAGGCTATAAGTAGGTCGTAAAGCTGCTGCTTAATAAGGGCGCCGATATTAACGCGTAAGGTGGATACTATAGTAATATACTCTAGGCGGCTTTAGCTAAAGGCTATAAGTAGGTTGTAAAGCTACTACTTAATAAGGGCGCCGATATCAATACGCAAGGTAAATACTACGGCAACGTACTCTAGGCGGCTTTAGCTAAAGGCTATAAGTAAGTTATAAAGCTGCTGCTTAATAAGGGCGCTGATATTAACGCGTAAGGTAAGGGGTACGGTAACGCACTCTACGTGGCTTTAGATGGAGGCTATAAGTAGGTTATAAAGCTACTGCTTAATAAGGGCGCCAATGTTAACGTATAAGGTAAAGAGCACGGTAATGTACTTTAGGTGGCTTTATATAGAGGCTATAAGTAGGTTATAAAGCTGTTACTTAATAAGGGCGCCGATGTTAACGCGTAAGGTAGATACTATAGTAATGTACTTTAGGCTTCTTTAGCTAGAGGCTATATATAGGTTATAAAGCTGCTGCTTAATAAGGGCGCCGTATTAACGCGTAAGGTAGATACTACGGTAATGTACTCTACGTAGCTTTAGCTAGAGGCCATAAGTAAGTTATAAAGCTACTACTTAATAAGGGCGCCGATGTTAACGCATAAGGTGGATACTATAATAATGTACTCCACGCGGCTTTAGCTAGAGGCTATATGCAGGTCGTAAAGCTACTACTTAATAAGGGCGCCGATGTTAACGCGTAAGGTAAAAAGTATAGCAACGCACTCCTAGTGGCTTTAGCTGGAGGCCACAAGTAGGTCGTAAAGCTGCTCGTCAATAAGGGCGCCGATGTTAACGCGTAAGGTAGAAAGTACGGCAACGTACTCTAGGCGGCTTTAGCTAGAGGCGATAAGTAGGTTATAAAGCTGCTTATTAATAAGGGTGCCGATATTAACGCGTAAGGTAAAGAGTATAGTAACGTACTTTAGGCGGCTTTATATAGAGACTACGTATAGGTTATAAAGCTACTACTTAGTAAGGGCGCTAACGTTAACTATCTTAGTGGTTAGTATAGGTCCTTTTTAAACCTCCTTACCTTTAAGGGGTATATATATCTACTGTATTTAGCCTATAAGCAATACTATATAATCCGAAACCTTGCGGATTCCCATAGTAGAACTGCTCTTTAGTTTGCCGTAAGAAGTGGACATATTAATACCTTTAAATATCTCCTTAGCTTAGGCCTTAATCCTAAACTTAAGGACGTAAAGGGAGATAGTCTACTCTATTATGCTTCTTTAGGAAGCTTATTACAGATTCTAAACATAGTGCTTAGTAAGGGTCTTATGTCCCTACTATAAAGTAGATACTAGACCCCCCTTTACTAGGCTTATAGGATAGGAAACCCCAATATTGTTAAGCGACTAATTAAGGAAGGTTTACGCAGTAAATGTATTACTCTCCCTTAACTAGAAGGGCGATAGAGCCCTATTTCCATTGCTATCTTCTATAGAAACGGGAAGATGCTAGAAGAATTGTCCGTATTTTATAGATCTCTACTAGGTATAGGGGCTGATTTAAGCGCTATAGATGTCGTATAACTTAACGGTAGACGTTATAATGGTTATTGGTATAATAGATACTTTTATATAAGTAGGTAGCTTAAAGTGGTCAAATAATTCTTATATTAAATAGGACATCTACGGGCTACGCTTCCACTATCGCGACTGTTTAGACTAGGATTATTATTTTATATATAAGCCTTTTCTCGACCACTTATATAAGAACTACTTGTGGGAATATATCTAGTCTATATAGGAGCGTATTAATATATTTGGGACACTAAATGGCTAAAAACTAGGAAGATGGAATCTGTGGAGAAGCAGCCTTCTATATTAACTAGTTTATATTAATATATAGCTACCAAAGTTAATAGGAGGAGCCTGCGCTTCTAGTAATTAGCATTCCCTGGCATTTATATAGTGTTTTAAAAACCGCATTTATTGAGCTATCTCGCTGTTATAAGATCGTTGCCAGCTACCGCAATATATAGTATACTCTTAGCATGTTAATATAGGTTTCATATTTAAGGCCTTCCATAATAAGGAATCTAGAGGTTAAAATGAAGCTGCAGTTCACATTAACAAAAAGCGTATTAATAGGCTTTAGAGAATAGGAATTAAATTTAGTATTATTATTAATGTAAGTAGCAGCACTAGAAATAAACCATATTACGTAATAGCATTAATGTTAAGTTCTTTATTAAGGTGCTTATACCTTACTAGCGCTAGTAGGGAGGGTGGCCGACCCGCTCCGGCTACACCTTTATAAGGTGGTAAATCTATAAGAGTAAGTTAGTTAATGGGAGGCTTATAGTAGCTAAGGTTGAGTTAGATCGCAAGGCTGTGGGGCTAAAACGGCCCTCTTACTAAGTCTTTGTATAGCTATATACCCGATAGCTATAAGCCCGGCTTACTAGATAACATAAGTAAATTATATAGGCGATGATTGTGTTAAACGTGCGGGGTTATTTCGTACTAGCTAGGATTAGAAACCGCTTTAATTAGAAGTACTAACCGGGGTAGCAATTATATATAAATTTGCGCGCTATAGTAGATATAAGGCTAATAATAACTTTCTAGTATTGTAGTAAGTCTTTAAGACTTAGATAAGACTATTTATAAGTATTATAGAGTACTAAGGGCTTAATAGTAGTGCTCTAGAGAAGGAATATTGTTATACTCTAAATTAAAGCTCTCTGTATATTAGGCGCGAAGGCGATAATATAAACGTAATTTTTTAGTAGGAGAGGTTCTAAATGTATAAAAGTAGCTGTAGCACACAACTTATATAGAATTATAGTGAATATTAGCGTGTGCGTAGGATTATAGTCGCTTAAAGTTAAAGTACCCCTTATATTTTGCGGTATAGTGGGTTTTATATAACTTAGGGACGGACGTAGTTTGGAGAGTCTACTAGTATAGGTAGGCAAGGATAAGGGGCTGGTATAGTAAATATACTAGTAAACGAGGTGTACTAGTATATAAGGCCTATTACTATATACTAGTCCGCTAATTAGACCATTCTACTTTTTCCTACCTATGTATTAATATATCTTATATACTAGTCTATCTTCCTTATACACCCCCGTACTAGTCTAACGATACTATAAGTACCCGCTTTAACGTTACGATAATAATGAAGTTTATTCCGCCCGGAGGCACTAAGCCTAAAGGGCACTAGTACTATATTATATAATTACACTTCCTTTAGTCTTGCTATATTCTCGTATAAGCCCGTATATATACCTTATTTAGTATTCCCTAGTATTACTTATACCTTATTCTACGAGATCTTATAGGTGGTTAATAGCAGGTAGTCTTAGGGGGGGGTGTTCCTCTAAGTATTTAGTGTCCTATCTTTGGCGATTAAAGCGAGATCTGCTAGTAGTACGAGGGTGCGTAGTATAGGTTGGTTAAAGCGTAAAGGGAGGGAAGGGGGGGAGTTTCTAACTATGGTGGACGGGTTATTAATCCAATTCTGCCTTAAGTCGTCTAGTAGCTATTATATATTTTACTGTCGCTTAGACCGCGTCTACGTTTAGTGTCTACTATCTAGGGTTAGTTAGCGCCTTTCCCCTAAGATAGAAGGATAAGCTGCCTCTTCTTATGTCTGTTTACTATAGCATTTACTCTTAGTATACTGTCCATTTTATACACCTAAAGAGGAAGTATTTAACTGTTTCTCTTACCTAACCGTAATTATATTAATCTAATTTTACCGCCCTAATACGGTGCAGATACCTATTAAGTTATATTATTTCTATCCGTAACTAGGCCAATACGTTTACCTCTCCTTGCTTAAGGAAGTTATATAGCCTACAGGTATGTTTACCTGGTAGTGCTATATCTATTTTTCTTAAGTACCTTCCTACTCCTTCCGGCAGTGTTTTCCTACCCTACTATTTTATTCTTATGGTGTTTATTATTATAGCCTTAACCTAGTGTTATTGTCCTTACAGTAGGCGTCCTTATATAGTGGCTTATTATGCTACTATTTTTGCCTTCTTGCCTAGTTTAAATTTCCCTTATAGGACCTATATAATAAGAAAGCGGTTACTTCTTTACCTTAGCATGCGGGCTATATTATAGATCTGTGTAATACTTATTTAGCCAGACTGTTGCTTAGGTTAGCTAAGCGCTAGTAGTGCTGCCTAATTACTAGTGAATATAGTAATCTATCTCCCCTATAGATCTAGTAGTAAGTATTTTATCACCATTAATATTGCTGCTAGTTTAGCCGTATATAGGTTCTATTCTACTCTTAGTTTTAATATAATTAAGTATATAACTACTTCCCTATTACTAAGGGTGTTATAGATAATACCTCCTATTCCTACTATGCCTTTTCTTCTAGACGAGCTCGTTGCGATCTATATCCCTTAGGTAGAGTTAGCTATTTTAGTTACCTTATCTTTATCTGGGTTAATGCTTATAGGCAGTCGGTCCTCCTATAGTGGTACTACATAGGGTTATATAACCTCTATCTTATTTATTAGTATATGTTAGTATATATAGGCTATCTTCTATAATGGGGACGTAAACCTCTAAAGCACCTTAGTGCGGAGCCTTAATAGTAGGTTTATCTTATGTAGTGTATAAAGGTTAACCTATAGCTTCGTGGCCCTCTCTAAGTGCCGCTTGCGTACTAACCGTATACTTGCTTCGGCCTCCCTATAGGCGTGTATCCAGATGTTTAAGGCATAGTCTACTACTGGCGCTACCGTTGCCCTAAACAGTTGTCTTATAGTTAAAGGGGATACCATCCAGAGTCTCTTTAGTGCTATTACTGCGATAAGGCCCTTAGTGGCTGCTTTTATAATATATTACTTATACTAAAGCTCCGTATCTATAACTACCCCTAGAATCTTAGCTATATGCCCTAGTATAACTATTTTTCCCTTAATTATAAACGGGGTAGTATTGGTCCGCTCCGCGTTTCTTATAAAGTGCACTAATATAGTCTTTTTACCTTTAAACGTTGCGCCGCTTTGTTTCTCCCAGTTTATTACTCTATTAATAATAGCCTAAATACCTTCGCGGTTTACTGCTGCTAATAGTTTTATAACCTATATATTATAGTTATCTATAAACGCTATTAAGCCTTTATTTATATTAAGCCGGTGCTAAACTAGGTTAGCGTTAAAAAAGAGGAACAGTATTAGTAAGAGCGGCGATCCTTATAGTAGTTCTGCTTGTAGTAACTGTTACTAGTTAAAGGTATAGCCGTTAACTAAGATAGTCGCCGTCTAATTAGAGTAGAATGTATTAATCTACTATACTAGTACTGGCGGTATACCTCTTACTATAAGCCTCTGTAATAGCCTCTCTTTATATACTCTATTATATATACCCTTTACGTTAAAGCTAATAAGGCTAAGTACCTTTTTAGACCTCTATGCGTTGTAGATATATTCTTATAGTAATAGCAGCGCCTATTTAGTGGAGCGCTTCTTCCTCGCCCTAAAGTAATTTATAGGTAGTAGACCGAAGGTCTCTACCGTATATGATATTCTCTTAGCGATTATGGACTCTAGTACCTTGCCTAGCGTAGACAGCAGGGAGATAGGCCTCTATACCCTTGCCTTTGTATAGTCTCCTTTATTCGGCTTCTTAAGCGGTATAATCTTAGCATTTCTCTATTAGTTAGGAAGGTTGCCTTTGTTTAGTAAGGTCTAAAAGAAGAGCAGGACCCTATTTTTTATTACCAGCCATATCTGCCTCTATACTATCGCTAGTAGTCTATTGTCCCCCAGCACTTTCTATAGCTTTATTATAAATATCTTCTATTCCACCTCTTCCATTATAAGACGCGGTATTAGTATTAGCGTTCGTTAAGGCCGTGGGCCCTCGTCCTCTATTCCTATTAGCAGTAGGGGAAAGAACGTGGTTAATAGCTCTACTGCTTACTTATCTTTACCTTCTATAGTAAATCTATCTACTCTTACTAATAGTGGTATCTTATTAAACGCTAAGTTGCCGCTTAGGTTAAGGTATTTTGCTGCTTACTAAATGTTTATATTATTAGCTAGGAAGTTGTTTTAATATATCCTTTTCTATTTCCGTATTGCATTGTAGTATTTCTTTAAGGCCTCCTTTGCTTATTACTCTAGTTCTAGTAATATCTAGCCCATTTAGCGTTAGTTCTTTGCCCAGTTCCTTTAGTAAGTATATACCTGGCGGAGCTTTATAAGGTCTATTATCCACTACCTTTTTATATATAGTGATGGTCTAGCTTTTGGAGTTAATATATAAACTACCTCTAGTACTACATCTATAAGCCGGTCTGTTTGCTGCTGTACTCTACCGCCTACTAGGATAACACGGAGGGCGGTAGCAACCCTATTCCTAATTTTGTTCTATAATATATTTTTAAAGAGCATTCTCTGTTCTATAGCGCGTTTAGGGACTATAATATTAAATGCCGTCTTAATTACCCTATGATTAGATCCGTGTTCTGTCCCATATACTATATACTTTACTATTATAGATGCTAGTTCGTCTAATGCTAGGATTAGGTTAATTATTATCTCGCAATTACTATTTTACTATATTTTTGTACCCCTAGGCAGTAGGCTATATAGGGAGTAATCTACTATAAGATTAATAATTGGGTTGGCTTCTCCCTGTCTCGCCTATAATACGTCATTTCCTCCCTATAGCTAATTGTGCCAATTAAAGTCTTCTGCGAGTATTATATCGGTTTATATACCTATTTTATTCTATATTTTCCTAGATTAGTTAGTATAGTTTGCCGGTTATATCCTATAGTGCCTCTATATTCTTTCCCTTAATGTATACTAATACTACCAGTACTAATCGGTTGGGAAGGTATAGTACTGCCGCGGTAAGGTCTACTGATTATACTAGCACCTATACGGCCTTAATATCTTTTTAAACCTATAGCATACTTCATACTACCTACCTCTCTTTACGCTAGACTATGGGTATTACCTTAGTCTAATTTAAGTGTCCTATAGGGACTGTTATAACTATATTATCCGTTTTCCATATATATAGCTCTAATATCGCTAACACTCTAAAGTCTTTTAGTTGTTTATTGTTTATTAGGCTCTGCTATACTATACTCTACTTTTAGATATTTAGTTAAAGTATCTAAAGTGTCTTATGTATAGCGGGTAGGATAAAGCACTTAATAGTTTTTACTAAATAATTTATATGGTCCTCCGCATAGTATACACTTTAGAATTTGTCCTTAGTAGTTATTATAATAATGTCCTTCTTAAGCGCATCTAGTATATACTTGTGGTTTTATATATACGAATGCTTTATATCCTAGTGTCTAATACTAATAGTATTGCGTTAGACCGCTTTTAGGTTTATAGGTTCTAATATAGGCTGATTCCCCTATAATATAAAAGTATTAGTCCTGCAGCAACTATACTGCTTTACTACTTTTAGTAACGTATATAACCATTAATCTATATACCTTTCCTATATCTTTTTTACTGAGCTATCCTATTTGGGCTATATATATATTATTCTCTTTTCCTAGCACCTCTACTATTTTATCTTAAATCTTTCCTTTCTGGTTAAGAACTGCTGTTTAATTAGCGTTGTTAATTTTTACTAGGTAGAGCTGGTCTTATAGTACCTAAACACTAGGTACTAAGGTTTTTTAGGCCGCTTCTTTTATATATTAGAGCTTAGCTTTATTCCTATAAGTTATCCTAATATATATGGGGTTCCTAGGGTCTTTAATCACTACTACATAGCGCTAGCTTTTGTGGCCTTCCGTTAAGTATATATTACTTTTAATTACTTACCTAATTACCCCTAGTTATACTTCATTCTTATTTTTTTCTTTAACTCTAGATATATTAACTATGTAGTATAGCGTGTCGGTAATAGTTGATGGCATAGTATTCCTTAAAGGGAAGGATATTAGGTTGCTTAGTTAACTATTTAGCGGCGTATAGGTAACCTCCGCGTATAACGGATCCGCGCTTAGTAGTGCTTAAATATTAGATAATTAGGTCTGGATTACCTCTATCTTTTCCATAACCTTTACTCTAAGCGCGTTAATCTACTCTGTGAATATTTCGGTAAGAGCTTTAATTTAGTTCGCTTATGTCTCTTTCTGCTCCTTTATTGCCCCTAGTAGTAATATAACCAGGTTAGTTAGCACCTTAATATGCTTATTTAATATTACATTTATCTTCTTAGTTATTAATTAATTTGCTATGGTAGCTATTATTACTAATTACTCTGTTCTCTTTTTAGCTATTATAAGGTTTCTTATTAATAGTATTTGATCCTTAGAGCGTAAGTTTTTCCCTATACGCTTTAATCGTGGTGCACTAGGGGCTACTGCTGCTACGTGAACCGTATCTTCTGTATCGCTTTTGTAGCTGTTAACTTTAAGGGCCTTGGTTGTCTTGGCGCGTCCCTGACGCAGTTGACGCGTTAAGCCTCCTTCCACCTCTGCCGTCTCCATCTTCCCGTTCTTAACTTGGCTAACGTGACAGTGTCCGTATAGGGTAGGCGTAAGAATAGTATAATAATATAGAAAAGAATCACCCCAGCTTCCCAAATGCGAGGTAGTGTTTTCGGTATGCGTGCGACGGTCATGCGACGGTCATCTCTTCTGTGCTGGTATGGGGCAGAACTGTCTTTAACGTTACGCGTAGCTCGCACCGTCTAGTCACTTATTTAATCATTTTCCGGAACTTAGATAACCCGCCTAAACCACCCCGGTCACACGATTACCTTAGTCGCACGATTACCTTGGTCGCACGATCGCCTAGCTCGCACGATCGCCTAGCTCGCACGATCGCCTAGCTCGCACGATCGTCTAGCTCGTAGGATCGCCCAGCTCTCACGATCGCCTAGCTCGTAGGATCGCGAGCATACAGCTCGGCCAGTGTTGCCGAAAGCTCCGGGAGTGTGGAAATACGCCACGTTACAAAATCTTACACTGGATGAACTTTAACACCGTGCGCGCACACTTAATGAGGTTTTAATACAAAAATTATTTAAATTATCGCCATTTATATACTTAATTATATATATTATAACTATATCCTATCTTAGGATATTTAAGATTGTATCATCTCTAGATTAGAAATAACTAACAATATATAACTACTTTAAATTGTGTAAAGATATATCTAGGATATAACCTAGGATATATAGTAATATATCTAGAATATAATCTAGGCACCCCCACCGCACTTACCTATCTTAGATAGTTTTTTTATACTACTACTAATAAAAGCAACTTAGTTCTTAATTAAAGATTTTAAATATTATATTAGAGATACTTCCTCTTTTATAAAGGGGTAATAAGTATAAGAAGAATATATATTATATATATTATTAAAGATAGTAACTAGGATATATCTGGCTATATTAAGAGTATTATAAAAATATATAATCCTAAATACCATCTATATATAATCTAACTAATGCCTTTTCTTTAACGCTAGTAATAAGTAGAATTCTTTAATATAACTAGGCTTTAATATTAATTATTTAAACTAGATCTCTAGTAAGTAAATAGGGACTTATATTTAGTTAAAAGATACTAGAATATTCTATATCCTCTAAGTATGAATTAAATATATTATAGATTTATCTAATCTAGAGATATATAATAAGAATATTACTAAGTATATAAAAATATAAAAGACTATATCCTAGAATATCCTAGATATATCTTATATATAACTTAGTTCTAATATTAATAGATATAATTATTTAATATATTAAAGGATAAAATAAGTATAATATATACTCTTTTTAGCCTCTAAAGTGCTTTAGAAAATAGATACTCCTATATAGGCGTATTTTATTATATAATATTTATACTCTTAGCTATAAAATTTACTATAGGAAATTATAGAGGAAGACGAGAAAAAGGTTATATAAATATTATATTTTATTATTATATTATTATACTATTATATTAGATATATTGGGTATATTATCTTCTAAACTAGTATATACCTATAGTTTTAATTATAAAGTTTATAAGGCGTATAATTAAAATCTCTCACTTATAATCTATAGCCTCTATTTTACCTCTAGTAATTATATTCTAATCTTACTAAATTCCTATAAAGGCTAATTATATTTTAGTCTCCTCTATTATAATATTAAATTATAGTTAGGTTTACTATATTCTAGTTCTATTTTACCTATTTAGGTAAGATATCTAGATATATCCTTAATATATCTAGCTTATAAGCCAATTATATTTAGTATATAAGAGTAGCTTATAGTCTTTACTTTATATAACTATTACTTAATAAGCTTAATTCTTATAATAGTTAATATTATAATAATTCCTTAATTAAATATTTATAAATAAGAAGCCTAGGTTCTATATATAAAAAGCTAAAGTAAAAGTAAATTAAACTATAAAATTAAAAGATAGAGTTAGGAGCTTAGAAAATTATAATAAAAACTTAGTTTAATATAAGTTTTTAATACTTATAAGTATAAGGAGTACAGGTTATATTAAGGTAATTACCTAAATATAAAGATATTATAATATCTAAGAGAAAAGCCGATTTTAAATACTCCTATTTTACTCTTATATTTCTTATACTCTTATACTTAATACTTTAGTAGTAAAGGATAAAACTAAGGATAGAACTAGGGATAAAACCTAGGATAGAAACTAGGATAAAACTAGGATAGAACTAGGATAGAACTAAGATAGAACTATACTATATTTAAAATCTAACCTATCCTAGATACTTAGTATAGCTCTTTAATATATTAAAAGGCTTATTACCCTTAAGGTTTCCTATAATATCTAATTAGCGGTTCTATTTAGTAAAATAAGTTCTATTCTAATTAGATTATTAATATATTATTAATATATTCTAAATAGGAAGAGTAATAGTTTATATTAATTATAAATTCTAGCCTTTTTAACGCTTTACTAATAGGGTATATAATATTTAAAGTTCTACCTCTATCTTAGATAGCTTTATAAAGGGTCTACTAAGCTACTATAGTAGTTAGATCTATGGATAATAATAAGATAATATACTAGCTAAATTACTAAATTATAGTTCTTTTTAACCTCTAGGCTTTATACTATAAATTATATAGCCTATATTTCTCTTTATTTTTTGGTTAAAAGCTAGTTAATATAGAATTATTTAGGTTTTTTACTGAAAATAATTTTAATATACTTAATTAATCCTCTATAACTATTAGTAAATTTTATTCCCTAAGTATAAATATTATATTTAGTATTTAGATCTTATTATAGTTAGATCTAGGATAAAATAGAGATATATAGCACTTATCAACTAGAATCTTGCCTAATAGGTATAATCCTATTTAGAGAAAATATCTTCTCTAGCAGAATATAGATAAAAGTGGATGTTTACTATAGTACTATATTAAAGTTAGATCTAGATTATAAGCCAGATATATACTAGATATTACCTTAATATAAGAAGAATAGTACCTATATTAAGGCGCTTACTAGCCTAATATACTATACCTTAGTATATAGAGCTAGGGCGCTAGAAATGCGCCTTATTATAGTATTTAGCTATAAAGTAGTATTAGGAGTACTAGAACCCTTACTCCTACTATTATCTAAGTTTAAAGAGCTTAGATTATCCTAGGAAATAAGTTCTTTAAGATATAACCTAAAAGTTACTCTAAAGTACTACGTATAGCTATTATACTAATATTTAGACCTTAAATAGGGCTATAAAGAACCTTATTAATAATATATTAAGGTTATATTATAGATATAATATAGTTTTATCTAAAATATAATTTATATCTTATACTTATATACCTATTTTAGAGAAAGTTCTTATTCTATATCCTAATTAGATCCTTATTATATAATTATATATTTAGGCTATTAGGCGGTATCTATTATATATTAGGGGGGCTAATTTGGCGCGGTTACGACCCGGGTTAATACGAGGTTAGGGCTACCCCTGCTAATAACATACGCGAACCCCACATGAGGTCGCGCAGTAACTGCCCCCGAGTACTTTCGCACACGATTTTGGGCGAAAAGGTATATAATTTAAGTTTAATCGGTACTTCTGGGCGGTCGCGTAATGTTGCTCTGAATTTAAAAGTGCAGTTGTATATTAAGGCGTCTTGGTTACTGCAGTGCAGTCATATATTAAGACGTCTCGGTTACTAGTACAGTCCTATATCGAGACATTATAGTTACTGTAGTACAGTTATATATAGAGGCGTCTTGGTTAGTTACCGTAGTGCAGTTATATATTAAGGCGTCTTGGTTACTGCAGTAAAATAACTATTTAGATATTCTTATAAAGCCAATCTAAAGAATGTTAACCTCGTAGCTATTCTAGCTGGTTAATAGCCTGTCTCTTATCTCTTGCCGTACCGTCTTCTACGCGCCGTCTTATATCCTTAATTATCCTACGGCGACGGCTGTAGAATATAGCCTTGCCGTTAACCCGCTAACGCGCCCCCTAGCAGCGATTAAGAGCTTTAATTAACGGCCTACCTACTAGCCCTAAAGTCTACTTAGCCCAGAGCTGGAATACCAAATTACCGCCCCAAAGTATCTTATATTTCCTTAGCGGCGCCTATAGGTTAAGAATAAATAGAAGAGGTTAAGCGTTAGCTTGCAGTAGCTGTGGCGGGGGTATAGTAGACGTTATGGTAGACGTTATAGTAGACGGCTGAGTAGGCTCTGCGGCGGTAGATAGTTAAGGACCCCTTAGTATCTCTCTAGGGGTTAGATATACAGGAGAGGGTTTATCTAAAGACGGAATCTAGCCGTTAACGCGTTTAGGAACGGACGCAGATATAGGTATAGGTACGGGCACGGGTACGGGGCCGTCTAAAGACGGATATACTAACTCTATAGGCCCTATCTAGATGCCCGTCTTTCCTTACTAAATCTATATAGGTGCGAATAATGCTAATAACCTTTTTATCTTGCTAAGGCGTTCTAAGATTGTCTGCATATGTAATTAAACCCCCTTTATCTCTAAGATTGCGGCCTTATATCTTAGCTTAGCTACGGCCTTATAGGCGGGCTAGTATTTCCGTATTATTATCTCGTCTGGTATAACTACGCTGGCTAGCGAGCTTTCTACCCACGTGGCGAACCTCTGGTACTCCTTATAGCTAAAGAGGGAGTCCTTTTATAGGGGGTAGAGCGGGAACTGCTTACGTAGGATTACTAAGTCCTATAATAGGATTACCCTAAACGCGCGGAGGAGGCGTAGAAATCCTAAGCCCGTAAGGTTAAGCCGTATAACCTTATTATCTGCCCTCTCTAGGTAGAAGGTCTCTATACGTTTTAGCTAGACGTTAGTCTTAGGCCATATCTTTAAGCAGAGGGCTTCCTTTAGCACCTCTTGCGCGCGGGGGAGAAAGTAGCCCTTTTCTTTCTTTAGGAAGCTGGCGATTAACCGCATAAACGTATAAGGTAGATAGCTAAGGTAGGCTCCTATTATCGCGTCTATATTCTAGCGTCCGGCCCGTCTAATTTAGGTCTCCTTAACGCCGCTAAGCTTAGCGTGTTAGACGCTCTACTTATAGGCGCTATAGGTCTTCTCCTTTAAGTAAATCTTTACCCCCTAGAACATCTTCTTATTTTATTTAAACTATATATAATAGCTTAATGGCTATTACGGTACTTTAATGCTACTAGGAAAAACGTATAAGTTATAGTAGTCCTCTAGCTACCGAAAGGATGGGAAGCTCTTGGCGCCATTTTTACCCTAGCGGTTAAAGAAGTAAAAGGCTATTGTAGAGAGAGGGTAGAGGATAGGGTTAGTATTGCGCATATAGCCTATATACTTAACCTTACCGTATTAATTCTGCTTCCCCTATATTATTAATATAATTATATACAGCGCTAACTTATTTAGTTTAGGCCCTTTATTCTCTAGTTTAATAAGGATAAGATTAGTAAGCTAAATATCCCGTCTACTTTTACCCTAAGTAACGGTAGTATGGCCTAAGTGGGTTAGAAAACGGCAGCTATATAGACTAAATAGGGTATATATAAACCTAATAAATACTCGGCTGTAGTTTGAAGGTAAGACTTAACTAAGCCCAGCATCTTAAAGCCCATCTCTTAGTACTAAGTAATTGCCTTTTTAAGCCCTTTAATGTTATAGCCGCTAGTAATTATAAATAGGCCTTAATTAATAAAGTTAATGCGTTGAATCCGGTCCTTGTTGCGATGGATACTGTCTAGTACTACTAAGAGCTTTACCCCCTGTAGCAGCTGCGAGGTCTTGCCTTCTAACTACTACGCGTAGAGTTTAGTAATAGTGGAGACGTAGCTATTTATAACTGAGTATTGGACTGTCTCGTTAAATAGGGCGTTTAGGGCCTCCTCGTCCCATATCTCTTCCTCCTTTATAGCTTCCCCTACGGCTGCCTTTCCCCCTAGCGGCCCTCCTGCGGTTATCTTCTGCCTCTTCTTCGCTTGCTTGCCATCTTTCTATATCTCTTTCCGTTTTAACTTCCGTTTTTAATAGCTAGCGGCCCGCGATTCTTAATTAATAACTTACTGCTCTAAAAATAAGTAAAGCTTATCTTCCGTTACCTAGGCGCCGTCTGTATTACCTTTTAGTCTTACGCACCAGTCTTTCTACTTTTTCTACTTTAGCTCGTACGCCCTTATAGTATTCTTTAAGCGCTAGGCCTTATAAATATCCTATAGCCGTGCTGTCTGGGCCTTAAATTTATTCTAGAGGCTATAGGGGGAGAGGGCTAGGGGGGCTTCCGTTGACCGTAAAGTGGACCGTAGGGTAAGATAATTCTTAAGAAACTCTATATCCGTAAGAGGGAAGGGGGTAGACGTGTAAGCATGGGTAAATAAGGCTACTAAACGCGTAAATATTAATAGAGAAGGAGAAGAAGAGGGCTCTATATTATAGAATTAGAATTACAGTAGGCCTTTTTATATAAAATTAAAAGCCCCGCGCGAGCTAGGAGCTAGCGCAGGCACGAGAACAGTAGAGGTTAGAAAATGGGATTGTTAAGGCAACGGTGAGGTTGATGGCGCGTAATGAGGACCTCTATACTAACTTAGTACTAACCTAGGCCTTAAAGACGCGTCCGAAAAGTAGGGGCCACCACCTAAGGGGGGGGGTGATATTTAAACGATATGTTGCGGACCTTAGGGGGTCGTACGTAACCTAAGGTTACGCTAAGCTTAACCCCGACCTCCGATACCTATTTCTATATTAAATTATAGATATAACCTAAATATATACTTACGCTGCTTATAATAGAGCTATCCGTTAGGTAACGAAGTCGCCTTACCTATATATATTGTTCTGTATAGCTATACTTAGCATTAAGCTAGTTACTTACTTACCTTTTATAGTAGTCTAGGTAATATAGAGCCTATTACCTTATACTATTGTTATTATTTTATAGGGGCTAAGAGGGATTTAGTAGGAACTAATATAGTCTAATTAAATTTAAATAATAATATAGATAGAATATTAATAAATACCTTTTCTACTCTAATTTGCCTCTACTTCTCTAGAATTTATACCTATATTAGATCCTTAATATAACCTTAATATAACCTTAATATAACCTAAATATAACCTAAATATAACCTACTATAACTTACTTTATCTATAAGCTATTCTTCTATTATAGAAACATAATAAATTATTAAAACCACCTTTAAAAACGTTAAAATTAAAAAACAATTAAATTATAGCGTCTTAATATAGCGTAGTAAAAGTTAGATTGTGTACCTAGTGAAGTTGGGCCGGAGCCAAAATATCTACACTAGCCGAGGTTTTAGGGCCTTGGCCAGTACTCCCGGAGCTTTCGGCAACACAGGCCGAGCTCCAGACTCTAGGATCGCCCAGCTCGCACAATTGCCCAGCTCTCACAATCACCCAGCTCGCACGATCGCCCAGCTCGCACGATCGCCTAGCTCGCACGATAGCCTAACTTGTACAATCCCCTAGCTTATAGGATCGCCTAGCTCTTACAATCACCCAGCTCACACAATTGCCTAGCTCGCAGGATTAAAGCCGCGAAGTTGTTAAACCTATTAATATCCTATTTATACACTAAGTATTAATTAGGGGGCGCTAGGTTAGACCGCCCTACTTATATAATTACCTAGCTCGTAAGATCCCCTAGCTTCTACGAGCGCCTAGCTCCTATAACCTCCTAGCTTATAGAACCAAAGCTATAGCCGTTAAATCCGTTAAGATCCTAGCTATATATTTAGAGGGCGCTATGCCTAATTTTCTAGCTTATATAATTATCTAGTTTATAGGATTTCTAAGCTTATATAATTACCTAGCCCGTAGTATTAAAGTCGTATAATCCGTGTAGAATGCTTATTTATACTAATACGCAATTAATATTATAGCTCTAGTCGTGTAAGCTAGGTGACTATAGTTTAGCCTAGTACCTATTTACGCCTAGTACGCAATTAGTAAGAAGTAAATATTAGGAAAATACTAGAACTATAAAAAAAGGAAATATATAAGTCCTAGATCTAGAAATATTAAAGAAGTTCCTATATAAAGACTCCTATAAACTTTATAATAACTTAAAGCCCCCTTATATATACTTAGAGAAGTTCCTATATAAACAGCCCTATAAGCGAAGCTATAAGTTTAAGCCCCCTTATATAACCTAACTACCCTTCCCTACTACACTAGAATAGATAAATAACCGCTGTATATAATAAGTAGAGAAATAATTTAAATAAAAAGAAAGTACTATAAAATAGTATATTTATATCCTTAAGGTATAAATCTATAAGTACCTTAGTCTTAAACACGACTAATACTTACTAAGGTGGCATGTGTCCTAGGTCTATAAGAAAATTAAAAAATCCTAGGTCGTCAGCATAGATTTACCTTTTATTATCGCTTTTAAGGTAGTAAATAAGTTTATCTAAGGGAAGGCATAGATCGTTATAAATACTTTATAGCTTGCTATAAGTAAAGCGGTAAGAGACTCTGGTGGGAATAGTAAAATATTATTTTATTTCGCGATAGGCTAAACAAAAAGAGGCGAAAGTTTTAACCCTTTTACCAGCTTTTATTAGAACTTTTCTTTATATTTTTATCCTTTATTTATAGATTTAAGACTATAAAGTTAAGGCCACTATATTTAACCGTCGCCTATATAGCCTCGTCGCTTAACACCTCTTTATTGCTGTTTGCCCCTATTTTTTAATCTTTAGTGCTAAAACCATTTTCTCTACCGTATAATATCTCTACGTCCTATTCTTAATTCTTATTACTAAAGTTACTTTCGCAACTAGTCCACGCCTCTGCGTCGCTGTTATTATCTCTAAAGTCGGGTTCTCTATCTATAAATACCCACTTAGTAGCTAGCAATTTAGGGACAATATACTTATAGGTACTTAAGGGTTGCGGGATGCTACTTAAGGGGTTATGGTTAATATTGTTGGGATATAAAATATATCTATAGACCTCTAAGTACTAGCTGCTTAGCGCCTTAAGTAAAGAATCTCCCTTAACGCAAGGCAGATTAATAGGAATTAATTGCCGCCTATATAAGGTGGAGCGCTTATAAAGGGCTTAGCTAAAATACTAATTAAACTACCCCGTAGGCACTAATAGCTCCTTTACTATAGATAGGGGGTTAATATATAAGATTAACTGGCTAGAATAAGTCTACTACTTAGGCAGTATCTTGCCCCGGGAAGGATAGGCGTTAGAGGTAGATTATATAATGCTATTTCTAAGAGAGGCGTTATTAGGGGTCATTATTAACTTCCGGTTTTAGTTTATAACTTTATATAAACGCCTCTAAACCCTATTAAGGTATACAGCGTCCGTTAAGGATTGTTAGCTATTTAAATTTAGTAATAGCTTAGCCAATAGCTACTCCTAATAATGCCTCACTTATAGATTACTTTAGGCGCCTATAGTCTCGGGCGCAGACAATACGTAAGCTAAGAGTAATTATAGCTACTAAATATTATACCATAGACACCATATAGGGTGGAAAAGGGCGGCTAGTATACTCCGCCTTTCTTTTCTGCCTTCTATCCTAACTTTACCCTAAAAGAGAAATGGAATATAAGCGTTGTGGTCCTGGTTTTTATATGCTATTAATTTAACTTACCTTTAAATTTGACTTCTTGACTATATATCTCTTACCATCCCTATAAAAATACTAGACATTATATATATTACCTTAACTAAGCTTAGATACGTTGCTAATATAACCTATAGGTCCTTAATTGGTACTTATAAAAACATTATAATATACTATCGCCCTGAAGATAATATACCTATTTATTAACTTACTAGAAACCTTAAATTATCCTAAAATCGTATTAATAATAAAGACATAGTATCTGCTAGTAGGGAGAAAAAACAATTGCAGCTTTTTAACCCTATGTAGAAATAGATACCTTATACGCCTACTTAAATACCTAATAAGGTCAACTTTTATAAAATTGACGATAATACGGAGGGTAATATATAAGAGGATACGGAAATGTATACCAATTACTTTAAGAGCCTAAAAGGCCGCAGTAAAACTAAAATAGTCTTACCTAAGCTAATAAAGAGCTATGGCGAGGCTAAAACAAACTTATCTTAACTAAAAGAGGGCCATATTAAAGGTTTACTAGTACCTCTAGGTATGTTT
Organism: Cenococcum geophilum 1.58; assembly: GCF_001692895.1. Lineage (NCBI taxonomy): Eukaryota > Fungi > Ascomycota > Dothideomycetes > Gloniales > Gloniaceae > Cenococcum > Cenococcum geophilum. The sequence goes on from NW_027137597.1 coordinate 221,647, forward strand.
ATAAAACACCTATATATTTTTTAGTAATACTAATAGTTAAGTAGAAAATAGTTTAGCCAATTATATAAACTTCCTTAAAGATATATTTCCCCTAACTAAAGTATTAATAATTTCCGATGCTATAATTTTAGACGGACAACTAAAGTATCTCTTATTATGGTTGCTAACTTACTATATAATAAAGGACTTAAAGCGTCTCCGAAACCCTAGATATAGATATATTATATTTATATTTAGTCCTATTACTATAGTATACTAGTATCCTACCTAGGTTTTACCCGCGGGTATACCGTATAAGAGACTTATATTATTCTATACTAAGAATCTATATTACCTTTGTTATTATACTAGAATATATAAACTGCTTAAAGATATTATAATAGAGATAGCTTAGAGAAGTAAGCAAAGAGACTAACTAGGAGAGACGCTAGACAATTAATTAGAAGATCTATTAAGGAGAGGGATATGCAAGAGAAGGTTGGATTATACCGTAGATAGAGCCTCTAAGAAGCTAAAGAAATAAGAAATTTCTTATAAGAAAAGACTTTCGCAATTATATTTTTATTTTCTAGCGTTAAGAATTAAGGCATTAATTAGGATTTCTTTAGCTTAGTATTATTTTTCTATCTAGTTGCTTCTATATTAAAAGTATCTCATTATCGTTTATATATATATTAGATTAAAGTTAAAAACTTGCATGCCTTAAGGAATAAAGTAATAAAAGGCCCTTCTTAACCGCCAACCGCCTGCCTCCCCCCCCTGGAAAAAACCTTACTAATAAAAAACGTGATCGGGCTACGTGTTTTCGCGATTTTACCGCCTTTCCCCCGCTTTAAATCTCCTCCTAGTCTTATATGAATTCGCGGTTTAATACCTTTTTTACTACCTTCCGCTATCTAACTTCTCTGCCACTGCCTTTCGCCTTCTTCTCTACCGCGTTTTCTATAAAGCAACCTCTCTACCACCGCCTCTAGACCTTGTGGCTGCCGTCCTGGACCTTCCCGCCGCCTCTAGACCTCCTTGCTACCTCTAGACCTTACCGCTGCTCTCTAGAGCCTTTAACCACCTCTAGACTATCCCGCTACCTCTAGAACTCCCTACTACCTCTAAACCTCCCTATTGTCTCTATATCGAACTCGCCGTAATAGCACCCGCCTTTATAGCACCCACCTTTATAGTACCCGCCTTAGCACTAATACCTACTACTTATTCCACTTCCTCTTTTAGTATGTTTTTATCTTCTGTATCCTAATTTAAATTCAACTATTACCAATTCCAGCCTTTATCCCTGTACTATAACTTATCTTACCCTCTATACCTTTAATTTAGCCTACTAACCTAAACCCTATTTCTGTAGTGACTACACTAAATATATATATGACACCACCCTCTAAACGGTTAAATAAGTACGATAGCGCGACCTCTCTAAAGAAGCCTTATATAGTGCAGCCTATATAAGAGGCGAGTTACGATTTAAACCACTCCTCGACTATAATATTGGGCGAACCCCTTTAATCTTCTGCTACGCCTCTAAGCGACTTAGCTTCTTTACTATCTTTAAATAACATAACTAGACTATATCGCAACCAAAATCCCCCTAAGAAATATTCTAAAACTGACTAGGTATATCTCCTTACTATAATAGGCGTTAATAGCGGGTAGGAGGTGGAGCTAAATAGTAGGCTAAAGCTAAATAGTAGGTAGGAAATAGAGGTAGAAGTTAATAGCGAGTAGAACGTAAATGGTAGGTATACCTACCTGCTTGCTATATCGGCCCTCCTAATATAGCTCTTAACGCGTTCTCCCGTAATAGTGAATATCTCTAAATTAGAGATAATTAAAATGAAACCTATTAGAGAGGGACTAAATAGTTTTCGCGATTTATTTAACTCAACTTGTAAGGATCTAGGTGCCTTTAACTCTTTAGATATATTATATTAGATAAGTAATAAAGGTAACCGTTAATTTACCTAGTATAAGCTCTATCTAACACTCGCAGAACTAAAGGATATTTTGCTTAATCTAATACTCGCTCTATAAAGCCTTTCCGCTTTTCATTTATTGCTATCTAACGGCGGCAGTAAAAGCCTTCTTGTTAATTTATTGAGACTTAATTTAACAGTTAGTTCTAACAAATTTAATATTAAGCGGTTTCTACCTCTTTTAAATGCGATCCTCCGGATTAAACCTGACGAGGTTATTTAGAAAAAGGTGTACGCCACTATAATAGAGTCTACGCCTCCCCCCTAACCGCTACCACTTTATATTTAATAAACCCCATATCTGCGTAATATAAGCAGCTTTACCAACTTATCTAAATATAGGAAATACGTGGATTATGTTCTAAAGGAGGAGCTAGGCCCTCTTTACGTGGGGATTCCTGGCTTATATAAAGTATTCTTTAGGGAAGTAGAAGGTCTTAAGGTGGTAAGCGCCGCCGTTTTTAAGAAATATAAGGAAGGGGACAATCCACTATATACTAAGAAGGGCGGTTAGCGTAACTGGCCTAAAGATACGAAAGAATATAGAGTCCTAAAGTGGTTCGATAAGCTAATTATATTATTTCTAGACTTCGTAAAGGAGTATAGGTTTGTTTTAAAGGAACGATAAAGACTAGTAGAGTATACTTAGCAGCCCTTATAAGGATCTACGGCCGACTAAAAGCTAAATATTAGCTTCGTAGACGATTTAATAGCCAGTAAAAGCTCCTAATGCTATTAGTCGTATATACTTATACTAGAAGAGCTAAAGAGTAATCTAAATACTAACATAGCCTTAAAGGCACGGTTCGATTTAGGGAAATATATAAGAGAAGTCTTCGCCGCTTAGGACACTCGTCGCTTTATCCTAGGCTTTACCCTCTATAGATCTATTATATGTCTATAGAAGTATAACCGGGTAGGAGGCATTGCATTATCACTATTTGATATTAATAAAGACGGACTATAATTTACCTCGGCAATGCTGGGATTTCTCTAAATAAATAAGGAGTAGCTTAGGTTCGACCCTACTATTCTAATATTAGACGGCAAGCGATATATTAAGGTTGTGTATAATAATCAGACTAAGCGTCTTATCCTTAATAAACCTATAAAGCGGGCACACTATATTGCTGGTCGAGCGACTACTTACTAGAAAGCATACCGTAAGGGGGACACCTCTAAGATACCCCTTGTTATTAAAGACTCGTAGTAATACTTACAGCGCGAGGAAGAAGGTAAACTGCTACGTAAGGTAACGGAGAAAGAAGTAGTTAATGTAGCCAGGTACTATTACTACGAGACAGTTTATATAGGCGGTAAGGAAGATAATATTTACAATAATATCCGTAAGGGGCTAAATATTATAAAAGCGATAAACTATAAGCTAAGAGACTTAATAATGCCTCTAAGACCGGCTGGAATGAAAATTAGTATAAGGGAAGGCCGAAGTTCTAGCAGAAAGAGGTTGTCTAGCTACGCCCCATTACCGCCTAGTAAGCGCACGTATTTAAGCTCTCCGCCTAAAGGTAGAAGGCGCCTTACAACCCTAAATCGAGTGCATTAACGTGTTATTACTAGGGACTATAGAAAGCCTCTTTATAAGGTAAGCTCTTAGGCTACAATACTTACTACACTAGAGGGTGGCATTAAAGGATATAAGTCTTTATATATGCGGGCCAGCATTATCTAATATAATATTTTAATAGGCAACCTTATAATAAACAAGGAAGATAATAATCCTTCTTAGCCGGCATTTTTAATCGACTTTAATCTTGCAATTAAAAAGCAGTGGGAAGGGCCTTTAGGAGCGCGGGGTAAGACTAGCATAAGAGCGTTTATAGCGATTAGAGTGCTCCTAGGCAAGATATACTTAGCTTGGCATAATTTTAAGTCGTTCTTTTAGGTGCTATTCTAGATATATATTTACTATAATAGACCTAATAAGAAAGGTAATGTTGTTAACAGGTTTAATAAGTGGAATTCTATAGATACGGAAGAGCTAGCTAAAATAAAAAAAGGGGCAGTAGCTAATAAAGAGGATTTTCTTAAGACTGTAGGTAATTACTTTTTACTATACTATTAGCCACTAATCTCTTAGGTTAATAGATTGCGGAAGGTAGTATTTTTAGGCAGTAGAAGGCAAAAGGGAAAGGATAAAAAACTTCCTTTTTAAATAAAGGAGGTGCTTTAGGAAGCAAGGAAGGATCTAAAGGTACTAGCAAAGTAAATAAAATAATATTTTATTACTCTTCCACTATATAAGTAAAGTTTTGCGGAGATTTAGGCGGCTAAGGCTAGGTAGCAGCCTTAGTTAAAACGTATATAAAATAGTATAGGGCGAGTTACCTAGGCTAAATAAACCTAGGAAAGTGGATAACCTAATCTTCCGCCAGATTATTAGGTCCTTATACCCTACCATCCTATATAGGCTTTATATTTCCATAAAATGTATAATTTACTCCCTAACCTATTAAAAGCTACCTTATATCGCCTAAATAGAGGCTATAAAAGAATTAATCCCTTCCTTTAACTAATCCCCTACTTAAATAAGTCCCTTATTTAAATAAATCCCCTACGGAAGCTAATACCTATGCATTTCGCCGCCCTATAGAAACCAATTCCCTACTCCTAATAATCCCCTATAAGATGCAATCCCCTACTCTAATAAATCCCCTATAGAATCCACTCCCCTATAAAATCCACTCCCCTATGCTAATAAATCCCCTACGCTAATAAATCCCCTACGCTAACGAATCCCCTACGGGTACTAATGCCTATATATTCTACCGCCCTATAGGAACCAATCCCCTACGGCTTGTATTCCTATACGGCTTTAGCTTCCCTATAGGAGCTACTAGCTATGTTTTCCTCTCCTATACGGGAACTGATGCCCTATAGCTTCCGTTCTCCTATTCTTAGATCTACCAGTAATTCGCCTGCGTAGTTTTTAATTTTATCTATATAGTATAAACAGTTAATAAATATAATAATCTACTATATTTTAATCCTATATTAAAATTTAATTACCTAGATTTTATATCCTATTTTCTATAATATCCCATATGGAATACTTTAATAAAAAATCTTATAGAAACTGGAATTTGTATTCCATTTTAAAAATATATTTATAAAAGATAATGTTTTATACAGGATTTTTACTAAAATTCTCTTTTTATATCTAGATTTTAAATACCTCTTTTAATATCCTCCTATACGGGAAAAGTGGCTATAAAAATAATACTTTTATTATTTTCTATCCCGTACGGAACTTTATTTAAAACCATTTAAAATTACTAGCTTTTCTTTTCTCATTTTCTACGCCATCCTATATAGATAGTATATTTAGGAAAATAATAAAGTTCTAGTTTCTCTATTTTATTTTTAATGGAAACCCACTTATATAACCAACTCTATCTAGTGATATTAGATTCTACGTTTTGGGATTAAGGCTATATATCGACCTAAGACGGGTTGTCTTAGTTGCCTAATACTTACCTAATACCTGTTTCTATACCCCCCCGCTATAACGTACCACCTTATATATATAGTCTCTATTTCTTTATAAATTAATCTATATCCGAGTTTCCCTTACCTAAACTTTTAGTTTAACACTATGCATCTATATTATATTAAAGCTATATAACGCAAAGTTATTGGGATATATATGTATATATATTACTAACCAATAAACAGTATAGTTAAGTAACGTACTGCCTCTAACTATTAACAAGTATAAATAGGAAAAAAGAAGAAAAGAAAAAGATAGCTAAATCCTAAACGTATATCTGCCTATACGCTAAAAAGGCGTGCGTTCTATAGACCCCTAATACCCTAGCAAATTTAAGAGAGCTAAGCGTAGGACTATATATTGTCAAACTTACCTCCTCCTATAAAATTACGCTGAAATTCTACGTTCGCACTAATACACAAATAAGGGCATTGCGATGGATATTATTAGTAGCACGCTGTTCTACAAATACGTCCGCCTTATTAAGGAGTAGAGTGGCTTTCCAATAGGTTACTATCTTAAAGATAAGAGAAAGCTTCTTTTTAAGTGCATCCGTGGTCGTGCCTAATTCTCTAGCAAAGATCTACTCGGTTAGAAAGAACTGCAATTATAAGGGAATAGAGATGTATAACGTAAAGTAGTCTTATAAGGTATTCTAACATCGCCTCTACTATTAAGGTCTTACTAACACCGGGCGGCCCGCTAATTTAGTTATCTTAGTAAGGTAATAGTGTAACTATTATTTTATAATAGAGGTATAGTAATATACTATAGGAGGGTAACGAGTCCACGTTCTTTACCTAATATAAAATTATTTAAGGTAGAGTAAGAGTTCTAAGATAAGTAGGTTTTACTAAAAGCTTAAATAACCTCCTTCTGCTAAGTAGGAATCCTAAGGTTATTAAAGAAAGAAGGGTTCTACGTAATGTTACTAATATTAGTAACTACGAACTTAACTATAATGCGTTAGCAAATGCCGCTTATATATAAGTAAAGATAACGTACGCTAGAGCTTATTACCTAGACTAAAACCTAATATAGTTAGGCTGTTAATTAGGAAATCTTAATCCTTTATTTTAGTTGGATCTATATTTATCCTCTTAATTTAGTCTTTCCTTTTAATTAAGCCCCCTATAAAATTAAAGATGTTTAATAAGTCTAGTATTCCTAACAACTTATTAATTTATAGTTTAGCGTAATTAGGGTTAATTTGCCGAAAATATACCGTATTAACTATAATTCGGCTCTTAATAGAGACTTTAATCTTATTACCGTCTTTATCCTTATAGAAGGCAGTCCCTTAGTACTAGCGGTAGTAGACGCCTCTTAAGTTATTAAAAATTCGACTATATCTAATCAGCCGTGCTCTAATCTCGCTCGATTTCCGGTAGTACTTTAGAGGAAATGCCTAACGGAGGTCTATCCGTTTCGTTCCATGAAACTTCTTAACGGTAAGCCTAAGGGCGGCTTCCCTAAACACTTTCCCATTAAAATTAAAGTAGTAATAGTTTAGATGGAAGTACTTAATTCCACTTAATCTTATTTATTCCTTACTATAATTAAACTTAATATATTTCGGTTCGCCGGTACCAGAATAAGTAGTATAGACCTCTAAGTTTGGCTTAAAGAGAGCCTAAAGTAGATTATACGTAATTTCACGGTTCTTAAGAAGGGGTTTAAGGCGTTTAGTTATAGACGTGTAGGTAGTTTTAATAAAGCTAATTAAGAGGTCTAAATGTTTTAAATACACTTCGTTCTTAAAGTTGATATTTATACTACTTTAATATAATTCTAGTTCCGGGAGAAAATTATATAGAAGGTTCTGTTTAACCTATATACGGTATAAGCTAGTAAGTTTTAATAGCGGAGATTTTCCGCACTAAAGGCTTATCCTCTCTTAGGTAGATTCCGCGGATATCTTTAAGGACCTTCCTTAGAACATCTCGTAACCCCTTAAACTTAACATTAACGTAAAATATAGAGTCTTTGGTTTTCTTATTTATAATTTATCTTTAGTAATTAAAGACACTTATAAAGAGTGTTATACCTACTAATTTAAATATAATTAATAAACACGTATTAGTCTAGTTTATTAACCTCTCCTATTAGGTCTACTAGCTTAATAATCTTATACTAATAAGCTTTCTTATCCCAACTGTAAAGAAATAGTGTTAGTAGGACTATATATACACGACTATAAAGACATACACTTTGTTTACCGTCTTATACTCCAACCTAGAGGCTCGCAATATCGCTTCAGTTTTAGGGTTTTTTAGGGCTAGTAACTTGACAACTAGGCCTCCTAAGGTAGAGGTAGAGGTAGACAACGTATTTATTGCTATAGCTACCTTTAACAGCTCTAGAAATTGCAGAGTATACTAGAGAGTAAGGGGCTACTAAGCTAGTAATAGAGTAGGGCTGCCTGGAGAAGTGTTTAGGGTCTTTAATATAGTCTATATATTGCCTAAAAGGTAAAGCTAATTTAAAGTATAAGATTAGAGAGATAGCTAGAGGAGGTTAATAGTACTAGTCTCTAGAGGAAAATTGGAGTAAGGAGCTAAGTATAGATAGTATTATTTCTTTAAAAGATCTGCTTTCTTTTATACCCTTTAATAGGACCTAAGCTGCTGCTATACCGCGAATATTTACTAGAACCCGCTTTATGCTATATAAATACTTCCCCCTATTTATCCTAGGAGATGCTATATTAATATTACTTCTAATATAGTATAGAACTTAATTAAGTGAAGGTGTGTAATCCCGCCGTAACTGCAGAAATAGAGCTATAACTCGCATTTGGTATCTTAGTTCCGGCACTAAAGCGATATAAAAGGAGATGCGATAGATACGCAGTTATATATATAGTAGAGGCTTATAACTATCTAATATTATTTAAACTAGAAATAATACGGAAAAGAATATAATTAGGGCCCCGTTACCTATCTAGGCTATATAAATTCTATAGACCTAATATATAGAAGCTAGGTGAATATCTTAATTAAAGTAAAGGGTATATATGGAATGGGAATAACTATAGGCGTGCTACCGCAATTAGTTTAAACTCGCTAGGCTCCACCATATTTAGTCCCGTCCCGCCTATCCCGCCCTACCCTATTCTTTAAATCTCCTTCCTATCCTTTCTATCCTTCCTATCCCCTCTTGTCCTTCTTATCCCCGTCCCATCTATCTATCTTTAATTTTACTATATCCTTAAAATCTATAGAATAGAATAACTGGCTAATTAAAAATCTTAGAAAAGAATTAACGATATTTAATAATAAGATGAGTTTATTACTCTTAAACCAGGATTCTATATTTAAATTATATTGCAATTTACTAAAAGAAAATACGGAAAGTTTAATAAAGCGATTATTGTTACGTTATAGTATAAGGCTATAAGCACGCGAACTTTTAGTAGACGTTTTCCGATCCTTAGGTCCTAAAGTATTCCTCTTATTTACCTTAGTAGTATCTATCTTAAAGCTAAGTAAAATAGCGCCTTAGACCCGCTTACCTAAAATTTAAAGTTAGTAGGAGACTGCCCTATACCTATTAGGACTAGCTGTGGTTGTAAAGGAACTTTATAAGGCCAATTTAATTAGCACTTTAATTTCGTTATCTTAGAAAAGTTGGTTTTTATAGGTGACTATCGCCACTAGTAGAGAAACTCTTTTATTCTAAATAACTTTATTACTAATTCTTAATAGAGTAAGGCCGATCGCAAAGCACGTATTCTTCTTTATCTAAGACGCATTTACTAGCCTCTAGTTTATAACCTTATAGAACGGATCTAAACGTAAGGAGTACTTTATCTTAAAAACATCCTCTTTTAAATATTAATCTTTCCACGGGTATAAAAGGCCTTTTATTTTAAACGAATTATTAATGATTTTTATTAGAGGAACACTTAATACTAATTAAAGACGCTTAGTTAACGGAGAAGTATTCTAAAGCTTTACTTTCCTAAGACATAAATTAAACGCTCGGTATGCTAGTCTTAGACACTTATTAACTAGCTGCTTATTTATCTTAGAGGGAGATTTATTACGTAAAGAAAGCGCCCTCTTGTTTAACTATTAAAAAAAAAGGGTTAAACACCTTTCTCTAAAATTTAATGCACTAATGCTTATCTAAGATAGATACCTCTCCTAAGAGTCCTTCTAGCGCCACTATGCTAGCGCATCGTCAAGTTACAGATAAACCGTTATTAAAGCGTCCCTGGTTAGAATTAGAGTAGATTCTAGGTCTATAAACGACCCTTAATAAGATATTGCTTATGGTTAACATTAATAGGATATCTAGTATTGCCAGGACAGGGCCAGTACTATTCTTTCTTATTTATAAGGCGCTATATAGTTAAGAACCTCCCTAAGCTATTTTATATTAGGATAAAGATAAGCAATTTATAGAGAAAGGAAAAGGAGACAGGAGGACTAGCGGTCACGAATTGCCTATCTATGTACATGCCAGAAAAGCCCAAGGAGGACGCTTTCTTGTTAGTTAGGATTGGCTATAAGGATAAATAGAATATCTTTAATTTATTCGGTTTAGGGGACCTAAATACTCTAGAGTTTTAGGGAAATGCTATAGAGGAAGCTAGAGATTGCCTCTTATCTACAAATAAATAATATATCGCTTTAGATTACTACTTATCACTACCTCTTTTTAAACTTAATTCGCGCCCTTATTATATAATATTGATATCTAGTAAAAACCTCTCTCGTTACTTATCTATCTTTTATACCTAATTTATCAACTACCTTCTTTTCGCTATCTAGAATATTATATAATCTACCTTTAAATATTATAGTCATCTCCTCCGTTATCTTAAATTTATAACCTCCAATCTCCTCCTATTCCCTACTAAGCGCCTTATTCCTGGCCTTAGCGGACATAATCTATATAGCTAGAAGTATAACCGCGTAAGTTAGTAGGACTGGTGGCTATAAAGGAGAGGTATTCTATAGGCGTAAAATATTAAGTAAATATTATCTTTTATGGGGCGTTCTTAATTACAGATAGCCGTCTAAGGAGGAATGGCGTCTAATTTGGGAATTTGTTTTAGAATAAAAGGCCGTAAAGCATATACGCATTAAAGCATAACTATTATAGAAGATGTAAGTAATTAGGCATATACTGCGCGGGGTAAAATAGCTAAGCTAATATTTACCTTAATGGCAAGAATAGAATTACTAAATAACTGTAAGAGGCAGAATATAAGAAATATAAAAAGAGGTGGATTGTAGGCTTAAACGGAGAGCGGCTTTACGGAACTGCGCTGTAAATAATTAGCGAAGTAGGGTTAAAGGAAATTTATAAGGGAAAATAGAGGTATTGCTGTAGCTAATAGGTTTATAGTTACTTAGAGGTTAGTACCTAACGGGAAAGCTTATATAAAAGAATTGCTAAGCAGGCTAAGCTATAGCCAATTTACCCTACCCTACTATTAAAGCTTTTTAGCGCAGAATATTATATATATAATTAGGCCACCAGCCAAACAGTAGAACGGGTAAGGCGTCCGCTATAATGCGTATTTTAGCTATATATTAGAGTCACTAGATATATATAGCCCCTCCGCTAACTAAAATATCTTATAAGGATTGGATTCTTATGGCTTATTTTTATTTATAAGGCAAATTAACTAAAAACTAAGTTTCTGTAGCCAGTTTATGCACCTTTACATTATATATATAAGTTAATTAATTATTAACGCCCGACTTAATATTATTCGGACTACCGCTCGGTTTTAGCTGTGTTATATAATTTTAATTAGCTAGCCAAGTCGTGAATGTAGTTTTAGCCTTACATTCTTTATCGTTTATAGCATTATAAGTAGTAATAAGTGGCTCTTGCTTACCGCCCTTAAAAAAGTAATACTTTTACGGACCTTTTTATACAGCCCTTATATAATAGGAAATGCCCTATAAATAGATTAAGCTTTTATCTAGGTAGACCTACTGCCTAGAATAGCCCCATGATAATTATATTAAAATGCTATAAAGGTATATAAAAGGACATATTTCCCCATCGCTTATTTTCTTACACACTTTATTTTTCCCCACTAAGATAAGAGCCTCTCGCTAATTTTAGCTGCTTGTCGTTAACTATATAATATATCACTACTTTAACTAATCGTTTTACTACAGTAAATATAGCACTCGGCCTCGTTATATTTAGTTAAAACGTAGCTAGGATAAATATATAAAAGCCTAAGCTAATAGGCACTACTATACCGATGCGTTACCGGCCAAAGGTCTAAATAGTAAAGTGCTAGTAATGGGGTTATTAAAGACTATAGGCAACTGTCCTTAGTGTCCACCTTAAAAGGTACGGGTAAATGATAAAAACTTAGATATCTACTAAAAACACAAAAACTTAGCTAACTAGCCCCGTTATCTACGATTTCTTGCCTAGAATGCGATAGGAAGTAAAAACATAAAAGTAAGGGCTATAGGAAATGCGGTATTATAAAGGATTATAGATAACTTAACCTATACGGCATGTCCAGACTCTATAGCAACTAGAAAATTATTAATGCTAAACATCCTACTAAATAAAAAACATACCTTCAGCCTTTACATCCTCTAGTAATTTATCTGCACTTACGTGCCCTTAAGCCTAGCACTTAGTAATAATATCCCTAAACGCGGCTAGGGAAGCTAGGCTTAAAAATTCCCCTTAGGTATATATGTTACATATCACTTTATCCAAAAGCTCTTTATATAGTTTAGATCCTATTATTACTTTATAAAAGGTAGAGCTAAGAGTAAATACCTTACTCCTTATTAAGACACCTTCGTTATTAAAATGCTTATAACTGGTCTTATAACAGATAAGAGGGGCTTTATTGTTAATTAGAGATCTAGTAAAGTCGCTAAGCTTCGCGTTAAGCTCTTTATTAAGGAAGACGTTATTATAGAAGATATCCCTATATATTATATTTCTAGAATAAATAAAAGCGATTAAGGCCGTAATCTATTAAACCTAGCGGAGTTGTTGTAGAAGCGGAATAGGTTTATCTTATCTTATAAAGTACTATTTTATAAAACCGTTACAGGTATACTATAGGATAAGAGCGTCCTCTAGGCTCCCATAATATTAAAAGACCCCATTATAATTGTGTCTAAGGCGTTAGTAGACACGCTTTTCTTTCTCAATAAATTATAGCTTGGAAGGCCGGATAAACTTTATAATAGCATTAAGATAAGCGACTAGTCCCGTAATACTATGGCCTACTATATTTTAACCGTTTAAACTATACGGGTAATAAATAGTATACTCTATTAGAGGTATCTATAATAGCTATAGTACCTATACCCAGTATTAGAAAATAAGAGGGGTGTATATACTACGGGATTATATTTATTACTCTGTTAATAAAGCCGTTAAGGAAGCGCAAGGAACCTAGTAGGTGGGCTAGATTATTCCTAGCTCGGCGGATTTTGCTAAAGGGGATTAGCGATATTAAACTAAGGAGCCTATGGTTTATCGACGTAAAGGAAACTAAAGGCATAAAAAAGGGTTAAAGAGGAGTCTTAGGAGCGTGGCTCGGATCTAAGCTTGGTGCGTTACCTTATATGTTAACGCTAGGCCCAACAGGGAAGCAGTTAGGACTATTAATAAAACCTGCTAAGGACCTAAGATAAACGTTAATGTTTATCCCTATATAGTAAAACGCCCTATGTACCGAGACACATATAGGGTACTTTAACTTTCAGCAATTCAATTTCTGTACACACTTTAATATCTAGCACTACTCTATATACGTTATATGCTATTTCTATTTATAAATATCCTAGACCCCTCCTATCTAAAAAATCACGTTTATATCGTTGCCGATACGCTTAAGTTATAAAAGCCTTTTTCTTGCGTATAATTGTCTTCCCTTGCTCTAGTACCACCTATAACTTCTTAACACCTATAACCCTTATAAAAGGGTGTTACCTAATCCTAAGAGCCTTATAACGACAGAGGTAGTCATTCTTAGCGTTATATCTATTACAGCGCTCAATTTCATACTAGATCGCCCCCCTAGTTAGTACCTCGGCTTAGCGCTAAATAGCCTCGCATATCCCACGTAATTATCGCAGTGTAATTTACTCCCTATAGCTAGTAAATCTATAGCTATATAAAGCCTTTCCTTTCCTACTAAACGATATAAGGTTAGCTTTAGTGCTTTTATATATAGAGGGCTTTGCCTCTAAAACTGGTGGCTTCTATATTAGCAATTTCTTAGCACCGAAGAGTCTTTAATCTATAGTGGATTATATTTATTATATAATCTTCGTCAGCTTCTTACGTTCTAGTTTTATTATACACTAAATCTCTTAACCTTAACCCCCACTTTCTACCTACTCCTTCTCATGCACGGTATATCTGCGTCTACTATACTATTACGTCATCACTTAAGATTAAGATAAACGCAAGTAGACCTACACAGCGCTCCGACTTCCTACTACTACGTACCTTCTACAAAGATATTTTAATATGCCTATTAAGAGTATTAAAAGGCATTCTAGGTATCTATTCTCAGATTTTGATATCTATAAGCTGTTTACACGACTAAGCTAGGATAGTATATTTGTATTAGCCCTCTAATAGTTTCAGAATGTCCTCATTATTTCTCTTTAATTTTACTACTATTGCTTCTAACTTTTTCACTAAGTCTTTAGACACTACTCTATTCGTCTTTATAAGGGCTAGAAATTCTAAGATATTCCGTTCTTCTAGACCATGAAAGAGTGTTGCTAGGATTAATATCTTAAAAAGATACGGCTTCTTGCGACTCTTGACGATAGTAAGGAGGAGGAAGATACTCAAAATTATGATAATTGATATTAGCATGATTATCCAGCCCTAATGGACATAAACGAAGATCTTATTTGTATAGACTTGACCCATTATATTTGTGGCGTTAGGATTTAGAGGAGCTTGGATAATTAAGGATATAATGTTAGCTAAATGGTGGAAACGACTTGTCTAGTTACCGAAACTTGCCGTTTTAGGGATTTTTTAGTAATATAAGGTATAATGGATTATCCAGTTATCGAACATATCTTCTACTATAATGTTAAGTAGATTTCGGTTTGATTGCCCTACTCTAAAATCTATCAAGCTAAAGCCTTAGGACTGTTTTAAATGCCATATATCGTCGTTATCATTGCTAAGAGCGCTTCTATTCTGTAGCTTAAGCTATATATCTATAGTAATTTGTAATATTATTTCATCGCGGTTAATAATGACGTCTTTGTATTTTTTAACACAGAAGTTAAGATGGCATTTGCTTACAGTACCATTTATCTAGGCGATATGGTTGGTATTATTATAGAGGAATAATTTAGTGGTTGAATTAAAACAAGTCTGCCCCACTATCTTGGTCGACTATAAGTCCGTAAGGTGCTAAGGTGCGTTACATGATTGTAAATATCTATCCCTGTAATTTATCGCCAACGTTCCGCTATTAGAAGTACTCTCCTACTTATCCTCTCCGGATTCAGTATAGCAAAGCGCCGAAGTGCTATCACGTATGTTTAGGACAATTGTAAATTGTGGAAAATCTGGGAAGTCTTTTATGCAGTTGGCATATACTTCTGAGTACTCTGGATTTTCGCGAAGATATTCTCTTATATTCTGGGCATTGGTGAAGTTAGTAAAGTTATTTAAGCCATATTCTCTGTAACTAACCCTATAGTTACAGGTGTTAAAATATCCCTTAGAGATAGACTCTTCCGTATAGGTGGTATAGACTACTAGCGAGACAAAGTTGGAAACCGTGCATTTCTTCGTTGGGTAGTAGGCGTTGGAAAATCCGCTTATAGGCTGGTCTGCTAATGCTTAAAGAAAGGCTAATAATAGCTAAAACTGGGCTAATTTAAAGGCGTTAGTACCCAATTGTTGCGACTAAAAGCTAGTATAATTAAGAACTATAATATAAAATTTAACTTACTATAGTTAGTTAAAGGCGATTTGTTATCCTAAAAGTAGATATTAGACTAAGCATTGGTTTTCGTAACAGACCTAGTAATATTGTTAAGGGGTGCTAAATGTGTAGAGAATCTAATAGCTTGTTAAGCAAAAGGCTTAAAGGCGAGCAGGATGACTGTAATTAATGCTCTAAGAGATACAAGCAGTATAGTTGCTTTAGTCTTCTATAAGAATATTAACGATCCCCACAGTCCTTAGGTCGCTCTATTAAAGACTTCCATCTAATCTAAAGGCCTTAGGCGTTCAAAATACGTCCATTTAAGTTAGCCGATATACTCTATAATTAGGTAAAGAAGCGAATACTTTACTAATGTAGAGAACACAGCGATTAGTGAATTAGGTTGGATTGGAAGATGCTATTTACTTATTAGTTTGCCATCTATTGTAATAAGAATAGCAAAAATAAATACTGTATAGATGACACCGAGCAAGATCGATCCAATCTCGTCCCACTACCTAAGTTAAATTATCTGCCCCAGGCAAGATTTATATTGGCTAGTAGCTAATATTTATACATCTTTAGGTGGGTCATATGTTCCGACATAAGCCTCTGTCTTCTTAAGTTGGTTATCTTCTAAGATAAAATAACCTAAGTTTAATCGAGAAATGGACAAGATAGAGTTGGGTAATTGCTTATCTAAAGGGGACGATTTGTTCGCATTGCGATCTAAGGATTAAACTTTTATTAAGTTTATAGGGTATCCTTTAAGGTAAAAACTCTCTAATAAGAGCTGGGCATAGTCAAACGTCCGATAAGAGGGGTGCTGTTTATTGGCCATCTGCGCAACTATAAGATACCTAAGGTTTAGTAATTAAAGTATAAGGCAACGCTAACTGCGATTTAAAAGCAATTATATTACTATCCCGGCATATTACACTATATGTCCTTAGGCATAATGCGCACTTTGCTTAAACTATACTTGTATTAAGGATCGCATAATTAGTAAGATTTTACGGGTGAGAGCTGTTAATTATTTACTAGTGCTTAGCTATATCCTCTTTACGGGTTAGC
Source organism: Cenococcum geophilum 1.58 (assembly GCF_001692895.1). NCBI lineage: Eukaryota > Fungi > Ascomycota > Dothideomycetes > Gloniales > Gloniaceae > Cenococcum > Cenococcum geophilum. The sequence continues at coordinate 238,133 of NW_027137597.1, forward strand.
GCACGTAGCTATGGCTTAGTGATACCTTATTAAAACTAGGATCCGGAACTAACCGCATATTTTTAATACTATGTAATATTAAAACCCTACCCCCTTGGGTTCTTGAATGTTATATATATATATATTACTCGTCTGTATTACCTCTACTGTACCATCTTAATACCCTAATATTATTTAGACAAAGGCGTAGGTTTATATTTAAACTCTTCTTTTTTATAAAGGATACTAATTAAATAGCAGGTTCTTATAACGGTAAATCGCAATATTAGCATTTATAGGAAATTTATTCCTTAAGGTCTACGCTAAAGTTAATAGTAAAGACTTTCCTATAAATGCCCGGAAAGTCTAATAATTAATCCAACTCTAGAGAAGAGATTAAAGTAATTGCTAACGGCTAGACTTATGTCTATAAATTTGCTTATATTTCTATTTATTTCTACTCTATATAACCTTAATATTGATACGGGCTATATAGCGTGCTTGACTGCTTACATTTAGCTTTAGGATGCCTGCGTCAGCCTCGCTAGGCTATGCTGCGGCTGAGCCTAGTATTACTGCATTGCCAATCCTTTACTGAGTGCCTCTTCTAGAAACACTATTATATTCGTGTAGCCTCTGCGTTGTCTTAACGTACTTATATTCGCTTTAGATCTGCTAAGTTGCTAACTTAGCGCTTTCCCTTAGCTGCGGCGTTAAAGACGCAGGCCCCCTTTTCCTTGTTCCGCGTTAATGAGTACGTTCGCGCGTAATGCGGCTCCTGAAATGCGATAGAACGGACACGTTTAGCTTTACTAAAGATTCGCTAGAGACGATGAGGTTCCACCATATGCAATCCTCTCGCATACATGGCAAGATGGTAAGGAGGTGATGTACGATAAAATGCTTAAGGGCTGTAATAAAACAAGGCATGCTTTGATAAGGTACGGTTTTGCGCTTAGTAGGCGCGGCGTAATGGCCTTGAGTACTTTTGCGTTAATACCTGCTATATTAACAAAGTAGATTAGGCCAATATAGGTACTTGTTTAGGGGAGTAGGCATAATAATTGATAGTATAGGAACAGTCTGTATTGTAGGTGTAGGATAGATAAATTGCTGCCGAGCTGGTAGGATTTAGCTGAAGGGTATATCCTATATAAGCTATAATGTTCCTCTTGCGAATTCTTAGGTCCCCTATAGCTAGGGTCCTAATAATAGGCAGTTTGCTATAACGAATCTTTAAGAATAAGTTTTCTTGCTATAGGTGACGTTTTGCTATATATATAATGTTAAAAGTGTGAAAATAGCCAACATGTGATATTATTAGAAAGTTTGAGAAGAACGCCACACCTTAAGTCTATTGGGTATAGTGTAAGAATATAGTATAGCACTAGGTAAGCGCACTAACCCCTTCTATTAATATATATGACCCACGTCTCTACTTAGAGACACTTAGAGACACTTAGAGTGTATATTCTTATGGGCGAAATGTCTTTAAATCTGAGAGTAGGGTTCTTTGTTAATATAGGTCTAAGTATAAGGAGTTAGAATTTGAAAAAAATGTTTATAGTGGCAGTAGAGCAGGGGTGCAAAGCTTAAGTAGGTTTAGATGCTGTATATAGAATGATTGACGATATAACTAGTGTTGTGTATTTTTCTTTCTGCAGGCTAAGTATCTAAGGATAGATATTAAAAGAACATTACTATCCTAAAAGTAACTTTATATATTGCTAAGGGAGAGAGTTAGGATATTAAAACTGGGGATGCGTCTTGGCACGGAGGGTGTCTCGCTACGCAGGGAGCGACTGTAGTTGGTAATTGGTTGCCATAGAAGACCGTTAGAACTTTTTTCCGGCATAGAACACTAGACCTAATTTAGCGCTATTATGGGTATCTAAAGCTAGCGTAGCTATAGACAGACTCGTAAGGGAAACGCCTTATAAAATTGCGTGATATATAGAAGCTACTATAGAAGGAAATAGAACTTTAAGCTAAAAAGAACAGCACTATTATTACTGCCGATTCTTCCGCCTAGCGGGCTGCCCCCTTTTCTTCTGTGCAACAGGCTAAGCCTTTAATTTTAAACAGTAATGACCCTATAGTAATCCAAGGCTTCTTTTTAAAAAGCTGTCTTTAATCTGTTCCTATAAGAGATTTTATTTCTTCTTTAGATTAGTAAGTAGCGCGTCTTCCTCTTCTATAAATTTTACTCTAGACTTTAGCTTTTAGGGCTTTAATTCTAGCTCTTAAGGTTACTAGACTAGGTTAACTGGTAAGTAGAATTATTAAGGAAGTATATCTACTGCGTATAACCTATCTTTTTAGCGCTTACAAATAGCTTAAATTAATAATTCTTTTAAATTATTTAAGGTAGTTCCCGGTATCGCTTTATTAGGGCCAAAGCCAGAGATAGAGTTTAACAGCGGTTTTTGGGTACGTAGGCGATTACGTATTATGGATCTAACCCGCTTACGGTAATCGCTGCTGAGCGTAGTACTCTAGGTAGACGTGTATAGGGATAAAATTAAAGGAGAACGGTAAGACCGCTAAAGACGATGCTTTGGCAATCCTTATTATCCTACACACCCGCGGGCCTCGTTACTCTCGTCACTATCACTACTATCGCCATCGCTACTGTCGCCGTCCCTAGTGTCATCATTATCCGTATCACCGCTGTTATTGCTTCTATCGTTATAGTTCTCAGCCTTACCTTTATCTATATTACTCTTACTATAATCGCATTCTTTAGCCAAGCTATTAATAAGATCGTTAAAATTTTAATTACGACTGTTGTTAACCTTGTCTTGCGGTAGTCCAACATTATAAGAAGACGAAGATCGCTAAAGGGAAGGGCTGGCGGACTACGCAGCGGAGGCCACTCGCTCCTTAATACGTTTATCGCCATTATTAAGGCCAAGGGTAAAAGGGCTAGGAGGTAAAGTCTTCTAAAAAGCTAGTAAACTTCGTTACTTCCTAGGTTATAGGTTCTTATTGCTCTCGCTAATAGAAGTATTAAAAATATAATTAGTATTATCTAGTTACTTAAGCTAATTAAACCTCCGCTTTTTTAACTTCTTAGCTCTTAAAGATTCTTAACTAGTAATTACTAATATCTTAAGCTTTTACCTAAACTGCGGAGTAGTTCTAATGCGATGCCCCTTAGCTAAATTATCCGTTTAATTACCGTCTAGCGTTAAGGGTATAGTACGATTATATATAGGTACGCGTACCTCCTCTTATAGCGCTTCTAACGAAGGCAGCTCCTTATCTTCTTTATTATTCTTATTACTACTATTATTCCGGTTATCTACTAATTGTTAAATAAGGCCATTATAAATTAAAGGGAGGCATATACCTAATTTATGGGATATTAGTTAGTTATCGGCTTTACTAGCTTCGTTAACTTCGCTAGCTTTATTATTAGCGTTACTAGCTTTATTACCCTTAGCTTCTAAGTCTAAATCGGCTATATTATCTTTAATAACTATTAGATTTACTACTAGTTATTAAAACTATATATTTAGAACTACTAGGGAAAGAGGGAGAGTAGTAGGATAATTATTAAGATAATTACCTTAACTACTTCCCCTAGAGACTTAACTGTCATTTCCATCCCTATAGAAATCTTCCTTATTATCCTCTTTATCCTTATTATTCTTATAATACTTGTTATAAGCTTTCTTATAATTATATATAGGGTCTATAGGCGCTTTATTAAATGGAATCTCTAAATTAAGGCCCTAGGTAGAATAATATACTATTAAGTGCCTAAGCTTCTAATGCTTCTTAACTCTCTAGGAGGAAAAGAGGTACTCCCCTATTTCTCTTTTTAGGTTTACTACTCGCGCTTTTCTTAGGGGCAGTAATTCTATAGTACTAAGATGAAGCTATTAATCTTCTAGGGGGACTAGTGTAGAAATTGTTCTTATTAAGCGAAATTTTATAAGGAATACGAAATGAAGATTAAGGTAGTGCTAACATTATTGTTATTAAAGTTGCTATTGCTTTATAGCTTTTAAAAGCTTTAAGGGGGGATTAATAGTCTTTTTAAGTTAGTCCTCCCTTTACCGCTAGCACTTGTCTATTGCCCCTTGCCCCTTACCCCTTATTTAAGTTTCTTATTAAATTAAAGCATTTAATACGTGCGCCTCTAGTATAGACTGGGGTTAATTGCCGTTTGTAGAGTAAGGTTTGTAAGGGCTTAAATTCCAGTGCCTAATTAATACCCTTAGCAAATTATGGTTAAACCATATCCGCCCGTCCGAGCTAACGTGTTTAGCTCTAATACAGCCGTTGCATCTAGCCCCTTATTAGGAGGTTGGTGGCTTAAATTCTCTACCCTTGTTAGTAAAGGGCAGTGCTAACGTGTCTATTTACTTCCCGATAATGCCGATCCAGCTAATCTTCTACGCCGCTCGTATTAATAAGATGTGAAGCCCCGCTTATGCGTGCGTGTTGCGAGCTATCTATAATGGAAGGAGGTAGTATTCTTGTTAGTAGTAGGTGGGGCTCTCCAATGCTAACAGCCTAGTAATGGATACGCCTGCCGCTTATATAGTAATTGTATACAGATATATAAATACGCTAGGTAAAGGACTGCATAGGGTGCTACACGAGGTGCTGTATAATGCTCGCCCTCCTAATATAGCCGGCTAGTGTTAGAGATTCCTTTATAGTCGTACTGTGGTGCTACTGATCCATTATACGCCCAAAAGCTATAACCTCTTAATTTTAATCCAGGTGGTTCCCATTATAGCCCCATAGCTTAAAAGGCCAAATTGTTAATCCTTTACCGCTCTGCTGCTAAGCAGCTAGGTAGAGCTAATAGCCCCTTAGCCCTAAACTAGTAGATTAAACGGCGTCTTTGAAATATCCGTAGTAATGCAACTATATTACTAGGTAGGTATATATAGCTACCTAGGCAACGCTTTATAAAATATCCGTTTAAATAATACCTAACACAGCCCCATATGGGGTGGTTATTTAAATTGGCGACGTCTAGCTGCTTTTCCACTAGGTAGCTTAGTAGGCATACTAGTTATAATATAGGTGGCTTTAGCTATTAGCGAATGCTAAAGTGGGCCGTCTAACTAATAGTATATCCCAGGTAAGAAAATAGCGCGTAGGTTAGCTAAAATAAGTATAACGTAAGCTCGCTTAAGCCCTTAAGGGGGGCGATACGGCACGCCTGTCCCTCCCTACCTTAAAAGGAGATATGCGGCAGAGTTAAATAAGACAATAGTGCTGACGCGGCTAATAACTGTGGAATTCCCCTAACCCCCTTCCTATGGGATGGTTGCGGACTAGCGTTATCTGGAAGGTGAAAAGAGAGAGGGGTGTATATAAGAAAGAGAATAGAATTATAAGGATATAGACGCGCTTAGCGGACAGAGGCGGCGCCAAAAGAGCTTAATAAAAATTAAAGCCATTAACTCTAGAGGCGGGAATTAGGAGAGAAGGCTAAGACTATTTATATATTACCATAGAATGGAGACTCGCCTATTAGAAAGGCCGTAGTTAACTATATTAATTATTAGTCTAAAATATAGGGGAATAAAATAATAAGTAGGCTAGACTTGTATACGCATTAGCGCTAAAGGAACGGCAGAAATGCCTTAATGCGACCGTGCTAGGGACTAGTAGTAAGAAGAGGAGGAGGCGTAGTGTTAGGAGAAAGGAAAGATGGAGGATAAGAGGAAAAGTAGCGAGAGAAATGGCCTTTTATGGTTGAGGTTAAGGGGCAGTCTTGGCTTAGCCTAGGTTAATAAGCGAGGGCGCCTTACCTATAAAGGAAGCCTCTATTTCCTGATGCAGTTTCCCGCGTAACAAAATAACTATTCTAATAATATTTTTGCACCCTATATATTCCGCTAAGCCCTATTACTAATAAGCTGTTTAATATATATATAGTAGTATATAGGGAGCTTTAGCTTTATAACCGGATTAATATTACTACTATTATAGGTAGTATAAAAGGGTAAAGCCTAATACTAAAAGATAATATTTAATTAAGTATTATAAATAAAAGAATGGAATGACTTAAATTATACTAGAGAAGTCGTTAATTAATAAAGGGTAGAGGAGAAGTTATATTAAGGTAAGGTAAGGTTAAAACCTAAGCTCCTTTTAAAATATATATAACCTTAAGTTTTATATATATAATAAGAAAACGAACTAAAATAACTAAGGGGCATTTAACACTACTATATTACCTCCCCTACCTAAAACGTTATCCCCTAACGTTTCATTATATCTTCTAAAGTGGGTAATAAATACCCTAAAAAAGAAGATACCCTAACGCCTAATACTCCTCTAACTTATTAAAAGCTACCTATACTCCTTCCTTAATTATTACCTCCGCTTCTTTTGTATTATCCTTATCTACTATACCTTTTACTTTAAGTTTTGCACTTTTATTATCCTATATATTAATATCTCTAGCTTAGAGGTTTAAAGATACTCTTTTTTTAATAGTATGCATTTCTGCTTATATTTTCTTTTATAAGGGAGATTATAGAATACTAAAGTTAATTACCTGCTCTCCTAAAGCAGCACCCCTTTCCGAAATTAGTAAAGGCGTTAAGTAGTATAATACTACTAGTTTATTAGTGTCTTCCAAGGTACTAATAACTGTTAATAATTATTTAGGGGCAGCATCCTAGAGGCTATCTCCCTTAGGCTTACTTAGATCCTTTAGTTTACGGTTAATCTTTATAGGCACTACTTTGTTATTAAAGATATTAGGACTAAGGTTTAGAGCAGTAGTCCTAGTGCCTTAAGGCGTAATAGCCCTATCCTTACCTTTAGTATAGCCTTTAGAACTATACTCAGTTAATAGAGGAGTACTAGAAGTTATACCCTCGTTTTCTAGATCTAAACTTAGGTTTTTAAGGTAGGATTTAGAATTACCCGCTGTTCTGCCCTTACTTAAGAATTATTCTATAAAAGTCTTCTAACTAAAGCATTTAAAAGGGCACTCTTTGCCTATAGTTATATATAGGCTGGGAATTTATATAGAGGAATACTAGTAATAGGTTTGCTAGTAGGAGTTAAAACTAGGGGAAGACTAGTTAGATTTATCTATATAACCTCCTACTAGCTCTTAAGCCTAGGGATTTCTAATTTCCTAATATTTAGCAGGATTATAATTAAGTCTAAAGTAATAATTAAGCAGCTTAATGTTGCTTAAGATGCTCCTTATATAATAGTAGCTTTTATAAACCGTACTTCCTTAGTTTTTAACGTAATAGGCATCTAGTTAAGCTTAAACCTTTTAGTATTAGCCCTAGTCTAGGCCGTCTCTATATTCTTAATACGCCCCTTACTATTAAGTTCTCCGCGCTTTTAAAGTAAATCTACCTATTCTAGTATATACTAATATATTCTAGGTAGGAGTTCTATATAAAACTAACTCCCCTCCTTAACTAAGAAAATATAAAAATGAAGCTAGCTATCTTTAGAATTTGGCCCTCCTTTATATACCTAGAGAAGATTAATTTCTAAGTTCTGTTTTTTAGGAAGATGGCCATTAAGAAACCGGAGTGTATAGCTTAGATATATAATAAAATAAGTAGCATTATTAGTGCGTAAAGCTATAGTATGTCTATAGTGCTCCAGATCTATATAAACCACCTATTATAATAAGAAATAATATATAGTCTAGAGGATATTATCTTTCTCTTCCCTAGCAGTCTTTTATAAATGGTGTGCGTATATATTAAACTCTTTCTTAAAAATGCCTAGAATTCTAATATCTTTCTACTATTTAAATAAATCGGCGTAGTGGATTCCGAGTAGGTCCTATTTAAGTTCCCCTTTTAAGCTTAATATAAGCTTTCTTAATCCTACGCGGTCTACTAGATAATTACTAGGCTATATAGCAGAATAAGCGTAAATTCTAAGGTTATTATTTATATGCTTTAGGCGACTATTCTTTTTAAACTAGAAATAGGAGCTTTTAGCTGTTTAGAGAATATTAATAGTATTATAGTTCTTAGAGACTAAGTGGATTTGTAAATATAAATTAGTAAAAGAAACGCTGGCATTTAATCCTAATAACCCTGCTATTTTTTAAAGATATATCCGGTATAACGCGCGGACTTCTATTCCATTTTCTTGCTAGGCTATAATAAATTAGTATAAAATAGAAAAGATACCGTCTTTTAGCTCTTTCTTAGAGTTAAGGGCCTTAATTAATTTAGCTGGCGTTTTAGAATAATACGAGTATTTCATTTTCCACTTCGGCCGTGCTTTTATAATAATTACCTCTCCTTTAGTAATTATTATTACTTTTTTCTTTTGCCTGTTAGCCCTACTAGAAGCTAGAGGCTTTATAGGTCCTATCTTTAGCTTCTTTCTTAGGGATTTCTTAAAAGCTTTTTTAGCCCTATATTTCTATAGGGAGCTAGCGACAAGGTCATCCTCTAAAGACGTAGATTTATTAGATTTGGAGTCTTCTCCTTATGCTTTAGGTATCTTACCTCTAAATAGAAACGAGCTACGCAGCATTCTTATATTCAAGCCTTTAACCTCCTTAAAAGGTAATAGTAGAGGTACTAGAGCAACTGGCTCTAGTGCAGATTCCTCTTTAGTTTTAATAGTTAAGGCTAGCACTAAAAGTTTATAGCCTTGGCTTAGATAATAAACGAGCTTCCATTTCTTAATTAACTCCTTATTAACTATTGTTTGTATCAATTTAATAATATAAGTAAGCCATATCCAGGGGCACGAAATACGTATAGTATCGTATGCTCTTTTAGATGGTGGTAACTGTCGATTCTATTGAGGTAGACTACGTAGTCTATATACTAACGTGTCCCCCCCCCTAATTAGTTATAAGCAAGTGGTTAGTGCACTAAACGCGTAGGCACGCGTTTGGTATACTAGGTGCTATAATTATATACTAGCGGCACTTAAAGATAGACCCACTTATATATAGCCTCCGTAATTGCCTTATTAGAACTGTAAAAACATAAAAGAAATATATAGGAAATCCCTCCTAAGGTGCCTTCTAGGCTGCCTTCTAAACGGTGCTTTAAGCTAGCCGTAAGTCCTACTTATGGCCCGTAAAATAAACCGTACGGCCTTTCTACGGGTTATAAATAAACCGTACGGCCTTCTAAAGGGCCGTAAATAAACTATAAGTACTCCGTTAGTCTCGTTCCACCTATTCTATAACCTTTAGATTAAGCTTATTTATGTTAATTAGGGTTTTAAGAGCTTAACACGGCTTTGCCTTAGTTATAGCGTCCACTAGGTTATCTCCACTGCTAATTTATTTAACCTCTGTAATTTTACGTCGTTTATAGGCCTAATATAGGCATATTAGGTCGACTATAAGCCTCTTCTCTTATATTGTACCTAGTTTAACTATACAGTTATAAAGGGACTTTAAGTCGGTGTATAGAACTAGGGGTAATTACTCCAATTATAGGATCTTCTGGATTGTTAACTTAATTACGGCTCCTATATTAAAGCCATAGGCTAGTATATATAGTTTAGAAGCCAGTATACTATAGGTTACTTATTTACATTTAATTAAAGACTAATATAGTATATTTGCGTCTTAATTACGGTCCGTAAGTATAATTATAAAGCCGATTTATAATAATAGGTCCCTATTATTAGCAAAGGAGGCGTCTATAAATACTAGTACGCTAAGGGAATTTAGGTCTAGTGGTACAAAAGTAAGTCCTCTTATTATATTATCAATTTGCCACTAAATACGCTTATTTAGCTGCTTAATATTTTTCTTTTATAGATCTATTACCTGGGCCGTAAAGGATAAATTATAGGTAGATTTGGGTTGACAGACTGTGGTAATATAGGCGCCTCTTATACGCTATATAATATATTAGTCCTTTATATTTACGGTCTTATAGGTCTTTTTATAGGAACTAGTAAGGTCCGTAGGCTTTACTATAATAAGCCTTAGGTTTTAAGCTTGGCGTTCCTAAGTTAGCTAGATTAGGTTGCCCTTTTATATAATTAAGCCTCTATTAAACTTAATTGGAGTTTACTTAGTTAACTACTCTTACGGCTTTACTAAAAACCTTACCTCTTATAGTTTAGTCTCTTTAGCGTCTACAAAAGTCCGGTCCGCTAAAAAAAGGGTATTATCCATTTGGAGTCCGATAATACTAAGGCCGTTTAATAGGGTGTATAGGAGGCAAGGGTTATAGGTTAACTGTTTTATTTCAAGTTTACTAACGTAATGCTAGTAATATATTTTAAACCAGTGGTTTCTAGCTTCTAGCACTCTATAAAGGGGTTTTATAACCTATAAAATTATTCTTAATTATAAGTTAAGCTTATAGGGTGGTCGTATAAAGATATCTCTACTTAGGTAGGTGTTAGACTACATATAGGCTTGCGAGATATCCCATAAGTAAAGGGCTATAGGTTTAATTTGCTATAGTCTAGGCATAAGTGCAAGTATAATCCGTTAACTAACCCGTTAAATTATAGGCAATTGCGTAAGAACTAAGTCCTTTCCCTAGTTATTATAAGCTTATATAATAAGCCTTAATTTTTTAAAGGCTTTATTAGTACTAGGGTGCTTAATTTTATTAATAAAGCGCGAGTTAAATATACGGACGCCTTGCGGAATGTCTCTCTCCATTATAACCGCAAAGACGCCCTTTTTAAGTAGTCCGTTGATCTTTTTATGTTATAAGTCCATAAAGGGGGTTTCCTATACTAGAACTAATATATCTGTAGGTGGAAGTTACCTTATAGATATACCTGCGGAGGTTAGGTAATTCTTTATTATAGGGTTCTTAGTTATAGGGTGCTTTTAGGGGCGTCCTTAATTGTGCTTTATAGTAGGTTTAATAGGTTTCTGGGGGACTTCTAAAGTAGGTAGGGGTACTTTTAATTCATTTAGTTTAGCGGGTGCTTCTAGTTTATCTAGTTTAACAGCACAGGTATTTTTAGACCAAAAGTAGGGTTTTATGGACGTGCTTCTAAAGTTAGTTAGTCTGCTAGGAAGTTATACACAGCACGTTTCGTCTTCTACAGCTAGTAGATAATAAGGTCCAGTCCAGTTGCCGCTCTTATACTATATAAGGACTTTAGAATTAAGCGGGAGGTTATAAACTAAGGTTATATTAGGTCCGTTGCAGTAGTATAGAGCGCTATTAATAGTTTGTTTAGCCTGTAACTTAACTATTTCGGCTATTGCCTTCTATATTACAGCTACTTAATCTATAATGGACGGGGTAGGAGGGTCTAGTTTACCTATCCTTAGGTAGGCTCCATAAACCAAGAGGGTGGGTACTAGTCTATTAGGGCTAGCGGTGTTATTAACGGCTTTTATAGCTATCTGTAAAGCTAGTTCCTTTTAGATATTCTTATACTTGTCCGTAATAATCTAGTAAGCTCTCTATAAAGCTAGGTAAGCTTACTTAATAAGCCTAATAGACTAGTACGCCTTAACTAGAACGGCTTTTATTAAAATAGCTATAGCCGTAGCGTACTGTTAGAATTCCTTACTAATAAAGTTTTTACTAGCGTTATAGGTAATATACTTAGGGGGTTTAACGTATATATTAATTTAGTAGGTCTGTAAAATATCCTAAGTATATTTTATAGATATATTTTATAACTAACGGGCGGCTTAATAGCGGGTTACCTTATTAATTATGTATAATACTAGGCTGCCGTTAATATATATAATGTCTACATATACTAAGTGGTTAAAATTAAGGTCTTTATAAAGAGTAAACTTAAATCAGCCTAGGGAACGCCTATATTTCTAATAGAAGGAGCAGTATTTAGTTAGGTGGTTAATTGCCTTCCTATTAACGTTATTATATCCTAAGCGTTCCAGGACTCTATACAGCTTTTCGGCTAACGGGTGGCCGAAACAGAAGTACAGGTGGTAGATTTTAGTACTGGTAAGGTAGCATAGGTTATAGTTAAAAGATTCTTAAATGTAGGTCCGTAAAATCTCTCCCTATATAAGGAATAGGTGTCCAAATTATTATATAATTGGTAGGGTAATATCCTTGCTTTCTGGGGCAGTTATAGGGCTAATTAAGGTGTCCGTAATATTGTTATAGTAAACCTATAACCTATCTATATCTATAAGGTAAAGTAGAAAAGGGGTATCCGCTTTTATTGTATGGAAGTTAACTAGGCTAATTAAAGTCTTAACTGTAACTAATTTAATTAATACGGTTAAGCTAATACCAAATTAGACGTTTACAGCCCTAGTTTGCATAGTATTAATATCCGTATTATTATTTATAGTGGTTTTATATATAAGGTATTATCCGTAACCTATAATAGACCTTTTAAAGGCACCTATATTAATTATAACGCTATAGAATTCTTTGGGGGTATAGCGTTTTATAGTAATATATGCAAATAGGTCCTATTTGCGGTCTATAACGTCCGTAACAGGTCTAATAGGTGTACTTATAGGCTAGTTTTTAGGTGTAATTAAGTATATAAAGGAGCGGTCGGCTAATACGGTCGTAATATTAAAGGCTTAGCCGTCTATAAAAGGTCTAAAAGTAGTTAGGAATGTCTTTAAGGTCTTTAATTCCTAAGTATTTAAGTTAAAGTTAATTATAAGGGCTTCCATTAACTTATTAAGAGGCTCCTCTACTTTCTTTCCTTTGTAGTTTAAGATAAACTAGTTAATCTAATTGTTAAATATCTTTTTAGACTTATTACGTTCTTTTTAGGTATGCCTTATAGACTAATATTCTTCCTTACCGCATATAAAGCACTTCTAGCTAGTTTATCTATGGGGGTATACTTTTGTACGGGAGTTACTGCGGGGGTTATAGGTGGGACTTGGTTAGTACGGGTACTGCTAGTAGTAGCGGCGGTCCGTAAAGTAGGTATCTAAGTTAGTTTATAGGTTTTATAGGTCTGTAATAAAGGCTTAAGTACTACCTAGTGGGTTTAAAACTTTATACGTTATAATAAAGGACCGTAAATTGTTAATGAGGCCAGTTAAGGTATCTGTAGGCTTATAATAGGCATATTTATAGGGTTCTACTTTCTAGTAAGCTGTAATAAGCTTATTATATAGGAAGTCGTCCGTTTGAAGCTTAATATTAAGGCCGTGCTATAGATGCTGGAGGTCTTTAATAAGAATTTACAGGTACTCTATAATTAATTTTTTGGTGTTTTTATTAATTATAGTCCGTAACTTAATCGCATTCTATTAGGTAAGGATATTACACTTATATTCTAGCCCTTTAAAGTAGTTACGTATAGCCTTATATAGCTTATTAAAAGAAACACTAAGGGGGTTACTCTTAAGGTTAGTGTAATAGTGGTTAAGGGCTAGGCCGCGCAGTATAGTAGAGTAAGCTTGGCTAAATTTCTATTTAGGAATATTAGCCTTCTAATAAAGGTCCGTAAAGATAGTTAGTTTAAAGTTAAAGTTATCGTTTTTACCGCTATACTTAGATTCGTCGGTATAGAGCTTAGCTAGGTTGGCTAGCTCCTTACCATAGGTCTTTACTTAGGTAGTTTATAGATTTATAACTTAAGCGACTAAAGGGTTTTAGTCCGTATTTTAATTTACGGGGGTATTACGGTCCGTAACTTAAGTACTAGGTATACTTTAGCCCGTAAAATTAATTCTAAGATCTCTTTAGTTTATAGGACGAATTTAGTTAAATAGGTTATCTATAAGACTGGAGATCCTATTAAGTTTAAAGGAGGTAAAGAGTCCGCTAGTTTTAATATAGTCTAGAATCTACTTTTTAGTCTATTTTATTTGGTTCTTCTTATATAGTATGTTATACAGAGACCGTGTAATAGTAACTCGCCTGTTCTTTTTAACCTATATACCTTAGTTACATAAGAGGGTTTATAGGTTGCGGGTAGCTATAAGATTATAAGTTTTAAAAATAGCTTCTGTAAAGTCTGCAAAGTCTTCCTTATATTACTCCTATAGGTTATTATTTAGAAGCTTATAGTGTCCGTATTTAAGGATCTTAAAATTAATATAGTTGTTAACGCCGTTTATAGACGTAAGGTCGACTCCTTAACTCCACTTCTTTTAACCTTCGCTAATTTGCTTGCTTATATCTGCCATATTATATAGCGTAGTATATCTATATAAGCTGTAACAGGTAGTAATAGTTTGTAGCGGGTGGAAGAGGTCTTATAACGGTTTGTAAAATTAATTAACGGGTCTATAATAGTTCGAGAGGTCTTATAATGGTCCGTAAAGGCAATTAATAGGTCCGTAATAGTTTATAGGAGGGTAGGGGGTTCTATAAAGGTTTATATTCGCGTTTATAAACTTCTAGTAAACCGTACTAAGACTTAAATAAGTATATAGGGTTGGTAATAGTCCGTAATCCCCAACTTCCGACCTTTTAGTAGGTCGTACTAGGATATAAACGGGTAGTCACTGTTGTATATCGCTCGGGGGGAGGTATTAAGTAATTGCTAATCTGTGCGCGCTTACTAATTAGTATTTATATTAATTTAATAATACAAGTGAGCCATATCCAGGGGCATGAAATACGTATAGTATTGTATGCTCTTTTAGATAGTGGTGACTGTCGATTCTATTGAGGTAGACTACGTAGTCTATATACATCAGGAAAATTTTTTTTGGGCACGTTGTCGCAAGCGAAAATCGGGGTCTGCAAAACCTGCGTAAGTCGCGATTTTGGCGATTTGCGGCGATTTGTGGCGATTTGCTACAAACTCACAGCTACTAATAAGTAGCTTATGCAAATTGCTATAAACACGCAGCTACTTATAAGTAGCCTGTGCAAATTGCTACAAATACGTAGCTACTTATAAGTAGCCTATGCAAATTGCTACAAATACGCAGCTACTTACTGTGGTTTGCAAAAGTATTGCGAAAATCAAATTAAGCGAGCCACGCATACACAACATCGACTTTTGGTCAGTTCACTATACAAATCGTATGCCTGCCACGCCTATACGTATTATTTTTACTTCCAAAATAGTGAGGTTTTATATTTATATTATATCATCCATCTAGGTCAATTTTTGAGTGTTGTAGGCGCCATGGTAGCCCGCAGGAGCCTCCGGAAATAAGCCGCCAGTTAATCTACACAAGGTTCTTAACTAATCAAGCGGAATACTATTACTTAACCCAAGACACCTGTTTATATAGGCCTGCGTACAGTTCTAGCGCGCTGCCTGCCTCCGCAGCCTAGTTGCAACGAGGACGTTGAGGAGGAGGAGGAGGAGGTAGGGGAGGAAGAGGTAGAGTTAGAGTCGCAGGAGTTAGATAAGGACTTAGATAAGGAAGACGATAAGGATAAGGATGCAGAGCTAGTTAATCTAACTATTAAGCGGGAGCCTCGTAAGCCTCTGGAGGAAGAGAAAGGCTTTTAAACAGCTAGTGGGCGTATAGTTTATCCAACTAGAGGTGCTGTAGAAGCTCCTGCAGCTGCCAGAGTCGCCTAGCGTACTTAGAAGCCTACTAGGCGTTTAAGCTAGAATAGTTTAAATCTAAAGTTAACATCTAGGAAGAAGCCTACTAAAGCTACTAATCCTTTAAGGCCTCCGCCGAGACGTAAAAATACACCCAATCAAGTTATTAGCGTAGATTTAAGCTCGCCACCTCCCTTAGAGCCCGATATAGTATGGATATACTATATAGCAATTTGGAAAGCCCGCGTAGCAAAGGCAGACCTTACTTCAACTTCCGCGCAGCGTATTGTTAGTAGAGAGCTTCTTACTAAAATTAACTGCTAGATTAATAAAGTTAAAGCTAATTATCTAAACAGATCCTTTGAGGATAAGTACTCTATTAGGGCGGCCGCTTCCTACGATTGTATAATGGCTCGTGATATTGTCCCGTAAGATATCTACACCAAAGTACACGTCTACGAGCTTGATAAAATTATAAGGACCTAGTATATAAATAAGAAGAAAGGACTACGCATAGAAGTAGTAGTTATATTAACTAAGACGCCTCTACCTACTCCGGAATACGCCTTTCCTTATACTTCTAGTATTGCCTTACTAGGCAGTACGCAGATAAGCGCGCATCTATTAAATATTTTTAACCTAGGTGCATCTAATATACCTAAGAAGAAGGGTAATATAAGTGCAACTGTTGCCTAGTGTCTTGCCCTACCTAAAAGTATCTTAGTAGAAGTTCTTTTAGGTAATCTAGCTCCTTTAGTGGCCTTCCGGTGGCCTTATAGCATAAAAATATATATTAATAGTGGGGGGACCTACTAGGTAAATAGAAACCTAGAGCTTCCTCGTTTTTACTACCTGGTTAATTACCTTATAATAAGGGCTTAGGGCAATTAAATTAAGGATAGTAAAGCTACCGAGGAGGAACCTTCTGCTGCTATTACTGTCCGTCTTTTAGTTAAGAATAGAGCTGTAGGGTGTATAGAGAGAGGGGGCGGGTGGCGGGCGCATGGGCTAGGAGGATATTTTCAATCAGGAGTTAATAATTATGGCTATTATTCTACCTAAGGCTAATATACCCCCCCCCCCTATAGGACCCCCCCCCTAACTACTATACTAACACCGGAGGACAATAGAACTTATTTTAACCACCTTAGCAACTACTTCAGCCACCTCCGGTAGCTCCGGCTTCAGTAGCTACCCCCCTACGCCGCCGCTAGCGCTACTAACTAGTCCTATTACTAGCGACTCCAATTCTAAGGAAAGGCTTTACGAATTCTTTAACTAGGTAAGAAAACGGCCTAACTAAATAATACTAAAGCTTTAAACTAAGCTTAAATTTATTCTTAATATACTTATTAAGAACTTCTATAACTTAGAGGCCTTATATATAGGGATAAGTAAGCAGGTATAGGAGGAGAAGTTAGGCCTTATAGTAGGCCTCCTACTATAACTAAGGCGTAAGCTTAAGACGTTTTAAGCAATATAAAAGGGACAGTAAGTTATTAATTTCTATATACCCAGCACTAGATTATAAAAGATTGTGTCCCTAACTAGTTCTCTACTAGGTAGCTAGCCCGCCGAAAGTGTCCTTCTGCTAAGTGATATAATCCTATACACTATATACAAAACTGCAGGAATACACCAAAGCTTTAATAATCCTTAATTGTATTAAAGTTTAATTAAATCCACGCCTTTAGATCGTAAAAAGAAAGTTTAATTAGGTTAAACTCTAGGCAATAAGAAGGAAAATACTTAATATAGATTTAGGCGGCTGCATAGAGGTTTATAAATTCCTATATCTACTAGTTAGAATATATAGCTCTACTATATATATAATTATTTCCTTACCTAGCTTTTATATATTAAAGCGTTATCTAATACTAAGATCGTATAGCTAGGAATATAATGTAGTAGAACTATAGATTTAATCTAGGCGTTAAATATTTTGGTAGTAATTAAGCCCTACCAAATAAGAGTCTTAGGGAGGTAGCTGTTAATTATATAGGTAGGAAGAATACTCTAGCGTTATAATCGCTTAATTAATGTAGTATTAATCGCAGGAACGTTTACGGGGCTCTAGCCAAACTTCCTATACCTAGTCCTCTTATTGGCGCCTAATTCGTTAATAAATATAAGGCAATCAACGTCCTATATACATTGGCGTCCTTTCTATACAGCACATAGGTCCTTAGAGCGCTCCTACGCTCTCCTTTTATATAGCCTTTCTACTCTACCTATTATATCGGAGAGTTCGCCAAATTGATAAGAAGGATACTATAATATTATAATCGTCCCATAGGAACCAGGCCATTTTATTAAGGAAGGCAGTTAGGTGGTCCTCTAGGTAAGCAATAAGGGCCTATATAAATATTAGTATACTTAATACTATAATATTATATATCACGAACTTTCTTATATACCTTATCTATAGCTCTTAGCCGCCCAATCTTAAGATTAGGGGGAAGGTATGCCTCCCCATAGAGGTCAAGATTAAGCTAAAATCGGTATATAATTAAAAGGTATAACTTGGTAGCTACTATAATACACTTAATAGACCAATTAAATAGAAAAGCTACTAGAATTTAATAAAGCTGCCATTAAGGGATTTGTTTCGGCATAAAAGGCAAATATAAGCGTATTAGGCGTGGTAGGCATACGATTTGTATGGTAAACTGACCAAAAGTCGATGTTATGTGTGCGTGGCTCGCTTAATTTGATTTTCGCAATACTTTTGCAAACCACAGTATAAGTAGCCTATGCGAATTGCTGCAAATTACCGCAAATTGCTAAAATTGTGACTTAAGCCAGTTAAGCAGACCTTAATTTTTGGCTATAATAAAAATACCACAAAACTGTATAAAGCTCTATATAAAGCTCTATATAAAGCTCCGCACGAAGCTCTATACGAAGCTCTGTATAAAGCTTTACATAAAGCTTTACACGAAGCTCTACACGAAGCTTTGCACGAAGCTCTGTACGAAGCTCTGCATGAAGCTCTGCACGAAGCTCTATATAAAGCCCTGCACGAAGCTCTGCACGAAGCTCTGCATAAAGCTCTACACGAAGCTCTACACGAAGTTCTACACAAAGCTCTATATGAAGCTCTACACGAAGCTCTACTAAGGCTCTGCATAAAGCTCTGCACGAAGCTCTGCACAAAGCTCTACTAAGGCTTTGCACGAGGCTCTGCACGAAGCTCTACACGAAGCTCTACACGAAACTCTGCACGAAGCTCTATACGAAACTCTGCACAAAGCTCTACACGAAGCTTTACACGAGGCTCTACATGAGGCTCTACATAAGGCTCTACACGAAGCTCTGCGTACAGAGGCTCTGCACAAGGCTCTATATAAGGCTCTACACGAAGCTCTATACGAAGCTCTACACGAAGCTCTACATAAAGCTCTACACGAAGCTCTATATGAAGCTCTACATAAAGCTCTACACAAAGCTCTACACAAAGCTCTATACGAAGCTCTATATACAGAGGCTCTGCACAAAGCTCTGCGTACGGAGGCTCTACACGAAGCTCTGTATCGGGTCCCCGCTATATTCCCAATAGCCTTAATACGTGCCTTTGCCAAGTATACCCCTATATACACCTAGGTAGCCACCTTATTTTTTACCCTTCCTTTCTTATATCCTCCCTACCTAGGGAGGTACTAGAACGGCAGCTAGCAGACAACTGTTACTAGAGTCAGACGATAACTGTTTAAACGACTAGCCAGCGAACACCACGAACAATCTAATCGATTAATTGAATTAAACTAGAGCCTTAATATTAGCCTATTACTAAATTAAACAGAATTAAGGCCTTCTAGGGAGGCACCCTAGACGACTACCGTTTAAATATATAGCTAGCGAACGGCTGTAGAGAATAATTTAAATTAATATAATTAATCAATTAATCGAATTAGGCAGAGCCTTTAATTGGGCTGACCTCTCCCCCAAATTATAGATAGGTAGGTATAGACAGTAGCATAAATAGGAGGCACAGGTGGTAGGTATAGACGGTAGGTATAAATAGGTAGGCATAGGCAGGTAGGTATAGACGGACAGATAGATAAATAAACAGATAGGCAGGCAGGCAGGTAAGTAGGCAGGCAGGCAGGTAGGTAGGTAGGTAGGTAGGTAGGTAGGTAGGTAAGTAGGTAAATAGGTAGGTAAGTAGGCAAGCAGGCAGGCAGGTAGGTAGGTAGGTAGGTAGGTAGGCAGGCAGGTACTAGGCCAATTAACGATTTAGAGCCTTTATAAGAGGCTTTCCCCTTAACACCTAAGCAGATAGCTCTACATTTTATATAGTTATAATATAAATATATTTATAAGCATATTATAGCAATATATAGGAATATATAATAATTTGGTTATTATATAATATAATTATAATTTATATAGTTACAGTTTATATAGTTCGTACAGTTTATACGGTTCGTATAGTTTATATAGTTTGTACAGTTTGTACAGTTTATATAGTTTATATAATTTACGCGCTATTTATTTATAAGGTAGCAAAATACTAGTATAAGTTTTATAGTTTAGCATTTTGCCGCAATTTACTAGCAGATGCTGTAAACTTGCTGCGAAATATACGGTTTGTATAAATCGCTAACGACCATATACGACCGCCGCGATCGTACAGTTTGTACATTTTGCCGCAAACCGCAACAAACTGCGACAACCTGCCTAAAAAAAAATTCCTAATATACTAACGCGTCCCCCCCCCCTAATTAGTTATAAGTAAGTGGTTGGTGCACCAAACGCGTAGGTACGCATTTGGTATACCAGGTGCTGTAATTATATAACTATTAATCTAAATTTATAGGCGGTAAAAAAGTCTAAGGGTATTAGGTATAGGGTCCTTAAGATTCTAGCCTTTAAGAGTTTTAGGCGGCTTAGTATTATATTATTAATTATTTTTAACGCATCCTTCTTAGAGATCTAACTTCTTTTTACATAATTAATAAAGATATAGATACTTTTTAGTGTATAATATGTATAGAAGAGCTTATAGGGATCTTCTAAAAGTTCCTCTCCTTACTCCTTCTTAATTGTATTTCGTACTACCTTAATCTTATTAATCTTATAGGTAATCTTAAAGAGCTTTTTAATGTCCGCAAAGGTGTTTTCCTAATCTTTATTTTCTAAATTTCCCTTAAGCTTATTATTCTTCTTAATCTTAACTATTATATTTTTATAGCCTTAACTATATTATGCTCCTGGTTTATAATAGCCTGTATTAAACTATAATAGATATTTACGCGCTAATTAACTGGGTGGCTTTAGGCGGCTCTAAGGATAACCTCTATTATTTGCGCCTTTTCTTAGTATATAAGGGCTATTAACTAGATAGTAGGAGGTAGAGGTATAAAAGGTAGAGGCATAGAAGGTAAAGGTAGCGGCTTTCCTTTTAAGCGGAGTTCTATAGTTCTAGATATTTTTATAGTAATATTTCGTGTGCGTAACGGGCGTATAGGTAGTATTTTAAGATAAGAGTTATAATAGTGTCTTTTTAATGTAAGAGAAAAGTAAATAGGCATGTATAACTAAATAAAATAAAATAACAAGAAATTAAAATAAAGGCCTTATAGTATTTTTCAGAAAAAGGAGAATTAAAAAGGACCGTTATATAAATTATTAACATATTAAGGAACTTTAACTAGCGGTTAAAGTTATCTAATTAGTTAGATTTTCCTTACAGAGACTTTTTTATAATAATAACATTAGTTAGTACTAAAAATTAACTTTAACCTCTAATATACTTAACTAAGGTTTCTTAAAGTAAGTAGCTCTTCTCTTAACTTAAAAAGAAATAAAAATGCTAAATTAAAAATTGTAGAGCGTGAAAATATAAAATACTTATAAGAGATAGTTACTAGTAATAAGGATAAAAGAAAGAAGACAATATATAAAGTTATTCTCTATAAGAGCAGTTATTAAGACTAAGGATTTAAAACTAGCTTTAAAGAAGTAAACTCTTTTCCTAATTACTTATGGCAGTAAGGTAAGATAGGAGTATAGTAAAAGACTTTTAGTCTCTAAGAGTGCTGAGTGTTCCTTAGATAGGCCTTGCTTATAGTTACTTTATATATTTATTATAAAGATAAAGAAAAGAAAGAGAAAGAGTTGCTGCTTATAGTAATAGGTGTCCTAAGTAACGGCTTACTTATAAAAAGATCTTCGTAAAAGACCGTCTCTTAGTAGAGCTATAATCCTTAAGATATAATAAGATTATAATATAATTAGAAGGGAGGAACGTATATAAAGGATGGGTAGAATTAACTGTAACTATAACGTGATCTTAGTTAATTACCGTTTATAAAGGCTTCCTCTCTTACTTCTTTCCTTCTACTTTCTTTCCTTAAAAGGGTTTAATTAAGCTTAGCTTATATAATTCTTATACTAACAGAGCAGTACGGCGCTATACCAGTGTAGTAGGAAACTGGCTGTTTGTCTTTTAGGAAGCTTAAAGGAACTCTTTTAATAAGCAGTGGCGATTAAGTTGCTTAAATAAGAGGGTAGAAGGACTTTTATAGATAAGAACTCGGCTAATTTTTCCAAGAGGTTACCTTTTCTCTACCTATGCTACGGCCTCCTCCTTAGGTGCCTCCTCTTCTATAAGGACCTCTTTTATATTACGTTACTTTTATTTATATAGCCTTTTAGTCTAACTTCCTTAAGATCTTATATAAGGAACCGTTTTAACCTATTCCCATACAGATTGCCTCTTATTTTAGTACTATTAAGTTTATAAAACCCTTTTTCTAATGCCATTTTAATCTAAAAGGGGCTCTACTATTTTAGCTGTAGCTTTTACTACCGCGATATATCTTTTGCCTTCTTTCATCGGGAAAATATTCGCAGGATGAGATTCAAGTAGACTTTGGTTTTCGCGTTTCGCGTAATTGACATGCAATTTAACCAACTTGACACGCAATTAACTAACTTAACACGCAGTTGACCTACTTAACATGCAATTTAACTAACTTAACACGCAGTTGACCTACTTAATATGCAATTTAACTAACTCAACACGCAGTTGACCTACTTAATATGCAATTTAACTAACTTAACACGCAGTTAACCTACTTAACATACAATTTAACTAACTCAATATGCAGTTAACCTATTTAACAACTTTAAAAGCTAACTGTATATTTCTTAACGTGCGATTAAGGTAAAGTTATATGCTANATATTTAACTATTATATATAATCTTATACAATCTTATACAATCTTATACAATCTTATACAATCTTATAGTCTTATTACTTGGAGGCTCTGCATGAGGCTCTACACGAAGCTCTGCGTACAGAGGCTCTGCACGAAGCTCTGCGCATAGAGGCTCTACATGAAGCTCTACACGAAGCTCTGCGTACAGAGGCTCTGCACGAAGCTCTGTGCATAGAGGCTCTGCACAAAGCTCTGCACGAAGCTTCGCATAAGGCTCTACACGAGGCTCTACACGAAGCTCTGCGTACAGAGGCTCTGCACGAAACTCTGCACGAAGCTCTGCACGAAGCTCTGCACGAAGCTCTGCACGAAGCTCTGCACGAAGCTCTGCACGAAGCTCTGCACGAAGCTCTGCACGAAGCTCTGCACGAAGCTCTACACGAAGCTCTACGTACAGAGGCTCTGCACGAGGCTCTGCGCGAAGCTCTGCGTACGGAGGCTCTACACGAAGCTCTACATCGGGTCCCCGCACGTGCCTCTGCCAAGTTACCCCCTTTGCAGCCACCTTATTTTTTACCCTTCCTTACATCCTCCCTACCTTAGGAGGCACTGGAACGGCAGCCAGCAGAGGACCGTCGCTAGAACCAGACAACCGTCGCCAGAACCAGACGACCGTCGCCAGAACCAGATGACCGTCGCCAGAACCAGACAACCGTCGCCAGAACTAGCAGACGACCGTTACCAGAACCAGACAACAACCGTTCGAACAACCAGCCAGCAAACACCACGAACGATTCAATCGATCAATTGAATTAATCCAGAGCCTATTACCGAATCAAATCGAATCAAGGCCTCCTAGGGAGGCACCCTAGATAACCACTGTTCGAATATACAGCCAGCGAACGGCCATAGAGAACGATTCAAATCAATCAGAGCCTTTAATCGGGCCGACCTCTCCCCCGAATTAAATTAGACACTATAGGCAGATGCAGACAGGTAGGCGATGCAGACAGGTAGGTGATATAGACAGGTAGACGATGCAGACCGGTAGACGATGCAGACAGGTAGGTGATGCAGATAGGTAGGTAATGTAGACAGGTAGACGATGCAGACAGGTAGACGATGTAGATAGGTAGGTGATGTAGACAGGTAAGTGATGCAGATAGGTAGGTGATGTAGACAGGTAGACGATGCAGACAGGTAGACAATGCAGACAGGTAGGCGATGCAGATAGGTAGGTAATGCAGACAGGTAGGTAATGCAGATAGGTAGGTGATGTAGACAGGTAGACGATGCAGATAGGTAGCAGATGTAGACATAATAGATTATATAAAGAAGTGTATACAATTTATCTTGCTAGCTTTATAAACGGCTTTAAAGTAGCCTTTATTATCTAAAATTATAAGTTATATAGGTTGCGCAGGTTGCGTAGGTTGCGCAGGTTACGCAGGCTATGCGCAGGCTGCGCGCAGGCTGCATGTCAAATGAACTCGACATAGGCTAGTTTGTTAAGTTAGTCAATGCCCTTAATGGCCCGCCAACGACGCCAACTTCTAGCAGCTGAGGTCATTTACAAGGGACAATATTTTGCCGATGTTACATTCTATACTAGTATAAGCCCCCTAGACTTAAGCTTGCCCTTATAGGTATTCTTTATTAGCTAGACAATAGCGGCGTACCCTCTCCTAAGCTTCTTCGTTATTTATCTCTTATTACTTAAACTATTTTATTTTTAGAATAATTAACTCTTTTATTATCTTTACCTTATTTTATAAGAGTGTCTATTATATAAGAAGGTAGAGCTTAATTAGGGGTATATATTCTTATCTATAGAGTATTTAAGCTAGTATTATTCCCGTTATTGCCTTAACCGTTATTTAGTTAGCCTAAAGCGCTTTCGTTAGATTTTGCACCTAGTCGCCTTTATACTTTACTAACGCTGCTACTAAAGGCTAATGTCTTCTCTTAACTAGGCCTTATCCTTATGGATAGTAGGCTAATACAACTACTTAATAAACAGTAATGTAATTGGTCTGGTTAATTACAAATTTTGCCCCCATAACTAACTAATAGCCTATTTAAAGGCCCCAACCGGTTGCCCAACTGGTTAAATTAGATAAACTAAATAAGATTAGAAATATCGTAAGTCTTAGTATAATGTTAAGTTGAATTAATTGTTAATAACTATATATTTAATAGCATCTTCCTTATCGCTCTTATTGTTGTTATTGTCGCAATCGCTCTTACTAAGCTCCTCTTCCTACTTATCCTATTTCTTATCCTTTTCCTTATCTTCCTCCTTATCTTTATCCTTATCTGCATTACCTGTTATATTAGAATCTTTCTTGGCGGCAGCTTTAGCAGCAGCTTTAGTAGCAGCTTCTTCCTTATATAAATCGTTAACGTTAGGATCAATGCCTCGCTAAAAGGCCTTAGGCTTTGGGCGCCTATACCAGAACTTTAAGCACTTATTCGCTTTAACAATATCAGCTTTAAGGTAATTGCGAGAGTTAGTAATAAGGTGTTTTGCAGAGCTAAATACTCTCTTATATTTAGCGCTTGTAAGTAGTATAGCTAGTATATTAAGAGCGAATCGGGCGAGCTTTGGCTATAAGAAATATAGCGAATTCCAATAAGCTAGAGGATCCAAATTAGGCTCCAGCTCTGCTTATATATAGCTTTAATAGGCGTTAGCTTTTATAAAGGATGTAAATTTAATTTTCTTATATGAATGTAGCCCGCTAAAAGTCTCGTCAGGTATATACTCTATAGTAGATAACTGCTAAGCGGCCGCGGTGGTATATTTGCCTTTATATTCCTCTTACTAAAGCTCCTTTATAAGGCCTTATATACTAAGATCTTTAGAATCCTTAGGGTCGCCACGAAGCTAATACTTCTTCTTTTTATCGCCCTTAAATTGTTGCTTAAACTATGCCCACTTATTATCCAAAAGAAGAACTTGTGTAGCGTAGTAGGCAGCGCTCTTATCTACGTACTTATAGTACTGCTTATACTTCTCCTATAAAGTAAAAGCTGAAGCTTTTAAGTAGGTATATTCCTTACCGTTACCGTATTTCTCTTGTAGTTTTTTAAAAATATTCCTTTATATTAAATAAATATTTAAAAAGCTAATCTATTATAGTAAACTAGCGGTAAAGTGTATGTTTATGGCCCTAGCTATATATAGTTGCCTTATAAAAGAGTTGTAGTATAGAGGAGAGCTTTTTAAGTAGGAACCAGTGGTAATTTATAAGGGTGTTATTTTCTATACCTTCGCCGCGTTTTAGCATATGGTTATTATAGAAGTTTTAGATATATTATTTATAGTTAATAGCATGTATAATAGAGCTAAAGTATAAGTTCTATCGGGTTAAATTGCTTTAAATTAACTATAGAGTAAAAAGTTAGAATATTAATAATATTGCGACTGTAATTAGCCTAGAGGAATAGATAATTTAATGCCGCACCTAATTAAACGCCTATATTGTTACGTTATAGAGAGGTAGTAGGACTTACCTTAAGCTAATTAAACTCTGCCTACTCTCTACTAATTACAATTTTCTTAAACTCCTCGCGACGCTACGGCGACATCCTAATATACCTTATTATATTATGTAGTTAACTAAGCGCTCCTTACTTTCTCCAAATTGCTATAATAGTATTAAAATCCTACCTATTATACGCCAACTCGAGCTCCTCTAAAGTAGTCTCCGTAGTCTTACCTAGAAGAAAGGCCTAGGTAGTTAGGTTAACTATATGGCCAAGACACCGAATATAATAACGTTTCCGCTGCTTAGCTATTATTTAGGGGTAGAGAGTTTTAAGAATTAAGTTAATAGCTATATCATTACTTAATGCGTTATTAAGCACGAAATACCTAAAATAACTACTAATTCTATACTCGCTAATTATATTAAGAACTATCTAGGCTATATTAGCGCCGCTATGCTCTCCCTTAAGCTATTATAATCCAAGAAGCTTTATCTAGCGTACTTTATCGCGATTAATATAATAGGCAACTATCGCGATAATAGCGTAGTAATTTGGTAACGTTTATAAGTTAAAGGATAAATAGACACTTAATCGAGCTTAGTATAAGTCCTCTTATAGTTGCCTTTTCTATTTTTTAAACTCTTCTATTACCTATCTGCGTACTATATTTCGCGTAGGAACCAATTTAGTAAGGCCTTTATTTAGATGCTAAATTAATTTAATAAAGTAGGCGTTTTTAATCTGGTAAAATGCGACGTAATAGTATACGAGCTATTAAATTAGTAGAAGCTTAAAAGCTTTAAACTAGGCCTTCTAAATATAATCCTGCTGCTTAACAAATTTTATAATCGCGCCTTTAGGTAGAATTACTTTGCCGTACTAATTAATGCGATAAAACCGTTTTTAATAACCTAATATCGTTAAGTTACTATTAAGCGCTACCCTAAAATTAGCTAATGTCTATAAGAGAGCAGAGCGACTTACTAAGAGGCTTATACTTTAGGGTTTTCTTCTAATCTAAGTAGTAGTAGTAGTAGTAATATTAAACGCCTGTAGCTTTGTAAACTATTGTATATCCCTTCTCTTCCTCCTATATATGCGACTTCTTTATACGGCCTCTGCGCTTCCTCGCAACCTTATTGCAACGCCTATACTATTAGCTGTGGACTTTAAATCGCTTTTATTAAGAGGCCTAGCTTACCATAGGCTCTGGCGCGAAGTTAGACTTAGCTTTATAATAGGTAAGAGGCTCCACCAAAGCTTTATCTGGCTTTATCTTTTAACGCTTCCTTTTTTAGCTTTAAGAAGACTAACGGGCGCGCTTTTTAGGGACGGTAGGAGCCTTACCTATAGAACGGCTACTGCCTGTAAGACTACTACCCCTACTACGCGACGATCAACTGGTTGAAATAAAGGCCTCTATTAAGTTAACGATAGGTAGAAATAAGGGCAATTGGCAATAAGGATAAAGTAATAAGCGTGACGCGATAAGGTATAAACGGGCTCTTAAATTAGTAAGGGGGTAAACTTTAATAATTAAGTGGCTCTAGCTCTTATACGCCTTACCTAAAACCTCAATACTAAGGCTCTATACTAACTTAATTGTTTTAGGTGGTTAACCGGTTAAGCGGGATTTTCTATAACCAACCAATCGGAAGCCAAAAAAGCTCTAACCGGTTGCGATTTTAGAAGCGTAACTAACTAACCAACCAAAACTTTAACTAGACTAGTGACATTACTGTTAATAAATCCTATATGTTTCTGCGAGAATAGTAACTACATCTTTATTCTCTAGTCCTCTGTTAATAAAAAGTTGTCTAAATACTCCCTATCTTAAATAACCTCTTTCTACAGAAATTTCGCTACTGCTTTAGATGTTGTATTTATTAGAGCTCTTGCCTTTAGCTAGCCTAAAAGGTACTCTTTAGCTACCACTAGATACTACTTTCCTGATTTAGCCGTTGGCGTATAGATAATATCCATTAAGGCCTATTCCTAAAGGGCAGCCATCTAAGTTAGATATAAGGCTTCCTCCTCTTACTTAGGTAAATTTTTCTAGCACTTAGGACATTCTCTTGTATATTTCTTAACAGAGTCCGGGCCAATAATATTGTAGTAACACCTTTGTGTACGTTCCTTCCTTCCCTTAATATCCATTCTTGTTATATACCTATCGCACTACTTTCTTCTAGTATTCCTCGCTATCTACTACTCTTTATAATAGTACATTCTTTTAAATAGGAGTCGCTCCTTAATTTTAAATTTAACTGCCTTGCGTTTAAAGCTTTTAAACTCTTTTAAGTTTATTTCTTAAGGTCTTTAGAGCGTTAATAGCCATTGTATAATTTTTTGGTATTCTTTAGAGTATATATTATTAAGTAGGCTAACATTTAGATCCTTATTTCGTAGCACTGTTTAGTTTATTATATATGCGATACGCCTAAGTTCTAAATCTATAAAGTCTTCTAGGTCCTTCTTAGGCTTATCTTTTAGCTCTCCTTCTTACGCGGGTCGCTAGAATAAGCTATCTGCTATACTATTCTTCTTTTTAGGTATATATTATATATTAAAGTCCTATAACTAAATCCACGCTAACTAATAAGTTATTAGTAATCTAGGCGGATCTGTTGCTAACCTA
Source organism: Cenococcum geophilum 1.58 (assembly GCF_001692895.1). Taxonomy (NCBI): domain Eukaryota; kingdom Fungi; phylum Ascomycota; class Dothideomycetes; order Gloniales; family Gloniaceae; genus Cenococcum; species Cenococcum geophilum. The sequence continues at coordinate 266,793 of NW_027137597.1, forward strand.
TTAAGCTAGGATACTAGGGTATTAGTATCTATTTTAACTGTAAATTGTACTCTATATAGCTAGACTCGAAACCTCTTAAGCGCGTAAAGTAAAGCCCTATATTTAAGCTTTCTAGAGTTATACTTCTATTCCCCCTTTAACTATATTATACAAAAACGTTGGAATATATAGTAGGTAAGCATAGCTTTAAATTTAAGATATCTATATAGAAGCAGCAATAACACTAGAGGCTCCCACCCTTCTACCACTTCTACCCTTTTTTCTGCCTATCTTACCACCTACTGCTCTACCTGCCCTACCTTTTCCACAGTTAGTATAGCTTAGGTAAGGCTTGGGAGCCTACGTAGGTAAGGCGTATACTTGGTTAGCTAAGCGGTACTTACTATACGCGTACCTAAGACTTCTATTAGTATAAAAGGCTAAATAATATACTATATACTAACCCCCGCGCAGCACACTGGGCATAAGCCGCTAGGGCTGGCTCGCTATATAGACCATTTATTATACGGGCGTAAGCCCCTTACAATGGTAAGACTTTAGGCTATTCTATAAAGCCTAGCCCTAATAACTAAACTATCCGGCAGCGGCATTAATGGCAGTAGCATTTGTTAAGTTAAGTTAATGCCAGTAGGGGACGGGATGCTAGTAGTAGTAGCAGTAGGAGTTAGTGTAGGAGTTGGCGCAGGGCCAGAGAGAGGAGTAATGGTAGTAGTAGTGGTAGTAGCAGTGGCTCTAGAAGCATAATTAATAGTAAAACGCTAGTGTTAATATAATATAATATACCTAAGCCCGCTAGCAGGCCCGCTGCGTTTAAGATTCTCCTTATCTAAGAAGGAATATCCTATATATCTCTAGAGCTAGCTACTTAGTAAGAGCGCGAGGGGTAAAATAAGCGGCCGGATAATGCTGGCGTAGAGGATAGTGGTTGCGGAGGCTATTGCGGAGGCTGCTGTAGAGGTAGTGGAGGAAGTAGTAGAAGCTGTGATGGAAGCTAAGGAAGAAGAGTAGATTTAAGAATCTTATTAAGAATATTATTGAAGTTAAACTAAGTATTTGATATTTTAATAAGCTTATAGGTAAAGCTATAGGTTAATTAGATCTAGCTGCTTTTTAAAAGGGAAAGTAATATATAGACACTGATTTAATTATAGTAGTGAATAATAGAGAGCTAGTGTGGAAGGGCAAAGCCTAATACTAAAAGATAATACTTAATTAAGCATTATAAGGGGAATGGGACTAGATAAGTTATACTAGAGAGGTAGAAGAATAACTAGAGGGTAAGTTGGATTTTTTTTAGGATAAAGTTAAAGCCTAGGTTGCTTCTATAATATATATATATAACCCTAAGCCCCCTATATATAATAAGAAATAAACTAAAATAACCGAGGAGTGTTCCATACTACTATATTACTACCCCTACCTAAAATATTGTCCCCTAACGTTTCTTTATAAACCCTATTTAGTAAGTAAAAAACGCTTAAGGATAGAAAAAAATAACCTAATACCTAGTATACCTTTAACTCCTCTAAAGCTGCCTACCCCTTCTTTATTTATTGCCTCTGTTTTATATTATCTACGCCTTCCGCCTTAAGCTCTGTATTTACATTATCCTATATATTAATAATACTAACCTAGAGTTTTAAAGACACCTTTTTACGGATAGTATTTATTTCCGCTTGTATTGTCTTCTATATAGGAGGTTAAAGAAAACTAGAATTAATTAATTAATCTTCTGAAATAGTACCCTTTTTTGAAATTGGTAAAGGCGTTAGGCAGTATAATACTACTAGCTTATTAATATTCTTTAAAGCATTAATAAATGCTAGTAAATGTTTAGAAGTAGTATTTCGGAAGCTATCTTCTTTAAGCTTACTTATATCCTTTAGCTCCTAGTTAATTTCCATAGGCGCTACCTTATTATTAAAGATATTAGGACTAAGGTTTAGCGCAGTAGTCCTAGTGCCCTAAGGCGTAGCAGCCCTAGCCTCGCCTTTAAAATAGCCTTTAGAACTATAATTAGTTAGCGGGGGAGCGCTAGAAGTTATATTAGCTAGGTTATATTTATATTCTAGATCCGAAACTAAGTCTTTAGGATATTCTAGGTCATTTATAGGACGCTTACGCCCTTATTCTTTTACCAAAAAGTAAGACTTTACCCTAAATACCTCCTACTTAAATTCCTCTAGCTCTTTAAAGCTTTTATAAACAGCCTTAGTAACACACGCCCTGTGTCTTTCCCGAAATACTTTATATTTATTATTTAATGAAGGATTTAGGATTAACTGTTGCTTTCTTTTTACATGAGGGTCGTCCTATAAAAGTCTCCTAACTAAAGCATTTAAAATAGCGCTCTTTACCTATAGCTATATATAGGCCGGAAACTTATATAAAGGAGCGTTAGAAATAGGTTTGCTAGTAGGAATTAAAACTAGGGGAAAAGCGTTTAGATTTATCTATGTAACGGCCTACTAGCTTTTAAGCCCAGGAATCTCTAATCTCTTAGTATTTGGTAGGATTGCGATTAAGTTTAGTATAACAATTAAGCGACTTAATATTGCTTAAGAGGCTCCTTATATAATAGTAGCTTTTATAAACTATACTTTATCAGTCCTTAACGTAATGGGCATCCAGTTAAGCTTAAACTTCTTAGTATTAGCTTTAGTCTAGGTAGTTTCTATATTCTTAATACGCCCTCTACTATTAAGTTCCCTATATTCTTAAAGTAAGCCTACCTATTTTGGTATATATTAATATATGCTAGGTAGGAACTTTATATAAGACTAACTCCCCTTATTAATTAAGGAGATATAAGAATAAAGCTAGCTTTCTTTAGAATTTGGCCCTCCTTTACGCACTTATAGAAGGTTAATTTCTAAGTTCTACTTTTTAGGGAGATAGCTATTAAGGAACTAGAGCGTATAGCTTAAATATATAATAAAACGAGTAGCGCCATTAGCGCGTAAAGCCACTATATACTAGTAGTGCTCTCAATCTATTTAAACTGCCTACTGTAGTAGATAATAGTATATAGTCTAAAGAATACCGCTATTTTCCTCTTTAGCGGTCTTACGCAAATAATGCGTATATATATTAAACTCCTTTTTAAAAATGTCTAGAATCCTAGTATCTTTTTACTATTTAAATAAATCGGCCTAGTGGATTCTAAGTAAGTCCTATTATATTTCCCCTTTTAAGCCTAATATAAGCTTCCTTAACCCTATATAATCTACTTAATAATTATTAGGTCGTATAGTAGAATAAGTATAAATCCTAAGACTATTGTTTATATGCTTAGGACGACTATCCCTTTTAAATTAAAAATAAGAGCTTTCGGCTATCTAGAGAATATTAATAGCATTATAGTTCTTAGAGACTAAGTGAATTCGTAAATATAAATTTATAAAGGAAGCACTGGCATCTAGTCCTAGTAATTATGCTATTTTTTAAAGATATATCCAGTATAGCGCGCGGACTTTTGTTCTATTTCCTTACTAGGCTATAATAAACTATTATAAGATGGAAGAGATACTGCCTTTTAGTTCTTTCTTTAAATTGAGAGCCTTTATTAATTTAACTGGCGTTTTAAAATAGCACGAGCATTTTATTTTTTATTTCGGCTATAGTTTTCTAATAATTACCTCTCCATCAGCTTTAGTAATTATAGCTACTTTTCCCTTTTATTTATTAGCTTTACTAGAAGCTAAAGGTTCCGTAGGTTTTATTTTTAGCTTCTTTCTAGGAGATTTCTTAGAAGCTTTTTTAGCCTTGCGTTTCTGTAAGGAGCTAGTAATAAAGATATCCTCTAAAGACGTAGATTTATTAAATTTAGAGTTCTCTCTATTAGCTTTAAGAACCTTGCCTCTAAATAGAAATAAACTATATAGCATCTTTGCGTTTAAGCCTTTAACCTCTTTAAAAGGTACTAATAAAGGTCCTAGAGTAACTAGCTCTAGTATAAATCCCTTTCCTCTAGCTTTAATAGTTAAGGCTAGCACTAAAAGCTTATAGCCCTAGCTTAGATAATAGGCGAGCCTTTATTTCTTAACTAGCTCCTTATTAACTTCTAGTCTAAATTTATAAGTATTAAGGAAATCTAAGGGTGTTAAGTATAGAGTCCTTAAGATCCTAGCCTTTAAGAGTTCCAGGCGGTTTAGTATTATATTATTAACTATTTTTAATATATTCTCTCTAGTGATCTCGCTCTTTTTAGCTTAATTAATAAGGATATAAATGCTTTTTAGTGTGTAATATGTGTAGAAGAGCTTATAGGGATCTTCTAAAAGTTCCTTTCCCTACTCCTTCTTAACTATATCCCGTACTATCTTAATCTTATTAATCTTATAAGTAATCTTAGAAAGCTTCCTAATATCTATAAAGGTATTTTCCTACTCTTTACTTTCTAAGTTTCCTTTAAGCTTTCTATCCTTTTTAATCTTAATTATAGCATTTCTTGCAGCCTTAACTATATTATACTCCTGGTTTAAAATAACCTATATTAAACTATAATAGATATTTACGCGCTAATTAACTGGGTGGCTTTAGGTAGCTTTAAGGATAACCTCTATTATCTACGCCTTTCCTTAATATGCGAGGGCTATTGACTGGATAGTAGGAGGCGGAGGCGTAAAAGGCAGAGGTGGCGGCCTTCCTTTTAAGCGGAGTTCTATAGTTCTAGGTATTTTTATAATAAAATTCCGCATGCGTAATAGGCAATTTAAGAGAAGGGTAATAATAGTGCTTTTTAATGTAAAGAAAGGCAAATAGGTGTGTATAATTAAACGAGACAGGGTAATAGGATGATAGGATAATAGGATAATAGGAAGTTAAAATAAAGATCTTGTGGTATTTACTAAAAAGGTAAATTAAAATAGTCGTTATATGAAATCTTGAGATGTTAAGGAACTTTAACTACCAGTTAAAGTTGTCTAATTAGTTAGATTTTCCTTACTAAGACATTTATATAATAATAACTTTAATATTAACAATTTTTTAAAAGAATAAATAAGACTTAGATAATGCCTAACTCTAACCTTTAGTATACTTAACTAGGACTTTTTAAAGTAAAGTAGCTCTTCTTTTAACTTAAAAGGAAATGAAAATATTAATTTAAAAATTATAGAATGTGAAAATATAAAATACTTATAAGAGATAGTTATTGGTAATAAAGGTAAAAGGAAGAAGACTACGCGTGTAGTTATTAAGATAGAGGATTTAAAACTAGCTTTAAAGAGCTAAACTCTTTTCCTAATTCCTTATACTAGTAGGATAAGGTAGGAGTGTAGTAGAAGACTCTAATCCTTATAGTTGCTTTATATGTTTATTATAAAAGTAGAGAGAAGAAAGTAAATAAGTTACTACTTATAGTGATAGGTATCCTAAGTAATAGCCTATTTATAGAAGAATCTTTATAGAAGACTGCCTTTTTAGTAGGGTTTTATAACCCTTAAAACGCGGTAAGATTGTAGTGCAGTTAAAAGGAAGAGATGCTACTATAGCCTCCTTTTTAGGTGCTTCTTCTTCTATAAAGACTTCCCCTATATTATAGTTGCTTTTATTTATACGGTCTTCTAGTCTAATCCCCTTAGGATTTTGTATATAAAACCGTTTCGACCAATTCCTATATAGGGTGCCTCCTATTTTAGTGTTATTAAGGTTCTTAATTTTATAGAACCTTTTTTTTAATAACCTTTTAATCCGGAGGGGGCCCTGCCATTTTAGCTGTAGCTTTTGCCATTGCGATATATCCTTTGCCTTCTTCGCATCCTATACTAGCATAAGCTCTCTAGGCTTAAGCTTACTTTTATAGGTATTCTTTATCTTATTAAAGTATTCTTTATTGGCTAGATAATAGCTATATACCCTTTTCTAAGCTTCTTTATTATTTATTTCTTATTATTTAAACTGTTTTATTCTTAAAACGATTAGTTTCTCTATTATTCTTACCTTATTTTATAAAAGCGTCTACTATATAGGGAGGTAAAGGTTAATTAGGAGCATATGTTCTTGTCTATAAAGTATTTACACTAGCGTTATTTCTATTATCCCCTTAACTATTATTTAGTTAGCTAAAAGTACTTTTATTAGATTCTATACCTAGTTACCTCCGTACTTTACTAACGCTACTATTAAAGGTTAATTTCCTCTCTTAATTAGGCCTTGTCCTTATAGATAGTAGGCTAATATAACCACTTAATAAATTCCGTATGCTTTTATAAAAGCGGTTATTATATCCTTATTTCCTGGTCCTCTATTAATAGAAAGTTATTTAAACACCCCCTATCTATAGATAACCTCTTTTTATAGGAATTTTGCTACCGCTTTAGATATTGTATTTATTAGAGCTCTTGCTTCTAGCTAGCCTAAAAGATACTCTCTAGCTACTACTAGATACTACTTCCCTGATTTGGCCGTTAGTATATATATAATATTTATTAAGACCTATTCCTAAAGGGCGGCTATTTAGGTTAGATATAAGGCCTCCTCCTTTAGCCTAGGTAAGTACTTTTAGCACTTAGGATACTCTCTTATATATTTCTTAACCGTTTTATAGAGTCTGGGCCACCAATATCGTGCTAATACCTTTATAATATTCCTTCCTTCCCTTAGTGCCCGTTCTTATTATATATCTCTTATACTACTTTCTTCTAGTATTCCTTAACACCTATTACTCTTTATAATAGTATATTCTTACTTATTCTTCTAAATAGGAGTTAATTTTTAATCTTAAATTTAACTGCCTTGCGTTTAAAGCTTTTAAACTCTTTTATGTTATTTCTTAAGGTCTTTAGAGTGTTAATAGCTATTGTGCAATCTTTTAGTATTCTTTAAAGTATATATTATTAAGCGGGCTGACGTTTAGATCTTTGTTTTATAGTATTATTAAATATACCTAAGCTCCCGATCTATAAAGTCTTCCAGGTCTTCCTTAGGCTTATTCTTTAGTTCTCCTTTTTATACAGGTCGCTAAAACAAACTATTTGCTATGCTATTTTTCTTTCTAGGTATATGTCGTATATTGAAATCCTATAGCTAAATCCACGCTAACTAACGGGTTATTAGCGATCCTAGTAGATCTGTTACTAACCTATTAAGCTAGGCCACTAGGGTATTAGTATCTGTTTTAACTGTAAATTGCGCTCCATATAGCCAGACTTGAAACTTCTTAAACGTATAAAGTAGAGCTCTACACTTAAGCTTTCTAGAGTTATACTTCCGTTCTCCCTTTAACTATATTCCGCTCTTAAACCTATATAGGTGGAATCTATCTTCTTTATTAAGTTGGTTTAATATTACTCCCTATTTAGTACCGCTTAAGTCTACTATTAATATAATTTCTCCTGCCCTAGGCGAATAGTTAATTTGGATTAGCGCTAGTGCTATAGTAATGGCTGTCTTTAAAGTCACTATTGCTTATAACTGCTCTAGTCTTTAGTAAAATACTACGCCTTCCTTAAGCAACCGAAATAGAGGCTCCGCTGTAATAGAAAAGTCAAATAGTTATATATTAATTAGTGTTATACCTTATATAGATAGTTAACTTACTAATTAAATAGAATACTAGAACTAGATAGGAAGTCTATAAGATTAAGTATTAAGTGCAGCTCTATTAAGTAAGGTATTAATTAGTATTGTCTTAGGCTTATCTGTATTAATATTGTTAAGGCCTTCTACTATAGGAATACGCCCTTATAGCTTTGTATTAAAGCTATTAATAAGTAAATTATAGTAAGCTAGTTGTTTTAGAATTCTTTACTTTTTAGCTTTAAAAGGTTCTAATTATAATAAGGTTAATTTAGAAGGTAGCTTTATAGGCTGTCTTTCCTTTAAACCCCTAGAGAGCCTCTAGGTTTTAATATTAACAATATCCTTATAGCTAAGGTGACTCTTTCGTCCACTAGGCCGCCTTATAATAATAGTTAATAACTTAAGTACAAGATAATATATATTAGTAGCTGCGTTAGCTAGCGTATAATATGTGCTATTAAACTAGCTAAACGCGTCCTCTATAGTATACCGTAGCTCTAGGTAGTAACTAGCGGTAAGTAATACTTAAGTAAATAACTCTGTTATATCTAAACTGGTTTACCGTCGGCCTTAAAGAAGAAGCTTAAGAATAAGGTTGTGATGTTTGTTAAGTTAATTTATCTTAAACTAACTATTTTACTAGCCTCTATAATTAACTAATATGCTAGTAAGTAATAATCTTTAGAGGACTTAATCTGTGGCTTTAATTATAAGTAATCTAGTAAGATATAAAGCCAACTATGTATATTAACTCTTTATACTACTAGTAAAGAGAAGATAGTAGTAAATAATTACCTGTTTAATAAGCCTAATATTAGCATACTTAATAGCAAACTTTAATGTAAGGTAGACCTCTATATCTTGTATAAATTGAATATGGTTTTAGAACACCTGATTAACTAGTTTATTACTATAGGACCGTTAGCTAGGCGAGAAGAACTCCTCTTAAATGCGCTATAAGGTAGTAAGGAATTTTACTCTTACTACTGCCGTTTTATTACCTCTTTTAATATCTTGTCCGGTAATCTAATTATTAACCCCCTTATTACCCTAGTTCTTAATATTTAAGGAAGAAGACTAAGGAAGTAGGCAGTAATTTAGGCGTTAAAGGACTTAATTGCGAATTCCTCTTTATAATAAAACGGCGTCCTATAACCCTAATGCGCGCTAAGGTAGACCTTGCTATAATCCAATGATTTAAAGCAGTTGGATGGTCCGCTATAAATATTGTATATTATATTTATATAGTTAGTTCGCTAATGGAACAATCTAGCTATAGGAAGAAACTATTTTAGCTGTTTGTAGTGACGCTTTTTAAAATAGCGCTCTTGTTATATAGATTGGAGGAGGTCTATAGTCTTCTAATTGCTATTAATTAAGACTAATTTACTATTGTTAAAGGATTCTTCCTTATACCCTAGATGGCCCTTTTAAAACCCGTATTTACTATTATTGCTACTAAATATATTCCTAAGAACACTATACGTACTCTTTAAAGTGCCCTTATTCTCTAGAATTAGACCTAATATAAAGTAGCGTAGCTTTTATGGAAGGAGACAATTTATAATAGGCATACTGGGCCAGAAGTCTACAACAATATTAAGCTTTTTAACTTTTAGTATTTATAAGGGCGCGAAGAGGCTTCGGGGCAGATTTGAAGGAATGATATAATTTCTATCTAAATCTACAGGTATAGCTCTTGTAGAGAATAAGACGTTACGTAAAGAAGAGAAAGGAATAACAAGAGAATTATATAATTAAATAGTTAGGGGCTTAGTAGTTAATGCGTGCGTATATACGCACGCGGTCTTTAACGGACTTTAGTAGAATTTAATTAATCTAGTAGAATTTGGTTAAAGCGTTGGAATTTATCTATTAAGTGTTTCACTAAGATATTTCTACTGTAACTAGGCTAGTCCCGTTATAGTACCCCCCTTTTAGCTAAACGTCCAAATAATTTAATTTTAGTTAAGACTTTATAACTTATTGCGTGTTGTGTTTTCGCGTCGGGTGGTAGTATAAGATTTTGCCAATTCTATTGTTAAATGGGCTAATTAGGATTTTCCATCCCCGGGATGGAAAATTACTATTAGCTTACAGTCAACTGCAAAAGATCGTTTAATCGCTTAAGCTCACCAACAGCCGGCATTTGCACCCGTCAAAACAATATACCCTATATAGCCCCCTTAATATAGCTCTATATTTTATAAATAGAGCTCTATTTTATAGCTCTATTCTAGGGCTATAAAATAAGCTGTTATTAATATAACTTAGGGCTATTTTAGTAGAGTTGTAGGGGGTACTTATTTTAGAGGTAGAGGTGTCGGATTAGTTAGCGTAGAGCCTTAATTCAAGTTTTACAGCCGTTCTATATAATTCCACCAATATTAGTCTAATCTATCTAAATAAGGGCTTATTTTATAGCCCTAGGATAGAGCTATAAAATAGGCCTCTATTTATAAAATATAAAGCTATATTGGTGGGGATATATAGGGTATGTTGTTTTGACGGGTGCAAATGCCGGCTGTTGGTGAGCTTAAGCGATTAAACGATCTTTTGCAGTTGACTGTAGTTAAGGCGGTAAGTAGAACTAACATCTTTGTAGTAGGTCTTAGTAAGGCGGATCTAACTAATTAGACAACTTTAACCGGCGGTTAAAGTTCCTTAATATCTTGTGTGTTACGTAATTGTATTATAAATGTCGTAATATATTTTAAGTTCTTTTTAATTTTAAGCTTCCTGCTATTATATTTCGTGTATTTATATTAGGTGGCAATTATTTGCTTTTATATTATATCCATCCGGCCAATGTAGGCCGTAAAGGATAGTCCTTATAGAATTCTTTTACTAGGGAAGGCGTATCGGTCTTAATTTACTTCTAAGGTTCCCAGGTTTATATCTTATATCCTTTCCATTTAATAAGAAGTTTAAATTATTTAGACTATATCTTTTATTATATATTATTAATTAAGTTAATAAAGTAAGAACTGTTACTGTTGTTAACAATTATAGGAGATCGTAGTGGTCCTTCGCGAGTTATAGGTTTACCTTTTAAGGGTTATAGCAAGTTTACGTAAAATATTAGATGTATTTTTATTTTAGTTGGCAGTTTAAGCTTATAAGCGTACGGGCTTAGTTTCTTCTTAATTTAGTATAGGCCCGCAAACTTCTAGTCTAGTTTCTTTAAGGGTTATTAAGTCTTTAGGTTTTATATATTTAGGTAAACTATATTACCTTCCTTAAAGTTCTATACGGAAGCTCGTCCTTTATTTATATGCCATTTCTATACCATTTAAGCGTACGCTAATTTACTTCGTAATAGTTCCGTTAACTGCTTTATTTAATTAATAAGTTAAATTCTCTTAATTATAGGTCCTATTATATTAATTTTGGGTTATAGTTTAAATCCAAGTTAAGGGTCTTATCTATAGGTTATGTAGAACGGCGTCACGCCTATTAATTTGTTTCTTATATTATTTGCAGTAAACTTAACTAAAGGTAGCTACTTTTCCCAATTGTTTTGCAGGTAGGAGCAGTATATTTATAGGTATTATTCTATAATCGCGTTCGCAATTTTAGTTTAACCGTTTATCTCTAGATAAAATATAGTTAAGAGTTATATTTATATGCTTAATTATTTATATAGGGCTTGCCAGAAGTCTAAAATAAACTAGCTTCCGCGGTTAGATATTATTAAATTAGGAAGTCTATATAGCTTAAAGACGTGCTTAATAAAATATTCAGCTATTAATATTACATTAATTAAGTCTATAGAAATCATATATCGTATTTTTATAAGATAGTTAATAACTACTATAACATTTGTAAACCTATTACTATTAGGCAGGTTAATTATAAAGTTAATTAAGATATTTCGCCATCTTTATATTAGAGTTGGCAATAGTTAAAGTACTCCTTACTTCTTTATATAAGAGGTCTTCCTATATATGCACATTCTGTATACTTAAATATATTTTTATATATAGTTGTATATTATAGGCCAGTAATATACTTATTAAATAATTTTATAGGTCTTTATATAGCTAGGATACCCTACTATAGGAGAATTATATATAAATTTAAGTATCTTAAATTATAAGGGTTTGGAATTTAGGACTACTATCTTCTATTAATAGTATAACCGATTATTATGGATTTTGTATTTAGCGAGTATAATATCCTTATATTACCATTTCCCTATTTAAATTGCTTTTATTATATCTACTATTTAGGGGTCGTTCTTATATTTGTACTCTATTAATTTATTAATTTCTATATCCTACTTATTAATTTCTAATTAATTTCTATTAAGCTCCACGTCTAAAAATATAGGGCGTAATTTTTTAAAGCATTTAGGGGGCAGTAGAATTTGTAATTAATTTATAATCCGTTTATTAGAGGCATTTATAGGTAAGTCCTATAATTATTATATTAATAAGTTAGGCTTTTAATTAAGTTTGCTAGGTCGGTATATAATCTTAAAGTTAAATTATAAAAGGTATTCAGCCTAATAAATTTAGCGCTATATTAATTGCTTTATAGTTATAAAGTACTATAGGTTTTTATAGTCTGTTAATACGTATATTAAAAATAATAATCCTTTAAGTTTTAGGCGCTATTATTTAAAGCATCTAATAATTATAAGTAGTTCCTTATTATATATCTTATAGTTTAATTTAGTAGGGGTAAGTTTCTAAAAGAAAAAGGCTACTAGGCATAGCTTACCGTTCTTATTATATCGCGATAATATTCCTCCTAGTATATAATTAGACAAGTCTATTTTAATAATATATTTAAGGTCCGGATTAAAGTAGGTAAGAATTAGAGCAGTTATAAAATAATATTTTAGGTTATTAAAAGCTTATTTATATTTAGTAGTGTTCGTACTAACTTAATAGCACGAGTGAGTCGTATCCACGGGCACGAAATACATGTAGTATTGTATGCTTGTTTGGATAGTGACTGTTAATTATATAAAGTAGACTACGTAGTCTATATACTGATGCACCTCCCCCCTAATTAGTTAGTGCTTTATAAGTGCACCAGACGCGTAAGCGAGTGGTTAGTGCACTGAATGCGTAAACGCGTACCTAGTGTACCAAACGCGTAAGCAAGCGTTTAGTACAATAGGTGCTGTAATTATATACTAGCAGTACTTAAAAAATAAAACTACCTATATATAGCCTCTGTAATTGCTTTAATAAAACCATAGAATATAAAGGAAAATATATAGGAAATCTCCCCTAAGGTGCCGTCTAGGCTGCCTTCTAAACGGTACCTTAAGCTGGCCGTAAGTCCTACTTATAGTCCGTAAAATAAACCGTACGGCCTTTTAATAAGCAGTAGATGAGCTATAAGTTAGATTTTAAGGGCCGCTAAGGCGCTAGTGCTAAGCGAGCTAATGGCGATTTTCCATACCCGGTATAGAAAATCGTAATTAGTTAATTTAACCACTATAGCAGAATATAGTAGAATTTGGCAGGTTATATAAGTCTACTAAGTTTTATTATAGCTTTCCACCGTTTTTCTACCTAATAGCTTACGGTCCGTAGAATAGGCCGTATAATAAGCCGTATGGCCTTCTAACGGGCCGTAGGCGTACCGTAGGTACTCCGTTAGTCCTATTCTACCTATTTTATAACTTTTAGGTTAAGCTTATTTGTATTAATTAGGGTTTTAAGGGCTTAATACGGATTTACCTTAGTTATAGCGTCCGCTAGGTTATCTCCGCTGCTAATCTATTTAACCTTTATAATCTTACATCGTTTATAGGCCTAATATAAGCACATTAGGTTAACTATAAGCCTCTTCTTTTATATTGTACCTAGTTTAACTAGGCAGTTATAAAGGGACTTTAAATTAGTATATAAAACTAGGGGTAACTACTCTAGTTATAGAATCTTCTAGACCGTTAATTTAATTGCGGCTGCTATATTAAATCCATAAGCTAGTATATATAGTTTAGAAGCTAGTATACTACGGGTTACTTATTTATACTTAATTAAAGACCAGTATAGTATATTTATGTCCTAATTATAGTCCGTAAGTATAATTATAAAGCCAATTTATAATAATAGGTCTTTATTATTAGTAAAGGAGGCGTCCGTAAATGCTAGTAAGCTAAGGGAACTTAGGTCTAGTGGTATAAAAGTAAGTCCCCTTACTATATTGTTAATTTGCTACTAAATACGCTTATTAAGCTACTTAATATTTTTTTCTTACGGATCTACTGCCTGGGCCGTAAAGGATAAGTTATAGGTAAATTTGGGTTGGCAGACTGTGGTAATATAGGCGCCTCTTATACGCTATGTAGCGTATTAGTCCTTTATATTTATAGTCTTATAGGTCTTTTTATAGGAACTAGTAAGGTCTATAGGCTTTACTATAATAAGCTTTAGGTTTTAAGCTTAGCGTTCCTAGGTTAGCTAGATTAAGTTACCCTTTTATATAATTAAGCCTCCGTTAAACTTAATTGGAGTCTACTTAGTTAACTACTTTTACGGCTTTACCAGGAACTTAGCTTCTTATAGTTTAGTCTCTTTAGTGTCCACAAATGTCCGGTCTACTAAGAAGAGGGTATTATCTGTTTAGAGTTTAACAATACTAAGGCCGTTTGATGGGCTGTATAGGAGGTAGGGGTTATAGGTTAACTATTCTATTTTAAGTTTACTAACGTGGTGCTAGTAGTATATCTTAAACCAATAGTTTCCGGCTTCTAGTACTCCGTAAAGAGGTTTTACAACCTATAAAATTATTCCTGGTTATAGGTTAAGCTTATAGGGTAGTCGTATAAAGATATCCCTACTTAAGTAGGTATTAGACTGCATATAGGCTTATAAGATATTCCGTAAGTAAAGGGCTACAAATTTAGTTTGCTGTAGTCTAGGCGTAAGTGTGAGTATAATCCGTTAACTAACCCGTTAAATTATAGGCGATTATATAAGGACTAGGTCCTTTCCCTAGTCGTTATAAGCTTATATAATAAGCCTTAATTTCTTAAAGGCTTTATTAGTACTAAGGTGCTTAATCTTATTAACGAAGCGTAAGTTAAATATACGGACGCCTTATAGAACGTCTCTCTCCATTATAATTGTAAAGACACCCTTTTTAAGTAGTTTGTTAATCTCTTTACGCTATAAGTCCGTAAAAGGGGTTTTCTATACTAGAACTAATATATTTATAGGCGGAGATTGCTTTACGGATATGCCTATAGAGGTTAAGTGGTTCTCTATTACGGGATTCTTATAGGGGCGTCCTCGGCCACGCTTTATAGTAGGTTTAGTAGGTTTAGTGGGTTTCTAGGGGACCTCTAGGGTAGGCAAGGGTGCCTCTAGTTTATCTAATTCGGTAGTTATTTCTGGTTTATCTAGTTTAGCAGTTGCTTCTAGTTTATCTAGCTTAATATTATAGGTGTTTTTGGGCCAAAAGTAGGGTTTTACGGACGTGCTTCTAAAGCTAGTTAGCCCGCTAGAAAGCTATACGCAGCACATCTTGTTTTCTACGGCTAGTAGACGGTAAGGTCCATTCTAACTGCCGCTTTTACGCTATATAAGAACTTCAGAGTTAAGCGGGAGGTTATGTACTAAGGTTGTATTAGGTCCGTTGCGGTAGTATAGGGCGTTATTAATAGTTTATTTAGCCCGTAATTTAACTATTTCAGCCATTACCTTCCGTATTATAGCTACTTGTTCTATAATAGACGGGGTAGGGGGGCCTAGGTTGCTTATCCTTAGGTAGGCTCCGTAAACTAAGAGGGTAGGTACTAGTTTATTAGGGCTAGCGGTGTTATTAATGGCTTTTACGGCCATCTGTAAAGCTAGTTCCTTTTAGATATCCTTATACTTGTCTATAATAATCTAATAAGCTTTCCGTAGAGCTAGGTAAGCTTACTTAATAAGCCTAACGGACTAATACGCCTTAATTAGAACAGCTTTTGTTAATATAGCCATGGCCGTAGTATACTGCTAGAATTTCTTACTAATAAAGTTCCTACTAGCGTCGTAGGTAATATACTTAGGAGGTCTAACGTACGTATCAATCTAGTAGGTCCGTAAAATATCCTAAGTATACTTTGCGGATATATTTTACAACTAACGGGCGGCTTAGTAGCGGGTTGCCTTATTAATTATATATAATACTGGGCTGCCGTAAATATATATAATGTCTATGTATACTAAGTGGTTAAAGTTAAGGTCCTTATAAAGAGTGAACTTAAATCGGCCTAGGGAACGTCCGTATTTCTAGCAAAAGGAGTAGTATTTAGTTAGGTAATTAACTGCCTTTTTGTTAATATTATCGTGTCTAAAGCGTTTAAGGACTCTATATAGCTTTTCGGCTAATAGGTGGCTGAAACGGCGGTATAGATAGTGGATCTTCGTACTGGTAAGGTAGCACGGGTTATAGTTAAAAGATTCCTAAATATAGGTCCGTAAAGTCTCTCCCTATATAAGGAACGGGTGTCTAAATCGTTATATAATTGGCAGGGTAATATACTTGCTTCCTAGGGTAGTTACAGGGCCGATTAAGGTATCCGTAATATTGTTATAGTAAACCTATAACCTATCTATATCCGTAAGGTAAAGTAAAAAAGGGGTGTCTGCTTTTACTATATGGAAGTTAACTAGGCTAATTAGGGTCTTAACTACAACTAATTTAATTAATGCAGTTAAGCTAATGCCGAATTGGACGTTTACAGCCCTAGTTTACGTAATATTAATGTCCGTATTATTATTTACGGTGGTCCTATATATAAGGTATTATCTATAGCCTATAGTGGACTTCTTAAAGGCGCCTGTATTAATTATAACACTGTAGAATTTCTTAGGGGTATAGCGTTTTATAGTGATATATATAAATAGGTCCTGCTTGTAATCTATAACGTTTATAATAGGGGTACTTACGGAATAGTTTTTAGGCGTAACTAAGTATATAAAGGAACGGTTGGCTAATACGGTTGTAATATTAAAGGCTTAGCTGTCCGTAAAAGGTCTAAAAGTAGTTAGGAATATCTCTAGGGTCTCATATTTCTAGTTATTTAGGTTAAAGTTAATTATAAGGGCTTCTATTAACTTATTAGGGGGCTCCTCTTCTTTCTCTCCTTTATATTCTAAGATAAACTGGCTAATCCGTTTATTAAATATCTTTTTAGACCTATTACGTTCTTCCTAGGTATGCCTTATAGACTAACATCCTTCCTTACCACACATAAAGTATTTCTAGCTTATTTGTCTACGGGGGTATACTTTTATATGGGAGTTACTATAGGGGTTACAGGTGGGACTTGGTTAGTATAAGTGCTGCTAGCGGTAATAGCGGTCCGTAAAGTAGACGTCTAAGTCTATCTATAGATATTAAATATCTGTGGCGAAGGCTTAACTGCTACCTAGTGGGTTTAAAACTTTGTACGTTATAATAGAGGAGCGTAGGTTATTAATAAGGCCAGCTAAGGTATTTATAGGCTTATAATAGGTGTACTTATAAGGCTCTACTTCCTGGTAAGCTGTAATAAGTTTATTATATAGGAAGTCGTCTATTTAAAGCTTAGCGTTAAAGCTGTGCTATAGGTGCCGGAGGTCTTTAATAAGGATTTACAGACACTTTATAGTCGATTTTTTGGTATTCTTATTAATTACGGTCTATAGCTTAGTCGCATTCTATTGGGTAAGGATATTACGCCTATATTCTGGTCCTTTAAAGTAGTTACGGGTAGCTTTGTATAGCTTATTAAAGGGGACACCAAGGGGGTTACTCTTAAGGTTAGTGTAGTAGTAGTTAAGTGCTAGGCCGCGCAGTATGGTAGAGTAGGCTTAGCTAAACTCTTATTTAGGAATATCAGCCTTCTAGCAGAGGTCCGTAAAGATAGTTAGTTTAAAGTTAAAATTATCATTTTCACCGCTATACTTAGATTTGTCAATATAGAGCTTAGCTAGGTTAGCTAGCTCTTTACTATAAGTCTTTACTTAGGTAAGTTACGGATCTATAACTTATAGATCCGTGGCTTGCGGATATATGGCTTATAGATCTGTAACTTAAATAATAGGGGTAATTTGGTCCGTATTTTAGTTTATAGGGGTATTATAATCCGTAACTTAAGAGTAGGGTATATTTTAGCTAATAAGGTTAAGTTTAAAGCAGCTTAGGTTTATAGAATAAATTTAGTTAAGTGGGTTAGGTATAAGGCTAGTAATTATATTAAGTTTAAAAGAAGTAAAGAGTTTCTTAGTTTCTTGGAACTGGTTTAGGATTTCCTCTTTAGTCTATTCCATTTGGTCCTTCTCGTATATTATATTATATAAGGACTATATAATAGTAACTCGTTTATTCCTTTTAACCTATATACCTTAGTTACGTAAAAGGGTTTATAGTTTATAAATAGTAACAAGGTTATAGGCCTTAAGAATAGCTTCCGTAAAGTCCGCAAAGTCTTCCTAGTATTACTCCTATAAGTCGTTATTTATAAGCTTAAAGTGTTTATATTTAAGGATTTTAAAACTAATATAATCGTTAATATTGTTTATAGACGTAACGTCAACTCCTTATCTCCACTTCTTTTAATCTTCGCTAACTTACTTGCTGATATCTACTATACTATAGTATAGTGTGGTGCGTAGCGGGTGGTAGCAGCTTATAACGGGTAGGGGAGGTTTTATAACAGTCCGTAAAATTAATTAATAGGTCCGTAATAGTTTATAGGAGGGTAAGAGGTTTCCGTAAAAGGTCTAAAGAGGTTTAAGGTTTAAGGGGGTTAAGGATAGGGGTTCTATATAGGTCTATATTCGCGTCTATAACTTCTAGTAAACCGTACTAAGACTTAAATAAGTATATAGAGTTGGAGATAAGTTTATAATCCCTGACTTCCGACCTTTTAGTAGGTTGTACTAGGAGTTTAAATAAGTAGTTACTGTCGTGTGTATCGCTNGGGGGGAGGTATTAAGTGATTACTAATCTGTGCGCGCTTACTAATTAGTGTTTATACTAACTTAATAGCACGAGTAAGTTATATCCACGGGCACGAAATACATATAGTATCGTATGCTTATTTAGATGGTAACTGTCGATTATATAAAGCAGACTACGTGGTCTATATACTGATGCACCTCCCCCCTAATTAGTTAGTGCTTTATAAGTGCACCAAACGCGTAAGTAAGTAGTTAGTACACTAAACGCGTAAACGCGTACCTGGTGTACCGAACGCGTAAGCACGCGTTTGGTACAATAGGTGCTGTAATTATATAAGTAGTCTATTTAAATCTTATATTCTTCCTTATTAAGTTTACTAATAGCTAAATAATTTTTAAGAAGTAATTAATAAATTAATGGTAGAAATTTGTAAATCCTAAAAATCCTTAGATATTTTATACACTACTAGGACTTTCCTAGTTTATAATTATAGCAATTTTCTTAGGGTCTATTTTAATTCTATTGCGGGATATAATTAGGCCTAAGTATATAACTTCGGATATATAAAACTTATATTTCTTAATATCGCATTATAAGCCCGCGTCTTATAGACATTTAAGGACTATTTAGACGTGCTTCTAATGCTTAGAAAGTAAAGATAAATAGATTAAGATATTATTAATATACGCGGTAATAAATATATTAAGGAATTCGCGAAGCGTATTATTAACGTATTATTAAAATATACTAGGACCGTTCTTTACGCTAAACGGCATTACTAGGTATTTAAAAAGTCCCTATTATATATAAAAAGCCGTATACTTCTTATCTCCTTCGCGAACACGGATTTAATTAAAGGCAGCAACTATGTTAAGCTTTATAAAGTATTATACTTTTACTAAGTGGTTAAGCGTTTCTTAAAGCAGAGGAATTAGATATTAGTTTTAAATTATAATTATATTTAGGGCTTAATAATTAATATAGAACCTTAAGCCTTCTTTAGGTTTTTTAATAAATAGTATAGGTAAGGTAAATAGTAATTAACTAGGGCGAATAAATCCTTTCTCTAGGTGCTCTTTAAGATATTATTATATTATAAGCAGCTCTTCTTATAACATACCGTATAACGGGCCAAACTTTAGCGTTATACTAGGTTTAAGTTCTATCTTAAAATTGTGCTTACCCTAATATAGGGGTAGTTAGTTTATAAATTGTTTCTTAAACGTATTAATTAGATTATAATATTCTTTAGGTATAAGAGGTTAGGGGTTAATATATTACTTTAGTTCTAACGCCTTTTTAATATCTTCTAGTATTATAGTAAAGATCTTATAGTTTTATTTTTTTACTAATAAATAAAAGGGTGCGGCTTATACTATATAAATTTTAAGGAGTTTTAATATATTATCTTCGCATTCTTTACCGCGATTAGCAGTTATAACCTTATTATATTAATTTAAGGTTTATAGTAAGGGCAATTTATATTATATTAAATTTAAATTTAAATAGTTATATATATATTTATAGGGTAAGTGGTATTTTAAGTAATAACTTTAGCAGTAGGTTATACGGAATTTCAGTATTTCTTTTACCTAACTAATTAAAGGGTTATGTCGTTTTAGCTATTTATATCTAAGTATTACCTTATAATGCTTTAAGGGTATTATAAATAGGGAAATGTATTTAAGGTATTCGCCTATCCGCATTTTTATAAGAGCGTAGTACGTTAGTTTACTATATATTAAAGGCTTACTATTAAAGCCTTATAGGCCTTAGGGCTTATTAAGTTTCTTTAAATTTAAGCGTTAAGTTTTCGCGTAGTTCGTATTAATAAAGCCTATACTAATAGCTCCGCTATCTATTAGAATTTATACCTCCTTCTATTTTCTAAGTATTTGAATTTCGCTAAGTATATTAAGGGAGTTATATTATATATTAGCGCTAGAAGAGCCTAGATACTTATACTCTTCTACCTTTTATCCTAAAGCGCAACTTAGCCCTAGGACGATTTGTTTTCTAAGTTAACTAAAGGTAAAATACTTTATA
Organism: Cenococcum geophilum 1.58; assembly: GCF_001692895.1. Classification (NCBI taxonomy): domain Eukaryota; kingdom Fungi; phylum Ascomycota; class Dothideomycetes; order Gloniales; family Gloniaceae; genus Cenococcum; species Cenococcum geophilum. Next base: position 287,262 of record NW_027137597.1, read on the forward strand.
GCGATTAAGTATAATTTATAAAATAAGTATAATTTAAGGACTAAGAAGAACTACGTTAAACCTTTTTAAAAGGGTAAGTTTGGCAATTTCTTTAAATATATCCCTTTTTACTATATCTAAAGCATTCTCTATTTACGGCTTATATTCTTTATTTATTAGTTCCTAAGGGTATTGTCGGTATAACTCTCTTTATCAACATGCACGAATATCACTTATAGTGGTACGTATGCGGTGTTGAAGTTAGTAGTTGGTTGTTATCTAGAAGTAAGGGGTTACTCTAAGGTCAGGTTAGCTAACCTCGCTATATAGTCTCGTAACCACGTTACATAATTAACGTTCCGACACTAAAGCAACTCTAAAAAGAAGGCTAATCTACACTTTAAAGTTAAGCCTATTTCTAGATTATTCGTAGCATATACGTAATAGCTAGCTCTCCCGTCTATAATACACAATAGCTATAACAGCGCTAGGGCGCGGCACATACCATATTCTGCCGACTTATCAATTTTCTACCAAATTCTGTTATATTACCGAATTCTGCCAAATTCTGCTATATTATAGAGTTCTGCCAAATTCTGCTATATTACCAATTTCTACCAAATTCTATTAAACCTAACTTCTACCAATTATATAACTTCCTGCCATCTTCTGCCGGTTATATAAGTTTCTGCTGTCTTCTGCCAGTTATATAACCCGCAAGCCACCTTCTATTACTCCTTACGTTCTACCTAACCTACAGCCTATATATCGACTTAGTTTGTGTTAATAAGTCGCTATAGGGCGATATAAGGCTTCCCCTTAGTCATCGCGTCCGTAGGGTTAGCTTCGCCATCAATTTATTTAACCTCTGTAATCTGCCAACGTTTATAGGCTTATTATAGGCATATTACATTAATTATTAATCGCTTCTCTTATGTGGTTCCAAGTTATATAAGACAGTTGTATAGCGACTTAGAATCGGTGCAAAGTATAAGCGGGAGGTTGGTCTGTAGGACCTTATCTACCGTAGACTTAATGGCGATGGCGATATTAAAGCCGTAAGCTATTCTGTAGAGTTTAGAGGCCAGAATACTTCTAGTGACTCTTTTACACTTAATTAAGCTCTAATGGACGATATTGGCCTTCTTAGTTGCGTTAGCTAGTACAATAACATAGCTAATTTGCGAAGATAGGTCCTTATTATTGGCGAAGGAAGCGTCTATAAATACCAGGAGTTGTAAGGTGTTAACGTCTAGCTTGATGAACTTTAGGCCTCTATTTACGTTCTTAATCTACTAGCTTAATTGCTTATTAAGACTCTTTACATTATCTTTAATTAGGTTAATTACCTGGGTAGTAAAGGATAGGTTAAATAAGGCCTCTAGCTGATAAACTAAGGTAATATAGGCTCCTCTAGCGCGTTAAGTGATATACTAGTTCTTTAGCATAAGTAGGCTATGCGTAACTCCTCTAGAGCTAGTGCTGTCTACTAGCGTAGTGTTAACTATACTAAGGTTCTCACACTGGCGCTTTTACGTTAGCGTAATACTCCCGTTTTATATTAATTAAATAAGTCCTCTATTAAACTTAATTGGTATATTAGCGGTTAGTTGCTTTCGCTCCTTAGCTATAAATTCGGCCTTATATAGTTCGCTTTGTTTAGCCTCTATAAAGGTGTTATCTATAAGGAATAGTATATTATTAGTCTATAGGCCAACAATTCCAAAAGGCTTATTGCTGTAAAGTAAGCAAGGGTTATACATGGACTGGTTCATTCGCAGCTAATTGACGTAGTATAAATAGTATGTCTTAAACCAGTAGTTTCTAGCTTTAGGTACTCTATAAAGTGGCTTTATAACCTTTAGAACGGAGTCCGTATTAATTCCCAATTGTTTATTTAGCTTATGTGGTGGTTATATATAGAACTCGCGGTTTAGGTTCGTAGTAGACTGGACGTAGGCTTATAAGATATCTCGGAGGTAAAGTTATATCTATGGTAGTATAGCAGCAATATAGAGAATCAGTCGCTAGCTAACTCGTTAAATTGTTAGTGACTAAGTAAGGACTAGCTCTTTCTTTAAGTCATTATAGGCCTATACAACAAGTCGTAATTTCTTAAAGGCTTTATTAGTTCCCTTATTCTTAATCTTATTAACAAACTATAAATTAAAGAGTCTAACCCCCTTTGGTATATTGTGCAGCTTAATAATCTTAAAGACGCCTTTCTTAAGTAGGCCTATAACCTCCTTTTGTCATAAAGCACTAAATTAGGTGTTGCTATCGTTTTATAAGTAAATAGTAGTATCAGCCGTATCTGTGGTATCATCGTCCTATAGGTAGATAGCGATATTAGCGATATCCGCAATATCACCTATAAAAGCGCCTATATCTATCGTAGTATCCATAACAGCTATATCTGCAACAGCTATAAGCAATAGGTATTTACAGGGGCGACCTCTACCTCGCTTTAGCAGTGGCTATAATTCAGCCTTAGGTAACGATTAAGGTTCGGCTAGTAAAGGTACTAGTTTATCTAATTCAGCAGACTCTCGTGGTTTGACTAAGTCTTATAGGTCCGGTAGGTAAGATTTCACAACCATAAAGCGGAAGGTTATAGGCCTATTTGGTAGCTTTACGGTATAGGTCTCGCCGTTAACGGTGAGTAGTATATATAGTCCGTCCTAATAACTACTTTAGCTAGTATTACCTTCTCTTTAGACTAAGATAGGCGAACTAGATAGGAGGCCGTAAATAGCGTTAGTTTATAGTCTATTTCGCATATTAAGAGCGTTAGCAATCTATTGTTCAGCTTATAACTTCTAGATTTCCACCATTGCTTTCTTAATGGCCGCAGCTCGCTGTATAACTGAAGGTAATAGCGCGTCCAATTTAACTATTTAGGGGTAGGCTTTAAAGACTAGGAGTATAGGGACTAGGCCTTTTAGGCTAGCCGTGTTATTAATAGCTTTAAAGGCCATTTATAGGGCCATCTCCTTGCTAATTTCAGGGATTTCAGTTGTAATGATTTAGTAGGCTTGTTGTAGCGGACTATAGTAGCGTTCTACCATTCCAATGGAATTGTGTAATTTGACTAGAACTAACTTTATAGTTACTCCTATAGTAGCAGCGTAGTATTTAAACTCCTTATTAATAAAGTTCTTCCTAGCGTCTGTAGTGATTAAGTCTAGTAGTCCTAAATAGCTATTAATCTAGTACATTTATAGAACGTCCTAAGTGTACTTAGCGCTGATATCTCGTAGCTATCTACTAGCTTAAAATTAAGTTGCTTTGTCGACTATATATAGTAGGGGGGAGCCGTTAATATATATAATGTTAACAATAATATTATAATTAAAATTGACGTCGTTTTATAAGGTGAAGCGAAATCTACCTAGAGATCTGCTAAACTTCTAGCAATAGTAGCAGAGTCTAGTTAGCTCTTTAATAGCAGATCTATCAGTGTTATAGCTGTGGCTAGTTTTATTAAGAAGCTTTTATAGTTTATTAACTAATAGGTAACCAAATTGACGGTATAGGCGTTGTAGTTCTACGTCGGTTAAATAGTAAGGGTTTGTATTAAAAGACTTAACGAGATAAGACTATAAGGAGAAGCTTTATAAGAGAAATAGGTGGCCAAATCATTTAACCACTGGCACCTTTTTGGTGCGAGTAATAATGACGTTCTTTAGGTTATCGTATTTAATATAGAGTCTATCCATATCTGCTAAGTAAAGTAGAAAGGGAGTATCTGCTTTAACGATATGGAATTATACCTTACCTATGGGGCTGTTGACGTCTATAGTTCCAATAAACGTAGAGGCTCCGATCCCGAATTGGATAGTTACTTAGCCCTTAGTTAACATATTAAGACTTACGGACTTATCTACGGCCTATAGAGCTTAGAATTAACCATAGCTAGCTATAGACTTGCGTAAAGCAGCTATATTAATTATAATTCCTATAAAGACCGTTGAGGTGTACCGTAACGCTATAGCTGTAGCCGTACTATAGGCAAATGGGTCGGTCTCCGTGTGAGGCTCCATAGTAGACTCTGTAGTAAGTATTAAAGCCATAAGCAGGTGCGTATAAGCCTTATTAGCTAGCTCTACGCTTATAGAGGTTGCTTTCTCTATAGTAAGCGTTCTAAAGGTAGTAATATAGGTAGAACTATTATCAGGTTCTCCAGCATCGCTCCTAGAGTCATTAGCGTCGTGTGTATAGGCTTTAAAGTCTAAGTTATCCTCTTCATCTCTTTTATAGGCAGCGACGTATTATTTAAAGTGGTTATTAAAGTTGCCCTTATTACGGCCCTTAATATTAATAAAACGTCTCTTATAGTTGTCTCTGGACCAATTACGCTCCTCCTTTATATATTTCTATAAACGGCAGTCCTCCCTCTTATAGACGTAGTACTTAGCCTTTAGTCTGCCGTTAGTTCTATAGGGGTGATTGCTACTATAGCGATTAGTGTTTTGGTCTCAATTCTGGTCATTTCAGTAGTAACATTAATCTGTAAAAAAGGCTTGGTAAGACGATCTTATTAAGGCCTATAGGGGGTATTCTTTTTCCTATGTAATAATAGAGGATTATAGCTTACTAATTAATTAAGAGAGGTCTTCTAAAGGGTTAGAGATAGCAATACGGTATATTGGTACTCCCTAGTAAGCAGTAACCAGCTTATTTATAAAAATGCGGTTTATACGGAAGTCTAGGTATAGTCTATGACGTTGCTTTAGCAGCTTATCTATAAGTAGTTAGAAGTTCTAATAGATTAACCTATTAGGGTTCTCGTTTATAACTCCTTAGAGGGTTATACTGTTCTACTCCGTAAGGTTCTTATAGTAGTATTCTGGCCCTTTAAAGAATTGTTGTATATAGTTACAGGCTTCTATAAAAGGTTTTAACTTAAGGTTACTATTATAGTAGTGGTCCTAAGTAAGCCCTTTTAGTATGCTAGGGAATGCTACTATATAGCCTTCTAGTGGTAAGCCAGATCCCTTACAGATATTGTAAAAGATGGTTAGCTTAAAGTTAAAGCTGTTATTAACTCTATTATACTTTTGGTCGTCTGTATAGATCTTTGCAATTATAGCCACCTCCTTACTATATCTAGGTCCTTGCTCTACACTAGGCACGGCTAGTTTAGGTAGTATATATATATATAGCTGCTATAGTTACTATAGCTGCTGCAGTTGCTACTCTCTTGGCTATAGCAGTTAGTCAATAAAAGCGTGGATTTAGTTGTAATTAGAGGATTAAGGACTAGGAGGGGTAGCGGGGGTAGTGGGGGTAGCAATTAGAGTAGCTAGCGGTGCTGTAATTAGAGTAGCTAGTAGTATAGCAGCTGGAATAGCTGGTGAAGTTAGTAGAGTAGCTGATAGTGGTAGTGGGGCTAGAGGTATAGTAAGCTTATCTAAGGTCGAATTAAGTTAGTCTTGCAGAGTTATTATAATTATTAGCTTTACCTCTGTAAGGGCCGTAATAAGCTCCTTATCCGTCTATTTATAAAACTCTTCTTTATTAGCAACGTCCATTAGCACCTTACTAAGGGAGTATCTCTTATCTTACTTAACAATATATACTCCTCTCTTAACTAGGTATTAACGGATTCCCATTTTAGTATTAGATTATACTTATTTAAAGGTCTCCAGCATAAAGTTCTTAAAGTCTTCCTAAAATACTGTCTATAATGCAAAGTCTATAAGGTTAGATCGTATATATAGGTGCATCTTGGTCTCTATATACTCCATTAGGTTATCATCTATAGCCGTTTCCAAGTTAATTCCGTAGCTATATTTAGTAATTCTTTCCTTCCAGTTAATTTCCATACTATCGTGTCTTGGTGTATGAGGGTAGGTATAAGGGTAGTTGTTAGGTTTAAGGTAAGGGTGTAAAGGTATATACGTGTCCTATTAACGAATCTACAGTTCTTGGACACTGTAGACGATTCTTAGCAAAGATACGGTCCTTTAGGCGATCTAACGCGTTAACAGTTAAGTTAATACGTGGTTTTAAGCTTTAAGGGTCCTCTAGGTGATCTAATGCATCAGTAAGCTAATACGTGGTTTTAAGCTTTAAGGATAATGTAGCTCTCTTTGAGTAAAGATACGGTTCTCTAGGCGATCTAATACGTTAGCAGTTAAGCTAATATGTGGTTTCGAGCTTTAAGGGTAACATAGTTTTCTCCTTTAACTAAAATAGGGCGATAGCTCTGCGATCTAACGCGTTAGCAGTTAAGCCAATATATGGTTTCGAGCTTTGCTATTGCGTATTTCCTAATCTATACGTCTACTAATTAGTGTTGGTATAACTCTCTTTATCAACGTGCACGAATATCACTTATAGTGGTACGTATGCGGTGTTGAAGTTGGTAGTTGGTTGTTATCTAGAAGTAAGGGGTTGCTCCAAGGTCAGGTTAGCTAACCTTGTTACGTGGTCTCGTAACCACGTTATATAATTAACGTTCCGACAGGTATATAGAATTAAGTAGTATTAAGGTCTATAGGGTTATATATAAGACTTTTTAGGTTTAGAGACGGGTTGCGCTTTAGGGTATATACCGGTTTTATAGAGTTTTAAACATAAGGTATAGTTAGCTTTAGGGAATAAGTCTATTTATTGTATTAAAGGTCCTTATTAATTCGTTAATATATTATAGCAAATTTGGGTAAATCCTTTAGTAGTTCTCTACCTACTAACTATACTCTAATTTTATCCAAAATAGCTTAACGGAGAATAGTAACTTTAGCGGCTTTATTCCAATCTAGTTTACTAATAAGGCCTAAAAATTCCGAAAAGAAGCTGGTAAAGTCTCGGTTTCGTTATTATAGGTTTTTAAGTTTAGTAACAGCTATATGTTCGCGGCTGGCGTTATTATACGTTCGTTTTAATAGAGAGATAAAGATTTTAAAATTAATAAAGGTGCTATTACGGAAGAATGGGTCTATAATTTATGTAGCGTCTTTACTTAAATAAGACATTTTATAGCTAATCTTGCTAGCTTTAATAGGGTATTAGTTATAGTTTATTAAAAGTTTAAGATAGAGCTTAGTTATAAAGGGATATAGGTTATTTTAATTTCTATTAAATATTAGAGGGTTAGGGAGCTTTTTAGATTTTATAGTAGGTACTAGGTTCGTTATAGGTATAGGTTAAGCTGCCGTTACTAGTTTAGGGTTTATATTTGGTGGGTTAGGTTTATATATAGTTATTTTAATTTTGTTTATAAGTGTTACTATTAGGGTCTTTAACGCAAGTACTTTAGCATTATAGAGTTCTTTACGTATTGCTTTAATTAATTACTAATACTAAGCTTCTAGTATAGTTTATTACTAGACCAAGGCATCTATAAAGGACTGTTGTATTATAGTTATTTATTCCCTAACTAGGGTTATAATAGTTAACGTGGCGGATTTAAGTTTGTTTACTATTTTAAGGGTATTAGTATTAACGCAACGTAATATAAGGGCGTAAAGAGGCTTTAGGGCAGATTTAAAGGAATAATATAATTTCTATCTAAATCTATAGGTATATCTCTTATAGAGAATAAGACGTTGCGTAAAGAAGAGAAAGGAATAATAAGAGAATTATATAATTAAATAGTCAAGGGCTTAGTGGTCGATGCGCGCGCACGTACGCACGCGGTCTTCGACGGACTTTAGTAGAATTTAATTAATCTGGCAGAATTTAGTTAAAGCGTCAAAATTTATCTATCAAGTGTTTCACCGAGACATTCCTACTATAACTGGGCTAGTCCCGTTACAGTATTATATACGTAATAGCCTTAGCAATTTAATATAACTAGCACTATTCCGTATAGCTGTCTGCTTAGTTGCTAGGATGATTAAAGATTACGCTATAAGTAAGCTATTCCGTAGGTTTAAGTATAAAAGTATAAAGACCGTTATATAGAAACTTAGGGTTAAGTATAAGCTTAGAAGTAGTAGCGGAGAGGTGCTTATTAGTATTTAGTATAGTCTTGTATTAAACCCTTTTATTCTAGTTAAAGTTATTATATATAACCGTTAGCTGGTTCCGGTTCTTTAAAGTAGTTGCCTTAATTATGCGCTATAAGAGAGCTACTATTTATTACACTAGTAGTGACTAAGAAGCCTTAAGTGCGCGATCTATAGCTAAGATACCTTAACTATGCCCTTTGCTTGTAGTGATAGAGGCGTCTTATTTAAACCCTTAAGTGTGGAAGTATATACCCTACTAACTTTCTCTAGTTCCTTTTATATTTTAGTAAGATTGGTATATAATATTATAACTTCTAACTTATAAAAAAGCGTAATATACCTTCTTTTAATACCTATATTGTGTAAATAAACCCCTAAAGTAGTATAGAACTGGTAGCTAGCTTAAGGGGCTTATATATTTATTAGGATTGCGTATACTATAAAGAGCTTATTATAGTAAGGCGTGATATTATAAGAATTGGCATATAGCCTTTACTAAACTAAAGCTATAAGGAAGCTCTATAGCGTTAAAGTAAGGCACTATATATTAGCAGTAATCGTATTAAGCTTAAGCTTTTTAACTGGTTTTTTAGCGTTAAATTATCTAAGCCTACTAGGAATAATAACTCTATTCTCTTCTCTTAGGCGTATAAAATCCTTTAACTCTTATTTTATCTACTTATATAGAGGTTTTTAATAGAGCCTTCCTAGCTAGCAATTACTATATACTATAAGCCGTTCCTTAACTTTTAGCTCTTTAAATATTGCTTTCTATAGCCTATTTATACGTTACTCTGGCGTATTATAATTAGAAGGGCTAGAAGCAGTTATATAATGCTTAATAAAAGTTATAATACCCTAGTGGTGCTTATATAGCTGTTCTAATATTAAGTTAACTCTTTTATATTTAGAATAAAAGACTTATAGTCCTTAATTTTTATTTAAAGCTAGCTCGTTAGTTTAGGTACTTTAGCTATAGTAGGAAGAGGGCGGCGGTAGTTGTGGGAGAGGTACGGCTGCTATAACTTGGGGGCGTTAGGTCCGATAATAAGATAATAAATTGGAATTGGGTCAATTAGGTAACGTAGTCTTCTTTACTAGGTTTAATTTAGTAATTCTAGCCATTAGGAATAGCTTAGGGAGCTATAGAAGTTAAGATAATTTGGCTTAAAGTAGGTATATATAGGCCTAAATGCCCCGCGCGGGACTAATAAAAATCCGAACCGTATAGACCTTCTAATGAAGGTCTTACTAAAAGCGGCTAGCGGCTTAGTAAGTAAGCCTTGGTAAGAAGGTCTGGGAACGAGATAAGTCTAGTACACAGTTCGGAAATTTATTAGTCCCTTGCGCCAATTTGTATATAATTCTTATATAAACTCATGCGCCATACTAATTTTTTAGCTATTAATTAATAACGAACTAACGCCTTTATAAATAATTGGCTAACGTTACGTTCTAGAGCTTTATAGGGCGATTTTAACGCTACCAAAGTTATTGCGAACGGCCTGGTGGTTACCGCTACGTTTCGCCTAAAATATTACCACTAAAATAGTAAACATTCAGCCAGAGCCACTAATTATTAATATTTATAGTAGATAAACACCTAAATAGCTAATATATTGTATCTAGATTAATTCTATACCTTATTACCTACTTTATTACTCCTCCGCTACCTGCACGAACGCCTACACAAACGCCTGCACGAATGCCTATACAAAGCTCTGGTCGAGGGTCTGCTTAAAGCTCTGGTCAAAGGTCTAGTCGAGGGTCTGGTCGAAGGTCTAGTCGAAGGTCTAGTCGAGGGTCTGGTCGAAGGTCTGGTCGAAGGTCTGCTCGAGGGTCTGGTCGAAGCTCTGGTCGAAGCTCTGCTCAAGGGTCTGCTCGAGGGTCTGCTCGAGGGTCTGGTCGAAGCTCTACTCGAGGGTCTGGTCGAAGTTCTGCATAAAGCTCTACACGAAGCTCTGCACGAAGCTCTACACGAAGCTCTATACGAAGCTCTACACGAGGCTCTACACGAAGCTCTGCGTACAAAGGCTCTGCACGAGGCTCTACGCGAAGCTCTGCGCGAAGCTCTGCGCGAAGCTCTGCATCGGGTCCCCGCTATATTCCCAATAGCCTCTGCCAAGTATACCCCTATATACACCTAGGTAGCCACCTTATTTTTTACCCTTCCTTCCTTACATCCTCCCTACCTAGGGAAACACCAGAACGGCAGCTAGTAGATAACCGTTACTAGAACTAGATAACCGGAGCTAGAGCTAAACGACTAAAGCTAGAGCTAGACGACCGCTACTAGAGCTAGATAACAACCGTTTAAATAACTAGCCAGTAAATACTATAAATGATTAAATTAATCGATTAAATTAAGGTAATATAGACAGGTAGGTATAAATAGGTAGGTATCAGAGGTCTGGGTTAGGCTTAGCATAACCTTAGGTTACACACAACCCCCTAAGGTCCGCGACATATCATCTAAATATTACCCCCCCCCCCTTTAGTGGTGGCCCCTACTTTTCAGACGCGTTTTTGAGGCCTAGGTTAGTACTAGGTTAGTATAGAGGTCCTTAACGCGCGCCCTTAACCTCATCATTGCCTTAACAATCCCATTTTCCAACCCTCTCTTGTCCTTATACCTACGCTAGCTCCTAGCTCGCGCGGGGCTTCTAATTTTATATAAAAAGGCCTACTGTAATTCTAATTCTATAATATAGAGCCCTCTTCTCCCTTTTCCTTTAATATTTACGCGTTCGGTAGCTCTATTTACCCATACCGCGCTTATACGTCTCCCCCCTTACCTCTTACAGATATAGAGTCTTTTAAGAATCTTCTTACCCTATAGTCCACTTTACGGTTAAAGGAAGCCCCCCTAGCCTCCCCCCCCTATAGCCTCTATAGCGAATTTAAGGCCCAAACAGCGCGGCTATAGGATATTTATAAGGCCTAGCGCTTAAAGAATACTATAAGGGCGTACGAGCTAAAGCAGAAAGAGTGGGAAGACTAGTGCGCGAAACTAAAAGGTAATACGGACGGCGCCCGGGTAATAGAAGATAAGCTTTACCTATTTCTAGAGTAGTAAGTTATTAACCAAAAATCATGGGCCGCTAGCTATTAAAAATAGAAGTTAAAATAAAAAGAGATATAGAAAGATAGCGAGCGAGTAAAGAAAAGGTAAAAGACGGCGGGAGGGCAGCTAGGGGGGAAGGCAGCTATAGGGGCAGCCGTAGGGGCAGCTGTAGGGGCAGCTATAGCCGTAGAGGAAGCTATAAAGGATGAGGAAGAGATATAGGACGAGGAGGCCCTAAATGCCCTATTTAACAAGATAGTCCGATACTTAGTTATAAATAGCTACCTCTTCGCTATTACTAAGCTTTATATATAGCAATTAAAAGGTAAGGCCTTATAGCCGCTATGGGGGGCGAAGCTTTTAGTAATACTAGACAGCGTCCGCCGTAATAAGGACTAGATTTAATGCGTTAACTTTATTAACTAAGGCCTATTTATAATTACTAGCGGCTATAATATTAAAGGGCTTAAAAGGGCGATTACTTAGGGCTAGGAGACGGGCTTTAAGATACTAGGTTTAGTTAAGTCTTACCTTTAAACTACGGCCGAGTATTTATTAGGTTTATATATTACTACTACTATATACCCTATCTGGTCTATACGGCTGCCGTTTTCTAACCCATTTCTTAGGCTATACTACCGTTACCTAGGGTAAAAGTAGATAGGATATTTAGCTTACTAACCTTGTCCTTATTAAACTAGAGAATAAAGGGCCTAAGCTAAATAAGCTAGCGCTATATATAATTATATTAATAATATAGGGGAAGTAGAACTAGTATGGTAAGGTTAAGTATATAGGCTATATACGGAACGCTAGCCCTATCCTCTACCCTCTCTTTATAATAGCCTTTTACTTCTTTAACTGCTAGGGTAAGAATAGTACTAAGAACTTCCCATCCTTTTAGTAGCTAGAGGACTACTATAACCTATATATTTTCCCTGGCAGTATTAAAGTACTATAATAGCCGTTAAGCTATTATACGCAGTTTAAATGGAATAAAAAGATATTCTAGGGAGTAAGGATTTACTTAAAAGAGAAGACCTATAGCGCCCGTAAGTAGAGCGTCTGGCACGCTAAGTTTAGCGGCGTTAAGGAGACCTAAATTAAACGGGCCAGACGCTAGAATATGGACGCGATAATAGGAGCCTACCTTAGCTACCTACCCTATATGTTTATGCGGTTAATTGCTAGCTTCCTAAAAAAAGGAAAGGGCTACTTTCTCCCCTATACGCGGGAGGTACTAGAGGAGGCCCTTTATTTAAAGATATAGCCTAAGACTAATATTTAGCTAAAATGTATAGAGACCTACTACCTAGATAGGGCTGATAATAAGGTTATATAGCTTAACCTTACGGGCTTAGAATTTCTACGCCTCCTCTATATATTTAGGGTAATCCTATTATAGGACTTAGTAATCCTACGTAAGCAGTTCCCGCTTTACCCTCTATAAAAGAACTCCCTCTTTAGCTGTAAGGAGTACTAGAGGTTTGCTATATAGGTAAAAAGCTTACTAGCTAACGTAGTTATGCTAAATAAGCTAATAATGCGGAAATACTAGCCCGCCTATAAGGCCGTAGCTAAGCTAAGATATAAGGCCGTAATCTTAGAGATTAAAGGTATTTAATTACACGTGTATATAATCTTAGAACGCCTTAGTAAGATAGAGAAATTATTGGTATTATTTATACCTATACCTATATAGATCTAGTAAGGAAAGATAGGTATCTAGATAGGGCCTACAAAGTCTATATATCTACCTTTAGGCGGGCCTACGCCGTCTATTATAACGTCTACCATATCCGCGCCACTTGCTTAGCTATTTACAATATCTGTACCGCCTACTTAGCTATCTACTATATCCGCACTACCCGCTTAGCTAATACCCACACCCCCTACTTAGCTAATATCCGCACCCCCTACTTAGCTATCTACTATATCCGCACTGCCCCCGCTAGCGTAGGCGCAAGCAGATACTTAACTACCTCTCCTATTTATTTTTAACCTATAGGCGCTGCTAAGGAAATATAAGATGCTTTAGGGCGGTAATTTGGTGTTCTAGCTCTAGGCTAAGTAGACTTTAAGGCTAGCAGGTGGGCCGTTAATTAAAGCTCTTAATTACTACTAGGAGGCGCGCTAGCGGGTTAATAGCGAGGCTATATTCTATAGCTATCGCCATAGGATAATTAAGGATATAAGACGGCGCGTAGAAGACGGTACGGTAAGAGATAAGAGATAGGCTATTAACTAGCTAGAGCAGCTACGAGGCCGGCGTTCTTTAGATTGGCTTTATAAGAATATTTAACTACTAGCCCTTAGGGCGGGGGGGAGGGAAAGGGAGAGAAATGCTTTGTATTAAGTAGTATATATATATATATAATACTATCTTACTATAAGACTACTATAGTAACTAAGACGCCTTAATATAGGACTACTATAGTAACTAAGACGCCTTAATATAAGACTGCACTGTAGTAACTAAGACGCCTTAATATAGGACTATTGCAGTGACTGAGACGCCTTAATGTAAGACTATACTATAGTAACTAAGACGCCTTAATATAGGATTATGTTGGTAGGGGGGGGGTACTTTGGCAGTCTCTTTGAGCTCAGCGGCGTGTCACGTGACAGCGCGCGGGCCATCGTGTAGATACCTTCTCGGGGCCTTCAAGCCCCTAAGATTCTTCGATATAGAGTATCATATATATCATTCCATCAGCCTGCTCAGTGCCCTGACAGGTTATGAGCCCTCTTGCAGCTTCCATTAAAGCTCTATTAGCTGCTATTTTATTTAATTAATTGGTCGACACGAAGCCATATACCCTCGAATTTAGAGCTGGGCACGGTGCGACAGAATTCAAAACAAACCAATATACGCTACGCACGATACGGTTAAACCGGTTAATTATATATTATGGCGGACACAGTACAGAAAAAGGAATATCACAGCTCTCTTGGGGCTGTTCCTGTATTAAAAGGGGAGAGTAATTATAAAGAATAGTATCGTCGAATCATACAACGACTTAAGCTTTAAGACCTCCTACTACTAATATAAGGTACGGCTATAGAGCCGCCAACGAATACAAACGATCGCAGAGAATGGCGACATAAATAGATAATGGGACTTAAGATAATAGAGGGAGCAGTATTAGAATTAATTCGCGATTGTCTTGCCGTATTGGGCAAGCCACGAGATTCCATTAAGGACCTGCTTAACTTAATTCGATTACTATACACCGCGTAAGGTCTTATTTATAACTACCAGATATGGAACCAATAGCTCGATCTTAATCGCAAAGACTATACCTTACTTGAAGCCTACACGGAAGCTTTTATCTCGGGTATAAGAAAATTAATTACAGCGTTAATGCCGATATTAAGGAAGTAGGCGCACGCCCGATTGCTTTACGCGGTAGAGAAGGAGTTCCCTATATAGACGGCTAATTAACGAGAGGCAGCCAGAAGAGTTATAAGGGAGGAAGACCTTATTATAATAGAGGAACTAGTAAGCGACCTTATAGACGAGAGTTGTACTTAACCAGATACCTCTATTGCGATATCCTTAGTTAGTAAGAAGCTAAATAATTAACTAAAACCCAATATAGAAGAATCAGCATTAAAGGACTTCGAGCGCTGCTTATATTGTAATGGCAAGCACCTTAGCAATAAAAAGAGATGTTTCTACCTTTACCCGGAGCTTTAATATCTGGTATAGAGGCCTTATAAAAAGCATATTTTATATATAGATCCACCCTAGAATAGGATAGAGACTATATTAAATTTAAATCATTAAGTTAGAATAACAGGCAGAGGCTTAGTAGAAGGCCTATTTATTAGCAGCATGGCCATAGTTAACGGCTTAGGTAATAGTAATTAGGACAACTAGTTCCTTAATTCCTGTTCTAATATTATAATAAGTAATAAATAAAGCCAGTTCATTGAATACACGACTCTATTACCACCTCACGAAATAGGAACGTTAGGGGGGACTATCCACTATGCGATTGGTAAAGGGACGGTATATATACCCCTACTAATGGACGACGGCAATACCTGCATAGTAGCTACTAAGGCCTACTATGCACCCAAATTACCCTATAAGCTCCTATCGGAGTCGTCCCTTAAGAAGCGCAAGAAGCTCTACATTGGGCCTAATAAGGAAACAGGTGGCTGTACGGTTCAACGGTACTCTAATAATTTAGTGGTGGGCAGAGCGACTTACAAGAACGGCTTATATATTATTTAATAGGCTTTAAAGCCTCAATATATTGCGCACGCCTCAACAGCAAAGCGCCAAATCTCTTAACCTACTGCGAAGGAGACAGCACGGCAAACAACTGCCAATTCCCTCCTCGTAGGCAGGGAGAGCATGATACTGACAATCGCTAAGGGCGACGGAGGTCATAACGATTAAAATAACGTTAATCCTGATAATAGAGGCGTCTACCGAATTAACTAACAGCTTAAGGGGGGTGTGGAGACAGAGGCTGCTCAACTAAAGAAGATCTTTTATACGGCAGTCACATGCTCATCTTACGCACATATATAGCTAACCCCTCCGGAGCCTCATCTAAGAGCTCTGTATAAGATCAAGATACCGCAAATATTAAAGGAAGCCCTGCAGTTACCAGAGGCTCCTTACTAGCGGCAGACACTAACTATTAAGATGACTTAACACAAGAAGGCCAAGACGTATCAATTCGTTAAAAGGCCAAAGAAGCGTTATGCGGATATTAAGCTCCGCAAGCGTAAGGATATTAAATAGGGCAGGATTAAACTACACCATATACCGAGCATAGATTAACCAGTAGACGGCTTAACAAAAGCTTACTAAAGGACGTCTATAAGGCGATTAAAGAAGGTGTTAGTGTTACTAAAGTTACCTAGGCCATCTAGGCCACCTAGGCCACCTAGGCCTGATTAGGAAATCATACTACGACCGGCGGAACCTCAGAATTAACGTCAATCGACTTAGTTTCAAATTTCAAAAGCTTACTAATACTACTTTTTAGCATGGGAGACGGGCGATCGAGCGTCGTCGAAATTTCCATTTTCCTAATTTCATTTCTTACTACTTATACTACCCCTATCTATTAATTATAACCTTACGGAGTATGGTATAATCATCCTGGAGGAGTTTCCTATTCGCTAGAGCTCATAGAGCCTGGGGGGGTGTG
Organism: Cenococcum geophilum 1.58; assembly: GCF_001692895.1. Classification (NCBI taxonomy): domain Eukaryota; kingdom Fungi; phylum Ascomycota; class Dothideomycetes; order Gloniales; family Gloniaceae; genus Cenococcum; species Cenococcum geophilum. Next base: position 303,437 of record NW_027137597.1, read on the forward strand.
TTGGTAGGGGGGGGGGTACTTTGGCAGTCTCTTTGAGCTCAGCGGCGTGTCACGTGACAGCGCGCGGGCCATCGTGTAGATACCTTCTCGGGGCCTTCGAGCCCCTGAGATTCTTCGATATAGAGTATCATATGTATCATTCCATCAGTCTGCTCAGTGCCCTGACAGATTATACTATAGTAACTGAGACGCCTTAATATAGGAGTAGAGCGCGTTTAGGTGTTGTAAATTTAGAGCAATATTACGCGACTGTCTAGAAGTACCGATCTAATATATATTATGTACCTTTTCGCCTAAAATCGCGTGCGAAGGTACTTAGGGGCGGTCGTTACGCGACCTTGTGCGGGGTTTAGGCGTGTTATTAGTAGGGGTAGCCCTAACCTCGTATTAACCCGGGTCGTAACCGCGCTAAATTAGCCCCCCTAATATGTAATAGATATACGGACTTTATAGGCCCTATCTAAATGCCTGTCTTTCCTTACTGGATCTATATAGGTGTAGGTATAAATAATACCAATAACCTTTTTATCTTACTAAGGCGTTCTAAAATCGTATATATATATAATTAAACACCTTTAATCTCTAAGATTGCGGCCTTATATCTTAGCTTAGCTACAGCCTTATAGGCGGGCTAGTATTTCCGCATTATTAGCTTATTTAGCGTAACTACGTTAACTAGTAAGCTTTCTACCCGCGTAGCAAACCTCTAGTACTCCTTATAGCTAAAGAGGGAGTCCTTCTATAGAGGGTAGAGTGGGAACTACTTATGTAGGATTACTAAGTCCTATAATAGGATTACCCTAAGCGCGTAGAGGAGGCGTAGAAATCCTAAGCCTATAAGGTTAAGCCGTATAACCTTATTATCGGCCCTATCTGGGTAGTAGGTCTCTATATGTTTTAGCTAAATATTAGTCTTAGGCTATATCTTTAAATAGAGGGCCTCCTTTAGCACCTCCTGCGCGTAGGGAAGAAAGTAGCTGTAAGGGTACTTTTGGTCCCTTACTCGGCTACATCCCGGGAGCTCTCAGGGGCTGCTAAGGCTAGCCTTCGGCTAGGCCTTGGCCACCCCTTATAAGCTCCTCGGGCTTGCAGCCTCCTTCCTCCCCTATCGGTTCGTCTCTCTCTGTACTTGGGCTATTGCCTACCCTCATTACCATATCGTCCTCTTCCATCGACTCCCTATATAACTCATGCTCGGCTTGCCTGCTCCCTACCGTACACCCTGGCAATACTGCCTTACAGTAGCCCTTTCCTTCCTTTAGGAAGCTAGCAATCGACCACATAAACGCATAGGGTAGGTAGCTAAGGTAGGCTCCCGTTATTACGTCTGTATTTTAGCGTCCGGCCTATCTAATTTAGGTTTTCTTAACGCCGCTAAGCTTAGCGTGCCGGACGCTCTGCTTATAGGCGCTATAGGTCTTCTCTTTTAAGTAAATCCCTACTCCCTAGAACATCTTTTTATTCTATTTAAACTACGTATAATAGCTTAACGGCTATTATAGTACTTTAATACTGCTAGGGAAGACGTATAGGTTATAGTAGTCCTCTAGCTGCTAAAAGAATGGGAAGCTTTTAGCACTATCCTTACCCTAGCGGTTAAAGAAGTAAAAGGCTATTATAGAGAGAGGGTAGAGGATAGGGTTAGCGTTCTATATATAGCCTATATACTTAACCTTACCATACTAGTTCTACTTCCCCTATATTATTAATATAATTATATATAGCGCTAGCTTGTCTAGCTTAGGCCCTTTATTCTCTAGTTTAATAAAGATAAGGTTAGTAAGCTAAACGTCCTATCTACTCTTACCCTAGGTAATAGTAGTATGGCCTAAGGAATAGGTTAGAAAACGGTAGCTATATAAACCGAATAGGGTATATAGTAGTAGTAATATACAAACCTAATAAATACTTAGCTATAATTTAAAGGTAAGACTTAACTAAACCTAGTATCTTAGAGCCCGTCTCCTAGCACTAAGTAATCGCCCTTTTAAGCCCTTTAACGTTATAGCTGCTAGTAATTATAAATAGGCCTTAGTTAATAAAGTTAATACGTTAAATCTGGTCCTTATTGCGGCGGACGCTGTCTAGTATTACTAAGAGCTTCGCCCCCTATAGTGGCTGTAAGGCCTTACCTTCTAATTGCTATATATAAAGCTTAGTGATAGCGGAGACGTAGCTATTTATAAGTAAGTATTAGACTATTTTGTTAAATAGGGCGTCTAGGGCCTCCTTATCCTATATCTCCTCGTCCTTTATAGCTTCCTCTACGGCTACAGCTGCCCCTACGGCTGCCCCTATAGCTACCCCTATAGCTACCTTCCCCCCTAACTGCCCTCTCGCCGTCTTCTACCTCTTCTTTACTTACTTACTATTTTTCTATATCTCTTTCTATTTTAACTTCCGTTTTTAATAGCCAGCGGCCTGTAATTCTTGGTTAATAACTTACTGCTCTAGAAATAAGTAAAGCTTATCTTCTATTACCTAGGCGCCGTCTATATTACCTTTTAGTTTTATATACTAGTCTTCCCACTCTTTCTGCTTCGGCTTATACGCCCTTATAGTATTCTTTAAGCGCTAGGCCTTATAAATATCCTATAGCCGCGCTATTTGGGCCTTAAATTTGCTATAAAGGCTATAAAGGGGGGAGGCTAGGGGGGCTTCCTTTAACCGTAAAGTAGACCGTAGGGTAAAAAGATTCTTAAAAGACTCTATATTTATAAGAGGTAAGGGGGGAGACGTATAAGCGTGGTGTAAGTAAATAGAGCTACTAAACGTGTAAATATTAAAGGAAAAGGGAGAAGAGGGCTCTATATTATAAAATTAGAATTATAGTAAGCCTTTCTATATAAAATCAGAAGCCCCGCGCGAGCTAAAAGCCAACACAGGCATAAAAACAGGAGAGGGTTAGAAAATAGGATTATTAAGGCGATGATAAGGTCGAGGGCATACGCTAAAGACCTCTATACTAACCTAGTACTAACCTAGGCCTTAAAAACGCGTCCAAAAAGTAGGGGCTACTATTAAAGGGGGGGGGTAATATTTAGACGATATATCGCGGACCTTAGGGGGTTATGCGTAACCTAAGGTTATGCCAAGCCTAACCCGGACCTCCGATACCTACCTTTAGGCGGGCCTATACCGTCTACTATAACGTCTACTATATCCGCGCCACCCACTTAGCTATTTACGATATCTATACCGCCTACTTAGCTATTTACTATATCCGCACCGCCCGCTTAGCTAATACCCGCACCCCCCGCTTAGCTAATATCCGCACCCCCTACTTAGCCATCTACTATATCTACACCGCCCCCGCTAGCGTAGGCATAAGTAGATACTTAACTACCTTTCCTATTTATCCTTAACCTATAGGCGCCGCTAAGGAAATATAAGATACTTTGGGGCGGTAATTTGGTATTCTAGCTCTGGGCTGAGTAGACTTTAGGGCTAGTAAGTGGGCCGTTAATTGAAGCTCTTAATCGCTGCTAGGGGGCGCGCTAGTGGGTTAACAGCGAGGCTATATTCTATAGCCGTCGCCGCAGGATAATTAAGGATATAAGACGGCGCGTAGAAGACGGTACGGCAAGAGATGAGAGATAGGCTATTAACTAGCTGGAGCAGCTGCGAGGCCGGCGTTCTTTAGATTGGCTTTATAAGAATATTTAACTACTAGCCCTTAGGGTGGGGGGGAGGGAAAGGGAGAGAAAGGCTCCGTATTAAGCAGTATATATATATATATAATACTATCTTACTATAGGACTACTATAGTAACTGAGACGCCTTAATATAGGACTACTATAGTAACCGAGACGCCTTAATATAAGACTGCACTGTAGTAACCAAGACGCCTTAATATAGGACTACTGTAGTGACCGAGACGCCTTAATATAAGACTATACTATAGTGACTGAGACGCCTTAATATAGGACTATACTATAGTAACCAAGACGCCTTAATATAGGACTATACTCTAGTAACCGAGACGTCTTAATATAGGACTGTATTACAGTAACTAAGACGCCTTAATGTAGGAGTAGAGCGCGTTTAGGTGTTGTAAATTCAGAGCAACATTACGCGACCGTCTAGAAGTACCGATTTAACATACATTATGTACCTTTTCGCCCAAAATCGCGTGCGAAGGTACTTGGGGGCGGTCGCTGCGCGACCTCGTGCGGGGTTCGGGCGCGTTATCAGTAGGGGTAGCCCTAACCTCGTATTAACCCGGGTCGTAACCGCGCCAAATCAGCCCCCCTAATATGTAATAGGTATAGATAGATAGACAGATAGGCAGATAGGTAGGTAGGTAGGTAGATAGGTAGATATACCTAGTTAGGAAATTAGTACACGGCCGGCTAATTATTAGGAATACTATTAATTAACAATTTAAAGCCTCTATAAGAGGCTTCCCCCTTACCTAAGTAAATAGCTTTATATTTTATGTAATTATAATATAAATATATTTAAAAGTATATTATAGCAATCTGTAGGAATATATAATAATTTAGTTATAATTTATATAGACTATAAAATATATAAAACCTATAAAACGCGTAAAATATATAGGCTTTACGTTAGGTGCTGTTAAATATATAGGCAATATATAGGCTCCGCGCGGGTTACTATAAAACGTATAAAATATATAAGACTATATATAACTGCTTAAATTATATATTTTATACATTTTATAGTAAATTGCCGCAATTTATAATAATATGCCTAAAAAAAAAATCCTAATATAGTATATTACTAAGGTCCGCCTCTATAGGTAGCGGGAAGAAATACTCTATAAAGATAGTAGCCTTCTTCTTATTATTATAGTATAGGGTTTTCTCTTCTAGTCTACTAATAGGGGGAAACTATAGTAAAGCCTTTAGCTTCCCATCCGCTATATATACCTATTTTACTATCCTTTATATACCCTTAGGGTTATTTATTAACTTCTTAATAGTCTACCTTTATAGCTTATTAGCCTCTTACTAGATTATCCTTTTCTTTTTATTATATATAACTCTATAGTTAATCTAGTTTAGTACTAACTAAGAGGCCTTTTACGCCTAAAAGGCTTATTAGGTTTTATTTACCTTCTCTATATATTCTTTTTATTATACTTTAGAGGCTTATAGTAAAGGTTATATATTAAGTACTATCTTTACTATAATATTCTTAATCGCCTAGTATATAGCCCCTACTAGCGCGTCTAGTTTATCTCTTATATTATATAGGAAACTATATAGAGGCTAGAGCTAGTTTTCTAGCTTACTTTATACTACTTTCCAATTAGCCTTTTTCTATAGCGGTCTTCTAAGTAGTAAAAGCCCCTCTAATATCTCTATATCTACCTCTATAGTAATAGAAAAGTAATTAAACCCTATATACTAGCAGTCCTATCTTTAACTCTATAGCAGCCTATTAAGGGGAGGTAAATACTAGATCTAGTATACTCCTTAATATAATCTTTACCTAAGTCTCTATACCCGCCTTAGTAGCTAAACTTAGGCCTACTACCTCTATAGCGCGGATAAAGCTATTTACTGCGTTATCTACGCTTATTACTACTATACCCCCCTAAAAGGGGTAGTATAGATTTAAATCTCCTAATAGTATATATTCTTCTTTAGTTCTTAGTAGCTCTAGTAGTATGTAGAGGCTACTATTTATTTATTAAGGGTTATAGATATTATAAATCTAGATAGTTTACTTACGGCCTTTTAGTTTAATTGTATATATATCCGCTAAGTAGTATATAGATACCTACTTATTTATATTAATAGCCTTATTTATATAAAAATAGACCCTTATATTACTAACTCCGATATATACTAAGTATTAAGACTTTATAGTATATATTATATTTCTTTAATTCTTCCGCTATACCTTCTAAACGGCTAATATATCTAGCTAAGGGTCTACCTACTTTACCTCCTATAGAAAATAGAGTAGTACGCCGTTCCTACTATCATTAGTATTATACTATATAATTATAAGCGGTTTCTAATATCCTATTATAAGAGATCTATATTAGCCTCTAAGTTAGCTAAGTTAGTATCCTTTAGTATCTACTTACTCCCTTATAATGCAGTTTTAGTGCCTATAAACACCTTTTTAAAAAAAATCTAGGCTTCTCCTTTTACCTCTATATTAAGCTCTATACTTATTAGGGGCTCCTAAATTACTAGGACTTAAATTAGGGCGTATATATTACTATTAAGCGCTATTAGGGGTATTAATTAGAGGGTCCTTTAGCCCTTTCCCCTCTAAAGTAGTTAATAATTTATAGCCAGCTAACCTTTTAAGGACCCTCCTCTACCTATATAGAACTCTCCTACGTAGCTATCTCCTTTAGCTTCCTTTTCTTAGCTTATTATAAGGCCTCTTTAGTAGTAATCTTATACTATAATTATAATTGCTATCCACTTATAGGCGCCTTATAGGCGCTAGTGTAGTATATTAACGTAAAGGCTCTAATTATTATAGCGTTCTTCTACTATATCTGCTTAATACTATACTCCCCACTCTATACCTTATAGCCTACTTTATGGTTAATATACTTCTTAAATAGGTCTTATATATAATTGCTAGTATTATACTATCTGGTATAGTATCCATATCTAGCCTCTCTCTTATAGCTCTTAGCTATATAGTTAATACCCTAGCATTTAAAGCACTGCGTTACTAGAAACGTTATCTTATACCTTATAACTAGATAGTAGTCTCCTTCTAGGAAAAGGTCCTAATTAAATAGTATATTTACTACCTCTTTTAATTATACGCCTATAATTAGTAACGATTTAACCTTTTTTTCTATCTATACTCTTTCTAGTCTTTTCTACGCTAGCCTCTCTACTATAAGCCCCGCTATAGTATAATTCTACTTTATTATATCCTCTATTATCTACTTAGCCTCTAGGCCTTAAATAGTAAGGCTTATAGGTACTATATAGACCTTTACTAATACTAGTAGAATAGCTAGTATAGCGGAGTACTCTAGGACCTTCGTCTACCCTATTTCTTATAGTAGTCTATCTTTTACGCATTTATCTATAACGTACGCCCTAATATCGCCACTCTATAACTTCTTTACAGCCTATATCCTATAGGTATTTAGAGGTCCTACGGCTTAGAGCTTATATACTAGGTGTTATGGACCTTATATCGGCAGTAATACGACTACTAAGAAGGGACATAAACGGGTTAGTTGAGATAGCATAGGAGGTGCTAAAACCGATCGAGCTATAGGACGAGGGGTAGCTGAGTTATATAATAAGTTACGTTACAAGTTTAAAACGTAGGAACGCGACGTGCCGACGTACTAATGTACTAAACCCTTTACTATGGGGAGGAGTTATATATTTAAAGACGTACGGTCTCTATAGGTAGTTTCTCTTCTTTATAGTAAATCTTAGAATATAATTAGAATTAATCTGTTAGGTAACTACTCTACTAGTTATATTTACGTTGTTAACTATTCTATACCTATATACCTAGCCCATTAATAAGTCTACCATAGTATTTCCTATAAGGCTTTATTATATATTTACTACTAAGGTTATAGTAAAAGAAGTTAAATAATATGCCACTAAAAGCAGCCGCCATAACGCCGTTAACGGCAGCAACTATATTAGGATTAGGTAACGACACCAGTATAGTAAACACTAACTCTTAGCTAGTTACCGTTGGACAGCTATAGGAAATAGTTAATTAATTAATAGATAATAATAGGATATTTAAAAAAAGAATTAATAGGATTGGAGCAGCTAAGGTTAAGTTATCCTTAATTAAGCGATTTTTAGGGGAGAAGTTAAGGCTTAAGGGATTTCTTATATAAATGCACTTTAAGGTTATATAGGAAGGAGTAAAACTAGGAACGCCTATAGATTAAGTCACTTATATAGGATTATTCTTAACAAGAAGGGTACTTAAGTAGTTTAAATCTTACCTTACGGAGGTATAGGAATATGGTATAATAACTACTAACTAGGAGGTATAGTATATATTCTTAAGTTAGAACAGGTTTATAGAACGCCTAACGTAAATATTTAAAGACCTAGAGGCAACTACTATAGTAAAAAGAAAACTTTAAAACCTAGTATAATAAACTTTAGTAATTAAGTATATAATATAGTTTTAAATATTAGTAATATAGGTTAAATGAAATAATAAGGCGCTTATAGCATAGTATAAATAGGGACTTAAGGTAAAAGTCTAGGATGTAATTATCCTAATGGAAGATACGGATACTCTTAAGGAATTAATTAATTAAGTAATTAAGATTAATAATAGGATCTATTAAAGAGAGTAGACTAAAAAGGGTTAGGATAGAGTTCTATAGTTATATAAGGCGTAGGGCACGCAATAATAAAGTTAAAGTTAGAAACTATAGTATGGCGTAGAGTTAATAAACCTAAGTAGTACTAAAGAAAATAAGAAATAGAATAAACAACTATAGAAACCTAGAGGATAAGGATTAAGTAATTAAAGGTTTAAGGAGCGTAAGCTAAACTAGGGATTTTAGCAGTAGAAGATGTTTAGGCGGACTCTATAATAAGAAAAATAGTTTAAAGAAAGAGCTTATATAAATTGCAGAAAATAGGGTTATTACGTTAAAGACTATAAAAGTGGTTAGAGTTACTATATAGTAAAAGGAATAAGATTAGTAGATGATATATATATATAAAGGGATAATAGTATACTATAAGGAATAAAAGAATATTTAATTAGAAGTTTCGCGTTTTATTATAATAACGCATACCAAATTTATAAGGACGCTAAGTATAGCGTAAGCTATTAGCCATAAGAGCTAAAAATTATTAGAGTTTAGAGGAACTAACGAACTATCTTATAGATTGGATATTAAGGATAATAAATTTAATATAGGCGAAATATTTAGTAACGATAAGGTAATAAAGGTAGCTTACTAGGAGTATATAGACCTTAAAGATATTATAAAAAAGGTAGAGGATAATTCCAATATAGAATAGGGAATATTAGTAGGGATTAAGACCCTACTAGATATAACGTCTATCGCTTTATAAGATGTAAGAAAAGTAGGATAGTAAACTACTTTAGCACTTAATAAAGGTAAAAGGCTAAAGGCTTAAGATTCTTAAGATAAGATAAGAGATGATTAAGATTCCTAAAATGGGATAAGATAAGCTTAAGGACCTATAATGGACAAAAACCGATAGAGCAGAGTAACGGCTTAGTTTAGTAATATATAAATAAGCTTAGGACAAAGTTTTCTAAAAGCATAAGACTCTTAAGATAAAATAGAATTTAGGACTCTTAAGATAAGATAAGAACACTATAGAAGCCTAGTTAGATTAAGGCTAGAGCTAAGCTTAAGATAGAAGCAAGCTTAGGATTAAGAATTCTATAGGACTAAGACTTTAATACACGAATAAGGACTATTAAGAAACATAATACCAAGATTAAAAAGTAAGAAGACTTTAAGGATTTACTTATAAGGCAAAAAACAAAGGAAACTATAGAGAAATTTAGATAGAGAATCCTTACATAGTAAGAATAGAAACTAGACTAGAGATTTAGTATACTAGGTTATATAAGGGACAGAGTACCTATATAAAGAATTATTAATAGGCCTAGGGTAGGTATACCGAAAGCTAAGTGGCTTATTAAACTAGAAAATGAAGAGGATTTAGGAATCCCTATTAGGTTTAAAGAATAATATATAAAGGGCTGTTATAACATAGTAATAAAAAGATACTTCCTTATAGACAAGCCGTATATGCTCTAGCAGCTATACTAAAGGTAGTATAGGCAGAGGCATAATAATAAGTAGGAAGATTTCTATATATAGTTAGATAAGCGAGTTATTTAGGACTACCCTATTATAGAAAAGGCTATAAGTTATATTAAGGGAGCCTTAATTATAATATTAAAGGATTTAAAGGAATAATTAGAGGACTAGAGAAGCGAGAGATAAATCTTAATACCCGCGAACGAAGTTATAACGTTTAGATTAGTATAATAGAGGTTTAAACTTGAAGATAAAGACGAGCTAAGAGTTAACCTAAAGTACCTAGTATACTATACGCTATTATAGATTATATATGTAGATAATATATATAAAATATACAAGAATCCGAAAGAAAAGAATTAGAAGTACTTAGTAAGGATATATTAGGCACTAGATAAGCGATAGTATAGGAATGCTAAGTATATATATAGATAGCATCTAACAGAAGTTTAGGAGTTAGGCAACTTAATACTTTAACTAGAAAAATTCCTTATAGAAGAATGCTTAGATGGATAATAGTAGTGAGAATACCTAGAGAATATATATCTATAGTATATAGAGGATAAAAAGTGAACTAGGTACCGGCTAAAGAGTAAGCTAAATATATAAGGATTAAGCAGCTAATAGTTAGGAAAAGTAAAGACCTATAGGACTAGAGGGAGCCAGTAGTAGAGCCTTAGACCCTTAAAGGAATTTAAGGATAATATCTAAATTTATAAGTTAATTAGTAAGATTAGTAGTTCGAGGTACTAATAGATAGTAGAGTAACGCGGAACTATATCTTACTAGTAGTAGTTAAAAAAAATAGGATTACCTTATAGGCAAAAGAAACAACCTTACCTATTAGTTATAATTTTAGGAGATCTAATAACCTATAGAGGAGGGATTATTAACCTTAAAACAGGACTAGTTTAAATAACCATTAAAGGGAGACGAATTAAGATATCTTTTAATATCCTACTATTAGGACGGGATAAGGCAGTACTAAGGATGCCTTAGTTATAGAAATATAATCTAAAAATTGATTAGATTATAGGATAGGTTAATATTAGAGATACTTAACGCCGTAAAATGCAATAGTAAACTAAGTTAGTATAGTACTAAGTCGGAGCAATATACGAAGAGACTAAGTAAGGCTTAAGTTATATACTAAAAAAATACTATAAGTATAGTAAGAAACTATAGAGCCTAAAAAGTAAAAAGCTAGTAGATTATATAGTATAGGACTATAAGATAGAGTTGGAACTAGGAATAAGTCTAAGGTTTTTTCTAACCTATAAGCTTACTTAGGAGGAGTTAAGAGCACTTAAAGAGTTTGTCTAAGAGAACTTACGAAAGGGATATATTAGACTATTATAGTTATTAATAGGTTATCTAGTATTGTTTGTACTAAAGAAGAACAGAAAACTTAGGCTATATATTAACTATAAATAGTTAAATAGCATTACGCGGAAGGATAGGTATCCTTTACCCTTAATTAGCGAAATCTAAGATAGGATAGGTAATGTATAAATCTTTACAAAGATAGATCTAAGATAGGCGTACTATTAGATTAGAATTAAAGAAGGTAATAAATAAAAGGCAGCCTTTAGGTTAAAGGAAGAACTATATAAACTATTAGTTATATAATTTAGGTTAATAAATATACTAGCAATATTTTAGAAGCAAATTAATAGTGTATTAGAAGAATACCTTAATAAGTTTATTATAGCATACCTTAATATTATTATTATCTACTTAATAACTAAGGAAGAGTATAGGGAATACGTTAAATGGGTTTTAAAGAGACTATAAGAAGAATAGATGCTAGTAGTAATTAAGAAATGCGAGTTCTTTACTAGGAAGACCAATTTTATTAGATTTATTATTAAACTAGAATATATTAGTATAGACCTAAAGAAGATTAAAGCTATAATAAGTTAGTAAGAACTAAAGAATGTAACACAGTTAAGGTTATTCTTAGGGTTTTATAACTACTATAGAAGGTTTATAATATAATAGTTAAAGAACGTTAAACCCTTTACCAGACTTATAAAAAAAGAGGAACTATAGGTATAAGGAGATAAATAAAGGAAGTTATTTAAAGAACTTAAGGAGCTATTTACCTAGGAGCTAATCCTTAAGATCTACTAACTAAGACTAAACATAGTTGTGGAAACGGATGTATTAGACTTTATACTAGGAATATATTTACTATAAAAGTATAAGGACGTATAGCACCTAGTAGCGTATTATAGTTAAAAGATAATACTATAGTGGTGTAGATTGGACGTCGCCTACTGTCTTGGCATTTTCCTATATTTATAAAGCCTTTAGCTTCCTTCCTTCTTCCCTCTATTATATATATCACGACTCTACTAGTTACCAGAAATACACTCCTTTCTTTCCTTCTTATTAACTGTTCTACTAACTAATTACGACTAACTAACCAACTAACCAACTAACTAACCGACTGACAGACAGACAGACAGACAGTACTGTGACTTTCCTATCTTAGAGAGGTCGCACCCTCCCATATATTTTATGGCATTCCACGTAGGGACGACGGCAAGCTCTTTAGATTAGAAGTCTAGTGCTATATATATAGGAGACACGTAGGAATATACTACGACTATAGAAGAACCGCCAGCTGCGGAAGAATAACTAGCTGTGGAAGAACGACCAGCTAGATAAACAAGACAGCAGAACTAAAGAACCAGGCAGTATCGGACAGTAAGGGGAATCAGGTAGTCCCTAAACAAAAAGACAGTAGAAAAGACGGACATTAGACTTAACGTATAGGCCAGAGAGTAGTAATAAGAAGTGGCAAAGGTCTTGGAAAGTTATATATAGTGAGGTATTCTATATTCAATATCAATATAAGGGCGTATTGATATTGATATTGAACCGCCAACTTATATTGAACATTTTATTAAATATTGAATATTAAGCCAAGCCTCTATATAAAATTGAAACACGTAATAAAGTAGGATCCGTGCACAGGCGTGTACAGCCGTGCACAGGCATTTAGACACAATGCTCCCCCCTCCCCCTACCTCTTTTCCCTCCACTATATATCTTTTACCTATTTCCTACCTATTATTTATACCGCGGCCTATAGCATACCCTAATTTCATGTATATAACTATGTAAAACGGTTAAATACTGCCATATATATATAAAATATTCAATATTCAATAATCGTTAATCAATATCGAATATGGATAACCTCACTGGTTATATATAAGGACGTCGGGCGAACCAACAAGCTAATTAGATAACTTTAACCGGGGTCGGAGTTACCAAGCTCTACTACCGAGCATGGCCAGACCTTTATTAAAGACGTAGAGACGGGTGGCTAAAGGCCAATTAATTGGATGGAAACGAGATCTAAGACATCTGGCGGCGAAGGAAGTTAATACTGCCCTTTATAAATAAAGGATATAATACCGAGCAAGGTCATAAGCATATAAGATCAAATCTGTCCTTAAAAGCTTCCTATTCTAGCTTAGCTTTATCCTCTTTTAAGTCGTCCGGATTATGTCAGTAGTAGCTCTAAAAGCACTCTGTAAAGAACTGCCGCGCGGAATAATAGTAGGCTAAAATAGATAGACGTACCAAGGCCTAGTAGCAGTAGATAATGAAGATTCTATACTCTCTTAGGGAGACCCCCCTATAGGTATTAAAAATCAGGTGCCCTCTATTAGGGACATAGCTGTATAAGTAGACTAGCCGCAGTATGCACCTATTAAGGTACCGCTAGGACAGCTATCTAGGACACCCTCTGTTAAGACTACGGCCATATAAGCAGACCTACCGTAGCGCTTACCCGTAATACCTAGGACCGATAACCCTTAGCAAACAAAGGATAAGAGCTGTAATAACCACCTGTAAGCTCCTAAGGAAGCTATAGATGCACATAACTAGTAGTTAACAGCTTAAGACAAGATCTACGTTATAGTTCAGCCTATACCAGCCCTAGGAACTATTGGGACTCCCTACTTTATAGGATAAAACGTGTCGCAGTTTATTAAACAGTACAAGCGGCTATGCGTCTAATACTATATAACGAGTAAAAAGAAGCACTAGGGCCTTCCGGAGTACTGCGATTACTAAATAGGGATATAGATCCAAAGCCTGCCTAAATTTACGGCTGGCGATTAGACGGAGCTTATAAGAAAGCTTAGGGCTAAATATTGAGCGGATAACTACTACCAACGCATGGAGACAAGAGACTTTATAAAAGCTTTTGTTTAAAAATCTATAGAACAGCCAGGCAAATTACGTCACTATATGTAGGATTTTACTACTATCTTAGCTAAAGCGGTAGCTATAGGAAACCTTACTAAGTAAGAGAAGGGGTAGTAGTTTATATAAGGACTCCTAACTAACTACCGCAGGCATATAATAGAAAAGATAGGAGCCGTAGCAGATAAGCCTAGAACCCTTATGTTTAAGAGACTAAAGGAGGCCGTAGAGTTAAGAATAATAGCTATAGAGAACGCTAAGCAAATAGCTGTCCTTTTAGAAGAAGATATCTAGAATGTCCAGCTTATATAAGAGCTATAGCAGCAAAGGAATGGGCTCGACTACTAAAGGAAAGGAAGACTTCTAAACCTAGCTAGACTAGGTATATATGGAGGAGTCTAAATGCAGTAGTAGTTACCCACTACAGATTAGGCTACAGTTCTAGAATATAAAAACTAGCAGAACAGCACTTAAGCTCCCTTTATTCTATAAGACTGTCAACCTCTATAAGACTATTAACTTCTGCAAAACTCTTGATATCCATAAGGTTCCCAATATCCGCAAAATTCTACTATCTTTAGACGGCCGTAACGGGACGCATAGGGTCAGCAGGACACGCAAGAACAAGGCTAGCAAACCTATTCTAGATGCGGAGGAAGTCACTGTTTTACTAAGTACGAATACCAAGAGCTAAAGGATCTTATCTAGCAAGGATTTGTGTATATGGATTAAGGAAGACTAGTAATAGGGATACGCGATTAACCTAAACTAGTACTTCCGTGGCTTAGCAATAAAGGACGACTAAAGGGTATTAAGAACTAGCTCCGTACGTACTAAGGAATAGACTTAGATAAATAGGTATATTAGAAAATAGAAGGACAAGAATAAACGCAGAAACAGGCCCCCATAGTATAGACAGATTTTACTACTTTCTATAACGAGGTAGTGTTAAAGGACAGTGATAAAACACGTACAAGCCAGGAGGACTACTATTAAGTACGACCTACGGACTCAGTAGTAATACCTAGCTAGCAACGTCCGCAGACCCTTAGAGATAGCCGTGTAACCAGGACAGCCATTAACCTATAGGCTCCGCAGCAGGTACCGCAGGCTCCGCCGTAGGAGAAGAATATATGACTAGGAGATTACATCCAGATTAGGTCACGGCCTGCGGACGAGACAGCTAAAGCTAGGAAGAAGAATAAATTGTCTAATCCTTAGAGACGGTCTTAGAGACGGACGCTTGACTAGGTCAGCCATTAACTAATAAGCTCCGTAGCAGGCTCCGCAGTAGGTGTAAAATATTTGACTAGGGGACAGTCAAGTTCTAAGGTAGAGGAGGGGACGCAGGTAACGTATAAAAGATTTCTATTTATCTGCTTAATTACTACATTTCCTAAAGCTCCTTTTTTATTTACTTTCTTAATCAAGACGCGTCAGTCGCGACGATCTACTGCAAAGATGTTAGTTTAGCTCACCACCCATCACCAAGCCAATAGTGATTTTCCATCCCAGGGATGGAAAATCCTAATTGGTCCATTCAGCAATAGAGCTGGCAGAACCCTACACCGCCCCTAAAAATACGCCAGCTGCATGATAAGAATAGCACTAAGAGCCTTAATTGATTGCACGGATACAGAGCCGATTATATAATACAGAGCTAAACGCAGAGCCAGACGCAAAGCCTTAATCGAATAACTACATAGAAGCCTTAATCAATTAAGCGACCGTACAGAAGCCATAACTGGTCGAAGAGTCAAATCAAGCCAGAGCCTCGATATCAGCACATTACTATCACTAAATTAAATCAGTCAAATGTCGTTAAATTAGAGCCTTCAACCAGGCCGACCTTGTTCCTTAATTGAACGACGACTGATCGTAGCACGACTGCCACTACTATCCGAATTTAGTACTACGCTAGCTACGCGATAAGAACGGATACCATGGCAAGGAAGGGACCCGTATAAGGACAGCAGCATAATATTAGAAAATAAGCACCGCGGAAACGGCAAAGCAGTATATAAAGAGGCACTGCAAGATAAAAGAAGATAAGGATGCTCTACAAGAGATCGTATATAGGGCACAGCTAACTACCTTAAGCCTAAGCTATCCTTATACGACTAAAGACAGGACTAAGCTATATCTGGCTAAGCTAGTAAAGGGCCCTATTAAGGATTATAAGGGGAATAGGAATAAACGTACAGGAGCCAGCGCTTTTCCTTAAAGGTCGTCTTAACGAAGAACTATATTATAGATATAAGGGCAAGGGATATACAATAGAGGTAGTTATAATAGCCAAGAAGCTGCCACCGGATAGTTTCAAAGGACGACTTAGACAAAGCATAGAGTCAGCAGGACGGCAATTAAGAGACTAGAAGTAGAAGACAACCCTAAAAAGGTTCTTAAGCTAGAAGAAGATCAAGGATACTGCTAGTAGCGAGAACAAAGAAGCAGCTATAAAAGCCTAAGGATACGCCGAAGAAGCAAAGAGCAAAGATAGCTTAAAAAGGGAAGAAAGCAGCTACAAAGGACGTCCTAAAAAAGCACTAGGCCCGCGAAAATAGTTTACTAAAAGCTACCGCGTATACTTATAAGAAAGGAAGTCTTAAGATAGGTCTTTAGATTGGACGTCTAGTAGACACTAAGAGCCTTAATTAACTACAGATGCAGAGCCCTAGTTAAACGACTATATAGATACAAAGCTTTAACCGAATAACTACCAGCTAAAGTTTTAATCAATTATCTATAGATGCAGAGCCTACGGATACAGAGTCTTAGGGGAACGTCGACGGATTTAAAGCCTTAATTAATCATGCGATAATACAAAGTCTTAATTAGATAATAATATAGGAGCTTAACTAAACACATACGGATATAGAGCTTAGGTCATACGCGTAGCAAAAGACACCTTAAGTTAAGCCAGAGCCTTAGTTAAATCCTAATTAGTTGAATACCGCCTGTACAAGTCAAGTCGTTAAATTAGAGCCTTCAGTTGGGCCGACCTAATACCCTATTTAAACGTCCGTCGGTCATACGTTGTTACTATTAGTTAAGTTAGTCACCATCGCCGTTAGATATCCTCGATCGGTAGTTAAAGATTCTACAGTGGTAGACACCCAGGTACGCAGACACTAGGCCTAACCAGGAAATCAGTATACAGTCGACAGAATGTCAGAAACACGGCCAATTAAAGTCTTAGAGCCTCTGCGAGAGCCTCTCCCTTTTTACCCCTTAATTAATCAATTGCCGCCCGTCTTGACGCTCACGGATTAGTTAACCAAAATGACCTTTCCTACAGATATAGATACGGAGCTTTACACGGAGTCTTACACGGAGTTATATAGGGAGTCTATAGATATAGAGCATACAGATGCAGAGCCTTGATTAGACAACAGTACGGCAGCTTAACTGGACGCCGATATATACAAAGCCTTAATCGAACGGCAAATGCGAAGCCTTAACCAATTGGACGTCTACACGAAAGCTTTAACTAACTGTCTACGGATGCAAAGCCCTAGTCGTACATGCAGCAGAAAACACCTTAAGTCAAGCCAGGGCCTCATCAAATCTCAATCAGCTAAACGCCGTCTCCGCATTCAAATCAGGACAATCAGAGCCTTTAACCGGGCCAACTTTCTACCTTAATTAAACGACCGAACGATTAGTTGCAGTACGTCGTCGCTAATCAATTATACAGTCTTCGGCCAGCAGTCAAAGCAGGCATATAGGCACGCACGCAGACACGCACGCAGACACAGACGCAGAATATGCAATGCAGAGCTACTAATGCACAGCTAGATGCACAAATAGACGCACAGCTAGGTATAGGGCCTGATGCAAAGCTACGGACAGCCTTAATTAAGAGCTGTATACGATGCAGACCGATGCAGAGCCAGATGCAGAGTCTTAATATTAAACGGCCAACCGAACAATCAAATCAAGCCAGAGCCTCTGCTACCTTAATCAACTACCCTGCCGCCACCGCTGCTGCTATTACTATTTCGTTCAGCTATTTCGTCCTTGCTGTCTCAACCGACTGCTCTGTCTCTACTGTTCTAGATCTGTACCGTTGCTAGGTCTATACCGCTGCTAAATCTGCTAGATCTGTTATATTGTCCAACTATTCCAACCAACCTGTTCTAGGCCTAATGCTATTTTAACTGTTCTACTGCTGCTCTCCCGACCGCCATACCCTACCGTTTCGATCGCCCCGCCGCCGCCGTTCCGACTAGCCGCCTCCGACCGACTGCTATTAACCACTGCCATTGACCGTTCTGTTACTACTACTACCGCTACTGCTATATTAACTAACTGCGACCAACCAACTACTATCGACTGTCTGCCGCTAGCGAGATTTCTGCTACTTAAAGTTCTGCTGCTTACTAACTGTTACTAAGTTCTTCTACCGACTGTTCTACCGACGACCATTCTATTTTATTTTACCGCGCTAACTGTCTGCTTTTATTACAGTTTATGCCACTGTTACTGTTACTGCCGTTACTGCTGTCCTAGTTGCTACTAGTAGGAAGATCGGATCTTAGCTATAGGTAACGGAAGGACACCGTAGAACAGTTCTATAGGGAGGCTAAGGATATAGTTACCTGCGTTCGTTTGGGGATATACTTTCCTTTATCTATTCTGCTTTTGCTATACTCTCGTTTTGCTATTCTTCTATATTATAGAACGTTAGGGGACAACGTTCTTAGTGGGGGAGGTATATAGTGGTGTAGATTGGACATCGCCTACTGTCTTAGCATTTTCCTATATTTATAAAGCCTTCGGCTTCCTTCCTTCTTCCCTCTATCATATATATCACGACTCTACTAGTTACCGGAAATACACTCCTTTCTTTCCTTCTTATTAACTGTTCTACTGACTAATTACAACTAACCGACTAACCGACCAACCGACCGACCGACCGACAGACAGACAGACAGACAGCACTGTGACTTTCCTATCTTAGAGAGGTCGTACCCTCCCACAATACCACTAGAGTTAAACTATAACATCTATAATAAGGAGTTGTTAGGTATAGTTATAGCACTTAAGAAATAAAGAGCATTCTTATAAGGCGTAGAAAAATTATTTATAGTTAAGATAGATTATAAAAACCTAACAGGGTTCCTAATAACGAAAGAACTTAATTATAGATAAGTTAGATAGGTAGAGATGCTTATAAAATACTATTTTAAGATTTAGTATATAAAAGGAACTAAGAGTATAAGGGCAGACGCACTTAGTAGAAAGGCTAAATTATAGAGTAATAAGAAACTATTAGGAGTAATACTACGTAGAGATAAGAACGGATTAATTAGATACAATTACCCTAAGCTAGTAGCAACTTAAGAGGATAACGAACTAGAAGGAGTCTACAAGATACTAGAAAGCTTTTAAATATAAAGAATTCTAGAAGCATAGCTAGAAGATCTATAGATAGATATATATAAAAATTAAGAAGTAAAGTATATCCTAAGGAGCATAGTAGAGCATTTTATAGAAGACTTTTATAAGGGAATAACTTAGGGACACAATAGAGCAATAGGCTTAGTATTAAGACTTTAGGAGGAATATATTATTAACGGAATCTAAGGTATAGCTAGAAAAGTAATAAAAGAGTATCTAGATTGCTAAAGGAATAAGCTAATAAGGTATAGGCTATATAGAGGGCTATAACCTATTAAAATACCAGAGAGACTATGGGAGGTTATATTATAGGACTTTATTATTAAGTTACTAAAGTTAAGAGATCCTATTACTGGATAAGATTATAATGTAATTTTAGTAATAGTGGACAAGTTAACTAAATAGGGCTACTTTATAGCATGTATAGAAGAAATCTTAGTAAAAGATATTACTAAAATCTATATTAAAGAAGTATTTATAAGATATAGAGCACTAAATAAGATTATATTAAATAAAGATCTAAGATTTATAGTAATATTTTAGGAGGTATTCTTAGCGGAATAAGGAGTTAGAGCAGTAACTTCTACCGTATATTATCTACAGACGGACGGTTAAACGGAAAGATTAAATTAGACGCTAGAATAGTATCTAAGGTATTATATTAATTACGTACAGAATAATTGGGTATTATTATTACTAGTTATATAGTTTATATATAATTCAACACTATAATAAGGAATAGGTATATTACTATTTAAGGCAAATTATAGATATAAGCTAAGGATATTATTATTACTATAATAAGTAAAAAAACGAGTAGTATAGCTAAAGAAAGAATAAAGATACTAATGAATCTTTATATAGACCTTATGGAATTAGCAAAAAAAGTATAAAAAAGAATAAAAAGATACTATAATGCTAAAAGATCTAAGGGACCAGATCTTAAGGAGGGAGATAAAGTATAGCTATTATATAAAAATTTTAAGAGTTAACAACTAAGTAAGAAATTGGACTATGTTAGACTAGGACCTTTTAAAATTATATAAAGGATTTTACCGGTTATATTTAAGTTAAACCTACTAGCTAAGATAAAGATCTACCCTATATAATATATTATAATGCTAAAGCTAGTATATAGAAATATTAAGCCATTAATTTATAAAGTAGACACATATAGAGGATAAAAGGAAGATAAATAGTAAGTTTTAAAGATTGTTAGTTATAAGAATATTAACAATAAAATATAGTATAAGGTTAAGTAGATAGGCTATAATAAGACTACCTAGGAACTACTATAGAACTTAAAAAACGCTATAGGAAAGGTACGGGAGTATTAGAAGAAAATAGGTTAGGTAATATTAAGAAGAAGCCTAAAATAAAAGGATTAGTTAAAGGTAATAGACGAGCCGGATTATCTAAGGGATCTACTACTAGCGTATTAGTTATTTCCGCCTCTTCTTAACTAGAATCCCTTTTAGCCTCCTTAACCTTAAGCTTAGATAGACCTTACTCTACTAAACGTAACTCCTTTAAGCGTACCTTTTTATAACCCTTTACTAGACGGCTTAGGCAAGCATAAGTATTTAGTTAAGCCTTTAGAGCCTAAGACGCCTTATTAAAACGACGCTAAACCTTAGTAAGGGCCTTAGCCAGCTTACCCTCTAATTTTTTAGCCGCTACTAATACGCGCAACCCTAGGATAGATTAAATAAGAAACTAAACAGTTATAAAGAATAATAAGATATATATACTTAGCGTTAAAAACGGATTAAATATTATAGGACAATTATATATTCGCTTGCGTACACTTAGTATAGGAAGAAGGTTAGCAACTAGATGGAGCTGTAATTATAATATATACTAACTTCTTCTCTATACAACGAGAATAGGATAGTATAACTTCACTAAGTAAAAGAATAAATGTTACTAGCTGGTTATAATAATTAGACGCAAAAGATTTAATAAGAGGTATTAGGAATAATAAAGGTTATTAAATTAAAGATAGGAATGCTATACCTTTAATAGATAACTTAAAGATAGGAGATATCTTTAAGGACAAATATAAAGAGGAGGGGGATAGTATTACGGACCTTATATCGGCAGTAGTATGACTACTAAGAAGGGATATAAATGGGTTAGTTAATATAGTATAGAAGGTACTAGAACCAATTAAGCTATAAGATAAGGGGTAGCTAAGTTATATAATAAGTTACATTATAAGTTTAGAACGTAGGAACGTGGGAATATAGGAACGTAACGTACTAATATACTAATATACCGACGTACTAAACCCTTTACTATAGGGAGGAGTTATATATTTAAAGACGTATAGTCTCTACAGGTAGTTTCTCTTCTTTATAGTAAATCTTAGTGTTTATATCAACTTAATAATACAATTAAGTCATATCCCGGGGCACGAAATACGTATAGTATCGTATGCTCTTTGGGATGGTGATGACTGTCGATTGTATAAAGCAGACTACGTAGTCTATATACTAATGCGCCTCCCCCTTAATTAGTTAGTGCTCTAGGAGTGCACTAGACGCGTAAGCGGGTGGTTGGTGCACCAAACGCGTAAACGCGTAGTTGATGTACCGAACGCATAAGCACGCGGTTAGTACAGCAGGTGCTATAATTATACACTGGCGGTACTTAAAAAATGAAACCACTTATGTATAGCCTCCGTAATTGCCTTAATAGAACCGTAGAACACGTAAGAAAATACATAGGAAATCCCTCCCGAGGTGCCCTCTGGCCTACCTTCCAAACGGTGCTCCAAGTCGGCCATAAGTCCTGCTTACGGTCCGCAAAATAAGCTATACGGCCTTCCAACGGGCCGTAAATGTACCGTACGGCCTTCCGACGGGCTGTAAATAAACCGTACGGCCTTCCAATAGGCCGTAAATGGACTATAGGTGCTCCGTTAGTCTCGTTCTACCCATTCTATAACCTTTGGGTTGAGCTTGTTCGTGTTGGTTGGGGTTTTTAGAGCTTAATACGGCTTTGCCTTAGTCATAGCGTCTACTAGGTTGTCTTCGCTGCTAATCCATTTAACCTCCGTAATCTTACGTCGTTTATAGGCCTAATATAAGCACATTAGGTCGACCATAAGCCTCTTCTCTTATGTCGTACCTAGTTTGACTAGGCAGTCGTAGAGGGACTTTAAATCGGTATATAAAACCAGGGGTAGCTGCTCCAATTATAGGATCTTCTGGATCGTTAATTTAATTACGGCTGCTATATTAAAGCTATGGGCTAGTGTATATAGTTTAGAAGCTAGTACACTGCGGGTTACTTATTTATATTTAATTAAAGACTAATATAGTATATTTGCGTCTTAATTACGGTCCGTAAGTACAATTATAAAGCCGATTTACGATAACAGGTTCCTATTATTGGTAAAGGAGGCGTCCATAAATACCATTACGCTAATAGAGTTTAGGTCTAGCGGTATAAAAGTAAGTCCTCTTATTGTATTGTTAATCTGCTATTAAATGCGCTTATTAAGCTGCTTAATATTTTCTTCTTACGGATCTACTGCCTAGGCCGTAAAGGATAAGTTATAGGCAGATTTAGGTTGGCAGACTATAGCAATATAGGCGCCTCTTGCACGCTATATAGCGTATTAGTCCTTTATATTTACGGTCTTACGGGTCTCTCCGCGGGAACTAGTAAGGTCTATAGGCTTTGCTATAATAAGCTTTAGGTTTTAAGCTTAGCGTTCCTAGGTTAGCTAGATTAAGTTACCCTTTTATATAATTAAGCCTCCATTAAACTTAATTAGAGTCTGCTTAGTTAACTACTCTTACAGCTTTGCTAGGAACTTAGCTTCTTATAGTTTAGTCTCCTTTACGTCCACAAAAGTCTAGTCCGCTAAAAAGAGTGTATTGTTTATTTAGAGCCTAATAATACTAAGGCCGTTTAATAGGGTGTATAGGAGGCAAGGGTTATAGGTTGACTGCTCCATCTTAAGTTTACGGACGTGATGCTAGTAATATGTTTTAAACCAGTGGTTTCTAGCTTCTAGTACTCCGTAAAGTGGTTTTATAACCTATAAAATTATTCCTAGTTATAAATTAAGCTTAAGCGGTGGTCGTATAAAGATGTCTCTACTTAGGTAGGTATTAGATTATACGTAGGCTTATAAGATATCCCATAGGTAAAGAGCTATGGGTTTACTTTACTGTAGGCCGGGCGTAAGTACAAGTATAATCCGTTAGCTAACTCGTTAGATTATAGGTAATTGCGTAAGGACTAAGTCCTTTCCCTAGTCATTATAAGCTTATATAACGAGCCTTAACTTTTTAAAGGCTTTGTTAGTACTAGGGTGCTTAATTTTATTAACAAAGCGCGAGTTAAATATACGGACGCCTTGCGGAACCTCTCTCTCCATTATAACCGCAAAGACGCCCTTTTTAAGTAGTCCGTTAATCTCTTTGCGTCATAAGTCCGTAAAAGGGGTTTCCTGTACTAGAACTAATATATCTATAGGCAGAGATTGCTTTGCGGATGTGCCTGCAGAGGTTAGGTAATTCTCTATTATGGGGTTCTTATAGGGGCGTCCTTAGCTACGCTTTATAGTAGGTTTAGTAAGTTTAGTAGGTTTCTAGGGGACCTCTAGGGTAGGCAAGGGTGCTTCTAGTTTATTTAATTCGGCGGGTGCTTCTAGTTCGTCTAATTTAGCGGGTGCTTCTGGTTCGTTTAATTTGGTAGGTGCTTCTAGTTCATCTAGCTTAACGTTATAGGTGTTTTCGGACCGAAAATAGGGTTTTACAGATGTGCTTCTAAAGCTTATTAGTCCGCTAGGGAGCTATACACAGCAGGTCTCGTCTTTTACGGTTAGTAGACGGTAAGGTCTAGTCCAATTGCCGCTTTTACGCCACACGAGGACTTTAGAATTAAGCGGGAGGTTGTGTACTAGGGTTATATTAGGTCCGTTTCGGTAGTATAGGGCGTTATTAACAGTTTATTTAGCCCGTAATTTGACTATTTCAGCTATTGCCTTCCGTATTATAGCTGCTTAATCCATAACGGACAAGGTAGGAGGGTCCAGTTTACTTATCCTTGGGTAGGCTCCGTAGACTAAGAGGGTAGGTACCAGTCCGTTAGGGCCAGCGGTGTTATTAATGGCTTTTACGGCTATCTATAAAGCCAGTTCCTTTTAAATATTCTTACACTTATTCGTAATAATCTAGTAAGCTCTCTATAAAGCTAGGTAAGCTCGCTTAATAAGCCTAACGGACTAATACGCCTTAACTAGAATGGCTTTTATTAATATAGCCATGGCCGTAGCATACTGCTAGAATTCCTTACTAATAAAGTTCCTACCAGCGTCGTAGGTAATATACTTAGGAGGTCTAAGGTATATATTAATCTAACAGGTCCGTAAAATGTCCTAAGTATATTTTATAGATATATTTTGTAACTAATGGGCGGCTTAATAGCGGGTTACCTCGTCAATTATATATAATACTGGACTGCCGTTAATATATATAATGTCCACGTATATTAAGTAGTTAAAGTTAAGGTCCTTATAAAGGGTAAACTTAAATCTGCCTAGGGAACGTCCGTATTTCTAGCAAAAAGAGCAGTATTTAGTTAGGTAGTTAATTACTTTCCTATTAACGTCGTTATGTCCAGAGCGTTTAAGGACTCTATATAGCTTTTCGGCTAACGGGTGGCCAAAACGGCAGTATAGTCGATGGATTTTAGTACTAGTAAGGTAGCACGGGTTGTGATTAAAAGATTCCTAAATATAGGTCCATAAAGTCTCTCCCTATATAAGGAACGGGTGTCCAAATCGTCGTATAATTGGCAGGGTAATATGCTTGCTTCCTAGGGCAGTTGCGGGGCTAATTAAGGTATCTATAACCTATCCATGTCCGCAAGGCAGAGTAGGAAAGGGGTATCCGCTTTTATTATGTGGAAGTTAACTAGGCTAATTAGAGTCTTAACTTTAACTAATCTAATTAATGCGGTTAAGCCAATGCCGAATTAGACGTTTACGGCCCCAGTTTACATAGTATTAATGTCCGTATTATTATTTACGGTAGTCTTATATATAAGGTACTGTCCGTAACCTACAGTAGACTTTTTAGAGGCACCTATATTGATTATAACGCCATAGAATTCTTTAGGGGTATAGCGTTCTGTAGTAATATATGCAAATAGGTCCTGTTCGCGGTCTATAACGTCCGTAATAGGTCTAATAGGTATGTTTACGGGCTAGTTTTCGGGTGTAATTAAGTGTATAAAGGAGCGGTCGGCTAATACGGTTGTAATATTAAAGGCTTAGCCGTCTGTAAAAGGTCTAAAAGTGGTTAGGAATGTCTCTAAGGTCTCTTATTTCTAAGTATTTAAGTTAAAGTTAATTATAAGGGCTTCCATTAATTTGTTAAGGGATTTCTCCGCTTCCTCTTCTTTATAGTCTAAGATAAACTGGTTAATCCAATTGTTAAATCTCTTCTTAGACTTATTACGTTCTTTCTAGGTGTGCTTTATGGACTAATATCCTTCCTTACCACATATAAAGCACCTCTAATTGGTTTGTCTGTAGGGGTATGCTTTTATATAGGAGTTGGTATAGGGGTTACGAGTAGGACCTAGTCGATGCGGGTGCTGCTAGCGGTAGCGGCGGTCCGTAAAGTAGGCATCTAAGTCGGTTTGCGGATTTTATAGGTCCGTAACGAAGGCTTAAGTACTGCCTAGCGGGTTTAAGGCTTTATACGTTGCAATAGAGGACCATAAATCGTTAATAAGGCCAGCTATAGTGTCTGCGGGCTTATAATAGGCGTATTTACAAGGTTCTATTTCCTGGCAAGCCGTAATAAGACCGCACATGCAACCTTACCAAAAGGTAGCGCTACACTCCAAAACTTACGCATACCCATCTTACCATCAAAAACAATCGATTTTCTAACTTTCAAGACCTAATTCCTACTGCCTAGCGAGCTAGAGGTGGATTTATTTGTCGTTTTACCCCTTCTCCCCAACAGAAAATTTCTCTTGAGGGTGGCCCTAGCGTGTAAGCGAGGCACGGATAGGAACACCAAAACTANTACTACTACCACCAATACCAAAACTAAATAGGGGCTAGTTTTTCTACTACCTTTTAGCCTAGTCTCCCCAGAAATCTTCTAGTAGGATTAGTAAGGAGAAAGGGCGTAGAAGGATAGTAAAAACTAGTAAATCCCCTTATAAGGTACAAAATGCCAAAAAAACCAAAAAAACCTCCTATAGAAATAAGTGACGAAGAGTCTACATCCACTTTTTCTCCCCCCTCTCCTACTCCTGGCCTATTTAGGATAGGAGAAAAAAGAGGACATCCTCAGTCTTCTCCTGAAAATGAAAACCAAAACCAAAAACCTGCAAAAAAGATAATAAAACNAACGACTACTACGGATAGCAGTATACCTTTNCCTCCCCTTTCTCCAAAACAACACNTACAAAAGGCTTTAGATAGCCTAGTCCAGGCCTATAGAGGGCTAGAAAAAGAAGAAGAAAAAGAAGAAAAAGAANAAGTTAAGCGGATAGGGAAATATATACAGAGAATCCTAGNAGGAAGGGATCCCTTTACAAAAGAAGAAACGGCAAAGGAGGAAGCGGCGGAGGGTGTCCTAAAGGGGCTAGTGGAAGAAGTAAGAGCTCTCCGTAAGGAGGTGGCTCCTATTAAAGAAACTTACGCGGAGAGGCTAAGGAAGGGCCTGCCTTCCTCGTCCTCTCCCCCCCCTTTATTATCACCGTCTACTACTCCTTCTCCTTCTAATAGGGTAACTAGCGCACCTAGTTCTACCTCTATTAGAAGTAAGAAAAAGCAGCTACAAGAAAGGAAGCTAGTCCTTATTATAGACCAAAAGGACCAACCTCTAGATACCTTCTCTATACGAAACAAAGTCAATCAACTATTTGCATTAAAACTGCAAGTAGAAAAACCTGTTTTAGCATCTATAGCTAGAACTAAAGGAAAACAAAATATTCTTCTTATAACTACGGAAGAGTATAATGCGGATTTCCTAGTTAAATATAAGGAAATCTGGCATAATTGCTTTACTTTTTAAAGAGAACAAAAACTAGAACCATGGGTTCAAATTATAGCCCATGGGGTTCCTACCCTACCTTTTCTAGGAGAAGGAGGCTCTAAGCTTCTAAAAGAAGAAATTAAGACCTTTAATCCTATAAGGATATAAGGACTACCTAGATAGATCTCATCTAGTGTAAAAGACACGATCCACAGACCAGATTCGGCTCTATAGTTTTTACTATAGAAAATGAAGAAAAAAGACAAAAAATCCTTAAGCAAAAAGAGATATCAATTGCAGGTACAGCTACTAAGGTAGTAAAATACCTCGAAGTCTCTCCTACTACGCAGTGTACGAGCTGCCAAAAATTTGGCCATATAGGAGACAGGTGCTCTACTAGGGCCTGCAGATACTGTGCGGCTGCACATTTATTTAAAGACCATTTCTGTTCTTACCTGTATAATAACAGGCAAGCCTTGCTAGCATACCACCCCTCTTTGGCATTAATTTATAAAGAAAACACTTTGCTAATAGTAAAGACTGCGAGACTCTTAAAGCTTGCTAAACTAGTAACGCGAAGAAGATTCTATGGAAGAATAAAAACAGATAGGATTCTAGAAGAAGGCAACTCCTATTAGGCTCTTAAAATGATATTAGAGAGCAAAAGGACAGAAAATAATTGCAAAAGGACAGGGACAGGGGTTAGGATTTCTTATAGTTCTTCTTACCATTTTCTCATTCCCTAGTAGTTGTAGTATCTTAGTATTTTACTAGGAAACTATAAACTCCTAATTTAGGGGTTTATAAACTACTAGGACATAGCTACTANTANATATTAAGCTNCCTANAAAGGATTTATGTATATAGAACTATAGCGCCATAGCCCAAGGCTGCATGCGCAGTATTGTACGTAGTATAATACAATGGATAATAAAAAAAAATAAGTTTATTATACAGGAAGTCGTCCGTTTAAAGCTTAATATTAAGACCGTACTGTAGGTAGCGGAGGTCTTTAATAAGGATTTATAGGCACTCTATAGTCGATTTTTTAGTGTTCTTGTCCATTACGGTCCGTAACTTAGTCGCATTTTATTAAATAAGGATATCACGCTTATATTCCGGTCCTTTAAAGTAGTTGCGTATGGCTTTATATAGCTTATTAAAGGGAACACCAAGGGGGTTATTCTTAAGGTTAGTGTAGTAGTGGTTAAGTACTAGGCCGCGCAGTATAGTAGAGTAGGCTTAGCTAAACTCCTATTTAGGAATATTAGCCTTCTAACAAAGGTCCGTAAAGATAGTTAGTTTAAAGTCAAAGTTGTTATTTTTACTACTGTATTTAGATTCGTCGGTATAGAGCTTAGCTAAGTTAGCTAGCTCCTTACCGTAGGTCTTTACTTAGGTAGTTTTCGGATCTATGACTTAGGTAGGTTATAGATCTATGGCTTAGGCGACGGGAGGGTTTTAGTCCATATTTTGGTTTACGGGGGTATTACGGTCCGTAACTTAAGTACTAGATATACTTTGGCCCGTAAGATTAATTCTAAAATCGCTTAAGTTTATAGGACGAATTTAGTTAAGTAGGTTAGGTATAAGGCCAGCGATGCTATTAAGTTTGGGAGAAGTAAAGAGTTTATTAGTGACTTTAACCTAGTTTAGGATTTCCTCTTTAGTCTATTCCGTTTGGTCCTCCTCCTATATTATATTATATAAGGACCGTACAACAGTAACTTATTTATCCTTTTTTTTTTTTTTTTTTTTTTTTTTTTTATCCATTGTATTATACTACGTACAATACTGCGCATGCAGCCTCTGGGCCTATGGCGCTATAGTTCTATATACATAAATCCTTTTTGGGGCAGCCTTAATATGTACTAGTAGCTATATCCTAGTAGTTTATAAAACCCTAAATTAGGAGTTTATAGTTTCCTAGTAAAAAATACTAAGAAATACTACAACTACTAGGGGAATGAGAAAATGGTAAAGAAAAACTGTAAAAAATCCTAACCCCTGTCCCTGTCCTTTTGCAATTTTATTTTCTGTCCTTTTGCTCTCTACTGTCTTTTTAACCTAAAAGCCTAGTAGGAGTTACCTCCTTCTAGACTTCTATTAATTTTATTCTCTCTATAGAGTCTTCTACGGCTAGTAACTATGTACTAATTTAGCTGCTCTAAGATTCTCGCGCAGTCTCTACTATTAGCAAAGTGTTTTTCTTCTTTACAATTAATGCAAAGAGGAGGTGGTATGCTTTGCAGCAAGGCCTACCGCTTATTAAGCAGGTAGGATAGTAGTTGGTCTTTAGATAGATGTGCAGCCCGCACAATATCTATAGGCCCCTAGTAGAAGAGCATCTGTCTCCCTACTATGGCCAAAATTTTTTGGGCAGCTATTAACACTACGTAGTAGGAGGAAGACCTTTAAGGTAGCTTTCTTTACTAACCATTAGTAAGCTGTACCTGCAATTGAATATCTCTTTTTACTTGAGGATTTCTTGTCTTTTTTTCTTGTTCTCTATAGTAAAAACTATAGAGCCAAAATCTGGTCTGTGGATTAATGTCTTTTTTTTACTAGATATGATACAGATCCATTCTAAGTAGTCCTTGTATCCTTATTAATAGGAACATTAAGGTCTTAATCTCTTCTTTTAGAAGCTTAGAGGCCTCCTTCCTCCTAACGTAAGAAAGGTAGGGTAGGAACCCCATGGGCCTTATAATTTGAACCCATGGTTTCTAGTTTTTCTTACTCTTTAAAAAGTGTAAAGCAGACTTATGCCAGATCTCCTTATATTTGGACTAGGAAATTGCAGATTATACTCCTTCTGTAGTCCGTAAAGGAGATTATTTTGTTTTTCCTTTAGTTTCTAGCTTTATAGACGCTAGAACTGGCTTTTTTTTATTGAAAGTTTGAATGGCAAATAATTGAATTAACTTTATTTCGTATAGGAGAAAGGAGTATCTAGAGGTTGGTTCCCTTTTCTTGTCTTTGAGGTAGTAGCATTTTACACTTGTCTAGAGGCAAGCGATCTAGAGCTCTACCCCTATTTCTCAGATAATGAAGGATAGCTTTTTCTTGAAGCGTTCTAACTTCCAAAAAGAAGGTAAGAACCACTCCTACTAGAAGCAAAAAAGGGGACAGAAAGGAAGTGGTGGTAATGGTAAGGGAGGGTCGGGGAGGACGAAAAAAGAAAGGGAGGTCCTTCCTTCAGGTCTCTCCTGCGTAAGGTATTTTTTAGTAAAAAGCTACCCCTCCTTACGGAGAAGCTTTTACTTCTTCTATAACTAGTCCTTTCCTAGGACACCTCTTTTGCCTCTTCTTTCTTCTTCTTCCTTTTTGGCAAAGGGGGTTTTTTTTCCTATTAAGGATAATTGTGGTGTATAGTCCACTAGCTGCTCCAACTTGTTCTTCTTGTTCTTCTCCTTCTAGCCTCTATAGGCCTGGATTAGGCTTCTTAAAGCCTCGTGTAGATTTCTTCCGGAGAAAAGGGAAGACGGAGGTATACTAGGTATACTATCCGTAGTAGTTGTTGGTTTTATTATCTTTTTTGCAGGTTTTTGGTTTTCTTTTTCAGGAGAAGACTGAGGATGTCCTCTTTTTTCTCCTGTCCTAAACGGGCCAGGAGAAGGAGAAGGGGGGAGAAAAAGTAGATGTAGAACCTTCATCACTTATTTCTATAGGAGGTTTTTTTTTTAGACCTATTAGGCCTTGGCATTTTATATCTTATAGGGGGGTTTCTAGTTTTTACTATCTTTATACCCTTTCTCCTTACTAATCCTACTAGAAGATTTCTGGGGAGATTAGGCTAAAAGGTAGTAGAAAGACTAGCCCCTATTAGTATTCGTAGTAGTAGTTGTAGTTTTGGTGTTCCTGTCCGTGCCTCGCTTATAAGCTAGGACCACCCCTAAGAAGAATTTTCTGCTGGGGAAAAGGGGGTAAAACGACAAATAAATCCACCTCTAGCTCGCTAGGCAGTGAGAATTAGGTCTTAAAAGTTAGGAAATCGATTGTTTTTGATGGTAAGATGGGTATGCGTAAGTTTTGAAGTGCGGCGCCACCTTTTGGTAAGGTTGCATGTGTGGTGAAAGGTTTTTTACAATTTTATCCTTTTTAACCCATACACCTTAGTGACGTAAAAGGGTTTATAGGTTACAGATAGTAGTAGGGTTATAAGCTTTAAGAATATCTTCCGTAAAGTCCGTAAAGTCTTCCTTATATTACTCCCACAGGTCATTATTTATAAGCTTAAAATATCCGTATTTAAGGATTTTGTACTTAATATAGTTGTCAACGTCAGTTATAGACGTAAGGTCGACTCCTTATCTCTATTTCTCTCAACCTTCATTAATCTGCTTGCTTGTGTCTGCTATACTATATAGTATAGTATATAGCGGGTGGTAGTAGCTTGTAACGGGTGGGGGAGGTCTTATAACGGTCCGTAAAATCAATTAATAGGTCCATAATAGTTCGAGAGGTCTTATAATGGTCTATAAAGGTGATTAACAGGTATATAATAGTTTGTAGGAGGGTAGGGGGTTTCCGTAAAAGGTCTGGAGGGGTTTAAGGTTCGAGGGGTTTAAAAATAGGGGGTTCTATAAGGGTCTATATTCGCGTTTATAAACTTCTAGTAAACTATACTAAGACTTAAATAAGTATACAGAGTTAGTGATAGTTCCGTAATCCCCGGCTTCCGACCTTCTAGTAGGTCGTACTAGGAGTCTAAACAGGTGGTCGCTGTCGTGTATCGCTTGGTAGGAGGTGTCGAGTAATTGCTAATCTATACGCGCTTACTGATTAGTATTTATATCAACTTAATAATATAATTAAGTCATATCCCGGGGCACGAAATACGTATAGTATCGTATACTCTTTAGGATGGTGGTGACTGTCGATTGTATAAAGCAGACTACGTAGTCTATATACTAATGCGCCTCCCCCTTAATTAGTTAGTGCTTTAGGAGTGCACCAGACGCGTAAGCGGGTGGTTAGTACACCGAACGCGTAAACGCGTGGTTAATGTACCGAACGCGTAAGCACGCGGTTAGTACAGCAGGTGCTATAATTATACACTTAAAATATAATTAGAGTTAATCTGTTAGGTAACTACTCCACTAGTTATATTTATATTATTAACTATTCTATACCTATATACCCGGCCCATTAATAAGTCTACCGTAGTATTTCCTATAAGGCTTTGTTATACTAGGGCTTTGCTATTTTACTTTAAGGCTTCTTTATAGTTAGCAGTATTGCTTATATAGATTATAATTTTATTAACTTTTATAGACTTATAAGTAGCTTATCTTATAGCTTAGGGCATTAAAGGTATAGTAGTAGCGATATATACGTATAACTATAGACCTATAGATATTAGTCCGCTCTTTATAGCTATTATTATAGCCCTTTAGAAGGCGCTAATATCTATTTAGATTACCTTTATACCTTAGGCGTATTATTTCTAGATTTATTAGGTCTAGATAAGCTCCGCTAATATAATAAAGGCTATTTAAAGGGTTATAATTATAGTAGTCTACTCCTTCTCTATATTAAGAGATTATTTCTATAGTACCTACTAGGTTTACCCTACGGCTTATATAGTCTATAGGACGCGTTCCTAAAGGGCGCGCTATTTAATTAGGATTATAAGGGTTAAGGCCTTACTTATTTATTATAGTCTGGCTTTAGGGGCTATATACTAGAAAATACTATATATACCTCTACTAACGCCAAATTAGGGTGTATAGTATTAATAGGAAGGGTTTTTATAGTCCTTTAGAGCTTATAGAAGCTCTATTTAGCTAGTTTTAAAGGGGTTATTAGTAGATAATTATATTATATTTATATAGAGTAGAAGTTAAATATTTATACTAATAGTATTATAAAATAATAAGCTCTATACTATAGCTATAGATAAAACTTTAAAGGGTAAGTAAGTAACTAGTAAGATACTAGGTATAGCTATATAGAATTATATATATAAGTAAGATAACTCTATTATCTAATATAAGGTAATAGGCTTTACACCACCTAGCTACAGCATAAACCCTAAAAGGTAAGTAAGTGACTAGCTTAATACCAGGCACGGCTGTGCGGAACAATATATATAGGCGAGGTAACGAATTACCTAACAATACACCCCTTCTAATGGCGACTGTCCTTAGGCGTAACGTCCTATCCCGTAGGCTTAGGGGCGTAGGATTAGGCCAGGCTACGGTCGCTAATGCGTTATTATACCTTAGGGGTTATTGCGCTTAATATACTAGACCTCCAGCAGCTACAACGCGGTGCCTAAAGAGGCCGCCTCGCGCTTCAATTATAGGGACCAGCGTCTTTAGTTATAGTATCAACCTAACCAAGCTAAGGCTTAGTTGCGTAACCGGCTCCTTCGGTTATACAATTAGCAAGCCGTCCCTAAGTCAGCCTAGGGTATAAACAAGGTTTAAACCTATAAGGCCCTAGGTATTAAGCTAGTTACTATATAAGGTAATAGGCTCCGCACTACCTAGCCATAGTATAAACCCTAAAAGGTAAGCGAGTGACCGGCTTAATGCTAGGTACGGCTATGCGGAATAATATATATAGGTAAGGTAACAAATTACCTAACATCTAATAATACCTCCCTCCTAATAGTAACTATCCTTAGGCGTAATACCTTATTCCTTAGGCTTAAAAGCGTAGATTAGGCTAGGCTATAGTAATACTATACCTCAGGGGTATATATAAGGGATATTATTACGGACACCTTAGATTGCCCTTAGGACAACCCCTAGACGCCCCTTAGATAGTCGCCGGTTACGTACTAAAGGCACATACCCGTAGTATATAGCCTTTACAATCCCAAAGGCCTTACCTCCTTAAGGATTTGTCTCTCTTACCAATCTATCCTATTCCACAATCGTATCCTTATAGCCCCCTATCTATAAGATCCCCTTATAGTATATAGGCTTAATATATTAAACCTCTAGTAGCTATAGTATAATACTTTAAAAAAAGCCACCTTATACTTTAGTTATGTTAGTATAGGTTATATTAATAGGTCACTAATAGGTTATAAACCTAATATATTAACTAGTAAAGGCTATCCCTAAGTTAGCTAGGTAAAATTAAGGATTAAACCTATAGAGCCTTAGGTAGCTTACTAATTACTATTATAAATTAATAAGCTTTACACTATAGCTATAGATTAAACCCTAAAAGATAAGTAAGTAACTAGTAAAATACTAGGCATAGCTATATAGAATAATATATATAAGTAAGGTAACTCTATTACCTAATAAGTATACTATAGTATAGCTATATATACTTATTAGGTAATAAAGTTACCTCACTTATATATATTATTCTATATAGCTATACCTAGTATCTTACTAATTACTTACTTACCTTTTAAGGTTTTATTTATAGCTATAGTATAAATATACTTATTAGCTATACCTATAATAGTATTAGAGCATTCTACCTACTAAATACTACTATACCCTATTATTAGCTTGTCTATTATTAGCGCCTTAGCAGCTAGCTCTTTATATTTATTTATACTAGCCCCTTTTCCTTCTCCTTAGCTTAGTATCCGTTGGTTACATAAGGGGATATCACGTAGCTACGGTTCGTAGATAGTATAATAATTGTTATTCTTATATATGTTAGGGAGGGCGAGGAGCTTAGGGCTCCTCGCTACGCTATTGCCGCGGCGATACGTGACGGCAACTTGCCGTATGTAACGGCAACTTACCACCCGTAATAGCAATTTGCCTTATATAGTAACTACTTACCTTTATTCCCAACACTAGTAACTCTTCTTTTATAGTTACTATCTATATATATATATACCGCTTAACTAGCGTAGCAAATATTAATCCTCCTTACTTACTATTGCCATTATAATATAAGTCTTACTGTCTTAAAATTTGCCTTTTAGTACGTAGTGCTTTCTTACTTAGGAGTCGCAGGTAGATATCTTATTTAAAGGGCCGCTAAGGCGCTAGTAGTAAGCGAGCTAATAGCAATTTTCCATCCCGGGGATAAAAAATCCTAATTAGCTAGGTTAAGTTAGGGTCTATAAAATGTTATGCTCTAAAAAGTCTTAGCAAGAGAATCTAACTAATTAGATAACTTTAACCGCCGGTTAAAGTTCCTAAACATCTTAAGACCTTACGTAACTAAGAAATTTATAGGGACTCCCTTTTAACCTAACCTTTAACTTATATATATAGAGTATTTATATTAACAAACGTCTCTAGTGCCTTATTTAGGTTCGCCTTNNTTATNNTATNTACNAGGTTATCTTAGCTATTAATTTATTAAATCTTAAAGAGTTTTTAACGCTTATAGGATTGCTAAAGTGCCATAATATTAATTATAAGGCGCTTTTCCTTTATAGTATTAAGCTTAACTAAATACTTATAGAGGGAATATAAGTCGGTGTATATAATTATAGGGATAATAGGAAGTTCGAGTTAATCTATAATTATCTTTAGGGTAGTTCTAATTATAATTACTATATTAACTTCGCTAATTATTCTATATATCTTTAACGCTAAAATACTTCGGGTAATACGCTTACTCTTAGTTAAGCTCTAATAGATAAAATTGCTATAGATTATAAAGTTATTCTCTCTAGTAAATTTATTTGTAATAATAATCTTATATCCTAACTAGGAGCTAAAATCTTTATTATTTATAAACGATCTATTAATAAATATAAAGAGCTTAGTGGTAGGAAGATTAATAAGCACGTAGAGTAGTCCCTAATTAAGATAGTTTATTTGCTAAAAAAGACGCTTATTTAGGGCAAGAATATTATCCTTAGTTAGTTCCTAGTATTAGGCGGCAACAGAGAGATTAAATAAAGCCTTAGGTTAATAAATAGAAGTAATATAAGCTCTATAAGCGCATTGCTCTATATATCCTTACTTTAGAGAATTAGCGTTAATAATATTAATCTTTTTACCTTAACCCTTTTAGTGTAGAGCAATAGAATTCTTGTTTAGGGAGAGGATGTATCCATTAAAGAGTAATAGTATTATTAAACTAAGCTTTTCCTTTAGCTTTGCTATAAGATTTACCTTTACTAGCTTATCTTCTTTAAGAGCTAAGAATTAGTCATCTCCTAAGATAATTATATTATTAGTTTATATGCTAATAATTCTAAATAGAGTTCCTATAGTTATAATAAGGAAGTAGGGATCGAATATAGAAGTAGTTATTAAAAGCTTCTCTTTATAGTGCTTACTATAGGTAGCCTACTAGTAAGTTCCTACCTCTGCAATTCTATATAATGGCTTAAGCACAACTATAATTATATCTTTAGGATACTGGTGGCGAATTTGCTCTAGAAGGTATATTAATATTAAGCGCTAAAGGTGCGTCTCTAATTAGGTATAGGCTTAAGTGATATCTTATAAATAAACCGCCATTTTATTCTTTATTAAGGAGGGAGCTAGTATAATAATAACTCGCTAACTAGCTTATTAAATTATAGGAGACTACGTAAGAATTACCTCCTTACTATTATCGTTGTAGCCTTAGATAATAAGCCTTAATTTCTTAAATAGGGCGTTAGTAGCTTTACCCTTAATCTTATTAACCATTCTTAACTTAAAGATGCGAACTCTATTAAACTTAGTAGGGTTATACTTCTTAAATTTAAAGGCTCCTCTTGCAATGAGATTATTGATCTCCTACTTATTAGATGCTTAAAAAGGAGCTCCTAAAGTTATAATACAACCTTCCTTTTAGAGCTATTTTACAAGTTTAAAGTTAGCCTTCTCCTTAGCTGTTATAAAGGCCATTAATAACTTAACTTTATTTTTAATGGTAGCAATAAATTGTTCTTTAAAATTAATAAGATGTTGGTGATTTCGTGATCCCTTTAGGCGACCTCTGCCGCGTTATAGTTATAGCGTATCTACTATAATTATATTAGGATTGTAGTCGCCTTTTAGAGTATATTAATTATAGTTCTCTTCTAGGGTATTTTTTAGGGTATCCTATAAAGGCTTAAAATTGTTATCTTTATAGTAAGGCTTAATAATAGTTAAACGGAATTAAGTAGGTCTGTAAGGCATCTAAATAGTATAAGTTTAACTATTAATTATAATAAGTTAGTATAGGCCTAACTATTCTCCCTTTTTACGCTATATGTGTACCTTAGACTAGAGTAGTAGATTAAGCGTAGTTAAGGTATTTAGGCTATTTCTTATTTCTAGTGCGTCGTTAACCTAGTATATAGCGTAGAGACGTTATACCTCCTTTATTGCCTTATAAATAGCCTCAGCTTATTATATAATAGAGGGAGATAGTAAAGAATTATTAGTTATTTAAGGGTAGGCGCTAAAGACTAGTAATGTAGGTATAAGTCTATCCGGGCTAGCGGAATTATTAATAGCTTTAACAGCTATTTATAAGGTAAGTTCTTTACTAGCGTCCTTTAGTTCTAAAGAGATAATCTTATATACGCGGCGTAATAGCGCGTAATATCGTTTTACTTTTCTAATACTATTATATACCTTAATAGGGACTTCCTTAACCTTAATTGCTATTACCTTTATCTATTATTAAAACTCTATAGATAAGAAGTTCTTTCTTATATTATAGATAATTTAATTAGGGGGTCCTAAATAGATATTAATCTAGTATAACTAAAGGGTCTCCTATGCGTTTCTAGCTAATATATCTTTTAAGAAACGCGCGGCTTAAAAGGAGGTTAAGAAGTTAATAACTTAGAGTACTGGCTTACTACTAAGATATATAACGTTAATAATAATATAGAAGTTAAAGTTGTAGTTATTCTTAAGGGTAAACTTAAATCGGCTAGGGGACTTCTGGTTTATTTAGTAGTAATAGCAATACTTTATAAGATGCTTAATTGCCTTAACCTTAACTTTATAGCCTACTTACTAAAGAACCCTAAGTAATTAATAAATAGATANGTGGCNAAAANNATNGTNNAGTTNGCGTAATTCNNACTTAGTTAAGTNGCTTTAAGTAATACTCTTTTCTAGTTAATAAAGGAGTAACTAGGGGTAACCCTACTTGCGTATAATAGGCACCTAATTATCTCCCTAAATAAGTATATTTTTAAGGTTATTAAGCCTAACGCCTAACTTATTTATATCTTTAATATAAAATAGAAATAGAGTGTTTATAGAAATAATATGAAAACTAATATACCCTAAGGGAGTTTAAACCCTAATTGTGCTAAGAGAGATTATAGTACCTTTGCTAAAACAAATTGTATGCTAGCCTGCTATTAAATAGTTAATTTAAACAGAGCTATTATGCTATTAAAGGGCTCGAACTTAAGGTTCTCCTATTATAGATACTCCTGCGGCTCTAGTATCCGGTATAATACTATAGAAGATGTTTACCGAGTATCTATTATTAAAGGAAAACGTAGAGCTCTTTTTTAGCTTATTAAAGATATTTAACTTTGTAATAGAATAGAGTATAGATTAGTTATTAAGGACAGCGACGGTTTATATACTATTTACCTTACTATACTTAGTAAAGTATTAGTTAGGTAAGTAGTTCTTAATTTCTATATCTATAAGAAGCTGTTTAGTCTTATTAACCTTACCCTTAAAGTCTTTTACGCCTTTATATTAAACCAGAAAGCTTTAAAAGTAGACTATAGTAACCTTATAATTTTTAACGTTTCTTATACTCTAACGGAACTTATTATATACCTCTTTTCGCTTATTAAGGGAGTATTTAGTTAACTAGCAATTTAGCTTCTTATAAATATAGCATTTCTTTTAGTAATTACTTTAAAATAAACCTCTATAAGGACCTCCATAATTACCTTATAGTTAATATTAATTATACCCTCTTCTATATTCCCTACCGCGGCTACTATATATTTAATTAGTTTAGTTATAATTATATTAGTTAAGAATACTTAGTTAGGTAGGGTTTTCGGTATAGAACTGTTAAAATTCTTATATTTATATTACAGTACCTATAGTAAAGTGTAGCTTAGTATATACTTTTTTAAATATATCTATAGGTTTATATAGCGCCAAGTTATACTTAGAAATGCTATAGTATGCTAAGATAACCTAGTCCCTTAGGCTATTCTTGTTTTAGTAAGTTTTAGTAAGGCTATATTAGATTTTCTAAAGTTTATTAAAGAGTAGTTAAAGGCACTCTAAATAAGTCTTTATTAGGTTAGAAGTAATAACTCTCTAGAATATAGTCTCCCGCCATTTAGATATATAAAGTTAGCAATTTTTATTAGTCTTAAAGTAGGCTTTAGTAAGCTAAAGTATTATATTAAAGTTATAGTTTTTACCCGTAATATAGTTGTAATAGAATATTACTACCCGTCCCTTTAATATAATAGAGAAAGCGTAATGGTATTAGTAGCGTTAAATTTTAACCTTATTATAACAGTTATAAAAGACCTATAGTTTTGCTCTAAGTATATTATATAGTTCTCCTTTAAACTTTTTCTCTTTGTCCGAATATACCTTTATTAGATTTATAACTTCTTATAGTAAAGGCTTACTAGTTAGCTAAAGTAGAGGAGATAAAGGCGGAGTAACTTTAAGTAGAAAAGCACCTCTAAGTAGGAGAGTAGCTTTAGGTAGGGGGTTAGTATTTTAGGGGTTTTAATATAAATTAAAGTTGCCTTCTAAAGAATATAGGTTGTTTTTAGGTTTCCGTAGTTAATATATAATCTTAGCTTCTATCTATATTAGTTCTTCTATATTAATAATAACGGCCTAAATATTACTAGTAATTAGGTTACCGTTCTTAGTAACGTATACCCTATTCCTATAAAG
This sequence comes from Cenococcum geophilum 1.58, assembly GCF_001692895.1. Lineage (NCBI taxonomy): Eukaryota > Fungi > Ascomycota > Dothideomycetes > Gloniales > Gloniaceae > Cenococcum > Cenococcum geophilum. Next base: position 343,618 of record NW_027137597.1, read on the forward strand.
GAAGTCTTAAAAGTCTTAAATAATATTAACGTTGCTAAGTACCTAGGTATTAGTAGTCCATTCTATAAAATCCTCCCTAAAATACTCCTATAGTTATAAGTTGGTATAGTATCTATTTTAGTAGAATATAATATAGTATAGAAGAAAGCCGTTAACTTATTTTATGGTATAAGTTATTATATTAAAGGCGAATTCGTCCTAATCTTTATTAATAAGTTTTGCGTACTTAGCTACCCCTAGTAATAAGGAGTCTTTCTAGTTATTTAAGGTAGGCGTAGCTATGTTTTTAGAGGGAGGGAAGTATTATTAGTATAGGGATTATTATTTAGTACGCGTTTGTAATATATATTTATTATTTAATACGTGTTTATTATTTAGTACGTGTTTATAATATATATTTGCGGTTATAGGGCTTAGGACTAGTTTTAGCCTTAAATTATAAAGACTTATAAAGCGTATTATTTTATGTAATAGATATAAGAATCTATAATCTTAAAAAGGCTTAGAACCAGTTCTAGCCTTTAAATCCTTAAATTTATAAAAGAGTTCTATTTAAGGTTTAGGACTAGTTTTAACCTTAAAAAATAGCTTTCTTTAGCACGAGTAGCACTAATATAGTGGCTTATCTCTTCTTAGTGGAATACCTAGCTATTCTATAGTATAACAGTAAAGTTAACTACTAATCAGTGTTAGTTATATAAGGGGATATCACGTAGCTATGGTTCGTAAATAGTATAATAATTGTTGTTCTTATATATATTAGGGAGGGCGAGGAGCTTAAGGCTCCTCGCCACGCTACTGCCGCGGCAACACGTAACGGCAACTTGCCACCCGTAATGGCAATTTGCCTTATATAGTAACCACTTGCCTTTATTCCCAACAGTATCTTTATAATATAGTATTTATTTAAGCTTTAGTTTAGAAGCATTTATTTAAGCTATAATAATCTTTAATTTTAGCTTAAATAGGTAATTATATACTTATTACCTAAATACTCTTTATAAGTAGGGGCCTATATATAGCAGTATAATAGCTTACAGGTTAAGGAGTCCTTTAGCAGTTCTAGATAATATATAAGATTTAATAAAAATGTCTATTCAAAGCGAAGTCACGCCTCCTCTAAACAGCAACATCAATATTTATCACAATTAGAATTTTAGCTTTTTGCTTTAAAATAGGGCTTATTTAATAGAGAATTTATTATTTATTCGTCTTATAGCCTTAATAATACTATGCCGTACGGCGTTGTATTGTCGTCGCGATAAAACGTCTTACCCCTTAGAGGATCGCAAAGTTTCGCGTCGCGTCTTTCCACAGCTGTTAATAAGTAGTCTTTCCTGACAATTTTTCCCATAGGGTTTTTAACAGGTTTTAAATTGACGCTTTCTAGCTTCCTCTCTTTCTCCTTCCTACTACGTCGTCGTTATTAATAGCCTTCGATATTACCTAGAGATTCTACGTTACTTAAATGGTCTGTTAACGATACCCTACAAGCGTAAAGAGACGACATATATTCCTATATTTATATTAGTTATTAGGCGTAGGCCTTATACCGCTAGGTTCTAACGGTACGCGTTATTTGGGGCAATAAGTATGTAATTATCTACCACTGCTTAAGTAGTAGGGAACCTACTATGCAATATAGCAGGCTAAGCGAGATTACCCTCTCCTTGGGCCTATACCCCCCAATACAATATAAATATATATTTAGAATATATCTCTACGAGCAAGTAAATAGATAAAAATGTCTATTTAAAGCGAAGTTACGCTTCCTCTAAACAGCAACATTAATATCTATTATAATCAGCCTTTCGGCTTTTCGCTTTCCCACCCTCCACCGTATAGATAGTTTTGCAGCCCTTTAGGCTTGCGGTAGGCCTAAGGGGGGCAATAAGTGTATAATTATCTACTACTGCTTAAGTAGTAGGGAACCTACTATGCAATACAGCAGGCTGGGCGAGATTACCCTCTCCTTAGGCCTACACCCCCCAATATAATATAAATATATATTTAGAATATATCTCTGCGAGCGAGTAAATAGATAGGAGAATATAGGAGGATACGCCCCCTTCTAGCCCCTTAGGGACTAGACACCCCCATTTAGCTAAAGGTAGCACGTAGGCGAATTACTAAACTCTTCTACTACCCCCTAAACCATTTAAGATACCTTAAAAGTATAGTATAAAAGGTAGATATATAATAAAGGTAAATAGGCTAGGCCTAGGCGGAGCGCGTAAAACTAGCTAAAAGGATATACTTAGGTTTTTTCCTTACTAGGGATTTTTCCTATAAATAAAAGGTAGAAGCCTATATAGACTTAAAAAAGGGACTAAATTAGGCTATAAATAGAATAAATAAATATTATTATTATATACTTAAGCTTAAAGCTTTACTAATATATAGTACTAATATACTAAAAAGCCTTTATAAATATCTATATAATTACCTATATAAACATTTATATAATTAATTATATTTATTGCCCAATTTGGTCACTCTTTTAGGTCTATATAGGTTTTTACTTTCTATATATAGGAAAAAACCCCTAATAGGGAGAAAACCTAAGTATATCCTTTTAGTTAGTCTTATGCGCTCCGCTTTTGCCTAGCCTATATACCTTTATAATAAGTCTGCCTTATATACTATACTTTTAAAATATCTTTAGAAGATTTTAGGGAGGAGTAGTAGGAGGGTTTAGTAATTCGCCTATAAGCTACCTTTAGCTAGGCGGGGGTATCTAGTCCCTAAGGGGTTAGAAGAGGTCGTATCTATAGGTATCCTCCTATTAGATCTTATATACTATTTAAAATTGCTAAAGAACTCCTTAGCCTATAAGCTATTATAATTAATTAATTAGTTATGTATATAAATGCCTATATAAATACTTATATAAATATTTATATAATTTCCTATATAATTGTCTTTATAAACTCTGTAATTAATTGCTAGTATAAATATATACGTCTATATACCTATATATCTACGCACTTATATATTTATATAAGGCTCTATATAAGGCTCTGCATAAAGCTCTATACGAGGCTCTATATAAAGCTCTGCACGAAGCTCTACACGAAGCTCTATACAAAGCTTTATATAAAGATCTATATAAAGCTCTCCATAAAGCTCTATATAAAGCTCTCCATAAAGCTTTATATAAAGCTCTGCATGAGGCTCTGCATAAAGTTCTGCATAAAGCTCTATACAAAGCTTTACGCGGAGCTCTGCGTAGGGCTCTACGTAAGTCTCTACTAAAGCTCTATATAAGGCTTTATTAAAGCTCTGCGCAAGGCTCTGCCTAAAGCTTACCCCCTTTTATAAAGTAAATCTATACCTACTAGTAGTCCTTAGTCATTATTTAAGGCTAGCTTATTAGTTTAGGTACTTTAGCTATAGTAGGAAGAGGGCGGCGGTGGTTATGGGAGAGGTACGGCTGCTGCGACTCGGGGGCGTCGGGCGCAATAACGAGATAATAAATTGGAATCGGGCAAATTAGGCAACGTAGTCTTCTTCACTAGGTATAATTTGGTAATTCTACCTATTAGGAATAGCTTAGGGAGCTATAAAAGTTAAGATAATTTGGCTTAAAGTAGGTATATATAGGCGTAAATACCCCGCGCGGGACTAATAAAAATCTAAACCATATACTAGACCTTCTAATAAAGGTCTTTCCAGAAGCGGTTAGCGTCTTAGTAAGGTAAGCCTTGGCAAGAAGGTCTGGGAACGAGATAAGATAAAACACGTTAACGTAATTAGATAGTAAGTGGGCTATATAAGCAAGTAGGCCAATATTAAAACTTACTAAAAATTAGAAAAATTATACCTTAATATTTTAATAACCACTGAATAATAAATTCTAATGATTTAGATTTAGACGTTTATATATACTCCGCAGCTTCTATTAAAGTTATATAGTAAATAGTTTAGTAATTTTTAAGATATTAAAATTTAAGGGCCAAAATGAGGCTAAATTACTATATCTTAAAAAGTACTAAACTATTTATAATGCAACTTTAATAAAGGCTGTAGAGTATATATGAAAGTCTAAATCTAAATTATTAGAATTTATTATTAAGTGGTTGTTAGGATATTAAGGTTTATTTTTTTTTATTTTTAGTAAGTTTTAATATTAGCCTACTTGCCCGCATGGCCCACTTACTATTTAACTATATTAATGTGTTTTATTACTTATCCGCCAGCCTTAAAAACTACTAAAAATTAGAAAAACTGCACCTTAATATCTTAACAACGGCTTAATAATAAATTCTGAAATTTTATAATTAGCCTTTTATGCCTACGTTAAGACACTTAATAAAATTCTAGCGTAATAAGCCTAGCCGTTATAAGATATTAGGTTTTAGCCCCTAATTTTAAGCTAGGTTATAATATCTCTAAAGCTACTTAATAGATTACTTTTTAAATCTAATAGAAGGTTTAAAATAGGTATAAAAGGCTAATTATAAAATTTTAGAATTTATTATTAAGCCGTTATTAAGATATTAAGGTGTAGTTTTTCCAATTTTTGGTGGTTTTTGGGGCTGGCGGATGACTGATTTTAGCGGATGAGTGATAAAACACGTTAAGCTCGGACCCCCGGAACTCGGTCGCCTCCCATACCAAAATCAACTTACCTATTTTCTCTACAACGAGTTAATTAATATAGGCCAAAATTAGCAGAACTTATAAATGACTATTATAGATTCCAAATCTGGTGTTTATAAGCCTGCGCGAAAAGCCGTGCTTATATATAGTGTCTCTTTGTCGATTTTAAGCGATTAATTAAATAGTAAGCTATTAACCCGATTTATATATATAATTAACTCCTATATAGGAGGTCTTGTTTATAAATTAAATACTTAAATAGGACCTATAAAAATTTACTCCCTTATATTTATAATTCTAAAAAAATAGTAGCTTAAATATTTAGTTAAAATAGTAATACTAAGCCCTTTAGTAAAATATAGGTAATTAGCCATTTTAACCAAAATNTTATTATTNAATATTAAACTATATANTTAATAGAAAAGATATAGATTAATAGGGCATAATTAAAGCAAATTTAAAGGTTTTTGTCGGTATCACCCAAGTGCACTTGATTGGCCTATTAACTGCTGAATTGATTCTTGTCTAATAGGTGTCGAAAGCAGAGGATCGTAAGGATCGCGGTGCCTAAGTAGGGGGTTGATTAGTCACCATAAGGATGACTAATTAAAGACACGACGACGACACGTTGACGACACGTAACCATATAACTTCTATCCATATATTCCGACACTGGCAGTTCTTTCTTTATACGTAAAATAGCTATCCTAAGATAATCGGATTTAGGTAGCGGTACAGTGCGAGCATCAGGTAGTGATAGTGGTTAAATATAGAGCTTGTCTATCGGTCGGTTGGTAGATCGCAGGCGTATAGGCACAATTAGTTGATTAATGGATCGCATGCATATCAGCACGATCGGTTGTCTATATAGGTAGTAGTACGGTACCAGCGATAGGGTTGTTCGGGTGGTAGTACGGTACTAGCGGTGGTAGTAATAGTGGTTAAGCATAGAGCTTGTCTATCAGTCGTTGGTTAATCGTAGGCGTATAGGCACGATCATTCGGTTGGTAGATCGTAGGCGTATAGGCATGATTATTTGGTTGGTAGATCGCAGGCGTATCAGCACGATCGTTTAGTCGGTAGACCTCTATCCTAACGAAGCTTAATCCTTTGGACGACGACATCCCTAAATATGCTTATAGAGGGTAGTATTTGAGGGGAATGTAGATCTGCACTTAGTATACTAAAATGGTTAACAGTCTGGCAAATGTTTAAAAAGCGCTTAACCTAAAGGGAATATAGTAGAGCACTTTTTGTAGGTTTAAGGTTGCGGGGGTTTATACGAGCTTAACTGCCGTAGCTCCTTAGCTTTAGTTAACGGAGAGGGTAAATCTGGCGGAGCTTGCGTGGATGGAGCTTGTGTAGACGGAGCTTGTGCGGACAGAGCTTGTGTAGACAAAGCTTGTGCAGACGGAGCTTGTGCTAGTGTAGCTTGTTGTTGCTGTAATTGCTAAACTATGCTTTATAACTCCTTAATATCCTCCTTTTGTTCTTAATATGCCTTCTAAACTCTTTTGTACTGTCGTTAACGTAGGTCTAGAATATCCTGTATATCCTAAATCTGTTTTTAATAAGCGGCTATAGTTGGAAACTCCTATTGGGCTTTATTATTATAGATATTGATATAGTAAGGCCGCCCAGTGGCCGTATAGCTCCCGCTTTTGTATCCTTTAGGAAGTTAAGGTGGTGCTATTATTAAAGGTTTATAGCTGCCGTAGACGCTGGTAGACTTAAGAGGGTAGAGGATGGGGAGCGCGCTGGCGTTGTAGGCGCGCTGTTAACGTGATTTTTGATGTAGTAGGGTGTTAAGAATGTAGAAATAGCGTGCTGGTAGAACTTTAAGAGTTTGGTAGAGCTGAAATTGTTATAAGATAAGGGCGCGCTAGTAACTACTACGAATGCTAACGGAGGAGCAGGGGGGCTGGAGAGCGCGTTATTAACGTGATTTTGACGTAGTAGGGTATTGAGCTTGTATAGGGTGCTCTTCTGGAGCTAGTTGCTTCTGGCGAAGCTGGGTACTTTAGTGCTGCTGACGCTGCTGGGTTGCTGTAACGCTGGAGTACTGCACAAGGCTGTTGGGTATTGGGTGCTGCTGATGCTGCTAGGTATTAGGTGGTGCTGCTGACGCTACTGGGTTGCTGTAACGCTGGAGTACTATATGAGGCTGTTGGGTATTGGTTTATATGCTATGACGCGTACTAGGTAATAGTTTGCTGCTGGGTTGTGTTATTACACTGGGTTACTGCGTAAAGCTATTGGGTAATTGGATACTGCGCGAGGCTGTTGGGTTGCTGTGACGCTGGATGCTATATAAGCTGGTATGCTGCATAAGTGCTACTGAGGTAGCTGCTGAGGTAGCTGCTGATGGGGTACTGCCCGAGGGCTGTTGGGTGTTGGGTGCTGTTAATAAGCTGGGGGTACTGGCACTTAGTAAAGAGGTCGTACTGGGTATTAATTTGCGTGCTGTAGAATATAAATATTCTAAGCTGGCTGGGTAGTTGGATGCTGCCAGAGCTGCTAGGTGCTGGTTTTGCTGCTAGGTACTAGATTGCTGCTTTTAATTAAACGAAGCTGCTAGGGCGGCAGTGAACCTTATTGCTCTATAGCTAACCGGTGAGGTTAACCATTAATTAATGTCGGTATCACCTAAGTGCACTTGATTGGCCTATTAACTGCTGAATTGATTCTTGTCTAATAGGTGTTAAAAGTAGAGGATCGTAAGGATCGCGGTGCCTAAGTAGGGGGTTAATTAGTCACCATAAGGATGACTAATCAAAGACACGACGACGACACGTCGACGACACGTAACCACATAACTTCTGTCTATATATTCCGACAGTTTTATAATCTTTATAAGAGGGGTAAAAGGGAAGGCTAAGATAGAGGTAAAAAAAACCTATAATATAGATAAATTTAGAGTAATATTATGTATATATATAAACCTAATTACAATAAGAGGTGCCTATAAAAAGGAGGCTTTTATATAGTTACTAAATAACTATAAATATATGTCTATTACAGGGGTAATATTTGCCCCCAGTTAATTAATTAATTTTTATTATTACTAATATAGTTATACTAAGCTAAAATGCCTTATTAGACATATATAGCTTTAAGAAATAATTACCTAATTAATTTTATTATATTTAGGTTATTAATTAAACTTTTTTTAGCTTAAAGCCAAATTATTTAGTAATAAACCCTAATTAATTTTACTTAATAGCTATATAAGCTATTATATAATTAAGTTTTTATTAAAATATAAATTTATTAATATATAACTTATTTTTTTACTACTTTATTTAATATAGTAACCTTTAAATTTATAATATTTCCCCTTTATTAAATAAAAATATTAGGAGTAGATTATAAAGCTTATATTTCTTAATAATATAGCTTTAATTAAGAAGTACTACTTTACTAAGTATTACTATAAGACCTAAAGCGAAGGTCTTATGGCAAAGATAATTAAATTTAGATAGTATACCTTTAGTAGTTATTTATAAAATCTATATAATAGCTTAAATTTTTTATAAGTTAAAAATAAAGCTTTAATAGAGGGTTTAAGCCTTAAATAGGCTAGTAATAAGTAGGTTAACATTATAGTTACCCTAAAGAAGCCCTATAACAGATATTAAATAGATTAAGGCCTTTATAATAAATATATACTTAATTAAAGATTTGGTTATTTTTATAAAAAGTAAATCAATAACTTCAGCAGCTTATTATAAAGGCTATATATATAGACCCTTAAATATATAGCCTGAAATTATAACTTAAAGACCCTAAAAGCGTAAAAATTTATAGGTAAGTACCTGTAGATCTAAATATAGACTCTAAATATAAAAATGGAATTAAGAAAACTATAGAGGAGGTAGAGGAGAAATAGGCTAAAATAAGGGCAAAGGAGCCAAAATTAAAGCCTTATAAGGTGTTAGCTAGAAAGAGCAAAGTCAATATATTAAATAGCATGTAGGGGTAAATAGTTAATTTGATTTAGTTGGGTGTAAATAGCTTCCAAAGTATTGTAACCGATTTTGGTAGGGTAACCGAGTTTAGGCGGTAACCGAGTTCCAGGGGTCCGAGCTTAACGTGTTTCATTACCTTAGCGAGCTCAGACGTGATTTTTTTTAGCTAGCGTCGGAATAATAGCTACGTCATCTCCTTGCAAAATCACGTCTAAGAGCCTTTAGCGAGATTTGTTAAAATATAAGCAAAATCCATAAAACGGATATTGCGGATATCTAATTTATTTATTTATATAACGCGTTATTATTACTAAAAGTTTATATATTATTTTTAAGACTTAGGGCTTCTAAATAGTATAAATTTTATAATACGGCTATTACTTAGTGTTCATACTAACTTAATAGCACGAGTAAGTTATATCCACGGGCACGAAATACATATAGTATCGTATGCTTATTTGGATAGTAACTATCAATTATATAAAGCAGACTACGTAGTCTATATACTAATACACCTCCCCCCTAATTAGTTAGCACGTAAGTAGTTAGTGCACAAACGCATATTTACGCGTTTGTATACTAGGTGCTGTAATTATATACTAGCAGTACTTAGAAAATAAAACCACTTATATATAGCCTCCGTAATTGCCTTAATAGAACCATAAAACACATAAGAAAATACATAGGAAACTCCTCTTAAGGTGCCTTCTAGGCTGCCTTCTAAATAGTGCCCCAAGCTAGCCGTAAGTCCTACTTACGGTCCGTAAAATAAACCATACAGCCTTTTAACAGGCAGTAGACGAGCTATAAGTTAGATCTTAAGGGCCACTAAGACGCTAGTGCTAAGCGAGCTAATAGCGATTTTCCGTACCCGGTATAGAAAATCATAATTAGTAGATTTGACCACTATAGCAGAATATAGCAGAATTTGGCAGGTTACGTAAGTCCTCTAAGTTCCATTATAGCTTTCTACCATTTTCCACCTAATAGCTTACGGTCCGTAGAATAGGCCGTATAATAAGCCGTACGGCCTTCTAATAGGCCGTAGGCGTACTATAGGTACTCCGTTAGTCCCGTTCTACCCATTCTATAACTTTTAGGTTAAGCTTATTTATATTAATTAGGGTTTTAAGGGCTTAACACAGCTTTACCTTAGTTATAGCGTCTACTAGGTTATTTCCGCCGCTAATCCATTTAACCTCCACAATTTCACGTTGTTCGTAGGCCTAATATAAGCACATTAGGTCGACTATAAGCCTCTTCTCTTATATCATACCTAGTTTAACTAGGCAGTTATAGAGGGACTTTAAATTAGTGCATAAAACTAGGGGTAACTGCTCCAGTTATAAAATCTTCTAAACCATTAATTTAATTGCGGCTGCTATATTAAAGCTATAAGCTAGTACATATAGTTTAGAGGCTAGTACACTACGGGTTACTCATTTACACTTAATTAAAGACCAGTATAGTATATTTACGTCCTAATTACGGTCCGTAAGTACGATTATAAAGCCGATTTATAATAATAGGTCCCTATTATTAGCAAAGAAGGCATCCATAAATGCCGGTAAGCTAAAAAAACTTAGGTCTAATAGTACGAAAGTAAGTCCCCTTACTACATTATTAATTTGCCACTAAATGCGCTTATTAAGCTACTTAATATTTTCTTCTTACGGATCTACTACCTAGGCTGTAAAGGATAAATTATAGGCAGATTTAGGTTAACAGACTATAGCAATATAGGCGCCTCTTACACGCTATACAACGTATTAGTCCTTCGTATTTATAGTCTTACGGGTCTCTTCACAGGAGCTAGTAAGGTCCGTAGGCTTTGCTATAACAAGCTTTAGGTTTTAAGCCTAGCGTTCCTAAGTCAGCTTAATTAGGTTGCCCTTTTATATAATTAGGCCTCTATTAAACTTAATCAGATTCTACTCAGTTAACTACTCTCACGGCTTTACTAAGAACTTAGCCTTTTATAGTTTAGTTTCTTTAGCGTCCACAAAGGTCTAGTCTGCTAGGAATAGGGTATTATCTATTTAAAGTCCAATAATACTAAGGCCGTTTAATAGGCTGTATAGGAGGTAGGGGTTATAGGTTGACTGTTCTATTTTAAGTTTACTAACGTAGTACTAGTAGTATATTTTAAACCAATGGTTTCTAACTTCTAGTACTCCGTAAAGAGGTTTTATAACCTGTAAAATTATTCCTAGTTATAGGTTAAGCTTATAGGGTAGTTATATAAAGATATCCCTACTTAGGTAGGTATTTAACTATATATAGGCTTATAAGATATCCCGTAAGTAAAGGGCTACGGGTTTAGTTTACTATAGTCTAGGCATAAGTGTAAGTATAATCCATTAACTAACTCGTTAAATTATAGGCGATTACATAAGGACTAGGTCCTTTCCCTAGTCGTTATAAGCTTATATAACAAGCCTTAATTTCTTAAAAGCTTTATTAGTACTAGGGTGCTTAATCTCATTAATAAAGCGTAAGTTAAATATATAGACGCCTTACAGAATATCTTTTTCTGTTATAACCATAAAGACACCCTTTTCAAGTAGTCCGTTAATCTCTTTACGCCATAAGTCCATAAAAGGGGTTTCCTATATTAGGACTAATATATCCGTAAGCGGAGATTATCTTGCGGATATACCTATAGAGGTTAGGTAATTCTTTATTACAGGGTTTTTAGTTACAAAATACTTTTAGGGGCGTCCTCGGCCACGCTTTATAGTAGGTTTAGCGGGTTTAGTAAGTTCCTAAGGGACTTCTAAGGTAGGCAGGGGTACTTCTAGTTCATCTAGTTCGGCAGGTGCTTCCGGTTCGTCTAGTTTAACATTATAGGTATTTTCGGATTAAAAGTAGGGTTTTACAGACATGCTTCTAAAGCTAGTTGGCCCGCTAGAAAGCTATACATAGCACATCTTATTTTCTACGGCCAGTAGGCAATAGGGTCCATTCCAGCTACCGCTTTTACGCTATATAAGGACTTCAGAGTTAAGCGGGAGGTTATATACTAAGGTTGTATTAGGTCCGTTACAGTAGTATAAGGCGTTATTAACAGTTTATTTAGCCTATAATTTAACTATTTCGGCTATTGCCTTCCGTATTACAGCTACTCATTCCATAATAGACGGGGCAGGAGGGCCTAGGCTACTTATTCTTAGGTAGGCTCTATAAACCAAGAGGGTGGGTACTAGTCCATTAGGGCCAGCGGTATTATTAACGGCTTTTACAGCCATCTATAAAGCCAGTTCCTTTTAAATATCCTTACACTCGTTTATAATAATCTAATAAGCTCTCTATAGAGCTAGGTAAGCTCGCTTAATAAGCCTAATAGACTAATACGCCTTAACTAAAACAGCTTTTATTAATATAGCCATGGCTATAGTATACTGCTAAAATTCCTTACTAATAAAGTTCCTACTAGCGTCGTGGGTAATATACTTAGGAGGTCTAACGTATATATCAATCTAGTAGGTCCGTAAAATATCCCAAGTATACTTTATAGATATATTTTGCAGCTAACGGGCGGCTTAATAGTGGGTTGCCTTATCAATTATATATAATACTAGGCTGCCGTTAATATACATAATGTCTATGTACACTAAGTAGTTGAAATTAAGGTCTTTATAAAGAGTAAACTTAAATCAGCCTAGGGAACGTCCGTATTTCTAGCAGAAGGAGCAGTATTTAGTTAGGTGGTTAACTGCCTTTCTATTAACGTCGTCATGTTTAGAGTATTTAAGGACTCTATATAGCTTTTCGGCTAATAAATAGCCAAAACAGCGGTATAGGCGGTGGATTTCCGTACTAGTAAGGTAGCACGGGTTATAGTTAAAAGATTCCTAAATATAGGTCTGTAAAGTCTCTCCCTATATAAGGAACGGGTGTCTAAATTGTTGTATAATTAGTAGGGTAATATACTTACTTCCTAAGGCAGTTACGGGGCCAATTAGGGTATCCGTAACATTATTATAGTACACCTATAACCTATCCATGTCTACAAGACAAAGTAAAAAGGGGGTATCCGCTTTTACTACGTAAAAGTTAACTAGGCTAATTAAAGTCTTAACTTTAACTAATCTAATTAATACAGTTAAGCTAATGCCGAATTAGACGTTTATGGCCCCAGTTTATATAATATCAATGTCCGTATTATCATTTATAGTAGTCCTATATATAAGGTATTATCCATAGCCTACGGTAAACTTCTTAAAGGCACCTATATTAATTATAACACCGTAGAATTCCTTAGGGGTATAGCGTTCTATAGTAATATATACAAATAGGTCCTACTTGTAATCTATAACGTCCATAACGGGGGTACTTATAGAATAGTTTTTAGGCGTAACTAAGTATATAAAGAAACGGTCGGCTAATACGGTCGTAATATTAAAGGCTTAGCTATCCATAAAAGGTTTAAAAGTAGTTAAAAATATCTCTAAGGTCTCTTATTCCTAAGCGTCTAAGTTAAAGTTAATTATAAGGGCTTCTATTAACTTATTAGGGGGCTCTTCTACTTCCTCTCCTTTATATTCTAAAATAAACTGGTTAATATAGCTATTAAGTCTCTTCCTAAACTTATTACGTTCTTTCTAGGTATGCCTTATAGACCAATATTCTTCCTTACCGCATATAAAGCACTTCTGGCTAGTTTATCTGTGGGGGTATACTTTTATATAGGGGTTACTGCGGGGGTTATAGGTAGGACTTAGTCGGTACAGGTGCTGCTAGCGGTAGCAGCGGTCCGTAAAGTAGACGTTTAAGTCTATTTACAGATATTAAATATCCATAACAAAGGCTTAAGTGCTGCCTAGTGGGTTTAAGACTTTATAGGTTATAATAAAGGAGCGTAGATCATTAATAAGGCCAGCTAAGGTATCTATAGGCTTATAGTAGGCGTACTTATAGGGCTCTACTTCCTAGCAGGCCNTAATAAGTTTATTATATAGGAAGTCGTCTGTTTAAAGCTTAGCGTTAAGGCCGTGCTATAAATGCCAAAGGTCTTTAATGAGAATTTACAGGCACTCTATAGTCAATTTTTCAGTATTCTTATTAATTACGGTCCGTAGCTTAGTCGTATTCCATTAGGTAAGGATATTACGCTTATATTCTAGTCCTTTAAAGTAGTTACGGGTAGCTTTATATAGCTTATTAAAAGGAACACCAAAGGGGTTGCTCTTAAGGTTAGTGTAATAGTAGTTAAGTGCTAGGCCACATAGCATAGTAGAGTAGGCTTAGCTAAACTCTTATTTAGGAATATCAGCCTTCTAGCAGAGGTCCATAAAGATAGTTAGTTTAAAGTTAAAGTTATCATTTTCGCCGCTATACTTAGATTTATTAGTATAGAGCTTAGCTAGGTTAGCTAGCTCCTTACCATAGGTCTTTAGTTAGGTAGGTTGCGGATCTATAACTTATAAATTTATAGTTTGCGGATATATAGCTTATGGATCTATAACTTAAATAATAGGGGTAATTTGGTCCATATTTTAGTTTACGGGGGTATTGCGGTCCATAACTTAAGTACTAGGTATACTTTAGCCTATAAGATTAATTCTAAAACTGCTTAGGTTTATAGGACAAATTTAATTAAGTGGGTTAGGTATAAGGCTAGCGATTATATTAAGTTTGAAAGAAGTAAAGAGTTCCTTAATTTCTTAGAACTAGTCTAGGATTTCCTCTTTAGTCTATTCTATTTAGTCCTTCTCATGTATTGTATTATATAAGGACTATATAACAGTAACTTATTTATTCCTTTTAACCCATACACCTTAGTTATATAAGAGGGTCCGTAGGTTATAGATAGTAGTAGGGTTACATACTTTAAAGATAGCTTCCATAAAGTCCGCGAAGTCTTCCTAGTATTACTCCCATAGGTCAACGTTTATAAGCTTAAAATATTTATATTTAAGAACTTTAAATTTAATGTAGTTATTAACGTTAGGTATAGACGTAAGGTCAGCTCCCTACCTCCACTTTTCCTGGCCTTCATTGACTTGCTTCCTTAGGTCTGCCATACTATATAGTGTAGTGTAGTACGCAGTAGGTGGAAGAGGTCTTGTAGTGGTCCGTAAAGGCGGTTAATATCCATAGCGGTTTATAGAAGGGTAAGGGTGTCCGTAAAGGGTCTTAATAGGTCCGTAGTAGTTCGTAGAGGGGTAGGGGGTCTCCGTAAGGGGTCTAAAAAGACATCGGAGGTATTAAAAGAGGGTGTAGTAGGGATAGGGGTTCGAGGTTTAAGGGTAGGGGTTCTATACAGGTCTATATTTGCATCTATTATACTTCTAGTAAACCGTACTAAGACTTAAATAAGTATATAGAGTTGGAGATAAGTCCGTAATCCCCGACTTCCGACCTTCTAGCAGGTCGTACTAGGAGTCTAAACGGGTAGTCGCTGTTGTGTATCGCTTGGGGGGAGGTATCAAGTAATTGCTAATCTATGCGCGCTCACTAATTAGTGTTCGTACTAACTTAATAGCACGAGTGAGTTGTATCCACGGGCACGAAATACATGTAGTATCGTATNCTTGTTTAGATNGTGACTGTCAATTGTATAAAGCAGACTACGTGGTCTATATACTAATACACCTCCCCCCTAATTAGTCAGCACGTAGGTAGTTAGTACACAAACGCGTATTTACGCGTTCGTACACCAGGTGCTGTAATTATACACTTAGTCCTAATATTAATTTTATTAAAGTTAAAATATACGTTATTAAAAGCGTAAGCACATATTATATTTTATTAAATAGTCTGCTAATATTAATAAAACTATATAAATATATAGATATCTACTACTTAAAGCTATTATAACACCTTATAGGTGCTATAGTTAGGTCCTTTTTTAAAAATATCCTCCCTTAGCTTAGAGTGCCTCTACTATTACTAAGTATTATATTAGTATAAAAAACCTACTATAGCTCTAAAGAAAATTACTAGATATAGGGGTTAGAAGCCTTATAAGAGGCCAGCCTAACTAAAACGTATAATTATCTAATTAACAGTATTACCGGTAAGTAAAAGGTAGAATAAGTTTTTATATATTAAAGGACAAATACTTCTAACCACTTCTATTTAAAGACTAATTGCTAGTTCTTCTCTAGAGGGGAACTAGCTTCCTATATATTTCTTTTAAGACGCTAGTAAAACCTTTCGCCCCTAGCCTATTTAACTATATCTTCTAGAATATAGATAGGATATAGATAAAACCTCCTACCGTCTTATTGGATATGTACCTCCTAGGGGATTCCATTACAATTACCTCCCCTTTTAAGGTCTTAGTCCTTTAAAACTTCGCCTCTACTAAGCTTTTATAGAGTTCCGGCTAAAACTACTAGGGAAACCCTTAGTAGAAAGGTACTTTATAATACGACTTATTACTAGCTCTTTACTAGCGCGGAACTTTACTTTATTTTTTATTCCTCTGCTTTTCTCCCACCCTAGCTCCTTATAGTGCTTTCGTAATAAGATCCCAACAACATTAATAAAAATTTAGTGGGATTTACCTCTCTAATTTTAGGAATTTATTATAAATAGATCTAAAGGTTATCCAGTGCAACGCGTTGACTAACTACTATCCCTATTTACCTAAATAGGCTTTAATAATAACGTCTTTTATTTTAATTTCTTTCTGTTTACAAGTCGTCGTCTCTTACTCGTCCTTCTATTAATAACACCATTCGTCTCGTTCTTAAATAGGCTATTTTCATTACATCTCGCCTTTTAGCTTCTATATCTTTAGCCGTACTTCTATTACTACCTTATTATCTTTTCTTAACGCGTCTATAAGCAATAGGATTCCCACCTTATCTCTTATAACAATGCTAACTTCTTAAAGTATTCTCTTATAATAGCTTGTGGTCCTTCTACGCGTCCCTAAACCGGCGGTAGTGTCATTCCTCTCCTAGTGACGCCCTAGACAGCATCTGTTACTCCTACGGCAGTTTCCCTAAAATACTATCGTTGCTACGTCCATGCTCTTATACAGGATCCTTCCTACGTCTATAAGATGCCTTACTCTAGTAAAAACAAATCTAAGTGCTTCTATTATTATAGTAGGAGAAAGACCTACGTCCTAGTATTCCCATTCCGTCCTATTTTAGATTTCACTAATTATACTAAATCCCCGCTGTCTATACATATAAGACTTATAGGCTCTAACGCGCTATTTAAGATTTCCGCTAATATCCTAATAGTAATAGGCGGGGATAGAAGGTGTCTTCCCTCGCTTACAGACTCTTTAATTTAATAAGGGTTTCCACCACTATAGAGACGTAATAATCTTAGATATATAGTATTTAGGAGCGCATATGCGAACAGCTTACCCTTATTAATAATAACATTTGTACTCTTACGCGGGCTATTTTAGCCAGGTAAGTTTCTCTAGTAACTCGCTTAGGAACTATATTAACTCCTTTAGCTAATATCTTTCTAATCCCTACTTAGACGCCGATTTAAAACCTAGGGATACTAAGGATAGCGATAAAGGTTAAGATAAACGTTCTCCTTGCCAGTTTTCTACCTATGCTAGTCCTTCCAGTACCCGTTATTCTAAGAAGAATATTAGTGGAAGTGCTAATGCTTCTAAGGATAGAGGAGCTAATAATACCGTTAATAATAACGTTAAGATAAAAGAAGAGGCTCCTATTACTACTGCTAGTATTTAAGTTATTACCTAGCTCTTTCCTTCTTCTTATAAAATAGCTTTATATAGTGCTTCTCAGGTGCCTCTAAGATGCCCTATTATTAGGAATTGATTTTATACTTTAAGGATGCCTTTATTCTAAGCTTTAGTGACAATCTATATAAATATAGTACACTACTATAATCCCCATATATAATAAACGGGTAATATTCCTATAGGTACCTTACAATTCCTTAAAATTTCTAATTCTTTATAGGCTGTCCTTTTACTCCTCTTTATACTATTAACTCTACTATATATCTCTGGTGCCAGGCTAGATACTCTCCTTTTATCCCTAGGGAATCTTTCTAAATCCCTAAGGCCACTTCTTATAGTACTACTACTCCTTCTTGGACAGCGTCTTCTTTAAATAGTATCCCTAGTGGTTCTCCTATAGATCCTTATAGGCTTCCTCTTATAGGATTCTAGGATCCCTATTATAATAGCGAAACGTTTCCGTTCTTAATGCCTATACTTAATCCTATAGTTTTAATTTACGGGGTCTTCCCTATTACTTTACTTATAGCATATTTGGAACTATTTCTAAATCTTTACCTTTAGTTCTTAGGAAGGTTTTAATTATGGTATTATATCCCGGCTAAAGGTACTTCTTAAATTCCTAACTATTATACGCCTAGGAGTATCCTTCCTAATAAACTAAAAATTCGCGCTTCTTTTAGCGCCATCTTTAGTCTAAAATGTCTTCTACATTCCATTCTAGTTCCCTATTAATTTCGCTAGGTAAGGGCGGTTCCGCACCATCTCTTCTTTAGTATAGCTTTAGTAAGGAAACATAAAATATAGGATATATTAGATAAGATTTCGGTAATTCTAATTTATAGACTTAGTTTCCTTTAGTTTTCCTAACTATTTTAAAGGGTCCGAGCCACCGGTAATCTAGCTTCTTCTTAATGCGTTTTATTCGGATATTTTTTATAGATAGTAAGACTTCGTCTCCTATCTCAAATTCTTTCGGCATATATTTTTCGTTATAGTACCTTTTTTACACGGCCTAGGCGTCTAGTAAGTGCTTTTTAAGTTCCTCTCTACAAATTCTCATTTGCTTAATTCTTTTAGACGCCGCTAGTACCTCTCTTTTAGAAATAATATCCTTAACGTTTTAGGGGTTATTTACTTTTACCCCAAACAATGCTTTATAAGGGGTTATTTTTGTGCTGCTATAGATGCTTATATTATATACATACTGCGCTAAAGCTAACTATAATATCTAATTGTCGGTATCACTTCCGGTGATATATAATGCTATTGTAATAGTATGGGGTAGTAACTGATTTTGATTGATGCTTATTGATTCTCCTATTCTATAGGTGGAATTTAGTGGATTTCCTAAGCTCGCTTAGCTTATGTAACTAACCCAATTAGTTACAGACAACCTTGTTTAAACACTGGGAGTATTTAGTTTTTAATAGTGCTTAAGCACGCCTCCTGCCAAATTCCGTTAAGTTCTGCCATATTTTACTAAATTCCATTAAGTTCTACTAAATTCCGCCATGTTTTACTAAATTCTATTAAGTTCTACCAAATTCTGTTATATTCTACTTAGATTCTACCAAATTCTGCTAGGTGGTTTAAAGTAACTAATTACGATTTTCCATCCCCGGGATAGAAAGTTGTTATTAGCTCGCTTAGTACTAGCGCCTTAGCGGCTGGCTCGATATCTTTGCATACTCTATTCCTACTTTAACGTCTTCTCTCTCTACCTACTTAGTAACCTATAGTTTAATCATATTTATATTAATTAGGTCCTTTAACGCCTAGTAAGGCTTTAATTTTGTTATAGCGTCTATAGGGTTACTACCTCCGTTAATCTATTTAATCTCTACTATTTCTCTTCTTTTATATAATTATTATAAATACATTAGGTTAACTATAAGTCGTTTCTCTTATATTGTCCCGAGTTTAACTAGGCAGTTATATAGAGATTTTAAATCGGTATAAAGGGTAAGCGGTAGTTATTTAAGTTGTAGGATCTTCTTAATGGTTGCTTTAATTATAGCTCCGGTATTAAATCCATAGGCTATACTATATAGTTTAGATGCTAAGACACTTTATATAACTCGCTTGCACTTAATAGATAACTAATAGAGGATATTAGCCCTATTATCCTTATCCGCGAGTATAATAATAAAGCCGATCTAAGAGGAGAGGTCGTGGTTATTAGCAAAGAATAAGTCCGTAAATATTATTAGTTTAAAAGTGCTTATATTAAGTTATACGAAATAAAGTTCTTAGGAGGGATTATTAATTTGCTATTGCAGCTGCTTATTAAGCTGCTTCGCATATTCTTTCTTTAGGTTAATAACTTATGCTATAAAGGAGAGGTTAAAGGTAGCTTCTGGTTAATAGACTATAGCGATATAGGCTCCTCTTACTCTTTAAGTAATATACTAGTCCTTTAGTGTAACTGCCTTATAAACTTCCCCTCTAGAGCTAGTTAGGTCTGTAGCCTTTATAGTAACCAGCTTTAGGTTTTAATATTAACGTTCCTAAGTAAGGGCTATTAAATCTTTTTCTTGCTTAATATAGCCTCTATTAAACTTAATTGGGGTATTTAGCGTAAGCTTCTCTTTCTCTTTTGCTAGAAACTTTACCTTCTAAAGTTTGGCTTCTTTAGCCTCCGCAAAGGTTTTATTAGTAAGGAATAGTGTATTATTAGTCTGTAATTCTATAATTCTAAAGCCGTTGCTATTTGTATATAATAAGCAGGGGTTATATATTAACTGGTTTATCTATAGCTTATTAAGGTGGTGGCGGTAGTATATATTAAATTAGTGGTTACTAGCTTCTGGGACACTATATAGTGGTTTAATAACTCTTAGAATTAATCTATCTTTTAGTCTAAGTTCTAGTAGTAGGCGTATAAAGAAGTCTCTGTTTAGGTAGGTGCTAGACTATATATAGGCTTGTAAGATATTGCGCAGGTATAAAGAGGCTGGTCTTTTTTTATTTCCTTATAGGGTTGCTATAAGTACTAGAATAATTCTCTAGCTAACACGTTAAATAGTTAGTAACTATATTAGAACTAGATCTTTGCTATAGTTGTTATAGGCTTATATAACTAGTCTAGACTTCTTAAAGGCCTTATCTGTTCCGGTGTTCTTAATCTTATTAATAAATTAGGAGTTAAAGATTCTGACTCCTTTCGGGACGTCTGCTATATTAGTAAACTTAAAGACGCCTTTTTTAAGTAAACCGTTTATCTCCTTGCGTTAAGACTCTATAAATGACGGTAAGGTATACTTAAAGGTTATAGTGTCAGATTTCGTTAGGCTGTCGTTAATAAATATTAATACGTCTATAATATTTTACTAGGACTTTATCGGCGATTATTATGTCCGTTTTAATCTTCGGAGGGGTGCAGTAGCTGCTAGTTTCTTAGTTAGTTCCTTAGTTGGTTTCTTAGTCGGTTCCTTAGTTGGTTTCTTAGTTAGTTCTTTAGTTGGTTCTTCTGGTTTGGGTTATAGGTATAGTTTTACTACTATAGTTCTAAAGTTAGTAGGTTTACTAGGGAGCTATACCTTATATATCTCTTTGTTAATTCCGAGCAACTTAAATAGGCTAGTCTATCTGCCGCTTTATCTAGTATTGCCTTTACGCTATATAAGTATATCTAAGTTAAGGGGGAGGTTGTGGATTGTAGTAATAGATGGACCGTTTTATTGGTTTAGTGTATTGTTAACTTGCTTCTTTACCCTAATCCTTATAATCTCCTCTATTGCCTTTTTTATAGCTGCCGCTTGCTATATAATAGAGGGTGCTAGTAGGTTAAGTTTGCTTATTTAAGGGTAGGCACCGAAGACGAGAAGTGTTGGGACTAAGCTATCTAGGCTAGCTGTGTTATTAGTAGCCTTTACCGCCATTTATAAAGCTAGTTCTTTGGTTATTCCTAAGTCCTATAGCTCCTCTATAATTATCTAGTATGCTTGGCGTAGGGTTAGATGAGCTCTTTCTACTATTTTAATGGACCAGTAAGCTTCTACTAGGATGCTCTTGGTTAATATGGCCATTACTATAGCGTGCTGTTAAAATTCCTTGCTTATAAAGTTCTTCTTAGCGTTATGGGTAATGTAGTTGGGTGGTCTAATATAGGTATTAATCTAGTAGAGTCGTAGGATATCCCAGGTATGTTTTGTAAAGATATTGCGTAGCTATCTTGCGGCTTAAAATCTAGTAGCTTTATTAATTATATGGAGGACAGGGCTTCCATTAATATATATAATATTAATAAAAATAAAATGGTTAAAATCGGAATCTTAGTCTTCTCGTAATATAAACTTAAACTATCTAAGGGATTTGCCGTATTTCTAGCAGTAGGAGCAGTACTTAGTAAGGTAGTTAATAACCTACTTATTAATATTATTATAGCTAGAGCGTTCTAGCACCTTATATAGCTTATCTGCCGATAGATATCTAAAGCGGCGGTGGAGTCGGCGGAGTTTAGTAGTGGTTAGGTAGTAAGGGTTTTAGTTAAACGAGTGGGTTATAAATAACCGTAATAACTCTTCCTATAATAGGAAGGGGTGACTAAATTGGCGAACTACTGGCACCGATTTTATTGGGGTAACTAGGACGTTCTTAAGGTTATTATAATAGACCTTTAGTATATCCATATCTGCGAGACATAGTAGGAAGGATGTATTGGCCTTTATAATATAAAATTCGATATTACTAACTAGTGTATTGGCTATAACGGAGCTAATAAAAGAGGTAGAGCTAATGCTAAATTAGACGTTAATGGCGCCGGCCTTTAAGGTGTCAATAACGGTGTTATAGGTCTTCCTATATATAAGGTATTATCTATAACCTACTATTAATCTCTTTAAAGCTCTAGTGTTAATTATTACTCTATAGAACTTATTAGAGGTATATTAGCTGGTAGTAACATAGGCAAATAGGTCTAGGTTATTGTGGTAAGTAGTTAGGTTAGTGCCGGTAATTATATAGGTAAAGGATTGGTCCGCTAAGTTAGTTATAGTATTAGTGGCTTCTTTATGCTATATCGTTCTAAAAGAGGTAAGGAATAGTTTGGTCTATTCCTAAGCTAGAGATACTAGTAGTAACTTAATATTAATTATAAGGGCTTCTATTACGTTATTAGTAGATTCTAAGTTAAGTTTATTATTGTAATCTATTCCCTTGTACTCGGTAATATATTGCTTAGCGTGCCTATTAAAGCGGCGGTTAAGTCTGTCCTTAAACTTCTTCCTTAATTCGTTACGTTCTTCTCTTAAGTGTTTAGAAAACTAGTAGCCTTCCTTATAGCAGACGAAGCAGCGCTTCTTTAATAATGCATATTAGCTAGATAAGGATGATTGTGTTCTATAAGGTGATTAGGGGTATTGTCTATGGTAGCGGCGGTCGGTAAAGTAGGCTTGGGGGTTCTTACTATTTAACTTTTTAAATGTTGTGATAGAGGATTATAAGTTATTAATTAGGCCAGTTAAGCTATTAGAGGGTTTAAAGCAGGTATATTAACACGCTGGTAACTCCTGGCAGGCGTTGATAAGCTTATTATAAAGAAACTTGTCTATATATAAATCTGGGTTAAGACCGTACTGGAGGTGTTTTAGTTCTTTAATAAGCAACTATAGGCAGTCTAGGGTTAATTTTCTAGTATTCTTGCCTTTGCTTATTATAGACCTTAAGGTTATTAAGTTCCATTGCCCTAGTATACTACGCCTATACTTAGGTCCCTTAAAGTAATTACGTGTAGCGTTACAGATTTAGTTAAATAAGAGGGTTATAGTAACGTTCTTAAGGTTAGTATAGTAATAGTTAAGTGCTAAGCCGCGTAGCATTATAGGGTAGGCTTTAACCTTAGCTTCTTAGGG
The DNA here is from genome assembly GCF_001692895.1 of Cenococcum geophilum 1.58. NCBI lineage: Eukaryota > Fungi > Ascomycota > Dothideomycetes > Gloniales > Gloniaceae > Cenococcum > Cenococcum geophilum. The sequence goes on from NW_027137597.1 coordinate 366,732, forward strand.
TATATTAGCTCTGCTATAGAGGTTATAGAAGATAGTAAGTTTAAAGTCGAAGTTATTATCTTCTCCACTATACTTATTATTTTCCGTGTATATCTTTATAAGGTTTATTAACTCCTTGCCGAAACCCTAGTTTAATAAGGTGGGTTATATTAACAAAATAGGTTATAGGGTTAGTGAGGTTAAGGTTAGGGTTTTAATAGTAGTTCGTAAGATTAGATTTTCGGTAGTACTAGTACTGGTACTAGCACTGGCGAAGTTATTCTTAAGGAGGTAGTCGATTTGTCCTAAATTAAACTTCCCTCCGGCTACTATGTACTCTTTAATCTTAAGCTTAGTCTACTCTATAGGTTCTTATTCTTATAGGGTGTTAAATAGTAATTTAGGAACTATAGCGTTCCTATACTTCCTTACCTATACGCCGTTGGTCCGTAGGAGTAATTAAAGCTTTCTAATATATATCTAGTTGCAGTTTTTAAAGATTTATACTATAAAGTTCTAGAAATCATCCTTATAGGCTTCCTATAGTTTATCGTCTTTAAAGTTATAAACCTTATATTTTGAGGTCTTAAACTATATAAAGTTATCAATGTCTGTAATATTAATGTCATTAGAGTCTATATTAATTCCTCTGCCCTACTTCTTCTGTCCTTCTCTAACTTATTACCTAATATCTGTTATAGTGGTTTTCGTAATAACGGGTGAGTTTGTGTAATGGTTGTAGGGTTTAAAACGCGTAATGGACGCGAACTAAGGTTCTTTGTCTTGTTAAGTTTTAATTTTTGGGTTTTAAAATGCGTAATAAACACAAAACCAAGGGCCTATTAGGGGGTTGGTTCCTTAAGTACCTAACGCCTTTTAGAGTGCGTAATAGACGCGAACCGAGGGCCTGTTAAGGGGTCGGTTCTTTAAGTACCTAAAAACTATATATAAAGAATTAAAGGCCTATTAGGGGGTTGGTTCTTTAGATACACGTTAACTAATACTCTTTAGCAAACGGGTTCGGTAGAGGCCTATAAGCAGGGACTAATTAAGCTCGTCTCTCTTCGTAGGTAGTACGTCTCCTGATCTGTGATTACTGATTAGTATTAGTATTACTTCTGGTGATACGTAATGCTATTACAATAGTATGGGGTAGTAACTGATTTTGATTGATGCTTATTGATTCTCCTATTCTATAGGTGGAATTTGGTGGATTTCCTAAGCTCGCTTAGCTTACGTGACTAACCTAATTAGTTACAGACAACCTCGTTTAGACACTAATCATCCTGTTAATAATTAATATAGTAGCGAAGGTAGTGTTCTAATAACGCATTTAGACACTTTATTAGCCCGTCTATTTACGGGTAGAAAGTAGTACTTATTCTTTACCGTATTTTTAATAAGAGATAGAATAAAGACTAAAATGCATTATTAAATACGGTACCTCTATCAGATATAATTCCCCTTAGCGTACTAAATAAGAGCTACCGTTCTAAAAACAGGTCTGCCAGTTCTGCTACTATAATTATTATTATAACAGCAAAGTATCCTAAAAACTTTATATACCTATTAACAATTACTAGAATAGCGTTAGCAACCTCTCTAGTTCTTATCTTAGTAGGGGGTAAGCCTATAAGCCTATAATAAAATCTATTGTTAATTCTAATATAGGTCCCTATGGAATAGGAAGCACTAATAACTTACTATATAGGCAATGCCTAGATATCTATATCCTTTAACACGTATTATACCTTAATACATAGTCCTTAACCTCTTTAGATATTCCGTCCTAAAAGTATTTCCTTTAAACGGCCTTAAGGGTTCTATTAGCACCGTAGTGACCCCTAAGAGGGTTATTATAGAAGACCTTTAAAATTTCATCTTAAATTACTTAGTCCTTTGGGATATATATAGCACCCTTAAAGCATAATAAACCCTTTTAGTCTTACTACTATAGCTTCTTAGTAACTCCGGCTAAGTTGGTCTCTACTATATCTTTCTACCTCTCCCTAGAGGCGAAGGCGTCCCTTTATTAAGCTTAAAGAAGAGGATCCGGAAAGGTTTTATATAGATTACTTACTTCCATTTCGCCTACCGCTATTATAAACTTAAGGCATAGCACAAGATGTTTTAAACTATTAGTACCAGTAGATTCTCCTACTATTATACAGTATGCCACGCTACGGATAGGCATCTTGCCTATCCCCTTTAGATCCGAAAACTTGTAGCTAATACGCTGTCAAGTTAAAGGTGCCGTAATACCTCCAGCATATCCCGTAGAATTCTCGCTAATTCTAGGGTACGCTAACTTTGTAACGTCTGCTTAGTCTATAACCTAGTCTATAACTATATCCTACGGCTCTATAATCGTGTCGCTTCGCAGCTGCATTACTAGGACCTCTACCCTGCCGCGAAATTCTATAGTTTTAGGGAAAGAGTCTTTTTTCTTCCTAAGCAAATTTTGCAATATAGGGATTATTTCCCCTATGCTGTCCTAGATTCTCCCTATCTTATAATTCAGACGTCTTAACAACCTATTAGCAGGATTTATCTTTCCTAGGCGATACGTAATCTTAAAATTATACTATAATAGTGCCTCTGCCTACCTAGCTTGTCGACCGCTTAATACCTTTATAGTTATAAAGTATTCTAGGTTATTATAGTCTGTAAGGGCTTTAATAGGGTAATTGCTTCCTATATAATAATATCGCTAGTATTTTATTACTGCGACTATTACAAGCAACTTCTAGTCGTGCGTTATATAACGCTGTTCTATAAGGGTTATTTTTCTTAACTAAAACGCTATAGGATGCTATTCTCCGTCTTTTAATTAAGATATAATTACCCCTAGGGCAAAGCCGGATATATCCGTTTTAAGGTATATATATAGCTCCTAGTAAAAGTATATTAGGATAGGCGCCGACGTAAACAAATCCTTTAACCGGTCTATTGCCTACTTAGTAGCTTCCCCAAATACAAAGGGTCCTAACTTCTTGCCATTCTTAGATCCTTTTAGTAGATTAATAATTAGGAGTATTACTTATAAATAATAAACAATAAACCTTTAGTAGAAGTTCGCTATACCTAAGAAAACCTATACTTCTCTAAACGTTATAGGGTATAGCTATTCCCTAATAGCGTCTACCCAGCTTTTCTCCATTAATACTCCGTTAACGCTAACAATAAAGCCTAGAAAATTAATGCTAGTAATATAGAATAAGTATTTTTTTAGGTTTATATAGAGCTCGTATTCCCACAGTCTTTTAAGTACTATTTGCACGTAGTGCATATATACTTCGTAGTTATTAGAGTAGACTATAATGTTATTAAGATAAACTATATATATTGTGTCTAATAGGCCCGATAATACCTTATTAATATAGGCCTAAAATATCGCTGGTGCGTTGGTAAGCCTAAATAGCATTACTAGGTACTTAAAGTGGCCGTACTATATTCGGAACGCCGTTTTCCACTTATTACCGGCCTTAATCCGGATTCAACGGTATGCATTTTTTAGATCCAGTTTTATAAATATCTTTACGCCCAACAGCCTGTTAATAAGCTCCCTTATTAAGGGTAGCAGGTAGCAATTCTTTATAGTAATCCTGTTAAGCGCCTAATAGTTAATATAGAGGCGAAGGGTTCCGTCCTTCTTTAGTATAAATATAATTAGTGCCCCTACTAGGCTTATAGAGGGCCAAATCTATCCTTTCTAAAGATTATCTACTATATACTAACGTAATATAGCCAGTTCGTTTTCTAACAAGTTATATAGTGGTTTAAAAGGAGGTTACTTATCCCCTATATTTATCTCACGCTTAACTAACATGGGGTTAGGTAAGGTCTATATAGCCTCTTTATTAGAAACCTCTTCTAGGTCTATATATTCCTGCGGAATCTCTAGTTCCTTAACTGCGTATAGCCAGACATCCGAAAATAAATACCCTATATCTTTATTCTTAGGGTTAAAAGTGGCATATATAGCATATACCCACCCTTCTTCTTATATATAGCTTAGGAAAGTCTCTTAATCCTTAACTATAATGCGCGATTAAGACTTCCGGTGTCAATACGAGGCTAAAGGCCAATTAATGTCTAGATTAACTTAGCGAAGCTATAGGTATCCCAGAATAAGGTTATACCCCTTAATTTCTACGGCGCAGAAGCGTATCTCCTACGTGTTTTATAGACCATCGCGGTCCTAGCTAGTAACGGGAAATGTCTATTCCCTATAGTACGGAATCCGGTAGCCTCTAATACTTTAAACAGTACGTACCTATAAGCCGCTAAGGTCCAAATCTAATTCTTTTACTAGTAATTAAGAAATAAACCCTATACTCGCGCCGCTGTCTATAAGGCAGTCTTACGTCACCTATTTATTGTTAACTTAAATGGAGACAGGAATAACCATGCGGCAGTTTACTTCCTCCTTCTCTTACTAGCTTAGTGTAAGGGAGTAAAGATCTACTAGGCTGTCTCTTTTCCTAATTAGGCCGACTCTTACTTCTTCTACCGGCAGAAGCGGCTTATATGGCCCTTCTTGCCGTAGTTATAATAGGTATGTGTCTCCCAGTTTCCCTCCTACGGATTAAGTCTCTACCTATTATTATTTTAGGGTTAACTAGCGTTGCTCTAGGGCTATAAGGCCTACTCGCGTTGTCCTTCCGCAGAGCGGTTAAGTCGGAATCTGCCCCTGTTATTAAAGCTAGGTCTAGTCCTACGCTCTTTATTATTGGCGTTTTATTCCTTTTACTTACCTAGATAGTCTCTTTTAGCATTCTTAATCCGAGTAGCTTTAAAGATAAGCTTTTCTTAAAAGGTAAGAATTTCGCCCTTCTCCTAAATAGCCTATTAAATCTTAGGTTGTAGCTTAGTAAGTAGCTAGTAAAGTCATATAGCGTTATCCTATAGGTCTAAGTAGGGTATATTGTCTTCTAGCTCTTCTAAGTAGTTTATAAACTGGACTACACTCTAGCCTTCTTACTATTTAGTGTCGTGGTATCGCTGGTTGTAATCTATCCCTTAATTAGTAGGGTTTTGGACCTAATTAACCAACCAGGTCTTAAGTTCGCTAAATTTAAAAAGTATAGTAAGTTTCTTCTTATAGCGTGTCTATAAACTCTTAACGGTGCTACGTAGGAAGGTGGAAGTAATTAGTGTCTAATTATACTTGTTAGAGTAATATTTCGGATCTAGCCGAAACTTGGTTTCGCATTAATAGATAAAACAATTATAGTTCCGGAGACTATTACTATTATACTTATTAGGTTCCTTTATACGGAATCTAGGTTTTTCTAACGTTACAGCGTAGTATGGCGTTGCCCCTTTAAGTCCGCTTCGTGTTTAGGGTATCTATACTTCTCCCAGTTGTCCTTACAATTGTTCTTAGTAGTCCTAATATACTTCTTTTAATCATATCTCCAACTCTTTTATTTTTTATAGGGTCTCGCGTAGCGACCGCTCTAATAACTCCCTAGTAGTAATTGTTTCTAAGGGTCCCGTAAAGTTAGATAGGCTAGCCATAGCTTCCTAGTCCACTCTTTCGTAAGTAGAGGGAATACGCTTCTCTAGGGAGACTCTCTAAGCCTCCTATAGTGAGGGTGTTGCTTTATAGGGTAAAGGAGTATAGTCCGTCATCGTTAATTAATAGCCGTACGTCCCTAACGGATTATGAGCGATTAAAATTATAAGAGGCTAGCCTAACCGGAACGTATAATTATCTAATTAATAGTGTCACTGGTAAGTAGAAGGTAAGTTAAAGGTACGTTAAAGGTAAGTAGAAGGTAGAATAAGTTTTTATATATTAAAGGATAAAGGCTTTTAACCACTTTTATTTAGAGACTAATTTCTAGTTCTTCTCTAGAGGGGAACTAGCTTCCTATATGTTTCTTCTAAGACGCTAGTAAAACCTTTCGCCCCTAGCCTGTCTAACTATGTTTTCTGGAATATAGATGGGATATAGATAAAACCTCCTACCGTCTTATTGGATATGTACCTCCCGGGGGATTCCATTATAAGCCTATAGTTAAATAGAAACGCTAGTAGGTCTTATAGAGCTTATAGGAGCTAGATAATTATATATAGGAGGATTTTATATCCCTAATAGAGAGGCAGTTATAAAACATATAAGATAAGCTTTTGGCCTTATAGGAGGCAAGTAAAAATAAATAGTTAAGCGTAATAAATAGAGCTATTAAGCTTCTATATTCGTACAGCAGATAACCTAGTTAAATGTTATAAAACGGAGGCAGTGGCTATAGAGCGTATGTATTTAAGGAGTCTATAAGACGTTGCGCAATCGATCGTAAGGGTCGAGGGCGTAAGGAGGTGATATACCTACGCGTAGCTGATATAAGCTGTACGTGAGGTGTACGCGAGAGCACGGGGCTCTCCTATGGAGGCCCCTGCGGTGGGGTTCCGTGACATTAAATTAAGGTATTAAGACGGGTAATATATAGGCGGTGGGACTTATTTCTAGTGGCGAAAATATTATAGGGTAAGAGCATAATAATATAGGCAATTTTATTACTAATTTAAGCTTTTATTACTATTATTATATTACCTTTAAACGTAATTAGAGAGGAGTAGCTATTAAAAATATAGGCTATCCTAAAAGTAAATCCCATATTTATATATATGGAGGTAATAAAAGTATATACGGATATTCTAAAACATATTAAGGCGGGTTGGTTTATATATATTCTAGTATTACTAGAGTTACTATTAAGTAAACGGTTCTACTATATCCTTACTTAGCCCACTTTTTACGTATATATTTCCTTAATTATAATTAATAAGTATTATTTAGTTACTAACTAGGGTAAAAGCTTTTAGCCCTGTTACTACTTAGTCTAATAGTGCCGTAGTTTATATATACTATAATACTTAATAAGGAGATGTATATAAAGGTAATAAAGCTAGTAAGGTTTTATTAGAGTATAACAGATCTTAAGTGAATAAATATTAATTGGCCTAACCTATCTATTATTAGGGGCTATATTAAGAGGAGGGATAAGAATAATTATAAAGCACTATTCTTTGTTATTAAAGAGGTATTTAAGAAGGCGGTAGTAGAGGAGGATTATATATCTATAACCCTTAACTAGATATCTATAGGGTTTAGTAAAATATTTATATTACCTAGCTAAACGCCTATAGCGCCTAGCAGGATATCTATATTTTTTAGTTAAATATCCGCTACCTCTATTTATTAATTAGTTGGGCAGATCTAAAATCTAGTAAAAGGTACTATATAGCTAAAGAAATTGTTAGGAATAAAGGCAAGTGGTCACTATATAAGGCATATTACCACCACGTATAGCAAGTTGCCATTACGTACGGTAAGTTGCCGTCACGTGCCGCCGCGGCACTAGCGTGGTAAGGAACCTTAAGTTCCTCACCTCTTTCTTTAAGAATTAATTAAGAATAAGAATAATAATTATTATACTATCTACGAACCATAGCTACGTAATATCCCCTTATGTAACCAACACTAATTAGTGGTTAACTTTACTGTTATATTATAAAACAGTAAGGTATTCCACTAAGAAGAGATAAGCTACTGTACCAGTGCTACTCGTGCTAAAGGAAGCTGTCTTTTAAGGTTAGAACTAGTTCTAAACTTTAAATAGAACTCTTCTACAAATCTAAGGATTTAAAGGCTAAAACTGGTCTTAAGCCTTTCTAAGATTATAGATTCTTGCGTCTATTACGCAGAACAACACGCTTTATAAGTCTTCGCAATTTAAGGCTAGAACTAGTCCTAAGCCCTATAATCGCAAATATATATCACGAACGCGTACTAAATAATAAATATATATTACGAACGCGTACTAAATAATAATCCCTACGCNAATAACACTTCCCTCCCTCTAAAAACATGGCTACGCCTACTTTAAACGACTAGGAAGACTCCTTACTACTAGGGGTAGCTTTATACGCGAAACTTATTAATAAAAATTAGGACGAATTTACCTTTAATATAATAACTTATACCGTAAAATAAGTTAATAGCTTTCTTCTATACTGTATTATATTCTACTAAAGTAGATACTACGCCGATATATAGCTGTGGGAATATTTTAGGGAGGATTTTATAAAATGGACCGCTAATACCTGGGCACTTAGCAATATTAATATTATTTAGGATTTTTAAGACTTCCTCTATAGGAATAGGGTATACGTTACTAAGAACGGTAACCTAATTACTAGTAATATTTAGGCCGTTATTACTAGTATAGAAGAACCAGTATAGACAGAAGTTAAGATTATACGTTAACTACGGAAACCTAAAACTAACCTATATTCTTTAGAAGGCAACTTTAATTTAGAATAAAACCCCTAGAACGCTACTCTTCTACCTAGAGGTACTTTCCCACCTAGAGGTACTCGTCCTCCACCTTTACCGCCTTTAGCTCTTCTACTCTAGCTAACCGGTAACCCTCTACTATAAGAAGTTACGAATCTAATAAAGGTATATTTAGATAAAGAAAAAAAGTTTAGAGGAGAATTATATAATATACTTAGAGTAAAACTATAGGTCTTCTATAACTATTGCAATAAGGTTAGAATTTAATGCCACTAGTACCACTACGCTTTCTCCATTATATTAAAGGGATAGGCAGTAATATTCTATTATAACTATATTACGGGTAAAAACTATAGCTTTAATATAATACTTTAGCTTACTAGAGCCCACTTTAAGACTAATAAAAATCGCTAACTTTATATGTCTGAATGGCAAGAGACTATATTTTAGAGAGTTATTACTTCTAACCTAATAAAGACTTGTTTAGAGTGCCTTTAACTACTCTTTAATAAACTCTAAAAAATCTAACGTGGACTTACTAAAACTTACTAAAATAAGAACAGCCTAAGGGACTAGGTTATCTTAGCATACTATAGCGTTCCTAAGTATAACTTAGCGCTATATAAACCTATAAATATATTTAAAGGAGTATATACTAAGCTACGCTCCGCTATAGGTACTGCAATATAAATATAAGAATCTTAATAGCTTTATACCGAAAGCCCTACCTAACTAAGCGTTTCTAACTAATATAATTATAACTAGACTAATTAAATATATAGCGGCCGTAGTAGGGAATATGGCAAAGGGTACGATTAATATTAACTATAAGGTAATTATAGAGGTCCTTACGGAGGTTTATTTTAAAGTAATTGCTAAAAAAAGTACTACGTTTATAAGAAGCTAAATTGCTAGTTAACTAGACACTCCCTTAATAAGCGAAAAGAGGTATATAATAAGTTCCGTTAGAGTATAAGAAATGTTAAAAATTATAAGGTTACTATGGCCTACTTTTAAAGCTTCCTAGTTTAATATAAAGGCGTAGAAGATCTTAAGGGTAAGGTTAATAAAACTAAACAGCTCCTTATAGATATAAAAATTAAAAACTACTTTTCTAACTAATATTTTACTAAGTATAGTAAGGTAAATAGCATATAAACCGTTGCTGTCCTTAATAACTAATCTACACTCTATTCTATTACGAAGTTAGATATCTTTAATAAGCTAAAGGAGAGCTCCGCGTTTTCCTTTAATAATAAATACTTAGCAAACGTCTTCTATGGTATTATACCGGATACTAGAGCCGCAGGAGTATCTATAGTAGGAGAACCTTAAGTTTAAGCCCTTTAGTAGCTTAATAGCTCTGTTTAGATTAACTATTTAACGGCAGGCTAGCATACGATTTATTTTAGTAAAGGTACTATAATCTCTCTTAGCATAATTAGGGTTTAAACCCCCTTAGGGTATATTAGTTTTTATATTATTCCTATAAATACTCCATTTTTATTTTATATTAAAGATATAGATAAGTTAGGTGTTAGGCTTAATAACCTTAAGAATATACTTATTTAGGGAGATAATTAGGTACCCGTTGTATATAAGTAGGGTTACCCCTAGTTACTCCTTTATTAACTAAAAAAGAGTATTACTTAGAGCTACTTAACTAAGTTAGAATTACGCCAACTATACTATTATTTTAGCTACCTATCCGTTTATTAATTACTTAGGGTTCTTTAGTGAGTAGGCTATAAAGTTAAGGTTAAGGTAATTAAGCATCTTATAAAGTATTACTATTACTACTAAATAAACTAGAAGTCCCCTAGCCGATTTAAGTTTACCCTTAAAGATAACTATAACTTTAACTTTTATATTATTATTAACGTTATATATCTTAGTAGCAAGCTAGTACTCTAAGTTATTAACTTCTTAACCTCCTTTTAAGCCGCACAATTTTTAAAGGATATATTAGCTAGGAACGCATAAAATACTCTTTAGTTATACTAAATTAATATCTACCTAAGACCCCCTAATTAAATCGTTTATAATGTAGGAAAGAACTTCTTATCTATAGAGTTCCGATAATAGATAAAGGTAATAGTAATTAAGGTTAAGGAAGTCCCCGTTAAGGCGTATAATAGTATTAGAAAAGTAAAGCGATATTATACGCTATTACGCCGCGTATATAAGATTATCTCTTTAAAACTAAAGGACGCTAGCGAAGAACTTACCTTATAAATAGCTATTAAAGCTATTAATAATTCCGCTGGCCTAAATAGACTTATACCTATATTGCTAGTCTTTAGCGCCTACCCTTAAATAACTAATAATTCTCTACTATCTCCCTCTATTATATAATAAGCCGAGGCTATTTATAAGGCAATAAAGGAGGTATAATATCTCTATGCTATACGCTAGGTTAATAACGCACTAGAAATAAGAAATGGCCTAAATACCTTAACTACGCTTAATCTACTACTCTAGTCTAAAGTACGCGTATAGCATAAAAAAGGGAGGATGGTTAGGCCCATATTAACTTATTATAATTAATAGTTAAACTTATACTATTTAGATGCCTTACGGACCTACTTAATTCCGTTTAACTGTTATTAAGCCTTATTATAAAGATAATAATTTTAAGCCTTTATAGGATGCCCTAGAAGATGCCCTAGAAGAGAACTACGATTAATATACTTTAGAAGATGACTATAATCCTAATATAATTATAGTAGATGCGCTATAACTATAACGCGATAGAGGTCGCCTAAAGGGATTATAAAATCGCTAATATCTTATTAATTTTAAAGAATAATTTATTGCCGCTATTAAGAATAGAGTTAAGTTATTAATGGCCTTTATAACAGCTAAAGAGAAGGCTAACTTTAAGCTCGCAAAATAGCTCTAAAAGGAAGGTCGTATTATAACCCTAGGAGCTCCTTTCTAAGTATCTAATAAGCAGGAGATCAACGGTCTTATTATAAGAGAAGTCTTTAAATTTAAGAAGTATAACCCTACTAAGTTTAATAAAGTTTGCATCTTTAAGTTAAGAATGGTTAATAAGATTAAAGGTAAAGCTACTAACGCCCTATTTAAGAAATTAAGGCTTATTATCTAAGGTTATAATAATAATAGTAAGGAGGTAATTCTTACGCAATCTTCTATAATTTAACGAGCTAGTTAGTAAGTTATTATTATATTAGCTCCCTCCTTAATAAAGAATAGAATGGCGGTTTATTTATAAGATATTACTTAAGCCTATACCTAATTAGAGACGCACCTTTAGCGCTTAATATTAGCATACCTTTTAGAGCAAATTTGCTACTAGTATCCTAAAGATACGATTATAGTTATATTTAAGCTATTATATAGAATTGCAGAGGTAAGAACTTATTAGTAGGCTACCTATAGCAAGCACTATAAAGAGAAGCTTTTAATAACTACTTCTATATTTGATCTCTGCTTCCTTATTATAACTATAAGAACTCTGTTTAGAATTATTGGCATATAAACTAACGATATAATTATCTTAGGGGACGACTAATTTTTAGCTCTTAAAGAAGATAAGCTAGTAAAGGCAAATTTTATAGCAAAGCTAAAAGAAAAGCTTAATTTAATAACACTATTACTCTTTAATAGATGCATCCTCTCCCTAAATAAGGATTTTATTACTTTACGCCAGAAGGGTTAAGGTAAGAAGATCGACGTTATTAACGTTAATTCCCTAAAGTAAGGATATATAGAGTAACGCGCTTGTGGAGCTTATATTACTTTTATCTATTAACCTAAGGCTTTATTTAATCTCTCTATTACTACCTAATACCAGGAACTAACTAAGGATAATATTCTTGCCCTAAATAAACGTCTTTCCTAGCAAATAAACTATCTTAATTAGGAACTACTCTACGTACCTATTAATCTTCTTACCGCTAAGCTCTTTATATTTGTTAATAAATTATTTATAAATAATAAAGATTTTAGCTCCTAGTTGGGATATAAGATTATTATTATGAATAAATTTACTAGAGAGAATGACTTTATAATTTATAGCAATCTTATTTATTAGAGCTTAACTAAGAGCAAGCGCGTTACCCAAAGTGTTTTAGCGTTAGAGATATATAGAATAGTTAGCAGAGTTAATATAGTAATTACAATTGGAACTACCCTAAAGATAATTATAGATTAACTTAAACTTCCCGTTATATCTATAATCGTATATACCGACTTATATTCCCTCCATAAGTGTTTAGTTAAGCTTAGTACTATAAAAGAAAAGCACCTTATAATTAATATTATGGCACTTTAGTAATCTTATAAGTGTTAAAAACTCTTTAAGATTTAATAAATTAATGGCTAAGATAACCTAGTAGATATAATAACAAAGGCGAACCTAAATAAGGCACTAGAGACGTTCGTTAATATAAATACTCTATGTATACGAGTTAAAGGTTAGGTTAAAAGAGAGTCCCTAGAAATTTCTTAGTTATATAAGGTCTTAAGATGTCTAGGAACTTTAACCGGCGGTTAAAGTTATCTAATTAGTTAGATTCTCTTGCTAAGACTTTTTAGAGGGGGAGCCTAACTTAATTTAGCTAATTAGGATTTTCCATCCCCGGGATAGAAAATCGCTATTGGCTCGCTTACTACTAGTGCCTTAGCGGCCCTCTAAACATAATATCTACCGGCAACTCCTAAGTAAGAAAGCACCACGTACTAAGAGGCAAATTTTAGGATAGCGAGACTTATATTATAATGGTAATAGTAAGTAAGAAGGATTAATATTTATTACGCTAGTCGAGCGGTATATATATATAGATGGCAACTATAAAAGAAAAGTTGCTAGTGTTGGGAATAAAGGCAAGTGGTCACTATATAAGGCATATTGCCACCATGTATAGTAAGTTGCCGTCACATGCCGCCGCGGCACTAGCGTGGTAAGGAACCTTAAGTTCCTTACCCCTTTCTTTAAGAATTAATTAAGAATAAGAACAACAATTATTATACTATTTACGAACCGTAGCTACGTGATATCCCCTTATGTAATTAACAGAAATAAAAGGTTTTAAATCCTAAATTAAATCCTAAGATAATTATCTTTCTTTATACTAAAAATTATATCTATAGGTATATAAATATTATCCGTTTATAGCTTATAACTAAGGGCTATATTATTAAATAGGCTAAAATAGTAGTGTAAAGTTATTATGCGATATTATCTAAATATAATAAAAGTAGGGAGTATTAAAATTTCTATATAGAAGACTTACCTACCTATATTCTTATTACGGTAGGCGCCCTAGTCTATAATATAAATATTTTAGATATTATCCGTTTTATTATATATGGTTATTATTGTTGGGAATAATATCACATATGGTTATATAGTCACGTATTGCCGCGGCACTAGCGTAGCGAGGAGCCTTAAGCTCCTCGCCCTTCCTCACCCTTTCTTAGAATCATTAAGAATAAGAATAACAATCATTATACTATCTACGAACTGTAGCTACGTGATATCCCCTTGTGTAACCAACACTAATTAGTGGTTAACTTCACTGTTATACCACAGAACAGCTAGGTCTTTTACTAAGAAGAGACGAGCTACTATACTAGTGCTACTTGTGCTAGAGAAAGCTGTCTTTTAAGGTTAGAACTGGTCCTAAACCTTAAATAGAACTCTTCTACGAATCTAAGGATCTAAAAGGCTAGAACTGGTCCTAAGCCTTTCCCAGATTATAGATTCTTGCGTCTATTACGCAGAATAACACGCTTTATAAGTCTTCGCGATTTAAGGCTAGAACTAGTCCTAAGCCCTATAATCGTAGATTCTTATTATAAACGCGTACCAAATAACAAATATACGTTATAAACGCGTACCAAACGATAATCCCTATACTAATAACATCTCCCTCCCTCTAAAGATATAACTATGGCTATTCTAAACAACTGGAGAGACTCCTTACCACTAGGGGTAGCTATATACGCGAAACTTATCGATAAAAATTGGGACGAATTTACTATTAATATAACAACTTATACCGCAAAATAAGTTAACGGCTTTCTCCTACACCGTATTATATTTTACCAAAGTAGATACTACGCCGATTTACAGCTATAGGAATATTTTAGGGAGGATTTTATTGGATGGACTGCCGACACCTGGGCACTTAGCAATATTTATATTATTTAGGATTTTTAAGACTTCCTATAGGAGAATAAAGTGTTTGTACCTATAAACGGGGGTATTATTAGAGATAATATTTAGCAAGTCCTTAACGTAGAAGAAGAGCATAAATAGACTCCATAAGAGATTAAGCACTAAAAGAAGTTTAACTCTTAAGGGAATCCTAATAACGGATAGCTATAAGCAACACTATAGACAACCTTAGGCTATTAAACACCTTAAGTTCCTCAGGCTACCGTATCTTAACCCATGCCTTAAGCTCCGCAATAAGCTCCAAAGCAATCTCCGCAGCAACCTCCGCAGCAACTTCTGTAAAAACCTCTACAGCGACCTCCGCAGCAACCTCCGCAACTACTATAGTAATAGCAGCCGCAGTAACCGCAGCAGCTATACATATATATACTACCTAAACCAGCTATACCTAGTATGGAGTAAGGACCTAGGCAAGGACCTAGATATAGTAAGAAGGTGGCTATAATTATAGAGATCTACATAGACAATAAGTTGTTTATAGCTTGCTAGGGAGTTCCCGCCTCCCTTAATTGTTATACGGGAGAAGGAACACCCCAGTTAAAGAGTATATACTACCTTCTTTACGGATCGCCGCTACTACAATTAAGGTTAAGGCTAAAGCTATAACCGAATTAACCTCCGCAAGAACCTCCGCAGTAATTTCCGTAAGAACCTTTGTAAGAACCTAGACCTACAAACAGCATCTTTAATTAGCAGCAACAGTTATCCATTTCTCCACAAACATTTAACAAGCTTTAGAAGATTTAGCGTAAAAGATTCCAAAACTTTTGTGGTTCCTAAGGTAGCTATAGAGGTAGCTACCAACGTAATCCAGATAGGAAGTTCTTGTGGAGGGTACTATAAAAAGAGAATGATATAAGGGGGAGGTAGTTAGAACGGTATAGTTACGGAAGTAACCTACAAAAAGAAGAATTGCCAGAAGGCTTATACCTATATTACTGTTATAGGATACCCCGTAACACCTTATACGCGCCTACCTATTTCCACCGCAACATTTGCAATATCCAATCTGCAATACCCGCAATATTCAAAATATCCGTAATATCTATAGCAATATCCACAATATCCGTAACGATATCCGTAACGCCTACGAACCAACCCTATAATAAGACTCCGTGCCGATCTGCCTATGGAACTGACCCTACACTGGTACCGCACTACCATATAACAACGACTATAAGTACCGCACTGTACTGCTATATACCATCGACAAACTAATAGCGCCGCTATGCCTACTATTACGATACTAATCGCGCTGATACGCCTGCGATCTACCAACCAAATAATCGTGCCTGTACGCCTGCGATCTACCAACCAAATAATCGTGCCTATACGCCTACGATTAACCGACCGACTAATAGACAAGCTCTATGCCTAACCACTATCACTACCGCCGCTAGTACCGTACTACTACCTAAATAAACTTTTGCTGCTTCTACCTATAGCTAAACTAACACCTTACTGCCTTTTTACAGCGCCATAAGCACAAAAGAAGAACTGCTAGAAGATGGCTATTAAGGCTGTTAACGATTCCGCTAGCCTAGATAGGCTTGCACTTATATTGCTCGTTTTTTTTATTTAAGATTTACCACTTAGTCAACCACCATTTCTTTAGCAAATTTTGGGATAGCGAGACTTATATTACAACAGCAATAGTAAGTAAGGAGGATTAATATCCGTTACGCTAGTCAAGCGGTATTTATATATAGATGGCAACCACAAAAGAAGAGTTGCTAGTGTTGGGAATAATATTACGTATGGTTATATAGTCACGTGTTGCCGCGGCACTAGCGTAGCGAGGAGCCTTAAGCTCCTCGCCCTTCCTCACCCTTTCTTAGAATTATCAAGAATAAGAACAACAATCATCATACTATCTACGAACCGTAGCTACGTGATATCCCCTTGTGTAACCAACAATTATCCTAATAAAAGCCTAAATATAATACTATAGTAATTTAGATAGGCCGCCTAATGCAATAGTATTACTAGATACATAATTATTCTTATTAAAGACTAGTATAAGGGCGCTCTTGCGGATATTATACCGCTAAAGTAAAAGTCTTAAAAACCTATAGCCCCTCTATCTACCCAACTTAGTTATAACTTTACTACTACTAAAATAGCGATATAGAAGAATAGGGCAGCGGATTTCGCCAGCAATCTAGCTTTATTTATTATAATTAATAATATTATTATCTCGCAGGTATCTGATTAGGAGAAAAAGGATTAAATACTTAATAAAAATATAATATTATTAGCCCTGCCAATTAAGTATATAAAAAAATAGAAAAGGGTAAAGACTAATATAGAGAAATGGGCGGTACTTCTAAATATATTATATAAGCTTATAAATAAAGCTACTAAATATCTACGTAATATTCTACTTAAGCTATATAAGGAGACAAGTCCGTTATCTAGAGGCCAATGTTATTACTTTAATTATAATAATTTATTATAGGCTTATAAGAAGTATAATAATATTATATTATATATTAGGAATATTATAAAAAACAAGTACCTAAAGGATCTATTTATAAGTATTAAAACATAGATTAAAGGATGGCTTAAAATAATATATTAGGATATAGTTTAGAGTCTAATTTCTAGTTATATTATATTTAATAATTAAATCCATATGCTCTATATCTAACCTCTACTAACCTATAAGGGCCTTAAGCAGATATTACCTAAATAAAATTATAGCTTTTTAGGAAATAAAGTAGACGCGCTTATCTACTTTATTTATAAGGAAGAAACGTAATACTCTAGCTGTAGTGTTTTATAGGCTGCGTTATAATCTAGTAGGCGTATTACTATGTCTAAAGGTACTAGAAGTACTAGCCTTAATTAACCGTTATAAACCAAAGTATTACAGCCCTTATAGCTATTATTAGTATCTAGCTTATAAAGGGATATAACTAAGTCTTAGATATCTTAGCCTATATTAACTTAAAACTTATAGGCAAACTAGTCCTAGACTACGTATACTACTATACCTTAGTTATTTTAATAGTTTAACGTTTAACACCTATATACTCTAAGCCAGTTTCTTTAGCTAATTCTCCCCTTTAGTACTGTACTAGCTAGTAGTATAACCTTAAAAAAAACGTAGAGACGTTTATTTACTAATATTAGTAGTAATATAAGTATAAATAGGCTGTAGCTAAAGCGGCGGATATTAGAGCTTATAGCGCAGCATTAGGTTTCAGCCCTTAAAGCAATCTGGATATTAAAGCTTATAGCGTAGTATTAAATCTAAATCCTTAGGGCAGTTTAAGTATTAGAGCTTATAGTATAACACTAAGTCTTAACTTTTAAATAAGCTTAAGGTTTAATATTTATAATATAGCACTAGATCTCTAATTAAAAAAAATTCTAAAGTTTAAGATCTATAGTATAGCACTAGTTTCTAGGTAGTAGGAAATCCGGAAATCTATAATTTATAATATAGTATTAGATTTCCGCTTCTAGAGAATCCTAAGGCTTAGGATTTAAGTTATAATACTAAATTTCCACTCTTAGAAAACTCTAAGGCTTAGAGTTTATAGGCTAATACTTAATCTCCGCCCTCTAAACTAGGCGTAGTTTAAAATTCGCATGCTAATACCTAATCCCCGCCTTCTAAATTAGGTATAGCTTAGAATTTATAGTCTAATATTTAATCTCTACTTTTTAAACTAGGTGTAGCTTAAAACTTATGGCCTAGGGGACTTTATAAATAGGGGGCTATAAGGACACGATTATAAAGAAGACAAATCCTTAAGGAGGTAAGGCCTTTGGGATTGTGGAGACTATATACTACAGGCACGTGCTTTTAGTATATAACTGGCAACTATCTAAGGGGTGTTTGGGGGTTATCCTAAAGGCAACCCGAGGTGACTATAATAATATCCCTTACACTTACCTTTTCCTAGCGTAGAGATAACGTTTATACTATTAGGTGGCAGCTGTTACTATTACTACTCTAGGTACTATTACCACTAATATCCTAGCTTGCTACAATTTTTACAATTCCCCTTAGGTTAAACCCCTAGCGGTATTACTTCGCCCTACTATTAAGTCGCTAGCGGTGGTTTTAGAGTTTACTTTCCCTAAGTTACCTAATAGGGTAGTTTTTATATTAAGGTTATAGCGTGCCTGTTACTCCTAGCTTATAGGGCGCTTACGCTCTTCTAGTTTTTCTTTAATAGGGCAGCTAGAGAAACTAGCTAATTTTAAGTTTATAAAAATTCTTAATAGTTAGTAACTGTAAGCTGTAGTTCTAACTATAGCTTTATAAATAGATGTATTACTAAATGCTTTATATTATAAGAAGGGTTCATTTATACTTTTAAGGAGGTTAGGTAAGTAGTAAACTTATTTATAGGTTAATCGGTTTGCTATATTGCCCTTATATAAATTAAGGCTATATAGAGTTCTTAATTAATAGGACTCTTAATCTAATTAAGTAGGAATTTTATAAGATCTTTTTAGGTAAACTATATATCTAAATAGTTATCTTTATATTATAGCCAAAGGGTTCTATTAATCCCCTTTATATATTATATAGTAAACACAACTCTAGTATCTTTATTCGCGGAGGCGTTGGGTTTTAGGCGGAATATTAGCTTTAAGCTATTACGGAAGTCTTAGCGCTTTTAAATAGTTTTACCATTATATAGAGAAATCTTCTTTATTTTAACGGCTCGTTTTAATAGAGCGCCTATTATATTAATAGCCTTTTTCTTAAGGTTTAGATATATTAAGCTACTATTTAAGTACTCTAATAGGATACTCTAAGGTGGTAGATCTAGGTTAGGAGTAGAAGTTAATATTACCTTACTATATTAACGCCGTCTTAGTATTTCCACCTCTTTCCTAAGCAACTATAGTTTTCCTTACTCTAGGAGTTATAGCTTCTTATTCCTTAGCCGTTGTATTTTTTCCTATATAGTGTTCTTACCTATAGCTTTTAGTTCTATTTAGGATATAAGTTTACTCGCATTATTCTAGGGCCAATCCCTAGACTTAATACTACGTACTATACTAGCGTTACACCCGCGTCTCGCTATTAGGTTAATAGGCTATAATATAGTTAATAAATATAGGTCGTCTTCTTGACGGAGGACTGCCGCTATGTAATTATGGCCTTATAGACCACTATATTGCTAGGCCGCTACCCTTAAAAAGGGAGGAGAATTTAGAACTATTAGGACGCCAAGGCCCTAAGGGTATATAGCAACGTAATAATAGTAGTGGAATGCAATAGGTATCTGGTTCTTAATAAAGTAAAACTATAAAACTAAATTCTGCTGTTCTCTAGTACGGGGTAACTACGTTTTATAGGCGCCTTGCCTATGCCTTGCCTGCGCTAAGCTAGTTACGGCAAGTGCGTCTCTATAGCCTAATACTTCCCGCTTATTTTAATTAATTGCTTAATACCTAAATTATATTATTATTTTTATAAATATTATAGTTATAGGAAATGTTATAACTATTATAGCAAGGATATATATTATAATCTTTAAAAATAATATTGCGAATATTGCTAATATTACTAATATTGCTAATAGGGCCCTAGGCTAGTGTAGAGAAGTATATATAAGCAAATTAGCGGATTTAGCTAAAATGGCCTAGGACTAGCCCTAGGCTAGCCCTTACTACTCTCCCGTTTTCCTAACGTAGACGCTACTATAACTAGAGTACCTTAACCCCTAAATATAGGCAGAACTAAATAATATAAACTCTTTAGACGCTAAAATATATTCTATTAACTTTATAGAACTTAACCTTATTAATAAACTATTATGGGCAAACTGTATAGCCCTTTTTTTTATAGGAGTACTGTAAAAAGATAAAGGACGTTACTAGCCTATCCCATACGCGGCTGAGAAAGGCGCAATAAAAAAGTGGCCCGTGTGCGAACACCAAAAGTCTCGCGATCGCAAGTGGGCAAGACGACGACGACCTCTAAGGACTTAGTATGGCTGTCCTCTTTATAAAATACCGCTCTGCAAACATAAGCCTTGCTAGTAGAAGCACCTCAATCGAATTAAGCCACGATAGAGTTAATATTGGGCTTTAATTTATTAGTACAAGGTTGAATTTCAAGTCTATGCACGGGCCTTCTTATTGCGCCTCAGCCGCGTATGGGATAGTCCCTTAAAAATAGACTGCTTAAGCACCGCGAATAGCTAGTAGTAGTAAAAGAATAGAACTTACGGACTTGGCTTATTACTAAAGTACATACCTAGGTCTAAACGGTCTATTCTAGAAAAAATAAGACCAGTAAGATTATTAGTAAATAATACTACTAGCCTAAAATAGTTATAGATATTAACCGTTATATACAGAACTATAATAACTGCTGTAGGTTTATAATTCTATAAGATAGGACCCTAGGACTATTAAAACCCCTCCTAATACCCGACCGCCCTTAGTGGTATATCTTTATAGATTTTTATAAACTACCTATAGACCATAACGAATATAATATAGTTATAATTCTAGTTAACCGCTTTAATAAGCGCCTATTCTTAATTCTCTGTTATAAGAATATTAATGCTAAAAATATGGCCTAACTGTATATCTACTATATTTACTAAATTTACGGACCACTAAATACTATTATATCCAATTATAGGCCGCAGTTTATATTAGCCTTCTAGAACGAGTTTACTTATATCCTAGGTATTAGGCTAAAGCTCTCTATAGTATACTACCCCTAATAGACGGCCAGATAAGAGGCGTCGAAAAGCTTCAAATTGACTATTAGGTAAGGTTGTTCGGCAGTCTCTTTTTGATATTTAGCTGCTAAGACGGATGCACTGAATTCGGGTTAGTTGGTGGCTTAATCGTAAGCGCTAACCACCGGAATTAAAGAGACGCTATATATACACAACATTAATTAAGGATCTAAAGGAGTAAAAGACTCTATTACTATACTATATATAAGGGTTACTGTGAATAAATTAGGCTTGGACTGATATAACCATCGTATAAGAAGAATTTGTTAAGGAAAGAAGAGTTTGGAATTCTCTAAAGCCGTGTAGGTATTCCTCTCCTGCTAAGACCCCTCGGTTATACGTATGTTATACGCTAGTCAGATTACGTAAACGTTGGTAGGCTAGCTGCTAAGTACTATTCCTGGGGTATAACCTATTACACTATATGGTAAAATTGCGATAGAAGTGGTAGCAGAGGTAATTACTTGGGTTATTTAGGCTGCTTACTAAAATTATTTATTTATCGTGCGATATTAAATTCTAAGAGCCTTATCTAAAGCCTTATTAAATAATTAACTCAATTATAGATTCAACTAAGCTATAGTAGTAGACGCCACTAATTATAAACTACTTAACACTAAAAGGTGCACTAATCAAGAAGATTCTGATCAAGAGGCGATTTGCAACCGAACGGCCCTTAAGCTTCAGAATGCTTTGGCTATGCCTAGAATGGAAATAGCTTCTTACAGAATGTTTGTTTATCCAAAGGTTGAAAGACTCCCCTCACTGTCCCCTTGAAAAGGCCATCGTGATGGTAATTCTGGTTATCGAGTACTTACTCCAGAGTCATCAGGCCCTAAGAAACTCGAAAACAAGAACAATCTCATGACTTCCAACGGGAAAGACGTGGCTGAGGCCTCAATCATCTCCAGGGAGAAAAACTACGGCACTAATATCCTCAGAAGATCTAACGGAAATTTACCCGACAACTGTCTCCAAATATGTGGCACAAGCGATTACGAGGCAACTCCAGGCGCCCTGCTTGTCGCCCAACGCTCGAGCACAGTTTCAATATGATCGATCCCCATCCATAAGATTTTGTCAGTCTTGCTTCAAAGTACGCCAACTCAGCGCATATTCTTTCGCGGCAGCAGCCTAGATCATGGCCCGGCCCGTTGGAACAAATCCCCAGGCCAGGATAAGGTGGCTGTGCTTGGCTATTTGCTTCCGGCGATCATCGGCTATGTACATAACAAAACCAAAAATACAGCCACGGCGCCTAGTCGAAACAGCTGTGTCTCAGGGTAGCTTGCCTGTATAGTTTTGCTCCTGTAACCCTGCATTTCGTGCTGCACCGCACCGAGGATGAACGCATATTGTAATGTCTATATACCCCGACTTCTTTTGTTTTCAGTTCAGGTAGCTCTTTCTTTTTCGGGCCTTTCTAAATCCCTTTTCCAAGTCCTCTCTATGGTCGATCCACTTAGTGCTACTAGCACAGCTGCGTCGTTTATTGGCCTTGCTGGGCAGGCTGCGCAAGGCATCGCTTTCATCCTCAGCGTCATCGACGACTTTCGCGACGCCCCACGGCTGATAATAAATCTAAAGACAAAGCTCCAAGTTCTAGAAGACACATTAACGATTCTCTCAAAAGAGCAGCCTGTTAAAGTTAGCCCACAAGCTAAGAAATGTATTACCGAAGCTGTCGAACAGTGTTGGAGTCAGATAGTTTCATTGAGGAAGCTCATTGAACGAAATGACTTTAGCAGCATCGAGGGTGCAACAAAAAGGAGGTGGAAGCAGTTTCTTGCTGGCTCAAATAAAGCACATTTCCAGAAACGCGTTTCGGAACTAGAGACCGCGAAAACTTCCTTGGATTTGGCGATCAAGGTATACTAGCTGGCTGTTTCTGGATTTCAAGGAGATATCCTCGAGTACGTTTTGTTTCGTTATTCTTCTAGCCCTCATGTTTTTTCTTGAATGTTCGGATTGCGTAATCAGAACGATCATGTTAGTTCTGATTTCCATAGGTATATACGAGATAGCCAAGGCGAGCACGCGGATCACGTCCGTGAATCCTTGAATAGGATACACACAGGCTTATCTATCTACTCCGAGACGACGGAAAATACCTTAGCCGCCACTTCTCGCATCGAAGGAGGGGTTACGGAAATCAAAGAGGGTCTAGAAACCGTTCACCAGTCCATCGAGGGGCTAACGTCCACAATTTGCACAACAATACAATCCGAGCTGGACCACCAAATGAACAACTTTCTTCTTTCTTGCCTTAGTCACTCTGAACTGAAGGCCTTGTTACCACATCAACAGGCCCAGACCGGTTGCATTTCGAGGGGTTTTCGGCTCCGCCTTTCCGATAGTGGGCAAGAGTTAAATAATGAAAAAACCATTGTGCTGCAGGGGCAGAAACACATAACCTCTTCAACCGATTATCAAAATTCTTCCCAAGGGTGGACTAGTAGCAACTCTGAAGGTGTTGCTGGAACGGAGCTCAGCCCTCGTCGAAAGCCCCAAACCATCTATTCTCCTACTACTAGAAAAACTGAAACGTCTAGCTACCGAATTCCGACAGTTGCTGGAATTTTACAGGCTACTACGGCCGTCACACAAATCACATGCACAATTTCTTCAAGACGAGATGCTGGGGAGAAATCCTTTACGGAATGCCGAAGAACGCTGACATTTTTCCCTTTCTCTTGTTTCCGTCTCAAAGCATTCCGGGCTTCTTATGAATCAGTACCTAATCTCAACGACTGCAATGTTTCTCGAAGTCTCAACTTCCGCTATTTTCACACTGTTCCATTCGACTCTTTAGGCTTCCGAAGAGCTATTAAGGGAGACTGGAAAGGGCTTCGACAACTTATTGAGGCAGGGGAAATCACGCCGCTTGATGTTGATCCAAATGGACGCGGACTCCTCGACTACTCATCAGATTTCGACAGCAATATTACAGATGAGAATCTCGAAATGATTCAGTATTTGATAGATCTAGGTGCAGATCCGTCCGGTCTGATGCCCAAGGTCCTTCAGCAATGTCAAAGCAACTCTAGTGATTATATTTGTGGCAAATCCGAGATGGAGTTGCAGGCTTTCAATAAAATTGACGCTCTTGGAAAGCTGTTTTTGCGTGGAGCTCAGAGTGGCCCTTTCCAAGACCCCCGAAATTTACTGGAACTGTGGAAGACTTCGGGTAGTGGTAATTACATATTGCCGCTCGGGATAAACTACTTTTTGCATGAATTCTGGTCTGGCCTTGATGAGCTTGCTTACGAATACCCGGATCTAATTTTTAAGGAGATTGTATGCGTAATGAGCAAGTGTTGGGCGAATTCCGACGAGGAAGATTTCCAAAGGCGACATAATTTCAGGTTCGAAGCGCTAAAGTCTCTATGTTCAAGAGGTGTTAAGAGCCGGGTATTCGCTATAAAGAACCGTCGAACGTTGTCCCTCAACCAGGATACCTGTTTCTGTCAAGACGCACCTAGCCATCTGCTGTTCCTCTCCCTTTGGGACGTTCGTTACTGGACATACGACGTGCTATGGCGAAATCTCATCGATAACCATCTACGACGCACACTCGTACTTTTATTGCAAAACGGAGAAGATGCCCACATGCGCTGCTCTTGTAATTTGCCCTGGAACCAAACAGGGAGAGGGTCTCGAAGCCCAACTTGTCTTGCTGCAGAAGCAGGTCTACTTCACATCTGGGTTGATGCCTTGAAAGAAGCCGGCATCGACTCTACCGGTATTGTCGACGACTGGCTTTTAATGGGCTTTTCCGATCTCTTTCGACTTCCCGGAGACGAAGATTATAGAGCCACTAGGGAAGACTTCGGATGTAACTGCTATGATTGTCTGAATGCATCTCAAGACTTTGCAGGAGCTCCCGACGTTGTTGCGCCGCCTCCAGACATCAAGTCTGGGTCAGCGTTGAATATGATTAAACCGTTGGCTCGCTCTGTTGGCTCTGCTCTTTCTTATATCATTTAATTCGTTTTTGGCCGATTATATCTTAATATTCAGTCCACCACCATATGGACCACACCTCGAATTTAGAATGTATTTTGGGTCCTTGAGACTGTCAGCTACGTGTAATTTTTTCCCTCAAAGAATAGGTGCAAGGATGACAGGAGTTTTTTGTTGCTTTGGGCTTTGTCCTCTTCAGTCTCGTTCTACCATATACCCATATTTATTACCTGTATAAAGATATCACGTGGTAACGACTACACCAACGAAAGTTTCCAGGTAAAAATTTAAAGGGGGTTAGGGAACAGGTTAACTTGCGTCACCGCCTTCCAACTTTCAAGCCCTGCTTGCTGTGCCCCGCTTTCCTCCGATCTGAACCCCGCCATAAATCCCAACGACACCTATACCATAGTAAAACCGTGCCTTTCAGAACGCGTGTACTGGCTTGAACTACATATTCAAAACCCGAGGTATTATCGATTATGACGAGAACAGTATCACCCGAGTTTACTGCCGCCTACGAACGCGCTTGGCACATAGACGGCGCCAATAATGAAGAGAGGCTCAACGTGAGTGCCGCGTTCCTCATTCCAACCTTGCATCATAAACATGCCACATGTCCCCAAAGAGGGCTTCGTTTCTCTTGTAAATCTTGAAACTGACGTGACCACCGCGCCTGCAGCTCTACGCCTACGCCAAGATCGCGAAGCAAGAAGAGGACATTAAGACGGCGTCCACGCCGGGCATCTTCGACCTGACAGTGCGTTGTGCCCTCTAGCTCTCCCATTATACCTGACATTAGCCCCCTCCTATCTGCCGTCGACGCTCCCATTCCAGCCCCTCTTGCCCCCCCTTGGTGCTGTGCCGCAGCCTCTCCTACACCCAAGCTCTCTACCCATCCCGAAACCCTCAACTGACCATATGATGTGGGTGCTATAGGCCAAAGCGAAGCGCAAGCGCTGGCAGAAGTTTGTTGACGAGGATATCTCGCCCGAAGACGCCGAGAAGCAGTACATCGCCGCTGTCGCCGAGATGGTGGGCAAGTACGGACTGAAGGCCGACTGCCCCGAGAACCTCAAGATATAGTGGAGCCGTGTGTGAGAAGTTGCAAGCTGGGTAGGGTGGGCTAACTGTATACTGGCTAAGATGAGATGGCTTGATTGAGTTGGGCTAGACTGGAAGATCGAGGAAAGGTGGACTGGGTTGTACATGACTCCGTAACTGAAGATATTAGGCAGCTTCACACGCTGATTTTCTTCTCAAACTTTTTTTGTGAAATGCATGTGGTGCGTCTTCTTGTTTAAGTCGTACACTCTGCATATTGAGAGCTCATCAGCCCTTTCCTTCTCCTACCTGCCAGCTCATCCTTCCATCCTTCGCTCTTGTCCCACTTATCCTACCGAAGTAGCAAGCATGACACAGCCCTCCACAAGCGCATGCCAGACCAGACGCAGACCCCTCACCTCCACACTCCCCCCCTCCAATCCGGCTCCTCATGCACCGCGGTCGCGCACCACGGCACATCATCCCTCGCATACGGCGTGAGCGGGAGGTCATATGGCAAGCGCAACCCAACCAGCGTGTCGAACCGCCCCGAACCAGCCATCCTACCACCACCTCCCCCTCCCTCAGCCGCTCCCACCGCCTCATCCCCATCGCCATCCATATCCACCCCACCCCCAGCCCTCCCCCCTCCCTCGGCCCCAGGCCAATCCCCCCCAAAAACCGGCACCATCCCCACCTCCCCCTCGCCAGCACCCCGGTCCGCAAACAGCGCCGGCCACACCAGCACCCCGACTTCCCAGCTG
Source organism: Cenococcum geophilum 1.58 (assembly GCF_001692895.1). Lineage (NCBI taxonomy): Eukaryota > Fungi > Ascomycota > Dothideomycetes > Gloniales > Gloniaceae > Cenococcum > Cenococcum geophilum. The sequence continues at coordinate 393,723 of NW_027137597.1, forward strand.
CACACCCTGACGACGCCATCGACGCCCTCCAGCGCGCCCCACGCCTGCGTCGAGAGGTTCGCGCTCGACGTTAGCGCCCAGTCGATCGAGGTCGCCGCGGCGGAGGAGAAGCGGACGTAGGTTTTGATGTGGGGGGCTGCCGCGCCGCGGAGGGCTCGCGAGGGGGCTGGGGCGGCGGGGCTGGAGATGGAGGGAGGGTTAGGGGGTTCGGCCTCGGGATGGAGGGAGGGGGGTTTGGCTGAGGAAGGGGCGGCGGAGGACCAGCGGCAGAGGAGCGGGCGCAGGTAGCGGAGCTGGGCTTGGTGGGCGACGGAGTGCAGTTTTAGGTGGATGGAGGCGCCGGATGCGTAGCCGTCTAGCGAGTGGCGGATCTCGTGGGCGGTGGGGAAGATGAGGTGGAGGGCTGGAGGTGGGGGTGGGGTTACGGTTGCGGTTGCGGTTTTGGTTGTCTTTGCGTGCGCAGTCCCTTTTGCAGTCCCCTTCGCACTTGCACTCGCACTCACCTTCTCCTTTGAATCCCTGCTCCCGCTCCCGATCCCGGCTCCCCCACTAGATCGCTCTGCGTCCTCCCCAATGTTGGCGCCGTTCGCGGAGCCAGAGCTAGGCGCGTGGCGTGCCAAAACAGACCGAAAGAAGCCAAGCCACCTATCCGTCGTCCCCAGCGTCGCGATCGACGAGACCTGCATGACGACACTGGCAGGTTCATTCTGCGGCGCAACAGGCACGCAGTCCAAGATCTCGCGCAAGCCGGGCCAGCCCCACGCCGTGTATCTTCCAGGGTCCGCCGCCGCGAGCCGCACGCGCGAGGGCACGGATGCCAGGAAGGCGGCGCGGACGGGCGAGAAGTCGTAGTGCTGCAGCTGGGACGTCAGGGCGCGGAGGCGGGAGCCGTAGGCGGAGAGGTAGCGGAGGAGGTCGGATTTGAAGCGGGGGCCGGAGCCGATGGGTTGGGGTTTGGAAAAGGAGGGTGCTGGTGCCGATGCCGATGCCGATATTGAGGATGGGGCCAGGAGCGGGAGCAGCGGCGAGCGCCAGACGGCCTGGGTTAGGTTGGCCCAGTCCTGCGGGATCATGTTGGCGGTGTGGATAACTATCTGGGCGGCGTCGTCGTGGCGGATCAGGATCATCATTTTACAGTGGTGCGTGCCGAAGGGTTCGGGCATGTGGGCAGTGATAAGCTGGATATTGGGGTAACGTTTGGAGGATTCCTGGGTGAAATGGCGGTTAGGAGGTTGAGATATGGTTAGAATTAGAGAGTACCTCTAGTCTGAGACGGCGCGTGTCCTCTTTTTTCCAGGAGCCGTGGATTACTTTGACTTGGGCTATGCCGCGTACATCTTCATCTAATGCGCCCCTGGATGCCCTATGAGTTTAGTGATTGTGATTTATTGAAATTGATTAAGTGCTTAATAATGACTGACATGAGAAAATTAAGGTCGAAGAGATAATTGAACTGCCAGCACTCCTTAATCATAGGGTCACCAAGGATATCTTTTAACTCAAGCGTATCGACATTATGATCAGCCGGTAGATCACGTATGCGCGTGAGTTGGATTGGCGAAGGTAGTATCTTGCAACCTCTTTTCTTGTTCTCGCTCTTGTACTCTGTAATAGTACAGCTTGCGAGTGGGGCTGAAGAAGTAGAATTTGCTGGTTTTCCGGCCGGGGGACTGATTGCACGATCCAAGGATTTTAGAGGTGACCTTGTATAAGTAGGAACAGTATGCTTTGATTTGGAAGCCGTTTTTGAGTCACGATTAAGATCCAGTCTTGGTCGTTTAGCAACAGGACCGTCTTGAAGAGAGTCTTCAGAATCCATGACCGAGAGAATCGAACTTGATAGAGACGTGAAGAAAGGAGAAGAAGCACTTTTAAAGTAGAGCTAGTCGGTCGAAAAGGAAGCATTATATACTTCCATTACGCGAAGTTGGCCAGAGACGAGAGACGCGTGAAGTTCGTTGTCAAGCGAGGCCGTTTTTAGAAATTGTGGCGCTGGAAACAGGCAACGCTAAGGAAGACGACTGGGAAATCGTTGTTGACAAAGCAGATATCTAGTAGTTTAGCTAGTTGCATGAGAAATATCTATCTCAAAGGCTTAACTTGTCCACCTATTCGACAAGCTTTAGGATCTTTTATGGTCACATGTGGAAACGTCTCAGACTTGTACCATGATTTGCATGCAAGCCACACAATTGTCACGGTCCATCTGATTCTTGATGTGAATTTCGTTTTATTAGGAGCGACTCCTAAAAGAGCAGTAATAACGCCAATTTTTGCTCTCATAGCATACAAGCTTCCACTAATAGGAAGCAAAGCCCTGGCCGCCCTCTGATATTGACATGGAAGACTCCAAAAGCGGGTCTCCATATTGATTGTACGAAAAGAAATCGATCGCTCCCATCCAAATACTATGCCCGTCCTAAACGCCCCCAAAACAGTAACGCCCACAACGTACTCGCGACAGCGATTGGATTAAACAAAGGAAAACGAAAACTTATGCCGCACTGGCGCTAACGATTGGCTGCTCAACCTTGGTGATCTGGTTGCCGGCTCTGATTATGCGGTTGCCAGCATCATCCTTGACGTACTGCACATCCTTGTTTTCCCTCTGTGCTCGCTTCCAGATCTCGACCTCGCATCCACCACGGATTACACCCACTCTCATCGTGGAGAGAAGATTGTGTGCGGCATTGGAGTGGTTGTAGACGCCACCGTTGAAAATTGCCGTGGCGTCCTTGCCAAGACCGCTCTTGATCATGGCCTTGCCACCAGGGTGTTCTTTGATGAAGTCAGTGACATCGTGAACGACACCGGCAACTGCGATGAGACCACGGCCGTTGTTGACTTGGTCAACATAATCATCCCACTCAATAACTGGCAGCTGCTCAAGTGGTACACCCCAGTCGAGCTTGGCGCGCTTCTGGTCGAGCTTCTTCTGCTGCTGTTGGACGCGGCCCTTCTCGATTTCGTTGGCGCGGAACTGCTTCAGATCATAGGCCAGACCCAGCTTGCCCCAGAGAGCAATGCACCACTTGGTGGGATCATACTGGTGCCATTCGATGGCGTTGCGGTAGTCTGATGGGAACTCGTGGTGGAAGTTGTGGTATCCCTCACCGAGAGTGACCAGAGCCGTGATGAGGTGATCACGCGGGCTGTTGCGGTCGTCGAAAGGCTGGTCGCCGAGCCAGTGAGCCAAGGAGTTGACGCAGAAGGTAGCTTGCTGAACGACGAAGATCCTGATGATGCCTGCGTAGATGAAGCCACCCAGCCAGTCATTCCAGCCAATACCAGCGACCATGGACGGGAAAACGAGGCCCATGAAAAAGACAACCTTCAAGTAGTGACGGTGTTGCCAGACAACAACGGGATCGTCATTCAAGTCGGAGATGTCGGTACGGCCGATTCTCTTTGGATTCTGCTTCATGACCATCCAGCCAATGTGAGAGTAGAGAAGACCCTTGCGAACGCTGTAGGGATCCTTAGTTGTATCGGTGTAGCGGTGGTGGGCGCGGTGGTCTCGGCTCCACCAGCGGATCGATCCTTCAACAGCTCCACCACCAACAGCCGCGAGCCAGATTTGAAGAGGGAGGGTTGCGGAGTAGGACTTGTGAGCCCACAGGCGATGATAACCAGCAGTGATTCCTAGACCAGTCCAGAAATAATATATGACAGCCCAGACAATGGTGGGAGTTCGCATAGGTGTCCAGAAAGCGGCGATGAGACCCAGGAGTGGAATACCGATAATCAGATAGAGCTAGAAATTTGTCAGTGGTGGGAATTGAGCAGAAGTGAATGGGGCATCGTACATTGAGCCAGTTAACTTGCTTGTACCAATTCTTCCGTGTCGTGGGAGCATCGGCAATGTGTAGCTTCTTTGGGTCATACTTCGGGTTACGATTCGGCTCTGCGGTGTTTGCCATGGCTGACGGCTGGGATGAGAGATACTGAGAGTCGACAGCAGACATGCCGGTAGCAGGCTGGTGAGAAGGCATGGCGGGTTATGGGTTTTGAAGGATGGGGAGGAATAAATAAAGGAAGGTCGAAAGGATCCGCAGGGGCGAAAGAGGCACCGAGAAGCGGAATATATGCTTTCGGAGTTTCTTGTTGGCCTACGGATCTTCAAGGACAAATTTAGATCAGCCTGTCACAAGTGGGTGGTGGGACAGGAGATGGAGAGGATGTGGAGGGGAGATGAGATAAAAAAGAGTTGATGACATGCGGCGTTTGGAGAGTAATTATTGCTCGGCGGCGAAATGGAAAGCCTCAGTGAAGCCATCTTAGTTAGGAAGTGTTGAGCCCAACAACACCATAGCCGCGAAGCTATTCCCCACGCATTTCGCTTAGCGGGATCGGGCCCTTGCATATTCAACTCTGGGGGGTGCCTGCCCGCCGCGTGCGACTTTCGTGCCTCGAAAATGACAAACCCCGCCACGGTTCATGTTGAAGACGGGTGCTGGAGATGTCATCTAGCCTTTTTGTGCAAAGACATGCTTGGATACTTTTGTCCATTGCGCGGCTGATGGCTTGGTTTTGTCAGATGCGTGGCGTTTTTGCTGGCTGGTCCGAGAGCCAAGCGGACCTTTCCCCGTCTCAGCCCTACACGGACGAGTCGCGGTGATGCTTTCTGCGATCATCCCCCTCCGCCATACGCATTTCGGCGACTGACCTCGGCTGAGAGAGCTGCATGAGCCACTTTAGCCCCCAAAAAAAAAACGTTGAGAAGTCTCTAAAAATGCTCACGTGTTGCTCGTTCTATACTGGTGCGTCTCCTACGGACGTATCTTACATCTACAATCTGCAGAGCCACCAACAGACGAAGTTTGGGACTGATGTACATCTCTCAACCAACCCAATCTGAAGGCACATGCAAGTCTACCTCTATCTTCTCTTCACATGATACTGTTTGTATTCCTCTTCTGGTACTGTACCACCTTCAGAGGAACCATCTCCGTCCGCTCTGGGGTCTTGGGACATTCCTGCCCGTCTTCCCAACAGCAAAACGATTGACCTCATCCTGCAGCAGCTATGCTCGAGCTTATAGCTATCAGCATCCTAATCACCCTAATTGCCTAATATTCTCTACCCCAGGTTGTTCTAGAATATTGCTGCCTTATTCCCCTAGCTGTCGCAGGACCAACAGTGGCTGTGGCAGGCTCTCCTACTCGCATATGCGTGTATGCGTGTGTTATGCTTCTGATTTCTAATGGCTCGATAATCTCCACCGTAGCGTCGCGTAGATTCCGCTGCAGTGTGCTGGTTCGCGAAGGCCAATGCGCGCAAGCTTTCAAAAGCCGGGCTCAACCGTGTCAATCTCACTTGCAGACTATCGTCCGCACAGCAAAGTCGTCATTGCTTCGGAAATCGACTGCCAGTCTAAATGAGGTCGAAATGATTGACCCGAGGAGTGGTTTCGCCTCGGAATGGCGGGAGGATTGAGGATGCAGCTATCTGCTTCAGATCAGCGCTGCGCCCCTCTTCCGGTTTCGTTGGGAACTTAAGGCCTGTTCGCAAGCAAGTCTGTCGGTGGTATTCCTCATAGCTCTCTTGCCGTTTCATGTGTATGTACATACACAAACGCGCTCTTCTCTCCCATCTTACCCCCTCAGGTCTTGGCAGTGTCTGTTTCCCCTTCGATGACCATCGCCACGACACGACGGATCAATGCGAGCAGATGACACTGAGGCATTAAACTGAACTGAAATGAACTGCACTGAACGTGACAAAGCTGTCATGCTTCGCTGGAAAAAGGACTTCTCACTTCGAGTTGCGGTTGCACGCTGTCGTCGTGGGAGGCAAAGCTCTCCTATCAGCTTCGGGAGTAGGGACTGAGGTGGACACCAGGTCACACTCAGCTGTTGCACGAATAGAACACTGCAACCGCACCGGAATCCAGCGCAGAGCGGTTGGACGCATTCGTGGGAGTTTGAACGGCAAGAAGCATCGATGCTACCCCCTTTACGATACAAGTCCGTGGAATGGGCGGCTATCTACCCGGCACTTGGCCGGGCTGGGCCCCGCCCCAAGCCTTTCCCGATGAACAGCTTGTCGGAGCCCACCGGGTCACGTTTCTGGTACGGCGGTTCAGCCAATGATGGGGGTTATGGTTTGCTTATCAGCGCCTTTCGCCCCAAGCTTTTAGCAAAACCCATTGCTCGACGCCCAAAAAAGCCCCAGATACTCCCACATAAGCCAGCCAGCGCCGTGGAAACATGGCGATAGCCACGGCGGATAACGATGAAGATGCTCTGCTTCGGCCGCTTCCAACACGGAGACCTTGTCCACAGTGCTTAGGGACCTAGGTTCACTTCCAGACCTGCAAAGACTGCCGACGCCTGAAGATTTGCGGCTTTTAGATGAGAAATTGTGCATCGTGAGGGATGGCAAAGATAGCCCTCGCAAGCTATAAAGCAGCCAGACAGTTTGTAGCTATCATCCCCGCCACAACAAGCGCCTTCTTCCTGGCGATCTACGGTTCTTTTGCGTCAGCCCCCCGCAATATCGAAGCCAAGGCAAAAAAGCAGACTGCCATCTTTCTGATTCTGCCAACCACGCGACTAATTAGCCTTGGAGACACTCACCCGATTCGCGACCACCTCCGAGATAGTTCAGCCCATCGACATCAGACTTGTCAGTTATCCAGGACCGTCTGCCAATCATCCTATCGCCCTTCACGGATACGCTCAAGGTTCTGTCGATAGCCGAGCGTGCATGAAGACGTGAGAGTCCATAAAGGTTCCACCAAACCCTCAAAAGTGATCAGACAACTATAACAACACCACCAGCCATGGATGACTCTCCAGACCGCATTGGCCCGGATATGAGCCGGAAGCAGAAGTTTTCCGACAAGTTTCGCCGCTTTGTGAAAGCCTTCACTACCAAGTAAGCATTTTGAGAATAGTCTATTCGGGCAATATTCTTGCGCAGCTTCAATTGACAAGTGAGCACGTGCTGACTGCTTCAGGGATGGCCTCATTGGAACCTACGACTATGGATTCTTATTCAGACCCGATATCCCTTTCATGAAGAAAGAAAGAAGAGCCGCTCCCTTCTTCGGATTGAATGATAGCATGCCTGTCTTCCTGGCTCTTCTGCTTGGCTTCCAGCATGCATTGTCTATGTTGGCTGGTGTCATCACTCCTCCCATCATCCTTGCCAGTGCAGCCAATCTGCCAACGGAGTTGTCTCAGTACCTGGTATCGACCTCTCTGATCGTTTGTGGTATTCTATCCTCCATTCAGATCACGCGATTCCACATTTACAAGACCCCATACTACATCGGTACCGGTCTTATTTCTGTAGTAGGTACATCATTTGCTACTATTCCAGTCGCAACTGGTGCTCTCTCTCAGATGTACGCCACCGGTTTCTGCCCGTCCGATGCTAATGGGAACCCTCTCCCTTGCCCAGACGGTTACGGAGCAATCATTGGCACATCATGCTGCTGCGCCTTGCTTGAAGTCCTCATGTCATTCACTTCGCCCAGGTACCTCAAGAAATTCTTCCCACCACTCGTTACCGGTCCTACTGTTACTCTCATTGGCGTTTCTCTCATCAAGTCTGGTTTCCAAGATTGGGCTGGAGGTAGTGGAACCTGCTCTACCTTCCCTACCACCGGTATCTTCAAGCTCTGCCCAACCATCTATGCGCCACGCCCTCTTCCGTGGGGAAGTGCCGAGTTCATTGGTCTTGGATTCTCAGTTTTCGTCACTATCATTATCTGCGAACGATTCGGAAGCCCCATCATGAAGTCCACGGCAGTCGTCATTGGGCTCCTAGTTGGCTGTATCATTGCCGCTGCTTGCGGATACTTCGATCGCTCTGGAATTGACGCCTCGCCAGCCGCCTCTTTCATCTGGGTTCACACCTTCAAGCTAAGCGTCTACGGGCCGATAGTGCTCCCTCTACTAGCCGTCTACGTCGTGCTGGCCATGGAGGCCATCGGTGACATCACCGCCACCTGCGATGTCTCCCGTCTCGAAGTCGACGGCAAGCTCTTCGACTCCCGCATCCAAGGCGGCGTGTTAGCTGACGGTCTGAACGGCATCATCGCCGGCCTCTGCACCATCACCCCCATGAGCACCTTCGCCCAGAACAACGGCGTCATCGCGCTCACCCGGTGCGCCAACCGCAAGGCCGGCTACGCGTGCTGCTTCTGGCTGCTCGTCATGGGCATCTTCGCCAAATTCGCCGCCGCGCTGGTGGCCATCCCCAGCGCCGTGTTAGGCGGCATGACGACCTTCCTCTTCAGTGCCGTGGCCGTCTCCGGTATCCGCATCATGGCCACTGTCCCCTTCACCCGCCGCACGCGTTTCATCCTGACTGCCGGCTTCAGTCTCGGGTTCGGCGCGACTCTCGTCCCCAAGTAAGCACCACTACCCCTCAGACCCAACGCACCAACACTTATTTTTGCTAACAACTTCATCGCAGTTGGTTCACCTACGTCTTCACCTACAGCGGCAACAACCACGCCCTCCTGGGCTTCTACAACGCCATCGTGCTCGTCCTCGAGACCGGCTTCGCCATCACCGCCTTCCTGACCCTGGTCCTGAACCTGATGCTGCCTGAGGAGATCGAGGACGAAGAGACGCCCGAGATCACGGCCAACGCGATCGACGAGGAGGCCGATAAGGAGGAGTGGAGCCGCATCCGCAGGAGCAAGGAGGTGGACGTCGAAAACAGGCCCAGCAGCGAGATCACGCCTGCCGTGAAGCAGCAGCAGCAATAGAAAACCCTTCCCCTCTGCTTTCTCTGTTTGATGAGGGAGGGAAAAAGCAGTGATCCGGGAGTATATGTCGGATTGTTGTGGCGCGATAGATGAGCGCGATCGGCATATTACTTGTACATATAGTTCAGCTTGATTATATACCCTTTTTTTTTTCTGCTTCTATGTTCCTGATGCCAGCTCGCGTGCTCCCGTGATGGGTCTGGCGAAAAGGGTCGGGATTCTAGAAATGGTAATCCGGCAGGCGGGGAGACGAACCGAACGTCAGTCCGTTAGCAGAGCAAAGCGAAGCAACTTTGAGCAAAGCAAAGGAAATTATATATACGTGCTGGGTTGCCCATCATTGCTAACTCTCTGATATGAAGTCCCGTAGTATTTTGCTCCCGTAATTTTCTCTATTCCCTTGCCTTGACTTGCTATCTGAGCACTCCTCCTTCCACGCTCCTCCCTTTCATTGTGGTCAAGCTCGAAGCACAACTAAGCAATATCTCCGTGATAGCGGTGGAAACCGCCTCTACTCTCCCCTCGGCCCTCCTCAACCCCAGCAAATGAAACCTGTATGATCAACGACCCGACCGACGTAATCCATGAAGCGCTAATGGGGCTGACGCTGCAACACTCATCACTCAGCCACGAGCCAAAACATAAGATCATCTGCCGCCGCGACCTGACCAATTCAGAGAGAAGAACATAACAGCGATCGGTTTCGCAGGGGGCGGGATGTAAGGGAATCCAGCTCCTCCATCCCTCTCTCAGCCCCTATTCCTCAATCCCTATTCCCTCCGTATCCGCCCATACCCCTCTCTAACCCCTCTTCAACTCACACCACATCCCAGACTACCAGACCGCCAGCCAAACCCTCCCAACCAACGAATCTAGCGAACCAATGTTCTCCGGCTTCGTTAGTCCTTAGCTCCTGAGCTGTGTCATCTTCGCCTCGCCCACCACCACCATCCCTTGTCCTCGTTTCTTAACGGCTTCTACCGCGACAAGCTGGTCTGAGGGGGGGAGTAGCGCCCTGGTATCCGGCATCCAACATCCAACATCCAGCCCCCACCGTCTCGGGATTCGTGCACCGTCTCGCGATCTCAGAGACCGAGAGGTCGAACTAATCAGCAAAATCGGGATACCGGGACATCGCTGGTGCGGAGTGCAGAGAGTCGGAGGGGGAGACGAGCGAGGTGGAGGGGGGGCAGGAGAGCGGGGGGAGGATGAGCAGCGGGGAGGGCAAGGGGGGAGGGCAGGGGTAGCGGGGGAAGCGTGCGGGGCGAGGGTGTTGGGTCTCGCTGCGGGGGATCCGCAGATGCGGCGTACGGCTGCTGCGTCACCGACGCGCTGCTGAGGTCCTGGGCCGGGAGCTCGTATGGCGGGCGTGGGATGGCGAGGCCGTCGAGCTCAGGCACTGTTGGTCGGGCTGAGATGGCTTCTAGCTCGTGTTTGTGGCCCGGTCGTGTGCTGGGGTTGAGGAAGGACCGCGCTGCTTCTGTCTCAGGTTTTGGCTTGTCTGGCGGCTTTAGGTCTTTTCGGGTCCGCCAGCAGCAGTATAGTGGGGTGCTTGTGGTCAACATGGCGAGCAGTACGCCCACTGGGATGCCTGCTTTCGTGCTTTGGGACATCTAGGAGGCTGTCCCAGTGGATGTAGCAGAGTATATTTCTATGATATTTGAAGCTAATAATGTCTCTCTTGTGCGTGTACAGCTCGATGAAGCGGAGATGTGTGTAGAGAATGTGGATACAGAGTGAGGTATCTCTCCGCTAACGCAAACATAGCTGTAGGTGAGGGCGACCTATTACAGGGAAGCATCATCGTTTGTCCTGAGACGCTTAGAGAGATCCGAACCTGACATTCTATTCTTAAAAGGGCCAGAATAAACACCTGCTTCAAAGTTGCGACTAAAGTTTAAAGAGTTGAAACCAAAAACGACCGCTTTCCGCCCCACAGACCTTTGCTCCCCTCATCACGCTACTACTCTCCATCAGTCTTTTCATCACCGTCCACCAAATTTCTATTTAAAGGTACTCCTTCCCGGCTGTTGGCAATGTCGATTGCTATGAATCGTCAGCCTCCATTTTTGAAACATGTGCAACGGTTAAGAGTGAGTGATCAAACCTACCTCTTTTGGTCATGGATTCAAGTTGACCTTGAATAGGTCCCGCCTTTCACCACTCACCGCGTGAAGCACCGGGCATTTAACGCATCTGCTCGATCTTTAGAGCCATCTGTGAGCCTCTCTCTGCTGTAGCTGCCCTATCAGACTAACCCTGTACTCAGCGACTCGTCTTCTCGACACCACCATTTCTCCATACGGCCCGTCCTCGCACCCACTCCCCTTCGACTCCTCCTATCGACCCGGTTGAGTCGACACTAACAGATGTGCTTGATGCGTTAGCGTTGTCTTCTGGTGAATACCCGGTCACAAATGTGCTACTGAGCGGCTTCAACTGGGACGAGCGAAAGAAGGCGATGAAGGCTCTAGAGGTGACACCTGGGGTGCCAGTCCCATTTGAGCCACGCAAAGCCTTCGAGGAGCAGATATTACCCGCCTGCTGGGTGATGCCCGGAAGACGTCTGGCAGTATCTGCACCTGTCCACGCAGACATGAGCAACGATAAAGTGAAGCATCCATGGAAGAGGACCGACGCCAACCTTGACGAAAAGGGAAAGTATGTGCAGCCTTTACACCAGGCTATTTGGTGCGCCGACATAGGAACACCGGTTTCTTGCGCCTCGTGGGATGTAAGTGAACTAACGGTCGTATTAACCAAGCGCAACCGCTAACCTTCGCTGCAAGTTATGGATTAATCTTTGCGAGCTCCACGGTAGAGACCCTGGTGTAATCACCATAAGGCCGTTTCAATCACGTACGTACGAATACAGCGCTGCTGACTGGAAACAAGTGATACAAGACCCGGGATCCGCCGCCGTACTTCGGAACCCGTACACAAATTTTACCTGGAGTCTCCCTAAAACGGACAGATTTCATGTCAGCTACGATCCTATTTGGTGCTTCGTCGGTCATCGCCGGCTGTATATTCAGCCTCCATATCCCCCCCACCCGCTTATCAACATCCTCGGAGCAGACTTAAATGAGATCCATGGAGTTTATTATTTTCCTGTCCTTGGGGAATACACAAAATCTCCGCGCTTCAAAAAAGCCAGGGCTATAGTTCCAGGATGTGAACAGGAGCCAGAAGTGTCTGACGAAACTCACAGATTTAACTCAGAATAAGACAAGGATGTCCAGTGCTTCACGCTTAGGGGCGATGACGGTAAAGCGGCGAGAGATATCTTGGAACCTATTTGAAAGCATGGTCTTTTGTTTTAGCATCGGTATGGCACCTAGTGGTTGGTAGAGCAGCTCTTCCAGCTTCCGACACTAAACCCAAATCCTGCCATCAATAGTAGACTAGCGTCGTAGCCTGAGGACGATTGATTCTAACCTCTAGCACAGGGGTGAATTCCCTCTTCTTTTTTAAAGGGATTATTAGTGTTAAGTGGTCTTGATAGAAGATATCTTAATATGGCCTTGGCGTTATCGGCCCTTTGATGTGACCCCAAATTTATCCACCGAGTGCTGCAGGCGACATTCACAGGAGCTTCCTGCGATCATGTGATGGCGTTCTAGTATATAGATCTATTCGGAGCGACGACTCCACCTTATGGAGTCTCCTACACGCCACTGTCCTCTTCACATTGCATCGTGATGTAACTTCTACCCAATAGTTTACTGATTGCAAGCATTTGTCGTGCATTGCTATCAAAGCGTATCTGATACATTGATATAGTACATTCTATGGCACCAATTCCATTAGGTAGTAACATAGGACATTTAAATAGTGTATATGGCTGAATGATGGGGAAACTATGGGGCCTTCTGTAGACTCCGGACAATCTCCATAAAAGCTGGCTCTATAGAGTTCCTTCCATGGATTTTTAACACTCTTTGGATCTAAAGGTCAAGATTAAGACTTCTAAAGTGATTTGATACGCACAATAGTTAAAATGTAGCGGTCGTAATGTAACACTCTTAGGTCGCTTTCCAATTGAATTATCCAAGCTCATTTTCTTGCCCTCTTAGGCATATACAGTCTCCCTCGGAACTACTACTATCAGTCTCCACTTACTAATAACGTAGGATATCTGGTGTCGTTGTTCTTCTTTTTCATCAGTTTCCATTTATTCAACCGCAGTGTAGCTTGCAGAGTCTGAGATTTCTGGGGTACCATTTTCATCTTCGTTGTCGTCTTTCTGCCCAGTATCAATCTGGTCCTCCTTCGGTCCAATCTTGTCACAAAGAATTTCCCTAAGTGATTCTTGGACTAACACCCCTATAAGAGATTTGTTTTCCTGATCTTCTTTCAACGTTGATGAAATAAGCTCTTTTTCTTTGACATTTAGTTCCTCACGTTTTCTGCGAATATCTTGAAGCTCCTTGTCAAGCTTATCTTCCAAGAAATTCTTATTAAGCTCCATATCTTTGATCCTGCCCTCAACTTCGTGATTTAATTCCTCTAGCTGTGCAGTACGTAGTGGGTCACGCAGGGTTTTTGCTAATCTCGCTGCCGATATGACCATTTGATTGATACCGCGAGCACTAGTAGGAAGACGATGGACTGCAGAATGCCGCAGATTATGCGTCGAGAGCAAAACCTGTTTTATCGTAATGTCTTTATCAAGATCCACAGACTCCTTTGGGAGTAGGTCGTAATTTTTTGTCAAAAATTTCGTCCATTTGGTCAACTCCACAGCCTCAGGGCAATCCCAACCATTCTCTCGAAGCTTGGACGGCAGCCACATTGTGGTAAAGTCAAAACAGCATTCCTCAAGCAAACGCTGGGTCGTTGTAAGAATGAAGTGCTGAGCCTTGTACGGAAAATTTACGGGATACAAGGACGGCACGGCGCTGGTTGCAAGATTATCTAACGTGGAGAGACCTGAGTGTTTTTGAGTCGCCTTTCAGAAGGGAAGACGAGCTAACTGTGCTTACCAACCATAACTTCCACAGCAGTTGCACCTACAGCTGCATCGTCCTCGGGAATTCCCGCTTGATTTTCGGCCTGGTCGTCCTCCTTACCCTCAAGTGATGCAATTTCCTCTAAGGCTTCGGCTTCTGAGCGTGCTGCATCATTTTCTGATGTCGTTCGCTGCACGTCCCGAGCAGGAGAACTCCGGAATAGCTCAGGAAATTCTACTTTTGCTCTTAGCTCTGATTGGAATATTCTACCCGCCAGCAACTCTTTCAGAATGCTGATGATTTTATCGTTTCCAAACTCTTTGATTAAAGGCTGGAATGAGGACTTGTGCTTTTCTACTACCTCTCGAACCTTCTTGGATTTCCGCAACATAGCACGCTCCCCGGCAAATAAAGCCCGGTACGCAAGGAAAACTCTCCGCCTCTCAGCTGTAGCGTACTGCATCATGAGTAATCGACGGCCAAAGGGGATTGAATGGTGCTACGATGTTCGGCTCAACAAAATCAGGACTTTGTTGCGTTGTTTGCGGCACACTACGTGGACAGAGGAAGTTAAACGAATGAGCGACCTTGAAAGCGGTGGTGTGGCACTATTTAACGACCCACCTTACCCGCCTGCCGAACAACGGTGGCCTGGTGGCACGTGGTTGGTTATATGTTAGGCTTTCTGTGAGTAGGGTAAAGTGGCGCTCGAACTCCTGATGCGAACCCCGGTTTGTGGGGTGATCATTGACGAGTCCTCATTCTTTGCAGCTCGCTAACCTACGTGGCCACCAGATTGCTGTATTAACTATTTTTCAGCTATGACACGGGTCGCACGGCGTAGCGTAACGGCAACCAAGGTTTCTATCATCGCGAAAATTGAGGATTCAAAGTATCACAAAAACCGATCGTTTCTCCAGGTTGCGGCGGAGCTAGGGTTAGAAATGATTATAGATTATCCATGTAAGCTTCTTGAGCGTATTTGCAGTTACCATGCCGTCAGAATTTTCCACATGTAACTTCTTCTAAAACAAAGAAACGAATGAGGGTAAAATTCACTTGCTTATATATATAAATGCTTCATTGATACCAACTACAAATACTCCTCTGAAAGAAAAGAAAACTCATGGCCTAGGAGAAATACATTATTGCGTGTTCGATTAGCTCCCGCCCAAAAACACATTCACAAACTCTTCTTAATCGCCAGAACTTTTCGCTCTTCGGATCTTCCTCCTTGCCATTAAGTCGAGGAGGCTAGTTGGCCCCAGTGCTTTTTGGAGTTTCATTCCCTCTCATGCTCATTCTTGACCGGCTTACACTCCTTGGAGTGAATGGTGGGCTTGTATTGCTCCCGGTTCGGTGATGTAGAGATCCTTTCGAATGCTGGCTAACGCTTGACCTTCGCTTCATGGCGCTACTCGTCATGTCCCCATCTCGGTTGTTCACCCGAGTGGACTGCAGCTGAAATTCCTTGGTTCCGGCAATGTACAATTGTTGGTGCGACCAAAGTGTGTATCCATTGTGAAGTACAGCAGACTCATCGCCTACAAACTGATAGATTGTAGGGAACAGTATCTTTATAGCTGCTCCGAGACCTTCTTGTTGGATTTCGCTTACAGCTGAATCGCTTAGGTCGTGCTCCATTCGGGGCTCCCACATGCCATCCTCGTCTTCGGCCTCGGATGCGGCTGTAATTCTGGTATGACTTCTCTGAGCATCGTTCCACACTTCCGCAGCATTACTTAGGAATTTAGCGAGATCCATTCGGAAGCTGGCCTGGCGTTCGCGGAGCGGCATTGTGAGCAGGGGAGCACACACAGCAGCAGATTCGTCCAGTATCATATCCATAATGGCCTTCTTGCGGTTGTCGCCGTCCTTGATGTCTGATGAGACAATTATTGATCGGAATATAGCTTCCTTCCGAGGATCGGTCTCCAGGAAATCGTCGCCTATCCATTCTAAGATATTAGGCTCCAAGGTCGATGGGTTTGACCACGGGTACAAGCTCCGGAACATTTTTTCAGCCAATCTCTTGGCAATGAAAGCCTCCAATGCGGCAGCACGGAGCAAGGCTGATTCTCCGGAATTGGAGATGGGAATAGCACGTGGGAAGACACCAAGAAAACCAGAGTTTTGAAGTGCAATAAAAAGAGCATCCTACATTCTGTTAGCTTTGAGATGTTGGTGCCACACACCCACTTACCACAGGGCAATCGTCGGGAAGTTGCATGCCACAGTATTTCATGGCCAGCTTGTGTAGATCGGCCGCCAGTCTCTCCAGGTCATCGGGCCTGCAAGATGTGAGTATTGCAACTTAATATCAAGCATCATCTTACTTACAGATTATCATTCATCTCTTGAAGCCCTATTGCCTGCTTCATTCTATCTAATTCTGCTCTGCAGTTTTCGAGCTGTTCTTTGTACCCGGAAATAAGCGCCGAACTTTCAGTTCTCTCTTTCTCCCATTCCTTCTCCCTGGCTTGCTGTGCTTGAGCTTTCTTTAGTGCGTTTTTGACTTGGATTAAGTCTTGGGCTACATGGGCTTCTTTGACACTCTTTAGAGTACCCTCGAGCCTCTCTCTTTCCTTGGTCCATTTCGAAGCACTCTTTTCGAATTTGTCAATAAGTGCTTGTTCTACTGTTTCTCTCTTATCGATCTCAATGTCTCTCTCTTTGAGTTCTCCTTCCAAATCTTTGATCCTCTGGTTGAGTTTGTCGAGCTCGTTGATATCATTGGAAAACTGGAACAGCTTCTTGGCAGCAGCCTCGAAAGTTTTCCAATTTTCGGTAAGTTCGAACTTGGCTTCCGTCATGGTGGTTAGCGTTGCTTGGATTGGGTGTCGGGTAGACTAGGATGCCGAGGCAAGAGATCGGGGTATAAACAGATGCGCTAGCAGTATCAACGTTACGAGAACCTCATGGAAAATGTGCCGTTTTCATTATTTTGCCTTGATCGTCAGTCGAGACTGCTTCGTGGCCCTGAAATGTGCTGGGCAATGACGTTCATCGTAAACCACCATTTACATTTGAACAGCACCATCATGTGGTCACTGCGAGGTGTTTAGATATAATTGGGTAAGTGGTGTACAGTCAAGGTTTCCCCACCGTGCAAGTTTAAGGC
This sequence comes from Cenococcum geophilum 1.58, assembly GCF_001692895.1. Classification (NCBI taxonomy): domain Eukaryota; kingdom Fungi; phylum Ascomycota; class Dothideomycetes; order Gloniales; family Gloniaceae; genus Cenococcum; species Cenococcum geophilum. Next base: position 410,521 of record NW_027137597.1, read on the forward strand.
GAGGAGCAGTAAACCGTCCTGTTAATGGTGTTGCCGAGTAAATGATGCGCAGTGAGATGATGGATACGGTCCATGCAACGGGGCCCAGTTCGCAGGACAAATAGAGTGAGGAAAGGCGATAAGAGGAAATACGGCTATTGGACATGCTTTTGCTGGGTCGTGGCCCAATGAGCTACAGAAAATGGGCTGTAAAGTTATAAGTGTTGTATAGTCCAGAGACCACCAGGGTTATTGTGCATTCCTTCTTCAAAACTGAAGCTCACCGTGATGCCAACAAACCGTGAGCTAAGGCGCCTAGATGGGATGTACAGAATTGACCTCCACAACATCCTCGGAGGTGCCACGCCTGAAGGGCTTGTTATCTCGCTACCAGACGTCCATCCAATCACAAGCTAATTACGTATCCGTTACATGAGCCTAATATTACACCTATAAAAAGTTAAAGTTGGTTATTAGTCCTTGAGGAATTAAACGAGCCTACCGAAGGAGATAACCTATAGGGTAATATAGGTTAGAGAATCGGAAGCAAACGAGTTAGCGCACAAGGCGATATGTTACGGCAGTGTGGCCAAAAATTACGATAAGCGAATTGAAAGAAATCGATATCCGATACCGGATTATCCGATATCGATTTATTTTAATTCGCTTATCGTAATATATATTAGATTGCACACTTTAACTTAAAATCTCTACTATATAATAGATTCTTCTAGTAACTATAGCTTTAGAGACTAATCTTAAGTCTTCTCTTCTAACCCTCTACCCCCTAGTAGGATATTAAAGCAGGAAGTAGATATTATATAGCTGCTATTAGCTCAGTTAGTCTATCGTGCGCGCAACCTTACGTTCTTATTAGTTATAAAATATACGTGCATTATACGTGCGTATATCTATAGAACACTAAAAATTAATTAACCTTGCGAGACTCTCCTATAAAGTTTCGCGCAGAGCTTTGCGTAGAGCTTTGTGCAGAGCTTCGTGTAGAGCTTCGTGCAGAGCCTCGTGTAGAGCCTCGTGCAAAGCTTCGCGCAGAGCCTCCGCAAGCAGAGCTTTGTGCGGAGCTTCGTGCAGAGCTTCGCGCAGAGCTTCGTGCAGAGCTTCGTGCAGAGCTTCGTGCAGAGCTTCGCGCAGAGCTTCGTGCAGAGCTTCGTGCAGAGCTTCGTGCAGAGCTTCGTGCAGAGCTTCGTGCAGAGCTTCGTGCAGAGCTTCGTGCAGAGCTTCGTGCAGAGCTTCGCGCAGAGCTTCGTGCAGAGCTTCGTGCAGAGCTTCGCGCAGAGCTTCGTGCAGAGCTTCGTGCAGAGCCTCCGTACGCAGAGCTTTGTGCGGAGCTTCGTGCAGAGCCTTGTGCGAAGCTTCGTGCAGAGCTTCGCGCAGAGCTTCGTGCAGAGCTTCGTGCAGAGCAGAGTTTCGCACAGAGCTTTGTGTAGAGCTTTGTGTAGAGCTATGTGCAGAGCTTCGTGTAGAGCTTCGTGCAGAGTTTCGCGCAGAGCTTCGTGTAAAGCTTCGTGCAGAGCTTCCGTAGAGCTTCGTGCAGAGCTTTGCGCAGAGCTTCGTGCAGAGCTTCGTGCAGAGCTTCGCGCAGAGCTTTGTGTAGAGCTTTGTGCAGAGCTTCGCGTAGAGCTTCCGTAGAGCTTCGTGCAGAGTTTCGCGCAGAGCCTCGTGTAAAGCTTCGTGCAGAGCTTCGCGTAGAGCTTCGTGCAGAGTTTCGCGCAGGGCTTTGTGTAGAGCCCTATATAGAGCTTCCGTAGAGCTTTATGCAAAGTTTCGCGCAGAGCTTCGTGTAAAGCTTCGTGCAGAACTTCGCGTAGAGCCTCGTGCAGAGCTTCGCGCAGAGCTTCGCGAGAGCTTCGTACAGAGCTTCGCGCAGAGCTTCGTGTAGAGGATTGGATTAGGAGTAATATTCTTAGAAGTTCTTTCTAAAAGGGGCTAGGAATAGTTAAATACCTATATGCCAAAAAAAAAATCGATATCGGATTTTATTCGGATATTTTATCGGATTTTACGATATCGTAATCGTTTTAAAACGCATAATTTTTGGCCACACTGTGTTACGGACCTTATATTGGAAGTGTCACGGCTACTTAAAGGAGCTACGAGAGGCAGCACGGGCCATGTTGGACAGTGGAACCATGTAATGTGTGGTTCTTTTCACGTGATTTCCAATTATATTAGTGTATTCTTGGCACAACAAAATTTATAAACAAGCCGAGCCCCTAGATAGATTAATTAACTAACGCTTAATAATACTATATCTAGTAGCTAAAAAGGTTCCTTAAGGCCCGAGGGCCTTAAGTATCCCTTCCAACGTCAGCGTCCTACGAGGGGTAGCCTGTGCGCGAACACTATAATCAAAAATACGCGTATAGCCACGGAACCTTGATCCCATTGATTCTATTAGCTAGCTCTTATCGATAATCGTAGGGCGCATTTTGACGTTGGAAGGGATAGGATCTCTAAACCCTATTAAAAGTGATTGGCTTAAGGAGCCTTACTAATTACGGTAAAAATAAAAAGAATAAGAAAAGAGTTATAGTTAAAACTCTTTATAACGATACGAGTTATATAGGCGACCGTATTATAATAGTAAAAGTAATATTGTATATAGAGTTATGTATTAGGTTAATAAGTATAAAAAGAAGGCTAATACGTAGCTAGGTATTCTAAAAGGGTATAGGGTATTTGCCTTGCGGGTTAAGTAGGGCCCCTCCTATATAAAATCTCTACCAGTTATAACGATTTTAGTAGGGAAAACTTAATAATATTATAAATAGTTAGTATATTATAATATTATACTAAAAAAGCTTTAATTAAGGGGTGTAGATAGTAATATAGAGTATATTATTATAATTAAATATAAGATGCTAGTAATCTACTAACGCGTCCTATCCTATAAGCTAGTAGGGGCCACTTTAAAATATAGCCCGTACGCAAATACTAAAATATTAATAATTATTCTCTAAGGACGAGAAACAGCTGCCTATAAGGGGGCTTTATAGAGAGGGGGCTATAAGGACACGATTGGAATAGAATAGGTTAGTAAAAGAGATAAATCCTTAAGGAGGTAAGGCCTCTAGTACGTAACCGGCGACCATCTAAGGGACGCCTATGTTACGGTACCGTAACGGATCTAGTCAGGGGGCTCGCTTGAGCCTTGGCATATGTATATAGACGTGTCCTTTTCCACCTTCTGCTCCTCATCTTGATATCCGGGTCCATAGACTACCAATTGTACAGGCTTGCATACGTTCTTTACGGCGCTCGTGCCTCGATTGACTGAGTCGCTGTGACAGCCTAGGGGTTGTCCTAAGGGCAACCTAAAGTATCCGCAATAATATCCCTTATATTGCCCTCCGCCTTCTTATAGTCGGCCCCTAATTGCTATTACCTTATGGTAAAGGGAGATTATAAGGGCCTATCCTAGAAGGGGGTTGAAAAGATACTAGAGAGATATTAGTATACTACTATATATTATCTATCTATCTAACCCCTACTTTAAACTCCTAAAAAACCTTAATAAGGAAAAAATATAACTGGAGAAAAGATATAAGGATTACTAAAAGACCTATTAGAAGCCTATTAAAAGCGTATTAGTAACTGCCTAGGCTAATATAGAGATTTTTTATATAACTTTACTTTTAAGCCTTTATACTAGTCTATAATTAATTATAAATATTATAAATAATTTAGTATTCTAGTATAGTTCCGTAGAACCTTTTAGTATAGGATTTAATATACAGAGCCTTAACTTGCCATTATCTTTAACTACTAAAATATAATTTATAATCTATAATTATTTTTTATAATCCTCTACGTTACTAATATATAATTTTTATATTTACCCTTAGGCTATTAAATATAGTTAAGGTACTAATTAGTTAATTAAAGAAACTTATCTCCTAAGATTTAGTATATATACTTTTAAATCTAGTGGTCTTATACTATATATTTAGCGTAGCTTTACTACCTAGTAAATAGGGATATTTCGTAATAGCAACTATAACTATTATACAATTATTAAGCACGTCTATAACGTTAATTTTTAATACTATAGTATTATTTAGGTATAATTTAACCTATATATATCTTTAATTAACGTTTTAATTACCTTCCCCCGGCTATATACTTAGTTTTTATAAGGAAGTAATAGCTAAATAGCGCTATTATAATAGAGTTATATTAGTAAGGTTGCGGCTATTTACTAAAGGGGTATTAGAAGGTAAAGTATAAAGATACTTTACTTATTAAGCTTAATTCTTTTCCTTAACACTTTACTTTTTATTACTAACCTTTGTCTAATTTAGACGTATCTTTAATATATTATTAAGATTTTCTCATTTTCTATTATTAATTTAATATACCTCTTTAATCCCCTACTTACTACTCTTCTAAGTAAATTCTATAGCATATTTTAGCCCTACCTTTATATATAAAACCCCAACTTTTACTAACCCGTAGTTAGTACTGGTCCTACCTAAATAATTTTACTTATATATCTTTAAAAGACCAAAAATCTAATAATAGGATTTTAGAGGCGTATAATAAAACGCACTATATAAGATATAATACCTTTAGTCCTTATAATTAATATATGCGTACTAAAAGCGGTAGTTATATTAAGGTAGGCTTTTCTATCCTTAATAGATTTCTATTACTAACTTTAAGCTTTAATAGCCTGGGCCTAAGTAGCGATAATCCTTTAATATCCTTAATTACTATATCGCCCGGGCTTTGTTTTATTTTAGCGCTAATACTAAATAATTTAGCCGAATTTAAGACTATACTATAGCTATTTATACCGCCTATAATTCCTGGTAAGTTAGCTAGTGACGCCTAATATAAAAGTAAGGTTAGTATACTAAGAATAGGGGAAGGAATAGGGGTAATAAGAAGAAGGTCGCTATATACTATAGAAAAGAGTTTATATATACGCGTTAAGTTTTAAAAGAGCATAATATAATATGCTATTAGGTAGGTTACCTTTTAGATACCTAACGGGTAGGTAATTAATAGTTACTATAGTAAGGTCTTAGTAGTTCTAGACTATACTAGCTAGCTAATATTTTTGTTTATTCTAGGCTTAAGCGTGTCTTTATTAACTATAAGCTTACTCCCTAAAAGCTTAACGGATAGGTAGTCCTACCTATCCGTTATACCCATAAATAGGAATTAGCTTAGGCAGTTCTTTTAAAGGCGTATTTAAAAAGTTAGCCAGTTTTACAGCGCACTTTATATTAATTAGGGTAAAGGTATTTACTTCTAAGTTAGCTAAAGTAGAGGTTAAAACTTAATATCTATTATAAAATAAAGTATAAGGAATAGTATAGCTTTTTCCACTAACTAGCTGACCCAGATTAATATATAATATATTAATTCCTTTTAACCCTAGGGAGAAGTCTTCCCCTATAGTTCCTCTTTTTCTAACTTTATACTATTCTCCTAAATTAATAAAACCTCGTTTATCTTTACCTTTATTAGGTAGTTCCTTATAGGGTAGCCAGGTTAACTATATAAAAAATAAGCTCTTTAATTACTAAGGGCCTATATATAGGGGTCGCTATATATAGGCTAGGTGTATACTAGACCTATAGTAGGAGTAGCTGCGTAGCTAGCTATTAGGTTAACTATAGGCTAAGCGGCCGGTGCTATAGGGGTTACTAATTATACTAGGGCACTATAGGCCGTTCTTATAGTACTTATAGCCTAGTTTATAAGGTTTCTAGTTTTTAGCTAATTAGCGTATAACTTAATTTAATAAAGGCCTTAGTTAATAGCTAGGTAATAGTTTATAAGTTCCTTTAATGTCTATAGTATAGTATAAGCTAGTAATACGGCCTACTATAGGTCTAGGGTAAGCTTATTAAAGAGGTCTAGTAGTAGGTCTTCTTAGGGAATTTAAACCTATCTAGCTAGGTATAAAAAGCGGGTCTAAAAGGCTAAAAAGGTCTCCGTTGTTTTTATATTTAGGCTTTTATAGCTAAGGCGGGCGTTTTATACTTTAAAAGAGTCCTTATAAATAAAAGATAAGTATTTAATTATTTCTTTTTTAGAGATAAAGGGGTCTGCTAAGTCTTTAGTATATTATAGGCGTAAATGCGTTTAGGCGTCTTCGCTAGTACGGCTAAAGATATAGGCCATCTTAGCTTAGGGGGTAGGAAAGTAGTTAGCATTAACTTTAAGCTTATCCTATAATTAAAGCTTCTAGTTATTAAATATTGGGTCTATTTTATCTATAAGTAGTAGGGGATCTATAACTTTTACTAACCGCTTTAGTGCTGTATGTAACTGTCGGGAATGAGGCAAGTTGCCGTCGCATAAAGCATATTGCCGTCACGTGTCGACATAGCCCTAGCGTGGTAAGGAACCTTAAGTTCCTTACCCCTTTCCTTATTCCTATCAATAAGAATTAACTAACATTACTATAACCCTACTTAAGTAGTCGTTATTAGTAAGTTACCCTATATTTCCAACACTAATTAGTGGTTAAATACATAGTCAACTATAGAGTAGCTAGGTTTTCGAATAGAAGAGATAGTCTTATATAGGGGTGCTATATGCGCTTATATAGAATAAATCCCGGCGATACTGTGCTACCTTAGACTTACGGAAAACTAGTAATAGAAGTATTACTAAGTACTAGGAGATACCAAGTTGCGTCTATTATGCAGAACAACTACGTTTATAAAGATTTGGTTGAGTACTTTAGGTTAGAAGTATTACTAAACCTATAGTCCTAAAATTAACGTTTGAAACGCGTTAAACAACTACGCATATAAAGATTTAGTTAAGTACTTTAGGTTAGAAGTATTACTAAACCTACGGTCCTAAAGTTAACGTCCAAAACGTATTAATAACATCTTAATTACCTACCTTTTAATAGTAAACCTACGAGATTCTATAAAGCCAAAAACCCTACCTACCTTTAATATACGACACCCCGTTAATTTTATACCTACTATAGCATTAACCTACCTAAAGAAGTATAAAAAAAGCATTAACCTAGAGACGTAGGATATAGATATCAACCCTATAAACGCCGAGGAATAGGACCTAAACGGATTCTTAGTATACCGTATAGTATACTATATAGACAGCGAATATAATAATACTGAGCTATAGTGTTATATAAAGGAGGACTTTATTAAATAGATAAAGGAAATATAGGCTCTTGCGAAGAAGGACGTCGTATAAAACTTTTATAACTTCCTTTAGGAGAATAGAGTATTTATCCCTATGGATAGGGGTGCTATTAAAGACAATATCTAGAAGCAAGTTATTAACGCAAAAGAAGAGCACAAATAGACTCTATAAGAGGTTAAGCACTAACTACGCACTAAAAGGAAGCTTAACTTATAATAGAATCTAAATAATACGCCAATAGAGACGCGCTCTAATTCCATTGCTCTAGGCATAAGTTCTTATATTCCGCATCTATTACTTCTACCTTTATCTCTAGCTCCCTAAGATCCACCAATTTAACCAGTAACGTTAACTATTACCCCTTAAGAGCAAGCGCAAGATCCCCTTACTTCGCGATTTAACAACCTTTAAACTCTACTATAGAAAGATTAGGTACTATGCCGTATTCCACTAAGCCCTATATCTCTACTGTAGCCTATAAAGTAATCCCCACCTTAATCTCTAATGTAATTTTAACGTAGTTTAATACTACTCGGAGGTACCTTAAAAATGCTTATAAAGCTTATAAAGCTCTATATAAACTAGGAGAAGAAGTTTAGTAAGAAACTGTATAACATCCTCAATTTAAAGCTGCGTATCTTCTATAATTATTACTAAAAGGTTGGACTAGAACCTAACTAATATTATAATGCCTATTCTATTATACTTAAGGGCCGCGCCAGTACCTTCTATTATAATCGTTTAGCAGGAAAAGGATATAATTTTAATTAAATAATATATAAGATAAGATGCCACTTTAAAATAGAAGAGAATAAGCAGCAATATATATTAGAGTAGAGAGAGACTACCTTTCTAAGAATTATTGCTATAAACCTAGGTGTCTCTTAGCTTAATTATCTTTAAAAGCTCTTTAATTAACTTTAGATAATTTAGTGTGGTTTATCTAAATTATATTAAGAGAACCTTAGCCTATGCGATTAAGTTATTAGCGTATACTAAGGTATTAAAGAATGCAATCTCGCTCTTTTTAACCCTATAAGTACTTATAAAGGAGTATATGCTTAATTAAGATCCTCTATTAGTACCGCTCTACGCTTTTAAGAAGTATAGCAATTTAATACCTAACTTTAATCTACCTTAATTAACCCGGCTAACCAATATAATTATAACTAGACTAATTAAATATATAGTAGACGTAGTAGGGGATACGGTAAAGGGTATAATTAACGTTAACTATAAGGTAATTATAGAGGTCCTTATAGAGGTTCACTTCGGAGCAATTATTAGAAAAAGTGCTATATTTATAAGAAGCTAAATTACTAGTTAACTAGACACCCTCTTAATAGATAAAAGGAGGCATATAATAGGTTTCACTAAAGCGTATAAAACGTTAGAAACTAAGAGGTTACTACGGCCTACTTTTAAAACTTCCTAGTTTAATATAAAGGCGAAGAAGATCTTAAGGGTAAGGTTAACGAGGCCAAACAGCTCCTTATAGATATGAAAATTAAGGACTACTCTCCTAACTAATACTTCACTAAGTATAGTAAGGTAAATAGTATATAAACCATCGCTATCCTTAATAACTAATCTACGCTCCATTCTATTATAAAGTTAGATATCTTTAATAAGCTAAAGGAAAGTTCCGTGTTCTCCTTTAACAACAGATACTCGGCGAACGTCTTCTATAGCATTATGCTAGATACTAGAGCCGCAGGAGTATCTATAGTAGGAGAGCCTTAAGTTTAAGCTCTTTAGTAGCTTAATAGCTTTGTTTAAATTAACTAATTAACAGTAGGCTAATATATAATTCGCTTTAGTAAGGGTACTATAATCTCTCTTAGCACAATTAAGGTCTAAACCCCGTTAGGATATATTACTTTCTACATTATCCCTATAAACACCCCGTTCCTATTCTATATCCAAGATATAAATAAATTAGGTATTAAGCTTAATAACCTTAAGAATATACTTATCTAGGGAGATAATTGGGTACCCGTTATACGCAAGTGGAATTACCCTTAGTTGCTCCTTTAATAGCTAGAAAGAAGCGTTGCTTAGAGCTACCTAACTAAGTTAAAGTTACGTTAACTACACCGTTATTTTAGCCACCTATCTATTTACTAATTACTTAGGGTCCTTTAGCGAGTAGGTTATAAAGTTAAGGTTAAGGTAATTAAACATCTTATAAAGTACTACTACTACTACTAAATGAACCAGAAGTCCCCTGGCCGATTTAAGTTTACTCTTAAAGATAACTATAACTTTAACTTTTATATTATTATAGATGTTATATATCTTAGCGGTAAGCCAATACTCTAAGTTATTAACTTCTCAACCTCCTTCTAAGCCGCACGCTTTTTAAAAGATATATTAGCTAGGAACGCATAGGATACTCTTTAATTATACTAGATTAATGTCTACCTAGAATCCCCTAATTAAATTATTTATAACGTAGGAAAGAACTTCTTATCTATAGAGTTTCGACAATAGGTAAAGGCAATAATAATTAAGGTTAAGGAAGTCCCCGTTAAGGCATATAATAGTATTAAAAAAGTAAAACAATATTATACGCTATTATACCGCGTATATAAAATTATTTTTTCGGAACTAGAGGGTACTAGTAAAGAGCTTATCCTATAGATGGCTGTTAAGGCTGTTAATAATACCACTAGCCTAAATAGGCTCGTACCTACGTTACTAGTCTTTAGCGCCTACCCTTAAATAACTAACAATTCTCTACTATCTTTCTCTATTGCGTAATAAGCTAAGGCTATTTGTAAGGCAATAAAGGAGGTATAACGTCTCTACGCTACGCGCTAGGTTAATAATATACTAGGAATAAAAAATAGCCTAAATACCTTAACTATACTTAATCTGCCACTCCAATCGGAGGTACGCGTATAGCGTAAAAAGGGAGGATAGTTAGGCCTATATAAACTTATTATAATTAATAGTTAAACTTATACTCTTTAAATACCCCATAAACCTACTTAATTCCGCTTAACTATTATTAAGCCCTACTATAGGGATAATAGCTCTAAGCCTTTATAGGATGCCCTAGAGGATACCCTAAAGGAGAACTATAATTAATATGCTCTAAAAGGCAAAGGCAATTCTAATATAATTATAGTAGACGTACTATAACTATAACGCGGTAGAGGTCGCCTAAAGGGATTATAAAATTACTAATATCTTATCGATTTTAAAGAGCAATTTATTACCGCTATTAAAAATAGAGATAAACTATTAATGGCCTTTATAACAGCTAAAGAAAAGGCTAACTTTAAACTCGCAAAATAGCTCTAAAAGGAAGGCCGCATTATAACTTTAGGAGCTCCTTTCTAAGTATCTAATAAGTAGGAGATTAACGGTCTTATTATAAGAGGAGTCTTTAAATTTAAGAAATATAACCCTACTAAGTTTGATAGAGTCCGTATATTTAAGTTAAGAATAGTTAATAAGATTAAAGGCAAAGCTACTAATACCCTATTTAAGAAGTTAAGGCTAGTTATTTAAGGTTATAACAATAATAGTAAGAAAGTAATCCTTATACAATCCCTTATAATTTAACAAGCTAGTTAATAAGTCATTATTATACTAGCTCCCTCCTTAATAAAGAATAGGATAGCGGTTTACCTATAAAATATTACTTAGGCCTACACCCAATTAGAGACGCGCCTTTAGCGCTTAATACTAGCATACCTTTTAGAGTAAATTTGCCACTAATATCCCAAGGATATAATTATGGTCGTACTTAAGCCATTATATAAAATTATAGAGGTAGGAACTTATTAGTAGGCTACCTATAGCAAGCACTATAAGGAGAAGCTTTTAATAACTACTTCTATATTTAATCCCTGCTTCCTTATTATAACTATAGGAACTCTATTTAGAATTATTAGCATATAAATAAACAATATAATTATTTTAGGAGACAACTAATTCTTAGCTCTTAAAGAAGATAAGCTAGTAAAGGTAAACCTTATAGTAAAGCTAAAGGAAAGACTTAACTTAGCAATACCATTACTCTTTAATAGATGTATCCTCTCCCTAAACAAGGGCTCTATTACTCTACGCTAGAAGGGTTAAGGTAAGAAGATTAATATTATTAACGTTAATTCTCTAAAGTAAGAATATGTGGAGTAACGCGCTTGTAAAGCTTATATAGCTTCTATTTATTAACCTAAGGCTTCCTTTAATCTCTTTATTACTGCTTAATACTAGGAACTAACTAAGGATAACGTTTTTACCCTAAATAAGTATCTTTTCTAGTAAATAAACCATCTTAATAGGGGACTACTCTACGTACCTATTAACCTTCCTACCGCTAAGCTCTTTGTATTTGTTAATAGATCGTTTATAAATAATAAAGATTTTAGCTCCTAGCTAGGATATAAAATTATTATCGCAAATAAATCTACTAAAGAGAATAACTTTATAATCTACGGTAACTTTATCTATTAGAGCTTAACTAAAAGTAAGCGCGTTACTTAAAGCGTTCTAGCGTTAGAGATATATAGAATAGTTAGCGGAGTTAATATAGCAATTGCAATTAAAACTACCCTTAAGATAATTATAGACCGGCTTAAACTTCCTGCTATCCCTATAATTATATACACCGACTTATATTCCCTCTACGAGTATTTAGTTAAGCTTAGTACTATAAAGGAGAAGCGTCTTATAATTAATATTATAGCACTTTAACAGTCCTATAAGCGTTAAAAACTCTTTAAGATCTAATAGATTAATAGCCAAGATAACCTAGTAGATGCGATAACGAAGGCAAACCTAAATAAGGCATTAGAGACGTTTGTTAATATAAATACTCTATATGTACGAGTTAAAGGTTAGGTTAAGAGGGAAATTTAAAGAAGTTAAGATCTTATAGAACTTTAACTACCGGTTAAAGTTGTCTAATTGGTCAGATCCTTGCTAAGAGCGCTATGCCTAATTAATTTAGGTGGTGGTATAGACTTCTGCTAACTAATTAGGATTTTCTATACCCAGTATAGAAAATTGCCATTGGCTTGCTTACTACTAGCGTCTTAGCAGCCCACCCGTCTTTACGTTATTTACCAAATTCTACCAACTACCGCATTATCGTATATCGTCTAGTTTTATTATATATTGTCTAGTTTTATTATATATTATCTAGTATTATTATATACTGTCTATTTGTATATATATATATAGCAACTATAAAAAGAAGAGTTGCTAGTGTCGGGAATAAGGCAAGTTGCCGTTACATAAAGTATATTACCGTCACGTATTAACGTGGCCCTAGCGTGGTAAGGAACCTTAAGTTCCTTACCCCTTTCCTTATTCCTATTAATAAAAATCAACCAACATCACTATAACCCTACTCGAGTAGTCGTTATTAGTAAGTCACCCTATGTTTCCAACAGTAACGGAACCTTATAGTAGTAACTACGATAGGTTCTGTCAATAGGCTAGGTGTATAGGAAATGCAAAGATAGTAGTTAATAACATAATAATAACTAGTGGAGTGGTTGCCTAATAGATTAACTCTAATTATATTCTAAGAATTACTACAAAAAAGGAACTATCTAGGTAGGGATTAAGGGTCCTTAAATACACAACCGTACTCCTAAGAAAGTTATTACTCTATCTACTCTGTCTGCTCTATTTACTCTATTATAGATCTCGCAGATTATATAGATTATATAAATTACATTATATAACTCTGCTTACCATTCCTCGTTATATAGTTCTATAGGTTTTATCCTAGACCGTGCTTATATTAACTAGCTAGCTTCTTCTAACTCCTTTCTAAGTAGTTATAATATTATACTTAAAGCGTTCGTAATACTATCTCCCTCCTCTTTATTTTTGTCCTTAAAGATACCTAGTATCTCTAAGTTATTTACTAGAGGTGTAATATCCGTCTAATTAATTTAGTTAATATTGTTACTTATAATACCTAAAGCACCTTCTTCTTCTTTAACTCTTTATTATACGCGTACAGTCTCTTCTATACTATCGCTTAGTGAAGTAATACTATCTCCGTATTCTTATTGCGCGAAAAAGGGGTTAGTCTATATTGCGTTAGCGAGTCCTTTATCTTAGCAGCCCTCTTCCTATTTAGAGTGCACTAAAGTAAACGTTTAATTATCTTGCGATATTTGCTTTACTTTTAACGCTAAATATATACGTCCTATAACTCTTAATAGTCTCTAAGTTCCCTAAGTAATTTATTATAAGGTCTCGTGTTTAATCTACCGCTGCGAAGCTTAATAGTAAGCTATCCTTAGCGCTGCTTACGGTCTAATATACCTTAGAAGAGTCCGTACATATTCTTAAAGCCTAGCGTTTAGCTTATGCTTATCTTTAGCGTTTAGAATATATCCGTAAGAAGGTTCGTTTAAAAAAGTAAAAACTTATTTAATAAGGTTTATAGGAACTTAGTAATAAAAGAACAAACTCTTTTCTAATAGAGAAAGAAACAACTCTAAGTAGTTCGGTAGTCGCTCTTCCTAGGTCCCCCTTAGGTAACTTATTCTTTAGCGATTCCTCTTTATTAATATTGCCTAACCTTTTCTCTTTTAATACTCCTGTACCTTTCCTATAGCGTTTTTTAGGTTCTCTAGTAGCTTCTAGGTAGTCTTATTATAGCCTATCTACTTTACTTTATACTATATTTTATTATCTACGTCCTTATAACTAACAATCTTTAAAACTTACTATTTATCTTTTTCTTATCCTTTATATATGTCTGCTTTATAAACCGGTGGCTTAATATTCCTATATACTGGCTCTAGTATTGTAATATACTATATAGGGTAGATCTTTATCCTAGCTGGTAGGTTTAACTTAAATATAACTAATGAAATTTTCTGCATAATTTTAAAAGGTCCTAGTCTGACATAGTCTAACTTCTTACTTAGTCGTCAACTCTTGAAATTTTTGTATAGTAGCCACACTTTATCTCCCTCCTTAAGATCTGGTCCCTCAGATCTCTTAGCATTATAGTACTTTTTCATTCTTTGCTGTACTACCTTAGCTATACTACTTATCTTCTTTACTTAATGTGGCGATAATAAGGTCCTTAGCTTATATCCATAATTCGCCTTAAATAGTAATATGCCCATTCCTTCTTATAGTGTTACATTGTATACAAACTATATAACTGGTAATAGCGATACCTAATTATTCTATGCATGATTAATATAATGCCTTAGATACTATTCTAGTGTCTAATTTAATCTTTCCGTTTAGCTATCTGTCTATAGATAATATGCGGTAGAAGTTACTACTTAAACTCCTTACTCTGCTAAGAACACTTCCTAGAATGCTGCTATAAATCTTAAATCTCTATCCAATATAATCTTGCTTAGTGCTCTATGTTTTGCGAATACTTCCTTAATATAGATTCTAGTAATATCTTCCGCTAATATTTCTTCTAAATATGCTATAAAGTATCCCCACTTTATAAGCTTATCTACTATTACTAAGATTGCGTTATAATCTTGTCCGGTAATAGGATCTTTTAACTTTAGTAACTTAATAATAAAGTCCTATAATATAACCTCCTATAGTCTCTCTAGTATTTTAACTAGTTATAGCCCTTTATATAGCTTATGCCTTGTTAGTTTATTTCTTTAGCAATCTAGATATTCTTTTATAACTTACCTAGCTAGTCCCTAGATTCCATTAATAATGTACTCCTCTTAAAGTCTTAACGCTAAGCCTATAGCTCCGTTATGTCCTTAAGTTAGTCCTTTATAAAATAACTTAATAAACTCCCTTATAATAGCTCTTAGTACGTATATCGCTTCTTAATTTTCGTACTACTCTAAGTCTAGATCCTCCGTTTATATATTTAGGATCTTTTATATCTAATTACTTTCTAGTAATTTATAGGTCTTCTCTTTTCGTGTTACTATAATCTTTAGATAATTATACCTAATTAATCTATCTATATCCCTTCGTAATAAAGCCCCTAATGGCTTTTTATTATTTTATAGTTTAGCCTTTCTACTTAGAGCGTCTGCTTATATATTCTCTATACCCTTAGTATACTAAATCTTAAAATAGTATTCTATAAGCATCTCTGCCTATCTAACTTATCTATAATTAAGTTCTTTTGTTATTAGGAACCCCGTTAGGTTCTTATAATTTGTCTTAATTATAAATAGTTTCTTTATACCTTATAAGAATAATCTCTATTCCCTTAATACTATAACTATACCTAATAACTCCTTATTATAGATGTTATAGTTTAGTTCCAGTAGTATTATCTTTTAACTATAATATACTACTAGGTGCCATCTATTTTAATATTTTTTATAGGAAGTACGCTTCTAGTGCATAGTCTAATGCATCTATTTCAACCACTATCTCTAACTATAGTTAATAGATTTTAAGAACTGGCTCCTAGGTGAATAACTATTTAACTTTCTTAAACAGTTCCTTTTATTCCTCTCCTTATACCTATAGTTCTTCTTTCTTTATTAATCTTATAAATGGCTTAATATCCTTTAACTATTAAGCTATAAACCTTCTACAGTAATTACAAAACCTTAAAAACGATCTTAACTACATAACGTTCTCTAGTTCTTGCCAATTTACTATAGCCTCAATCTTCTTTAGATCTATACTAAGTTGGCCTAGTTTAATAATAAATCTAATAAAATTAGTTTTCCTAGTAAAGAACTCGTATTTCTTAATTGCTACTAGCATCTGTTCTTTTTATAGTCTCTTTAAGACCTATTTAACGTATTCCCCATATTCTTTTTTAGTTATTAAGTAGATAATAATGTCGTTAAGGTATACTATAATAAATTTATCTAAGTGCTCTCTTAACATATTGTTAATACGCTTCTAAAATATTACTAGTGCGTTTATAAGCCCAAATTATATAACTAATGGTTTATATAGTCCTTCCTTTAACCTAAAGGCTGCCTTCTATTCGTCGCCTTCCTTAATCCTAATCTAATAGTATGCCTATCTTAGATCTATCTTTATAAAGATTTGCGTATTACTAATCCTGTCTTAAATTTCGCTAATTAAAGGTAAAGGATACCTATCCTTCTAAGTAATACTATTTAATTATCTATAGTTAATATATAGCCTTAGTTTGCCATTCTTCTTTAGTACGAATAGTACTGGATAACCCGCTAATAACTACGATGGTCTAATATATCCTTTTTAAAGATTTTCCTAGATAAACTCCTTAAGTGCCTATAACTCTTTTTCCGTTAACTTATAAGTTGGGTAGAACCTTAGACTTATTCCTAGTTCTAGCTCTATTTTATAGTCCTATACTATATAATCTAATAGCTTTTTACTTTCTAGTAACTATAGCTTCTTGCTATACTTATAGTATCTCTTTAGTATATAACTTAAGCCTTACTTAGTCTCTTTATATATTGCTCCGACCTAATACCATATTAACTTAGCTTATTATCGCATTTTGCGGCGTTAAGTATCTCTAATATTAACCTAACTAGTAATCCAATTAATCCTTAGATTATATTCCTATAACTAAGGCATCCCTAATACTGCCTTATCCCTTCCTAGTGGTAGGATATCAAAAAATATCTTAATTTATCTTCCTTTAATGGTTATCTAAATAGGTCCTATTTTAAGATTAATAATACCTCCTCTATAGGCTATTAGATCTCCTAAAATTATTACTAATAAATAAGGGTGCTCTTTTTACCTATATAGTAGCCCTATCCTTTTAACTGCTATTAGTAAGATATAGTTTTATATTACTCCACTATCTACTAACGCTTTAAACTATTAATCTTACTAATTAACTTTTAGGTTTAGGTGTTGTCCTTAAATTCCTTTAAGGGTCTAAGGCTCTACTACTAGCTCCCTCTAGTCCTATAGGCCTCTACTTTTCCTAACTATTAGCTACTTAATCCTATTATACTTAGCTTACTCTTTAGTTAATACCTAGTTCGCTTTTTGTCTTTAATATACTATAGATAGGTATTCTCTAAACATTCCCACTATTATTATCTATCTAAGTATTCTTCCGTAAGGAATCTTTCTAATTAAAGTATTAAATTTCCTTCCTCTTAGACTTCTGCTGGATGCCAGCCGTATATATACTTAGCATTTCTATACTATTATTTATCTATTATCTAGTATATCCTTATAGGGTATTTCTAATTCTTTTCCTTTGGATTCTTGTGTATTTTATATATATTATCTATATATGCAATCCATAATAGCATATAGTATACTAGGTGCTTTAGGTTAACTCTTAGCTTGTCTTTATCCTTAATTTTAAACCTTTATTATACTAATCTAAACGTTATAACTTTATTTGTAGGTACTAAGATACGTTTCTCGCTTCTCTAGTCCTCTAATCGTTCCTCTAGATCCTTTAATGTTATAATTAAGGCTCCCTTAATATAATTTATTACTTTTTCCGTAATTAGGTGGTCTTAAATAACTTTTTTATCTAACTATATATAGAAATCTTCCCACTTATTATTATGTCGTTGCCTATACCACTTTTAGTACAGCTATTAGAGTATATACGGCTTATCCGTAAGGAAGTATCTTCTTATTACTATGTTGTGACAGCCCTTTATATATTATTCTTTAAACCTAATAAAAATCCCTAGATCCTCTTTATTTTCTAGTTTAGTAAGCCACTTAGCTCTTAATATGCCTATTCTCGGCCTATTAGTAATTCTTTATACTAGTGCTCTATCCTTTATATATCCTAATACGCTAGATCTCTTATCTAGTTTCTGTTCTTACTATACGATAATTTTTTGCCTAAACTCTTCTATAGTTTCTTTTAGTTTATATCTTATAGACTAATCCTTAAAGTCTTCTTACTTCTTAGTCTTAATATTAACTTTTTAATCTTTAGGCCAAACACTACGTTCCCCTAGTAAGTCTTCTAGGTTTATATATCTATCTCCTAGTCTAATTGCTATTTACGCTGCAGATTCTCTAATCTATAAAGAAGCTCCTTACCTCTTACTTATAGGTGTCCAAATTTGTACTCCAAATTCTTAGTCCCTTAAATTCTTTAATTCTAAGCTTGCTTTTAACTTAAGCTTAGCTCTAGCCTTAGTCTAACTAGGCTTTATTAGTGTCCTTATCTTATCTTAAGAGTTTTATACCTTTAGGAAACTTTATCCTAAGCTTATTTATATATTGCTAAACTAAGCTATTGCTCTATCCTATTGGTTTTTGTCTGTTATGGGTCCTTAAGCGTGCCTTATCTTATTTTAAGAATCTTAGTTATCTTTTATCTTGTCTTAAGAATCTTAAGCCTTTAGCCTTTTACCTTTATTAAGTGGTGAGCTAGCACTAGCAGTTATCTGCTTACTTAATCGTCTCTAAATATTACTCCTTCTATTTTATAAAGTGATAGATGCCGTATCTAACGGTGTTATAATACCTATTACTAAACCTTGCTCTATAGCGGTCTTAGTCTCTACTTCCGTTGCGTTATTAAGGTTTAGATACCCCTAGTTAGTTCCTTTACTATCCTTATCGCTGTTAATTAATAAGTACTCCGACTCCATTGTTATTATTACTAATTATTATCCGTATATTACTGTAATATCTTAATCTAGCTTATAGAGTCGATCTTATTCTTTATCTAACTCTTTAGTTTTTTTAAGTCCTCTTAACTCTAGCTCCTATAGCTAATAGCTTACACTATACTTAGCGTCTTTATAAATTTAGTATGCGTTATTATAATAAAATATAAAACTTTTAATTAAATACTCTTTTGTTCCTTACAGCATATTATTATCCCTCTATACGTATATGTTATATACTACTAGTCTAGTTCCCTTTACTATATAATAACTCTAACTACTTTTATAGTCTTTGGTAAAATAACCCTGTTTTCCGTAATTTATATAAGCTCTATCTTTAAACTATTACTTTTATTATAGAGTCCGCTTAAACATCTTCTACTACTAAGATCCTTAGTTTAGCCTATGCTCCCTAGTCCTATAATTACTTAATCCTTAACCTCTAAGTTTCTATAGTTTTTTACTCCATCTCTTATAGGTTTCTTTAGTACTACTTAGGTCTATTAGCTCTACGCTATACTATAGTTTCTAATTTAGCTTTAGTTATTGCGTACTCTACGTCTTATATAACTATAGAACTTTATCCTAACCTCTCTTAGTCTGTTCCCTTTAGTAGATCCTATTATTAATCTTTATCGCTTAATCTATTAGTTCCCTTAGGGTATTTATATCTTCTATTAGAATAATTACATCCTAGACTTTAGCCTTAAGTCCTTACTTATACTATACTATAAGCGCCCTATTATTCTACTTAACTTATATTACTAATATTTAAAACTATATTATATACTTAATTGCTAAGGTTTGCTGTATAATATTTTAGAGTTTTCTTTCTGCCGTAGTTGTTGCCTTTAGGTCTCTAAATATTTATATAAGTTGTTCTACAAACCCGTTCTAGCTTAAGAACATAAACCGTACCTCTTAGTTTATAGTTATTATTCCATTTACCTATATTTCTATAAGGTAAGACTTAAACTATTTAAGTACCCTTCCTATTAAGAACAGTCCTGCATACGCTATTCAATCTATAGGTATTACTAGCTTTACTTCTTCCTGCGCTACCTTAAAGTGCATTTACGTAAGAAATCCTTTAAGCTTTAATCTCTCCCCTAAGAATCTTTCGATCGATAGTAACTTAACCTTTACTACGCCTGTCCCATTAATCTTATTTTTAAATACTGTATTGTTTTCTATTAACTAGTTAACTATTTCTTATAATTGTTTTACCGTTATAGGTTATTGCGAGTTAGTGTCCGCTATACTAGTGTTACCCCCTAACCTTAAAGTAGTTGCCGCCATTAATGGCGTTATGGTGGCTGCTTTTGGTGGTATATTATTTAACTTCCTATATTTAATACCGTAACCGTAGTAGTAATTATATAACGGAACCTTGTAGTAGTAACTACGATGGGTTCTGTTAATAGGCTAGGTATATAGGAAATATAAAGATAGTAGTTAATAACGTAATAATAACTAGTGGAGTAGTTGCCTAATAGATTAACTCTAATTGTATTCTGAGAATTACTACAAAGAAGGAACTATTTAGGTAGGGACTAAGGGTCCTTAAATACACAACCGTACTCCTAAGAAAGTCGTTGCTCTATCTACTCTGTCTACTCTGTTTACTCTATTATAGATCTCGCAGATTACACAGATTATACAGATTACATCACGTGACTCTGCTTACTATTCCTCGTCATATAGTTCCATGGGTTCCATCCTAGACCGTGCTTGTATTAACCAGCTAGCTTCTTCTAACTCCTCTCTAAGTAGTCGTAATATCGTACTTAAAGCGTTCGTAACACTGTATAGGCCTTAATAGATCTACTAAGGCGCTAGAATAGGGCCTAGAGGACTATAGCAAGTCTTTAATTATCTAATAATAACTTATTATTAGATATAGGGGTATCTCTAACTTTAAGTAGCTCTCGTAGTTGTTTAATTTTAGTATTAGCTGCCGCAAGCTCCGCCTAGGGGGTTAAAATATTAATTATTTCTTTATCTAAGGTATTTAAGGGTCCTATAACTGCTTTACCTACTACTATATTTTATAGCATAGTAGTAGGGGTATTAGGTAATTCCGGGTAATTTCTTTAAAGGTTTTAATCTATGTTTATCTTATAGGTCCTTTCCTTAGGGTTCTATTCTTATAGTCCTAGTAATATCCTTAGGGTCTTATTCTATATTCTTATTCTATTTATAGTCTTATAAATATATTTAAGTTCCTTTTTAAAAAGAGAGAGTAGAAAGAGCTTTAGATAATATTAGCGACTTAGTTAATTAAGATATAAGCACAGTAAAAGGGACGCGAAAACCTGTATAATTGGATTGTTTATAAATAAGAATCTAAAGCTAGGGAAAGGAAAGGAGAAAAAGAGTAGCGCCGCTTGATGTTTTATAAGATCTTTGCGTCACGTAACCGCAATATACGGCAATCTGTGGCAACTTGCCGGTGTAAAGTTTTGCCAAGTTTTGCCAACTAAGTTTTGCCATTTTCTGCCAGTGCCGTAACATTGCCGTTAGATTGCTATTAGATTGCCGCCAGATTGCCACAGATTGCTATTAAATTGTCGTCTTATAGTCGGTCTCTAGTTGCTAAGTTAGTAAAAATAGATAGACGTGTATAAGGTATTACGGGGGTGTTCTATAATAGTATTAGTAGGGGCAATCCTCTCCTTAAGAGCTACTAATATGTTATATACTAAGTCGATACCTAATATATAGGTATTTAGATTTCTAGCTACTAAACTAGTAATATAGCTTTATAGAGAGATTAAAGCTAGATTTTACTTCTTATATTCTTTTTCTACTATTTTATATCTCTTATAGAGAATTTAAAGTTCGTTCTTCTTATTCTAAAAAAGAGCTATATAGGAGGTTGTTCCTAGCTTTATATCTTAAGGCCTAGGAAAAATTGGTTTAACTAGTTAGGGTAACTTATCCCGTTTAGTTAAGGGTTAACGTATTTCTATACGTCTCCTATTTAGGCTTAAAGCCTAATAAGGTCAATCTATTTATCCTAATTAGCTTAGCTTAATAATATTACCGTTATAGTAATAGCCTAGGTAGGTAGTTAAGAAGTTATTTTAAAAGATACTTATAAAAAGGACAAAGGATTTTATAAGGGGATCTTGTAGACAGGGGGCTATAAGGACACGATTAGAACAGGATAGATTGGTAAGAGAGACAAATCCTTAAGGAGGTAAGGCCTTTAGGATCGTGGAGACTATATACTACGGGTATGTGCCTTCGGCACGTAACCGGTAACTATCTAAAGGGCGTCTAGGGGTTGTCCTAAGGGCAACCCGAGGTATCCGCAATAATATCCCTTACATTACCCCCCCCCTTCTTGCGGTTGGCCCCTAATCGCCATTACCTTGCGGTAGGGAGATTATAAGGGCTCGTCCCAGAAGAGGTTTAAAGAGATATTAGAGAGGTATTGGTATACCGCTATATATTATCTATCTATCTAACCCCTACTTTAAACTCCTAAAAAACCTTAATAAGGAAAAAATATAACTAGAGAAAAGACGTAAGGATTACTAGGGGACCTATTAGAAGCCTACTAAAAGTATACCGGTAACTACCTGGGCTAATATAGGGATTTTTATATAACTCTGCTTCTAAGCCTTTATACCAGTTTGCAATTAATTATAAGTATTATAGGCAATTTGGTATTTTAGTATAGTTCCATAAAACCTTTTAGTATAGGATTTAACGTATAGAGCCTTGGCTTGCTATTATCTTTAACTACTAAAATATAGTCTATAATCCTTTCTTATAATCCTTTTCTTATAATCCCCTACGTCACTAACATATTACTTCTACATTTGCCCTTAGGCTATTAGATACAGTTAAGGTATTAATTAGTTAGTTAAAGAGACTTGTCTCTTAAGATTTAGTATATATAGTTTTAAATCTAGTGGTCCTATGCCGTATATTTAGCGTAGTTCTACTGCCTAGCAAGTAGGGACATTTTGCGATAGCAATTATAGCTATTATATGATTATTAAGAACGTCTATAACGTTATTCTTTAATACTTTAGTATTGTTTTAGGTCTAATTTAACCCATATATATCTTTAATTTAACGTCTTAATTGCCTTCCCCTAGCCGCGTAGTTAGTTTTTGTAAGGAAGTAATAGTTAAATAACTTATACGCGTGTTTCCTTTCTTTTAAATAGCGCTATTGTAATGGAGTTATATTGGTAAGGTTGCGGCTATTTACCGGAAGGGTATTAGACGGTAAAGTATAAGGATATCTTACTTATTAAGCTTAATCCTTTTCCTTAATACCTTATTTCCTATTATTAACCTTCGTCTAATTTGGACGTATCTTTAATATATTATTAAGATTTTCTTCTTTTTTATTATTAAATTAATATGCCTCTTCGTTCTCCTGCTAATTACTCTTTTAAGTAAATTCCACAGCGTATCCTGGCCCTACCTTTATATATAGAACCCCAACCCCTACTAACCCGTAACTAGTGCTGGTCCTACCTAAATAATTTTACCTATATGTCTTTAAAAGACTAGAAATCTAATAATAGGATTTTAGAGGCTTGTAATAAGACGCACTGTGTTAAATCTAATACCTTTAGTCCTTATAATTAATATATACGTACTAAGAGCGGCAGTTACGTTAAGGTAAGCTTTTCTATTCTTAATAGATTTCTATTACTAACTTTAAGCTTTAATAGCCTGGGCCTAAGTAGCGACGTTTTTTTAATATCCTTAACTACTATATTGCCCAGGCTCTCTCTTATTCTAGCGTAAATACTAAATAACTTGGCCAAATTTAAGACTATGCCATGGCCATCTATACTGCCTATAATTCCTAGTAAGCTAGCTAGTAATGCCTAATGCGAAAGTAAGGTTAGTATACTGAGGATAGGGTGCAGGATAGGGGTAATAAGAAGAAGGTTGCCGTCTACTATAGGAAGGAGTTCGCGTATACGCGTTAAGTTTTAAAAGAGTATAATATAATGCGGTATTAGGTAGGTTACCCTTTGGGTACCTAGCGAATAGGTAACTAATAGTTACCGTAGCAAGGTCTTGGTGGTTCTGGACTATGCTAGCTAGCTAACGTCTCTATTCATTCCGGGCTTAAGCGTGTCTTTATTAACTATAAGCTTACGCCGTAAAAGCTTTATGTCACGGAAGTGGGCACGAGCTGGAATACAATGTACTAAACAGGGTAGTAATTGAAGAAGGCTACGTACGCGTAACTATGCGTGGTTGATACAAAGACATTTGGATGAAGAAGAAGATTCTTCGTGTGCCAGGTCGGGTATAAATAGGGGTTGTAGGGGAACGTGCGTAGGTGTCTCGGGACGAACGTGAGCACGGGTCAAGAACGTCAAAACGCGCAGGGACGTGAGAGCGTGTGAGTCCCGTGACACTTTATTAGTATTGGTTTGGACCTAATATTGGTGTTAAATGTTTAAGGATCTCTACCCTAGCTACACCTCATCGTCCTGCCCCTATTTTTATGCCTACTTATACCCCTACTAAGGGGTCTAGATCCCATTCTTATCAGCTATTACTTAGTGGCCCGATAGATACTAATCCTACTCCTGATAATAATAAGGCATAGTAGCTTTTTAGATTAGGCATTTATGGTTTAGACTTTTAGGATTCGTTCTTATATATAGTAGCAATTAAGGACCTTAATTAGGTACTCGGAAAGGCCTTATAAGGCTTTTAGAAAGGGCTTAGAAACCCTAAAAACAATATTCCTAGTATAGATTAATAAATAGGAATACAATTCTAGCAAAATGCCCTTATCAACTCTATACTATATACGTAAAAAGGCTAAGGACCCGTCCTGCCTTAGGCCGTAGCCCTATCTTTATAGTTTCCGGAGCCTATCTGTTCTATATCCGATTTAACCTATTTACTCTTTTTATAAGCTTTCTTTATAAGTCGCGATAACACCGTAGTATTAGAGCGCTTTCTACAACTTATAGATTATAGACCTTAGTCCCAATATTCTTTTAGAATATCTTTATAATAATTAAGGTAATCCTCTGGTTCCTATATAGAGTCCTTAGCGGGCTAGCCTAGCCATTTAACTTTAAATTAAAGCTTGTTCTTAACAGACTTATAGCATAGTATAGCTTTAACCTTATACCGCTCGCCTACTACCTTAGGGTGTTTAATTGGGCCTAGACGGAAGTTCTTTTCCGGTAGTAGTCTATGCTATAGCTCTAGTAGGTTTATATAAAACACTAAATATATATAGGCCATAAATAGGGGTAGCTGGAGACAATAGGCTAGCTTACTAATTCGTTCCTTAACTTAAAAGGGACCTAGGTATCTTGCATTAAGCTTCTTTAATAGTCAACGGGTTTTAATATTCGTTAAATGTAATAGAACCTTATTGCCTACTCCAAAATACTTGTCCTAGTGCTTGCGGTTATACTAAAGTCTCTACTACTCTTAGGCATCTTATAGGCTCTACTTTACATACTTCTATTACTCCTCCTATTCCTAGAGGTATCCTTATACTCTTTAGTGGATATCCTTAGACTTCCCGGTAGGATCCTATAACTAATTATACGGCCTTAGCCAGTAATCGTTGGGTATACTATTAAATCCAAATAGTTAGACGCTATAGGCAATCTGGATTGGTGCATACTTATATAATACGTGTTACTTTAAATTATAAGCGTACTCCGCGTACGGAAGTAGCTCGCACTAGTTATCTTGCTAGTAGTTTAAATATATCCGTAGGTAAGACTCCAGTTCCTAGTTCTAGCGTTCCGTTTACCCATTCGTCTACGGGTAGAAAGCCATACTATAATAGTAGTCTATCTTTAAATGGAAGCATAGATTTAACCAGTACTAACTTATAAAGACGCTGCCCCTATTAGTAATAATAGAGTGCGGCTAATCTACTTTAAGAAAGCATTTCTCCTTAATTAGGTTAGCAAGCTCTTATGCGTTAATTATCTTATTAACGGGAAGGTATTGGACGTACTTTAAAAACCTATTAATAAGTATAAGGACTAAATCGTATATCCGTCCTTAGCTATCTTTAGATAGTAGGA
This sequence comes from Cenococcum geophilum 1.58, assembly GCF_001692895.1. Taxonomy (NCBI): domain Eukaryota; kingdom Fungi; phylum Ascomycota; class Dothideomycetes; order Gloniales; family Gloniaceae; genus Cenococcum; species Cenococcum geophilum. Next base: position 436,252 of record NW_027137597.1, read on the forward strand.
GATCTATAATAAAGTCTATAGCGTAATATCGCTATAGCTTACTAGCAGGGGGAACTAATTTAAGTAGACCCTATAGCTTATACCTGCGGATCTTATATACTTAACACTTTTTACAATAGCTAATGTACTCCTTTGCTTCCTAATTAAGCCTTAGCCAATAGTATTTGCGTTAAAGTAATTCTACTGTTTTTGCTTAACCATAGTAGCCGCCTAGAGGATTATTATAATTCTTTATAAGAATCTTCTGTTGTAGATTTACTTCTTATAGCACCTAAATCTTGCCACCTCTACGTAGTAGGCCTATTGGGTCTAGTTCCTAATAGTGGCGCCTAGCAGCTTCCTTTCCGTTACATTTCCGGTCTACTTCTATATTAAGGATAGTATAGAAAGTGTCCCTCCGTTGCACCTTATGGATGAGATCTATTAACCTTTCGGATAGTTCCCGGGTAAAAGCTATTTTATTTTATACTGCTCTAAATATAAGACTAGATGGTACTATAAATCTTATAACTCTTTAATACGTATACGTTAGGAAGGCCGCTATAAGGTTAAAGTCCTTTAGTTATTACAGGGCTCCGAGTTCCGATTGCTCTATAGCTTTGCTATTAGTTTAAGGGGATAGCTTAGTAATTAGGGATAGTATATTACTAGGTTCTAAGAATGTATTAGGGACGTCCTATCTAGGTATATTCGGACCCTCATTAGTAACGGACTAGGTACTAGCTAAAACATTAGTAGAAACCGATAGGGCTTATACTACCTAAGACTCGGTGTATAGAGCTATAAGTACTTAAGTATCCTATACCTAGAGCTTGTTCTGCAATATAGGGAGTAAAATATCTATTATTTGTTTTCCTTCTCCCGTTTTAAAGCCTTTAGCATAGTCTAGCCGTCGTAACGGTCTATTAGTAGGGTTATTTTCCCCTAGCTTATATTTAATCTTAAAATTAAATTATATAAGCTCCTCTACCTATCTGGCTTATTAAGGTGTAAGCTCCTTTATAGTTATAAAGTAGCGTAGATTATAGTAATCTAAGAGTACATAAGTGGTATAGCTCGCGTACTTAAGGTAGTATCGCCACTGTTTAAAGTAGTTAACTATAGCCAGCAGTTCCTTATCGTGGGTATAATACCTAACTTTAGGTCTCTGGAATTTTCTGCTATAAAATGCTACTAGTCTCTAATAGAGCTAGGTAACGTCCGGATACCTATTAGGTTATAGCAGGATACCAACAAGGGCAAAATTTAATGCATTAGTAATTATTATTAATGGCTAATCTAGGTTAAAATGCCATAGTAATAGAGCTTCCGTAAACTTTGCGTAAAGTTTCTAAAAGGCCTTCTAAACCTTTCTAGGCCATAGCCATGGCTTATACTATTTGGTTAGTCCCTTCTTAGTTTTCTTCCTTACCGCCTTTAAGCTTTTTACTCCTTAGGTTAGGTCTTAGGAAGCTTCTATAATATAGTTAGATAGGTATTAGGCGACGTCCAAGTAGTTATAGATAAAGCGCCTATAGAAATTGGCAAAGCCTAGAAACACTTAAATATCCTAGTAGCTCTCTAGCTCCGGCTACTCCTAGATTATCTACACCCGTACTAGGTCTATAACTATACCTATAGGCGTTATAATATAACCTAGGAACTTAACCTACTTAGTGTTAAAGATATACTTTAACGCCTTGGCGTAGAGGCCCTAATTATCTAAATATTCCAGCACTTCGCGGACATATTACTCGTGTTAATCCTCATCTTCTAAGTAGATTAAGATATTATCTAAATAGATAACGCATGTGCGGTTAACTAGTCCCCCTAAGGCTCTGTAAATATATAATTAGAATGTCGTAGGCGCATTAGCTAGCCCGAAAGGCATCACTAGATACTTAAAGTGGCCGTATTAGGTCTTAAAAGCGGTCTTTTACTTATCCCCTTCTTTAATACGGAGCCTATAATAGACGTCTTATAGATCTAACTTTATAAAGATCTTCGCCCTAGATAGTTAATCCAGCATTTTACTAACTAGTAGTAGTGGGTAACAGTTCTTAATTATAATCTTATTAAGACCGCAATAGTCTACGTATAGCCTTATAGTTTTACCTAGCTCCGGAACAAAGAGAACCGGCGCGCCTAACGGCAACTTATTAGGCTAGATCTATCCCTTTTCTAGTAAGCTATTAAGGTACTCCCATAGGATCTTAAGCTCTTTACGCGAGAGGTTATAGATAGGAAGGTTTAGCGGTTATTTACCTTCTTCTAAATTAATTATATAATCATACTCTAAGTTCTACGGTAGGACTTTAGCTCTCCTACCCGAAAATACCCTTAGTAAGTCCCTTAGGCCTACTAGAATATTTAATAAATTAGGGTCGCGTTTATCCTCTATATTATCGTTAGGTAGGTCCTAGAGCTCCCTTAGGATACTTACGGGCAGCGTTATGCGCTATAGTGGTTACTTATATATAGTTACTACCGTACGTTAAACCGTTTTATGCGGTAGCTAATAGAGGGTAGGGAACTCCTTAATGCAGTGTTTAAGGTGCCGTAGTATACTATTCGCATATTACTTAAGCCAGAGTAACCCGTGGCAGTTAAAGTATCTTATAAGATCCTTAAAATCGCCGCCTCCCTATAATATCTCTACGACCTATCTAGTAGTTCCCCGTAGGGTCTCCATTATAAAGGGGTTATTACCTATACTAGGCTTTATACCCATCTTACTATTAAATAGGGGTTAGATCTGATACTCCTTTAGGTGTAGAGCGTACACTATTTTGCCTAGGGCTATATTCTCTAGGATATCCTTTAGGCTTATTAGTAATATACGCCCTTCTAAATCTTTATTATTCCACTATTTAAAGGCTCCTATCTTAAAGTATATCTTAGGATTTACTTCTATAAGCCAAGGGTATCTAAGGATAAGGTTATAACCTACGAAGTTAGCCGCCTAGAAGGGTTACGGGCTAACCACCTTGGTACAGTTATATATATCGGCTACTAATACTATAAGCTTATAGGCACTATATAGCTTAATCCAATGCTTATCTAGGAAGCCTATAATAGGTTTCCGCCACCTTTATAATGGGATAAGTTTATACTCTTTTACCAAATTATATTATATAAGATTAATTTCAGCGCCGCTGTTATATAGTGCTTAGAACTATTATACCTTACCTATAGGGAGTATTATTTCTAGCTTAACAGTAATATAGAGAGTCTTTCCTTTTATATCTTGCCCTAGTTACAGCTAGGAAAGGTCCGTAACTAGGGCTTTTCTTTTTTTGGCGTCCTTATTTTTAAAGGGCTCTAGATCTATCTATTAAGTATAAGTTTCTACAAAGTTTATAAACTGGCGGAAGTTATAGCAGTCCAGCTGTGTCCCATTCTAGAATAGCTCTGCATTATTATATTGTATAATATATAGATCTTAAGTCTATTTCTTTAGGAAGGTTTACAGCTATGGCTATATAGTAATTTACTCTTTATTAAGCTAATTAAGTGCGATCTGGTTTAGCAATTGGTCTTTAATCTTACTAATAATTTAGCGTATACGCTCTTTAGTATTATCTCGTATTATTAGCATCTTAAAGAAGTTGTCTACCTTATAAACCCAATCGTCTAACTGTTGGGCGTTAGGTCTATAGCGGAGTTCTAAACTACTAAAGGCCTTAGCCAGTCGGTCTATATCCTTTTTCTATTTATAGCGTAGATAACTCTCTAAGTCTTCTATACCTTTTTAGGTAGGTACTAAGTTGTTACGGGACGGGGCAGTAGCTACAAGACGTATGTATTTGAGGAGTCTACAAGACGTTGCGCGATCGATCGTAAGGGCCGAGGGCGTAAGGAGGTGATATACCTACGCGTAGCTGACATAAGCTGTACGCGAGGTGTACGCGAGAGCACGGGGCTCTCCTATGGAGGCCCCTGCGGTGGGGTTCCGTAACACTACCCCCCCTCCTATAGAGGCGGAGCTCCGGCGACGCTGTGGTTACTATATATATATAAAAGGGACACTTAGGGTATAGAAAAGAAGAAAGGGGGGTATTACTAAAGGCTTAAAACAACGTTATGTGATAAGGCTTGGCATCTAAGAATCCGACTAATTAGATAACTTTAACCGCCGGTTGAAGTTCCTAGATATCTTAACGATATTCTGGTTACGTAATCGCACTTTACTATAATCTGATGGCAATCTAATGGTAATTTGCCCCTATATGGTAATGTATAATAGTTTAACTCTATAAGGGCTCCTATAGAGGATTAGGTATAAAATCTCTGCTTAGGCCCGGTTTCTATAGGTTTACGTAGTAAAAGTCGCTAATTAGATCCTTTGCATTTTTAAAGTCTTCCTATGGTTACCATTCTGGCTAATTTATATCGAATTCTGTGTATATAGCTCTGTAGTAGAGCCATCGTCCTCTGCCTTTGCTAAAGTATTTAGAGTTAATAATTCATTTAATGGTCCACTCCTTATGGTTCTCGTCTTTGTTCTTATCTTGGATTAGTACTAATAGGGGTTTAGGCTATGTCTGCCCCGGTAAGGGGTTAGGCTGGTAAAGGTGTAGTAGCTATAGGTGAAATACAGGCTATATCCTGTGGGTGGCTAGGGCAGGCGGGAGCTCTAGCTTGTATACGGCTCCCCTGTTAATAACTTATTTAATTAGGTAGGGGCTAAGGTTCTTATAATTAAGTGACTTTATAGGCCTCTGTATAGAGATATTACGTATATCTAGCTATACCTAGTCGCTAATACGTATCTCTGGTAGTAGTGTTTTATAACGGTTAGCGAAGTAGGCCTACTTTGCTTGAGCCTAGGCCATTTCTCCCTTATAGTAGTTAAGTAGATTTTTTATACGGTTTATATGCTGGTTGGTAAGTAGCATCTTAAGGTGTTTTTTATATGGCAGTTTCTTATTAATAGGTTCTGGTGGTTTTATGCCGGATTAGGGGTGATATCCCTTATTTGCGAAGAATGGGGTAAGTCCTGTAGTAGTTAAGACGTAGTTATTCGCTGCGAATTTACCTAGTAGGAGGTAATCTACCTAGTTATCTTAACTATAGGTGACTACCTATTATAGGTACGCTTTTATGCTAGCATTAGCGTTTTCCGGTTGCCTAGTAGTTTTATAGTAGAAGGATATAGATATCTTAACAGAGATGCTAAGGCGTTGGTAGATTCGTCTCTATATATTAGAGCTAAACTATATACCTTAGTTGGACGTAATTAAGTTAGGTAACCTATATAATCGGTAAATTTTGTAAAGGAAGGCGTTAGTAACGTTGCTGACGGCTACGCCTTCGGTTAGGACGTAGTGGCGCTCTTTTATAAGTTAGTATATTATTATAAGGATGTTCTTATAGGTACGGCTATATCGCTTATAGGGTGGTAGGTTAACAACAAAATCTATGGCGATATCTGCCTATTATCGTATAGGTACTAGTAGAGGGTGCAGTAGTCCTTAGTACTTTATATTAAAGGCCTTAGCGCGCTTATAACCGTGGTAGGTGCCTATAAAGTGTTTAACTAAGTCTATTATTTTAGGCCAGAAGTAGTATCGGCTAAGAAGCTTATAGGTTCCTCCTCTGCCTAGATGGCCGCTTGATTGAAGGTTGTAGGCTATTTAGATTAGTTGCCGTTGTAGATTTTTTAAGTTAGGGATAAATAGACGGCCTCTATAATAGAGCCTGTTCTCTTTTACTTCTAAGGCTGCTATATTAATCTGGCCTAAGCTTTAGAGTTTAGTTAGTAGCGTATAGGCGCTAGCGGTCTTTACGGTAATAAGTTAATATAGTAATGGGTTAATAGAGGTGTTATATACCGTGGTGATAAGCTTATTAATTTCGGGAGGTGATTTTAGTTCTATAGTGTGGAGCTAAGGTATAGTTGGCTCTATTGTAGGTAGTATACCTAGGGCCAAATTCTGTGCTTTTAGGATTATCTATTGTTGGAACTAGTTATAAGGGTTATCTTTAGACTAAGGAAGGTCTTATAAGCGGCGTATTAGGCTATTAGGCTTAGTACCTTATACTCCTGGCCTATATATAATTTTAAAGTTAAAACTAAAGAGGAACTCGTTCTAGCGTACTTGGCGTTGGTTTAGCTATTTTATAGTTATAAAGTACTTAAGGTTACGATAATCCGTAAGGACTTTAGTTGGCTAGTTAGGTTCTGCTAAGGAGAGTTCTAATTAGAATTTCTTAAACGCTTATATAATTGCGAGAAGTTCATTATTATAGATCTCGTAGTTATATTCTTATAGTGTAAGCTTAGACGAATAGAATGCGACTAGGTGGAGGAGACTGTTATTGCCTATCTGGGAAAGGACGCCTGCGTTAACGTGGTCTAAGGAGTTAGTCTTAAGATAGAGTTGTTGTCCTGGTATAAAGTAAGCTAGGATGGGTGCTTTGGTAAAAGTATCTTTAAGGTCTTAGAACGCCTTTTTATATTTAGGCGTCTAGATAAAATATAGATATATTTTTCTTCCTTTCGCGGAAAGGCCCTTTATTCGCATTATTGCTATAAGTAGTGCTATAATACCCGAGAAGTTATATATAAATTTTTGATAGAAGTTGGTGAAACTGAGGAAAGCTTATACGTCTTTAATGCAGTTAGGGGTTTGCTATTTGGTAATTATGCGTACCTTCTTAGGGTCTATACGGACACCCTTAGTAGTAACGATTAGTTTAAGGTATTTTACTTCTATAACTAAGAATTTATACTTTTTTAAATTAATATAAAGTCCTATGTCCCTAAGGCGCTATAGGACCTTTTAAACGTGCTTGGTATGCTTAGAAGGGTTATTACTATAAATAAGTATATTGTCTAGGTACGTAGAGCAGAAGTTATTAAGGTAGTCCCGTAAGGCGTTATTAATATAGCTTTAGAAACTGCCTGGGCCGTTATATACGCTAAAGGGTATAATAGTATATTCGAATTGGCTAAAGCGCAATACGAATGCGGTTTTCTATTTATTACCTTCTCGTATTTAAAGGCGGTTAAAGGCGGCAATAATATTAAGCTTGGTATAGATTTTGGCTTAGCTAAGCCGCTTAAGAGTCTTACGTATAAGTGGTACGGGGTATTGGTTCTTAATTGTGATAGCGTTAAGTCCTCTATAGTTAACGTAGAATTAAATACCTCCTTTTAGCTTCTTAGTAAGGAGGATAGGGGCGGCTGCTGGGGATATGCTGGGGCGAATAAACCCTTTATTAAGGTGTTCGTTGATATACTTTTTAATAACTAGAAGTTTGTCTTTTGATATTAGGTAGAGTCTTTTATAGGGTGGCGTTTTTCCTTATTTAATATTAATGATATAGTTATTAGGTTAATATAGGGGGAGTATATCTACGCTTTTTTGTGAGTATATGTTAATAAAGTTATAGTACCTTTTAGGGAGGAGCTTGCGGAGTTTCTTATTAGTAAGTCCTTTTTTAAGCTTTATAAACTTTTTAAAGTCTAAAGGTGAAAGTCCGTAGAGTTTTACGGGGGCATTATTTTCTAGAAGGTTGACTATATCTATCCTATTACTATAGAGGACGTAGTCTTATTCTTTATTAAGCTTATATAGTTATAATTAGGAGGCTGCGGTAACGGTCTAGCCTTTTCTATATGCTATGCGGTAGAAGGCCGCGGCATTTATGTGGTAGTAGTTCGTTGTGGGTAGGGTAATAAGGGGTTCCTTAGGTTGGTATCCTAGGGAGTAGATAGAGGCGGCTAGGCTATGTCTTAGGTAGGTCTCTCTATAGTATTTAGAGTTAAAGGTTACTTTTTTTTTTCTAGTTAATGGCGGGGTTGTATTATTTAAGCTAGTTTATTCTAAGGATAATAGGGTAGTTAGTAAGTGGTGTAATATAGGCCTAGAGTTCTTTCTGGTGCCTATTTATATCTAGGTGGAGTTATACTATATAGGTAATCTTTTGTGCGGTATAACTACTATTGGTGAGTTATAGGGCGCGGGCTTTGGTAAGGGGTAAGTTAGGTAAGTTATAAGTACGCACGAATTAGGTATCTATAAATTTATTAGTAGCTTTATAATTAATTATAGAACGGCTTTTATATTATTTTTTAGCAGTAGTTTCTATTACGGGTAAAACTATCTATTTCCGTTTATTTATCTTTACTAAGTTATTTATTAAGCAGGCCGATATGTAGATCCCCTTATTATTAGGGCGTCCTAATCTATGACTTAGGGCTGGGACTTGGTGTTTTCTGTTTTCGTATCCGACTCTACCGCTATTACTACGTCTTTGTCTTATATGGTAGTGGTATATAGCGATATATTTGGTGTTTAAGGTACTAGGTTAGGTGTTAGGCGGCAGCTGCTAAACCTAGCTATTAGGCAGTTTAGGCTATAGCTATAATAGCCTTTTTAATGACATCTATAGCAATACTTTAGCTTTTAGAGTAGCTTGCGTTTTCCGTCTAGTAGCTTTTACGGGAAGGTTAGTATAGAAAGGTTAATATTAGGACCAGTAGTGTTGCTTAGGATAGTAGGCGTTAGTGGTTTAATAGGTCCGGAGGGCTTCTATAGGGAGGTCTTTGGGTAAGGGTTTGTAGTAGTGATCTAATTTAGTTGTTATTTAATCTTCTATATAGCTGCTACTATATTATAAATATTATTATAGTTGTGGCTGGCGGCTGCGTGACTAAGGCAATAAGTGACTTTTTTAAGGAGATCTTTTTGGTCTTTAGTATTGTCTTAGGCGAGGGCTCTGGTATATTCCTGGAATTTAATATAGAACTTATTAAATAATTTGGTAGGGCTTATCTTTAGGGCACGTAGTTTAGCTTGGTTGGTGGCTAGTAGGTTATGGTTACAGTATATTAGGTTGAGATTGTTAAGGACTTCTTAGTAGGACTGCTACTTTTAGGGGCTATTAGTCTCCTATTAGGCGAAGAGTCTGTTAAATAGTGTACCCTTTATTTGCCCGATAATATAGCTAATCTTAATGTCTTCTGTAGGAAAAAGGTAGGCGCTTTAAGTTAGTTTCTTGCGGATTTATATCTTCTAGTGGCTGTATTTTTTGCGGTTTCTCTAGAAAACTAGGGGATTAGGGTAACGTATATTAGACTTTGCGGTAGCAGCTTAGGTTTAGTTGTTATAGCTTTTATTATTGCTTTAATAGGGGTTCCCGTTAGGTGAGGCTGCTTAGCACTAACCCTCTATTAAGCGTTAAGTAGGTAAAGTTGCCGGGGGCGTAGAGACTTAAGTGGCGTTATATGCAGTAAAGAGGTGTCTAGCGTTATTATAAATGTGCTTATTAAGCTAAGATTATAGGTATTTAATTATGCCTTTTCTTTTAGTAACTGTAGTAATAAGTGTGATCTTAGCCTTCTTTAACTATTAGACGTCGCGTTTAGACACGTGGAGGTCGTCTTTGGTTTCTTAACGCGTGTTATTGGCGAGCGCCTCGCGAGCTTATAGGTCTTAGATAATATCGCGATCTTAGGTAGTACGCATCTTAGCTTATATAAGCTTTAGGTAGTAGTTTTATAGAAGGCGGTAGTATTTGTTGGGTTCTTGTGTTACTATTTTTATAAACGTCTTAGCGTCTTATATTTCGATTTTAATAGGTAGTAGCCCTTCCGCTTGCTTGTCTGTAGTTATATAATTAATAAAAGATAAGATATTATTGGTGTCTATCTCCTTAGGGGTTAAGGCTAGGGCTAATAAATTGAATTCTCCTGGGATTAATTGGCGTTGTAGGTTAAGTATAGGTATTAGATTATTCTTTGGGTTTAATATAGTGGTTAGTAAGGAATATTGTCTTACTATTATAGGTTCCTTAGAAGTATAAAGTAAGGTAACTCGTAGGTATGCTGCTTCTGGCAGCGCCTGTAGTATTGTAGAGATGTAGAATTGGTTATAGGCTGGGTGTTGGTAGTAAAAAGGCGTAACGTAATGTTATGGGACGGGGTAGTGGCTATAAGACGTATGTATTTAAGGAGTCTATAAGACGTTGCGCGATTGATCGTAAGGGTCGAGGGCGTAAGGAGGTGATATACCTACGCGTAGCTGACATAAGCTGTACGCGAGGTGTACGCGAGAGCACGGGGCTCTCCTATGGAGGCCCCTGCGGTGGGGTTCTGTGATATAAGTAGCTCCTAGGAAGCCCTTAGCCTTAACTAGGTTATAAAAGAATTTACCTAGCTTAGATTAGACCCTACTAAATCTAAATTTGCCCTTAGAGGGTTTTAATATATTTATTAGTAGCTTTCTCCTATATAGCTTCTAAGAGCCTTACAACAGCTTCCTAATATCTATCTTAAAGGAGATTGATATAGGGCTCTTAACCTTCTAAACTTAGGCCCGGGGAGGCTCCTACTATAAAGGTAGTATTAGTACTAGTAGCTAGTATAGGCTTCCTAATAAGGCTCGGGTCCTAAGTTAGTAATTAGCTTAGATTACCTAAAGGGGTAGGCCCGCTTAGCTTATAAGCAGTCTATATACCGCTACTATGCTAATTATAGGCTAGTGGTCTTCTGGGAGGGTTTTGGTTGGTTCCCTGGTCGGATATATTAGTATATTCCTCTGGCATTTCTAGCTTAGGGGAAGATCTTAAAGTCGCCTCTAGCGCTTAATCTTTTAATTAGCCTAGGTAGGGCTAGAGGGGTTCCGGTTGCTTTTTAGTAGCGTTATAACCGTTATAAAGGGTGTCTGCGTTTTCTTTAGCAGTAACTATAAATATATAAGAGTCTTTAAGCTCCTAGAGCATCTAGGTATTAGGGCTTATTCAGCCGTTTTACCTAAAGGGTTATATTATCGCAATCTCTCGCTATTAGAGGGACCTTCCTGCCTTTACGCGATAGCTTTCTATAAGGTATCCGTGGAGTTTCCGTTTGGGTTATCGCGAGATTTTAAGGGAGGATAGTAGTTATTAATAAAAGATATAAATAAATAATCTAGTCCTTAAAGCCGACTACCCTTCTAAAAAAGAGTAAGAAGGATTTAAATATAAGGGGATCTTATAGACAGGGGGCTATAAGAATATAATTAGAATAGAATAGATTAGTGAGAGAGATAAATCCTTAAGGAGGTAAGGCCTTTAGGATTATAGAGACTATATACTACGGGCATGTGCCTTTGGTATGTAACCGGCGACTATCTAAGGGGCGTCTGGGGGTTGTCCTAAGGGCAACCCAAGGTGTCCGCAATAATATCCCTTACAGATTTAGTAATATATAGTAATTTAATACGGGGTATAATTAATCAAATCGATTAATTTAAATTAGTTAGTTAAATAGGGGTAATATACCAACCCGGGCTTATAACTATTAATCGGAATATTAAAAAAATAAGGACTTTATCTATTAAACATAGCTCTAGGGCCTCTATATATATATAAGAAAGGTATAGGAAATAGGAAAGAGTAGGGGTCTTAATAATTGATATAATTATAATTAATACCTAGATTTTAATTATCTGATAATTAAGGCCTTTAATTTCGATTATATTATATAGATTATAACTATTATATAATGATTACCTAATATATTAGGGGGGGTTAGTAGGAGCGCTTAAGTATAGGATAAAAGCCTGCGGAAGTCTCTACTTACTGCTAATTACTACCGCGCCTACTAGACTTCTAAAAGAGGAAGTCGGTGATAAACTTTTAGTATTAGTTATACTCCTATTTATCCTCTAACAACTTAATTAGGTTTTTAGCCGTATTGCCTTCTACTTTATCCAGTCCTTTAATACCTAATACCTTAGCGGCTACGTTAGTTGTTATAAAGCTATTTACCTTTATAACTTAACGGATCTAGCTCTTTAAGCACTCTATTTATTCCACTACCCCTACTTTAAGCCTCAAGCGTTACTATAGTATTATTTAACGTGCACCGGAAAAAACCCGCTTAGATTTAGCCAATATAGTAGGTATAGAGAGGATATTAATAGCTATGCGTAAGAGCCTTAGTTAGAGTTTTTGTTGCGAAGGCTTAAGCCACTAGCTAAGGGAGGAGTTGGCAATTAAAGCTAGAGGAGTTGCCTGCTAAAAGCTAGTAATATTAGCTATCGCGAATAGTAGGAAGGTGTTGCAAAAGGGAGGTCTAACTTACTATAATAAAGCGCTTAAATTTATCATTAGTAGAGGCTCGCTTTAGCTGCTTTTTATACTTCTATCTCTTATATATATTCTTAATAAGATTTAGATTAGTTTGCTAAACTTACTTACCGTTAACTAGCTTATATTTATACTCTTTCTTCTAAAGGCTCTGTGCTGTCTTAATTACTCACTTAATTATACCTAGATCTCGCTCCTCTAACGCCTACTAGTGATTATCTAGATATCTCTTTCAAAGCGTTAGATTAAGAAGAAGCGTAGAGGCGTAGGTAGGAGTCTTATTAGTTAGCTTATAATACTTATTAAAAGCAAACTATATAGTTAAAAGCGATGCCGAGAGGTTTATGTCAGCAGCGTATTCCTCCTACTTGCTTTTAATATATTTAATAAGGAAATCTATACTCCGCAGAACCTTATTTAGAGTTATTAAGTCGCCTTCTAAGGACTTTATTATATCCTTAAAAGGCCCTAAGATAGCAATAGTCTCGCGGACGGTGTCCCATTTATCGCGACTAAGGTTATTCTTCTATATAGAGTCCTAGTTTTTGTCAATAAAGACACAAATACCGTTTTTAAGCGTAATAGCTAACTCAAGTATAGTAAGCCATAAGTTCCACCTTGTATTATTATTATAAGAAAGTATCTTCTTAGCAAGCGCCAGGAAGGCTTAATATTGCTTTATTAAACGCCTTAGCCACACAGCGATATTATAGATTTTGCTAAGGGCTCCTATTTCTCGCCATTTGGCCTATATAGCTTCGTCTTAATTATACTTATTTTCCGACCGGATATTTACTAGTTACTCTTTGCGTTAAAGTTATTTAGCTACCTAAACTATAATCTTAGCGGCTTCTTTATCTTTATAGAAAAGGAAGACTTAAATAGCGAGGTTAATTATATAGCCTATATATTAAATTTGGTATTAAGTAGCTAACTAGGAGGGGAAGTGCTTTTAGATTAAACAGCAGAGCTTATTATTACTGCCGTAATTATTACCTATTTGCCGCTAAATAGGTAAGCATTTAATAGAGTTAGATAGAGATCTAGGTATAATGAAGCCTTATAGGAAATACTACGGTGGACTTGTTAATGGGCTGGGTATATAGGTATAGAATAGTTAATAATATAAATATAACTAGTGGAGTGGTTACCTAATAGATTAACTCTAATTATATTCTAAGATTTACTATAAAGAGAAGAACTATCTAGGTAGGGACTATAGTCCTTTAAATACACAACCGTACTTTTAAGAAATCCTCCTTATATATAAGGTATATAAGTTCCTCCCGTTCCTCTTATTTAATATATAGCATATTATATAACCTTGGTTATTATTCCTCGTTATATAGCTCTACTAGTTCTATTCTAAACTATGCCTTAATTAACTAACTAGCTACTTTTAACTCCTCTCCTAGTAGTTATAATATTGTACTTAAAGCGTCCGTAATACCATCTCCCTCCTTTTTATCTTTGTCCTTAAAGACGCTTAATATCTCTAAGTCGTTTACTAAAGGTATAATATCCGTCTAATTAATTAATTTAATATTATTGCTTATTATGCCTAAAGCTTCTTCTTCTTTATACGCCTAACGTCGTGCCCATACTATTGCTGCAATATTATCGCTTAGTAAAATTATACTATTTTTATATTCTTGTTATATAAAAGAGGGGTTAGTCTATATCGCGTTAGCGAGTCTATCTTCTTAATAACTGCCCTTTTGCTCGGAGTGCACTAAAGCGAATATTTATTCGTTCTATAATGTTTGCTTTACCTCTAATACTAAATATACGCGTTCTATTATCTTTAATAGTCGTCTAGTTCCCTAGTTAATTTATTTTAAGATTTTATATTTAATCTACTATTGCTTATCTTAATAGTAAGTTGTTTTAAACTCTTACTAAGTTAAAATATTCTTATAATGCGGAGCAGAAGGCCCTAGATACTTATATCGCGGCATCTACTTAGTTACTCCATCTTAAAAAGGTTTATAAAAAGGTCTGTTTTAAGGAGTAGAAACTTATAAAATAAGGTTTATAGGAACTTAGTAATAAAAAAATGGATTCTCTTTTAACTAAAAAGGAAATAGATCTAAGTAGTTTGGCAACTATTCTTCTTAGGTCCCCCTTAGGTAACTTATTTTTTAGCGATCCTTCTTTATTAATACTGCTTAACCTAATCTCTTCTAATACTCCTATACCTTTCTTATAGCGTTTTTCAGATTCTATAGTGGTTCCTAAGTAGTCTTATTATAGCCTATCTACTTAACCTTATACTATATTTTATTATTAATGTCCTTATAACTAATAATCTTTAAAACTTACTATTTATCTTCCTCTTATCCTCTATACGTGTCTACTTTATAAACTAGTAGCTTAATATTCTTATATACTAGTTCTAGTATTATAATATACTATATAGGGTAGATCTTTATCCTAGCTAGTAGGTTTAACTTAAATATAACCGGTAAAATTCTCTACGTGATTTTAAAAGGTCTTAGTCTAACATAGTTTAACTTCTTACTTAGTTATTAACTCTTAAAATTTTTATATAGTAGCCATACTTTATCCCCCTCCTTAAGATCTGGTCCCTTAGATCTCTTAGCGTTATAATACCGTTTTATTCTTTTTTATACCTTTTTCGCTAATTCTATAAGGTCTACATAAAGATTTATTAATATCTTTATTCTTTCTTTAGCTATACTACTTGTTTTCTTTATGTCGGAATGTATGGATAGAGGTTATATTGTCTCTGATTAGTCACCCTTATGGTAACTCATTAGCCCCCTACTTAAGCACTGCGATCCTTACGATCCTTTGCTTTCTAAATCAATTAATACAATAATAACAATCATTATACTATCTACGAACCGTAGCTACGTGATATCCCCTTATATAACCAATACTAATTAGTGGTTAACTTCACTGTTATACTATAGAATAGCTAGGTATTCCACCAAGAAGAGACGAGCCATTATACCAGTGCTACTCGTGCTAGAGGAAGCTGTCTTTTAAGGTTAGAACTGATCCTAAACCTTAAATAGAACTCTTCCACGAATCTAAGGATTTAAAGGCTAGAACTGGTCCTGAGCCTTTCTAAGATTACGGATTCTTGCGTCCATCACGCAGAATAACACGCTTTACGAGTCTTCGCGATTTAAGGCCAGAACTGGTCCTAAGCCCTATAACCGCAAATATACGTCACGAACGCGTACTAAACGACGAACGCGTACCAAACGACAACCCCTACACTAAACGACAACCCCTATACTAAACGACAATCCCTATACTAAACAACAACCCCTATACTAAACGACCATCCCTATACTAATAACACTTCCCTTCCTCCAAAAACATGGCTATTCTAGATAACTAGAGAGACTCCCTACTACTAGGGGTAGCTATATACGCGAAACTTATTAATAAAGATTAGGACGAATTTACTATTAATATAATAACTTATACCGCAAAATAAGTTAACGGCTTTCTCCTATACCGTATTATATTTTACTAAAGTAAATACTACGCCGATTTATAGCTATAGGAATATTTTAGGGAGGATTTTATAGGATAGACTGCCAACACCTAGGCACTTAGCAATATTTATATTATTTAGGATTTTTAAGACTTTCTATAGGAGAATGAAGTGTTTATACCTATAAATGGGGGCACTATTAGAGATAATATTTAGTAAGTCCTTAACGTAGAAAAAGAGTATAAATGGACTCCACAAGAGATTAAGCACTAAAAGAAGTTTAACTCTTAAGGGAATCCTAATAATGGATAGCTATAAGCAATACTATAGACAACCTTAGGCTATTAAATACCTTAAGTTCCTCAAGCTGCCGTATCTCAACCCGTGCCTTAAGCTCCGCAACAAGCTCCGCATTAAGCTCCGTAATAAGCTCTAAAGCAACCTCCATAGCAACCACAACCTCCGCAGCAATCTCCGTAAGAACCTCCGCAGCAACTACAGCAGCCGCAGCAATCTCCGTAGCAACCTCCGCAAGAACCTCCACAGCAACCTCTACAGCAACCTCCGCAGTAATCTCCGTAATAATCTCCACAAGAACTACCGCAAGAACCTCCGTAGTAACTGCAGCAGCTATATACATATATAGGCCGTCAAAAACAAACTCTGCACCTATACGTAGTGACGGCTACGAACCTGGGTCTTTAAAGTTTAGACTTAGAGCCAACGCAGAGACATTATATAGCGTGCGATAGGACCTAGTGGTCGTGGTTATAAGCGTTATAGGCAGTGGTAAAAAAATTTTAGATGGTGAGATCTCGAAAACCACTACTATGGCCCTCTATAATTTAGCTATGCTATTCTCCTATTAAGGCACCTATACAATCCAACGTGGATATACGGCATTCGATAGCATCCCCTAACCCCTAATAGAAAGTATTAACGACCTCTTATATTAACGAATAAGCGATCGCGAACGAATAAGTAGACGAATAAGTAAATATACGGCCCCTCCTAACCCCTAGGGCGATCGCCCGCGGAGCATGCGGTTACTCGCCGTTTTTTCTACTAAATACTACCTAGTAGCCTAGATTGCGACCTACGGTTTTCCCTGTCTTCTTTTAATAGAGTAGTAACCCTTAGAAAGGGCCTAGCTGGGGCCTAGGTATAAAAGATACCTAAATATAACTAATATCCCGCTCGCTTATTAGTATTACGGTAGTTAGAACGGATAAATCCCCCTTATACCTTTAATAGGCCCTAGGGGGGGGAAGGTATAGTATATATAGTAATAGTTAGACAAGAAATAGTATATAGGGGATGGCTAAGATATAGGAAACAGCAGTACGGCAATTAATTAGCAAGGCCTAGCTAGGACGTAGTAAACCCTAGCTAGGGTAAGCTAGAGAAGGAAGTAGTGGTTCTTAAGGAGTTCGAACATCTAAGGAGGATAGGACGTAGCCGTAGACCTATAGGGCCGCCGCTATGGACGGATATAGCAAATTAGGGTTTTTTATCCTACTAAGGTGGCTTATAGGGTTTTTCCTCCCCCCTAGTAGCAAGGGTTTTTTCCCGTTAATATTACTTTTCCCTTATATACGGAGTAGTCTGCGTGGGGCTAGATAGTATCCGTATTAGACGTTAATTAAAGAATTATTATTATATATATATACTACCTAAACCGGCCGTGCCTAGTGTAGAGTAAGGACCTAGGTAAGGACCTAAATATAGTAAAGAGGTAGCTATAATTATAAAGATCTATATAGATAATAAGTTGTTTATAGCTTGCTAGGGAGTTCCCTTATAGTCCTTAATTATTATATAGGAGAAGAAACACCCTAGTTAAGAAGTGTATACTACCTTCTTTACAGATCGCTAATACTATAATTAAGATTAAGGCCGAAACTACAACTAAAACCACTACTAAAACTTTAGCCGCAATTAAGTACCCTACGGACGATATAATAAAGGGGTAGGTTAAATAAACGGACTTGCTATAGAACCACCTAACGCTCGCACCGTACTGCTACCTAAATAATAACTATCGCGCTGATACGCCTGCGATCTACTAACCGAATAATTATACCTATACGCCTATAATTAACCGACCGACTAATAGACAAGCTCTATGCCTAATTACTATTACTACCGCCGCTAGTACCGTACTACTACCCAAACAGACTTTTACTACTTTTACCTACAGCTAAACTAACACTTTACTGCCTTTTTGCAGCGCTATAAGCATAAAGAAAGAACTGCTAGTGTCGGAATGTATAGATAAGGTTATATTGTCTCTAATTAGTCACCCTTATAGTGACTTATCAGCCCCCTACTTAGGCACTGCGATCCTTACGATCCTTTGCTTTCTGAATCAATCAATACAACAATAACAATTATCATACTATCTACGAACCGTAGCTATGTGATATCCCCTTATGTAACCAACACTTTACTTATTATAGTAATAATAATATTCTTAGCTTATATCTATAATTTGCCTTAAATAGTAATATACCTATTTCTTCTTATAGTATTATATTATATATAAACTATATAACTAGTAATAATAATACCTAATTATTCTATACATAATTAATATAATGTCTTAGATACTATTCTAGCGTCTAATTTAATCTTTCTATTTAACTATCTGTCTGCGAGTAATATATAGTAAAAGTTACTACTCTAACTCCTTATTCCGCTAAGAATACTTCCTAAAATACTATTATAAATCTTAGATCTCTATCTAATATAATCTTACTTAGTACTTTATATCTTATAAATACTTCTTTAATATAGGTTTTAGCAATATCTTCTACTAAGATTTCTTCTATATATGCTATAAAGTAGCCCTATTTAGTTAACTTGTCCACTATTACTAAGATTATCTTATACTCTTATTCGGTAATAGGATCTCTTAACTTTAATAACTTAATAATAAAGTCCTATAATATAACCTCCTATAGTCTCTCTGGTATTTTAATAGGTTATAGCCCTTTATACGGCTTATGCCTTATTAGTTTATTCCTTTAGCAATCTAAACACTCTTTTATTACTTTTTTTAGCTATGCCCTAGATTCCGTTAATAATATACTCTTTTTAAAGTCTTAACACTAAGCCTATTGCTCTATTGTGCCCTTAAGTTATTCCCCTATAAAAGTCTTCTATAAAATACTCTGCTATGCTTTTTAGGATATACTTTACTTCTTAATTTCTATATATATCTATCTATAGATCTTCTAGCTATACTTCTAAAATCCTTTATACCTAAAAGCTTTCCAGTGTCTTATAGACCTTTTCTAGTTTATTATCCTCTTAAGTTACTGCTAATTTAGGGTAATTATATCTAATTAATCCATCCTTATCTTTATGTAGCATTACTTCTAATAGTTTCTTATTATTCTATAATTTAGCCTTTCTGCTTAGCGTATCTGCCCTTATATTCTTAGTTCCTTTAGTATACTAAATCTTAAAATAGTATTCTATAAGCATCTCTACCTATCTAACTTATTTTTAATTAAGTTCTTTTATTATTAGGAACCCTATTAGGTTCTTATAATCTATCTTAACTATAAATAGTTTTTCTATACCTTATAAGAATGCTCTCTATTTCTTAAGTGCTGTAACTATTCCTAATAGCTCTTTATTATAAACGTTATAGTTTATATTACGGCACTGACCTAACGCATACTGTTTTATACTGTCTTGTACTATTTCCTACTATTAGCTAGCCCACCACTAGTACCTTAGCGGCCGGCCCTACTATTTATATATAATACCCCCTTTTTACCTTCTTCTCCTCTTTATACTATAACGTAGTTATTTAGTCTACTTTATTATAGCACTATAATAGTTTATAGTATCTCTAATTGCACCCTATTGCGATCTTTATTTTTCCCAGTTTACTATCTTTATTTTCCTAGTACAATCGCGACCTAGCGCGACCGATAATACCGTACTATAGTCCCAGACAATCTCAGCACAGTCTCAGCATAGCCTTAGTACAGTTTTAGCAATCTTAGTATTATAGTCAGCCTTATAGATTCCAATTGCCTTACCCAAATCTCCTAGAATGGGCGACCATAATATAGACAACGTCCCGCTGACGAACCCTCGCGAAGCGCTTGCCCGCCTCCTTAACACCTCCTATACTAATATCGCCTAGGCAATTAGGAACGGTCCTAGATACTTAAAGGACCTTAATATAGTAGGAACCTTTTAGCGACTCTCCGTATATATAGCCTTTTTAACCGGTATTAAGAGCGGCCTTTAAGCCGTCTATAGTAAAGGCCAAGCTATAAAGTCCTAAATTAAAAAAGCTTAACACAGAATTAACTCCTTTAAGACACTTAAACTATATATTAAATAATATAAACAGTAAGCCCTTATATATACCAAGACTATATAAAACCTAAGCTCTTAGATTACTACACTTACCAAAACTATTACCAACAAGAACCCTACTACTAGCTCCCCTTTTTTAACTAAGCCCTATAGAAAAAAGCGTAAAATAAAAGATCTAACCCTATTTAATAGTAAGGGATCACTAATTAAAAAATAAGAAAAATTTAAAATATAGGAAATAAAAATCTAAGGCATTTTCTGGAGGGATATAAAGTGCTTTAAGACCCCAATAGACAAAATCCTCTATATATTAGATATGCTAACGGATAAGGCTTATAACTATATTAAACATGGCCTTAACACGCTACGCATATACCTAAATAACCTAAGTAAATAGACCTTTTCTAACCAAGAGTCTATGTTTATATATATAAGAGGATACTATAAGACTATAGATATAACCCAAGCGGCTAAAAATAAGTTGGATATCTTAAGCTAAGGTAAGCGTAACTACTAGTCCTAGAAAGCAAAGCTTAATAAGTTAATAATTAAAGCAAACAAAACTAAGGAATAAAAAGTGGATTTGTTTAAGAAGAATATTTCCTCTAAAATAAAGGACCTAGCCTTTACCCTTAGCTATAAGATTGGCGATGCTAACTATAAAGGCTAGAGTAAGTAGATGGATATATTCGCTTATAACCTATAGAACTATGCCTACTATATTAAGTTAAATACCACTAAGCTAAGTGCCGTTAGCGGCTATTAACCTATATTACTATAGAATGACCTAATAGACCTAGACGCCATTAAGTTCGGCAGCGGTAATAATAGCCTCCCTAATAACGTCTAAAGATATTATATAAATAACAGACTTTATATAGCGTGTAGTTAACCTAGCCACTAAAAAGATGCTTATAACCCTTAGTAAAACCCAAATCCCCTTCTAATACTACCGCGCTAACCCCCCCCCCTAGCTGCAGCGGATTCTTTATTAGAGGGGATAGTAATTAAGGCGGTAACCGCGGATAAGGACGTAGGTTTAGATATAAAAACCTACCCCTATGATTCTCTTCCCTAACGTAGCCCTAGCTAATAGTCCTATACGCGAACTATAAATAAGTACTTTATATTACTACTAACCGCGAGACTAGCTATATTATTGGCGAAGTACCCCCTAGTATATATATACCGTTAGAGACTAATATATTAGGACATACTAGCTAAGACCATAGCCACTAGCCAAGCCCTATAACGCAGCTATTAAAAGGCTAACCCTTAAACTAAGTCGCCTTTAAGGGTTAGAACTATACAGGGAGGAGGATAAAAGGATTAAATTTATACTACTAGATTAGTTAGACCTTATTCTAAGCCAGCTACTATTTAATCTTAGAACAGTAAATAATGATAGAAATTCTATCCTTATTTAGACTTACCTTTTCTTACTATATAACCTACTCCTAGAAGTTCTTATTAAAATAATAAGCCTTATTAATAGTAGTAGTATAGCACTAGCGTTTATAGACAAAGACTCGCTTATAAAGAAGCACAATATTATAATAAAAAAGACTCCTAGTTTTAAAACCACTCCGCCTTACTAATAGACTCCGATCCAGCTTTATTACCTATTACTTTATAGTAAAAATAACAATCGGCCACTATATAAAATCTATGCTTTTCTATATTATAAAGTTATTACCCTTAACACTAGTAATCCTTAAAATGCCCTAGCTTAAAAAGCATAACCTAAGTATAAACTTCCCCATTCTAGGGCTTAAGTTTAACTCTAATTACTATACCTATAACTATCTCCTATAGTACATCCCTAATTATAACTGAGTAGTACTATACGGACGTATTATACGGCTAACGCTTAGATACCGTTAGCTAATAGTAAAAGAGGTACCTAATACTAGTAAGCTAATATATATAGTAAACAAAACAAAGATTCTAAAAGACTGGACCATTGCCCTACCCCTAAGAATATAAATACTACTAGAACTATAAGCCCCCTATATATACCTACTTAACCTAGGCTAGCTAATAAGACACTTAACTCTAAGTTATTTGCTATATGTATATACGACCACATGTATAATAGCTAAAGGTATTATAGCTAAGACTAAAACCAGAGTAATTAAGACCTTCTCCCTGTAACGCCTAACCTTATATTTGTCTCCCGCGTATACTATATAGGGCCGCCGCCGCGTTTTCACCCCCTGGGGCTAACTAAGCCGTATTAGCCTAGCCGTAGCACTAGAGAACCAAACATGCCCCAAATTAGACGACATTAGATATGCTTATACTATTAATTTTACCTAGTTCTATAAACAAAAAGGCGTAAAGGTAATAAGGATTTATATAGCGGAGCTAGTAAAACTAGTTAAATAAAAAGAACACTAATAGCTGCTTAAAGAGCTGCTTATAGGCCTAATAGAAGTACTAAACCTATTAGAAAAGTCTTTCCGCTAGCTAGTAGAGGGCGACTATATGTTGGTTACATAGGGTGACTTACCAATAACGACTACTTAAGTAGGGTTACAGTGATGTTGGTTAATAAAGCTTATTGATTTGGAATAAGGAAGGGCGAGGAACGTAAGGCTCCTCGCTACGCTAGTGCCGCGGCGACACGTGATGGCAACTTGCCATCACGTGACGGCAGTTTGCCGTATGTGACGGCAACTTACCTCATTCCTAACACTAGCAACTCTTCTTTTATAGTTGCTATCTATAGATAAATACTGCTTAACTATTGTAACAAATATAAATCCTCCTTACTTACTATTGCCATTATAATATAAGTCTCACTATCCTAAAATTTGCCTCTTAGCACGTAGCTCTCTTACTTAGAAGTTATAGGTAGGTATTTTGTTTAGAGGGCCGTTAAGGCGCTAGTAGTAAGCAAGCCAATAGCAATTTTCCATCCTAGGGATGGAAAATCCTAATTAGCTAGGTTAAGTTAGGGTCTATAGAATCCCCCCTTTTAAAAAGTCTTAGCAAGAGAATCTAACTAATTAGATAACTTTAACCGCCGGTTAAAGTTCCTAAATATTTTAAGACCTTATATAACTAAGAAATTTCTAAGGACTCCTTTTTAACCTAACCTTTAACTTATATATATAGAGTATTTATATTAATAAATGTCTCTAGTGCTTTATTTAGGTTCGCCTTTATTATTATATCTACTAGGTTATTTTAGCTATTAATCTATTAAATTTTAAAGAGTTTTTAACGCTTATAGGATTACTAAAGTACTATAATATTAATTATAANGCGCTTTTCTTTTGTAGTACTAAGCTTAACTAAACACTTATAGAGGGAATATAAGTCGGTATATACAATTGTAGAGATAATAGGAAGTTTAAGTTAATCTATAATTATCTTTAGGGTAGTTCTAATTATAATTACTATATTAACTCTGCTAACTATTCTATATATCTCTAACGCTAAAATACTTTAAATAACGCGCTTGCTCTTAGTTAAGCTCTAATAAATAAGATTATTATAGATTATAAAGTTATTCTCTCCTATAAATTCGTTTATAATAATAATCTTATATCCTAACTAGGAGCTAAAATCTTTATTATTTATAAATAATCTATTAATAAATATAAAGAGCTTAGCGGTAGGAAGATTAATAGGTATATAAAGTAGTCCCTAATTAAGATGGTTTATTTACTAGGAAAGATATTTATTTAGGGCAAGAATGTCGTCCTTAATTAGTTCCTAGTATTAGGTAGTAATAAAGAGATTAAATAAAGCCTTAGGTTAATAGATAGAAGTAATATAAGCTTTATAAGCGTATTGCTTTATATATCCTTACTTTAGGGAATTAATATTAATAACATTAATCTTCTTACCTTAACCCTTCTGGCGTAAAGCAATAGAATCCTTATTTAGGGAGAGGATGCATTTATTAAAAAGTAATAGTGTTATTAAATTAAGCTTTTCCTTTGGCTTTGCTATAAGATTTACCTTTACTAGCTTATCCTCTTTAAGAGCTAAGAATTGGTCATCTCCTAAGATAATTATATTATTAGTTTATATACTAACGATTCTAAATAGGGTTCCTATAGTTATAATAAAGAAGTAGGGATTAAATATAAAAGTAGTTATTAAAAGCTTCTCTTTATAGTGCTTACTATAGGTAGCCTACTAGTAAGTTCCTACCTTTATAATTCTATATAATGGCTTAAGCATAACTATAATCATATCTTTAGGATACTAGTGGTAAATTTACTCTAAAAGGTATGCTAATATTAAGCGCTAAAGGTGCGTCTCTAATTAGGTGTAGGCTTAAGTAATATCTTATAAATAAACCGCTATTCTATTCTTTATTAAGGAGGAAGCTAATATAATAATAACTTACTAACTAGCTCGTTAAATTATAGGAGATTATATAAGAATTATCTCTTTACTATTATTATTATAACCTTAGATAATAAGCCTTAATTTCTTAAATAGGGCATTAGTAGCTTTGCCCTTAATCTTATTAACTATCCTTAACTTAAAAATATAAACTTTATTAAACTTAGTAGGGTTATACTTCTTAAATTTAAAAACTCCTCTTATAATAAGACTATTAATCTCCTACTTATTAGATGCTTAGAAAGGAGCTCCTAAAGTTATAATATAACCTTCCTTTTAGAGCAATTTTATAAGTTTAAAGTTAGCCTTCTCCTTAGCTGTTATAAAGGCTATTAATAGCTTAACTCTATTCTTAATAGCGGCAATAAATTGCTCTTTAAAATTAATAAGATATTAGCAATTTTATAATCCCTTTAGGCGACCTCTACCGCGTTATAGTTACGGCGCATTTACTATAATTATATTAGAATTATAGTCGCCTTCTAGAGTATATTAATTGTAATTCTTCTTTAAGGCCTCTTTTAGGGTATCCTACAAAGGCTTAGAACTATTATCTTTATAATAAGGCTTAATAACAGTTAAATAGAATTAAGTGGGTCTATAAGGTATCTAAATAGTATAAGTTTAACTATTAATTATAATAAGTTAATATAGGCCTAATTACCCTCCCTTTTTATACTATACGCGTACTTTAAACTAAAGTAGCAGATCAAGCGTAGTTAAGGTATTTAGGCTATTTTTTATTTCTAGTACGTTATTAACCTAGTATATAGCGTAAAGATGTTATACCTCCTTTATTACCTTATAAATAGCCTTAGCTTATTATATAATAGAGGGAAATAGTAAAAAATTATTAGTTATTTAAGGGTAGGCGCTAAAGACTAGTAATATAGGTATAAGTCTATCTGGGCCAGCGGAATTATTAATAGCTTTAACAGCTATTTATAAGATAAGTTCTTTACTAGCGTCCTCTAGTTTTAAAGAGATAATCTTATATATGCGGTGTAATAGCGCGTAATATTACTCTACTTTTTTAATGCTATTATATGCCTTAATAGGGACTTTCTTAACCTTAATTGCTATTACCTTTATCTATTATTGAAACTCTATAAATAAGAAGTTCTTTTCTATATTATAGATAATTTAATTAGGGGGTTCTAGGTAAATATTAATCTAATATAATTAAAGGGTATCTTATGCGTTTTTAGCTAATATATTCTTTAAAAATTATATAGCTTAAAAGGAGGTTAAGAAGTTAATAACTTAGAGTACTAGCTTGCCACTAAGATATATAACATTAACAATAATATAAAAGTTAAAGTTATAGTTATTTTTAAGGGTAAACTTAAATCGGCTAGGGGACTTCTAGTTTATTTAGTAGTAATAATAGTACTTTATAAGATACTTAATTGCCTTAACCTTAACTTTATAGCTTACTTACTAAAGAACCCTAAGTAATTAATAAACGGATAGGTGGCTAAAATAACGGTGTAGTTAATATAACTCTAACTTAATTAGGTGGCTTTAAGCAATACTCTTTTCTAGTTAATAAAGGAGCAACTAAGGGTAACCCTACTTACGTATAACGGGTACTTAATTATCTCCCTAAATAAGTATATTCTTAAGGTTATTAAGCTTAACGCCTAATTTATTTATATCTTTAATACAAAATAGAAACGGGGTGTTTATAGGAACAACGTAAAAGGTAATATACCCTAAGGGGGTTTGGACCCTAATTATACTAAAAGAGATTATAGTACCCTTGCTAAAACAAATTGTGTATTAGCCTGCCGTTAAATAGTTAATCTAAACAGAGCTATTAAGCTGCTAAAGGGCTTAAACTTAAGGTTCTCTTACTATAGATACTCCTACGGCTCTAGTATCTAGCATAATACTATAAAAGACGTTCGCTAAGTATCTATTATTAAAGGAGAACGCGGAACTCTCCCTTAGCTTATTAAAGATATCTAACTTNNTANTAAAATNGAGNNTANATTAGTTATTAAGAATAGTAACGGTTTATATACTATCTACCTTACTATACTTAGTAAAGTATTAGTTAGGTAAGTACTCCTCAATTTCTATATCTATAAGGAGCTATTTAGCCTTATTAACCTTACCCTTAAGATCTTCTACGCCTTTATATTAAACTAGGAAGCTTTAAAAGTAGGCCGTAGTAACCTTATAATTTCTAACATTTCTTATACTTTAGCGAAACTTATTATATACCTCCTTTAGTAATTAATATTCCGAAGAGCGAAAAAGGAGCTCTTGCTGCACCTGGCCTAAAAAGACCAAACCTAACTAAAAGAACCCTGAAAAACACCTAAAGAATCCCCCTAAGATGTATGCATCGCAGGGGAGGCACACGTTAAACAATGGTGGCTTACACTCGCGCGCGACCGCTAGAACTACGCCTAGCAATGGCCCTCTATAATAAAGACGGGCGAATACCACACTATAAAGCGGAAATACCTTTATTAAGAAGGCATCTAATAAAATATAAAGCCTATTAGACGCGTCTAGTATCTAGAATTATAGGAAAGTAACTATTAGCTATAACGAACTAATGTAGCTAGTAGAATAGCTCCGCTAGTTTAGTAAACCTTAGGCGCCCCTCTAGCAAATCCTTAATTAAATCCTCTAACAGCTAAGCAAAATTAAAAATAAGTATAACCCCCCCTTACCGGCGAACTGTACCTAGGCCGCTATAGCTACGCTTTTACAGTATAGGGAACCTACCCCCCTTAAGTTAATAACTAGGTATATAATTATAATATAACTAAATATAGAATAAGCAGAGGGGCTTAGGGGATAATTAGAAACAGAAGTCCTTATAAAGATACGTAAAGAGGTCTATAACGCTGTTATAGTCTAATACCTTAAGAGCGGAGATATTAGAGTTACCCTAAAGGACTAATAGGCAAAGGAACGAGCTATAAGGGTAGGGGATAGGCTAGGAGAACGTATTAGCATAAAAGTACTCTATAAGGATTACCTAGTTAAAGTCCCAGCGGTTCCTATAAGCTTTAGGGTAGAAAAGGGACGTTAGGCGGATAATATAGTAATTATATAGGAGATAGTAAGATAAACAGAACGCCTTATACTAGGACTTAAAATCACCTAAATCTAATAGCTTTAATAGGAAAATGCAAACTAAGTATATAATGAAAATAATAAGAGGATATAAGGGTTGCTGGAGACTTACTAGGGAGACGCTAGACAAATGTATAGCTCTCTTATTATTAGTATATATACACTAGGAATATAAAAACTCTTTATCCAAAAAGGAATAATTATAAATAGCCTTATATATAATATAAGGCTCTATAACTATAGACTACGCCTAGAATAATACTATTGCTATATATAATAGGGACACACCTAATCTATATACGCAGTATAGGTGTGCTACGGCCACTATATAGGCCCCTATAATATAAGATATTGCTTAAATTAAGACTAAATAAAATGCGCGAACTGCTACCGAAGCACATATAAGGCGTAGAAGAAAGAAGACTGTATTAAATATAGGAGATAGAAGGTAAGGGCTTAATAGCTATAGGAATAACTACACGCTAGGTTATATAAATAGAAATAATAGGCGATAAGCTAGGGGGACGTAGGTACCTTTCTAGCGTTTCCTACCTTTAATATTAGAGGGCTAGGCCAGCTATCTCAAGCCTTAATAGGCTAGAAGTAACGCCGCGCGATATTACTAAACTAATTAGGGATATAAGGGTCACAGGGGATATAAGGGAGAGGACGCCCTATAGGAAGACCCCTATAGATAGTAACAGTAGGCTTAAAACTAGGATAATTAAGAATTAGACTTAATACGGTAAATATAACATTTATAGCCGACCTATAAAGGGTATATAGCCGACTAGTAAGAATAGGGGAAGAACTAGTAATAATAATAGATTTAGATATAAAAGCGCTAATAGAAACATAAAATACGGGAATAAAAAGCTCTATATAAAATAAGTAGTAATTAGGGTGTAGACATAAGAGATAGAAGCTCTAAATATCCTAGAGAAAGTGAAAATAGAAGAAGTAAGAAATAAAGGAAAGTTAAAGGACCCTCGCCGGGGGTCCGCCACCTATCCATTATATAGTATAACTGCGGTAACACAAACCACCGCCTTATAAGGCCCTTACTAGACAGTCTAGACCTAGAGAAATACTATATCCTTGCTATATAAGAGCCGTATTATAATACCTTTACATAATTAATATACTGCCCCTAAGGATTCCAGCTCCTATATAAACCAAAAGCAGCTATACACGTGTGCTTTATAATTAGCAAGGCTATTAGCCTGTCCTTATAGTTATAGCAGGCAGTTAACCTAGATATTGTAGTTATAATAATCTAAATATATAGGGGACCGGTATAAATTATTAATGTGTATAACCCTAGGGTTAAAGGGGTCCTATAAATAGAGAATATTATATTAATAATAAGCTTACTAAAAACCAAAGGTATAAAGTCTATCCTATTAGGAGACATAAACCTTTACTACCCGCGGTAGGGGGGTATCTATATTGCTGCAGATTAACAGTTAGAGTGCCTATTAAGAGCTATAGATATCTGGGGCCTTAAGCTAGCTACCCCCCTAGGAGTAATTATATGGTAATAAGGCACCGCCAGAAGTATAATTAACCTCATATTTATAGACAAAGGCCTATATTAGAGACTTAAAAGGTATAACCCCAAAGAAGAGTGGGCACTTACCCTAGACTATATCCCTATTTAGATATAGCTAGACCTAGATACTAAAGCGCAACTAAATGGAAAAAGATACGCAATAAGGAAGCTTAAGATAGATAGTTTCCTTAATATAGTTAAATAATAACTCTAAGACCTAGAAGAAATCCACCTAATACTAAATAAGCGAGGCTTATTGGCCACCCCTAAGGAAATTAACTGAAGACTAGAAAGGATCTAGGCAGCAATTAAAAATAGGCTAAAAGAGCACTGCCTAATCTCAAAACTAGGCCCCTACGCGTAACACGTATAGTCTATATAATACATAGTTCTAGTTACCAGCTAATGACGAGCAAGAAGAAAATATATAAGTAGCTATAACCCTAAAGATAAAAGACGATATAAAGATATAAGAAACCAGCTAAAGAATACCCTAAAAAAAGAAGTAAGAAATAACTGGAGACGGTTTATAAATAAGCATACTTTTAACCTAAGCCTCCCCTATAATAAGGGCCTTTAGGCTATAGCAAAATAGGTAAAGAAAAAGGTAAAACGCCTAGTAGAAGACCTATACCTACCACCCCTATAAAAAGCAGGAGAATTATAGGCTACAAATAATAATAATAAAAAGGTAAAGATCCTTATAGAAAGGTTCTTCTCTTAACCGGCTCTAGTAGACCTTAGTAATATTACAGGCGAAACACTGGTAATTTGCTTGTGGGTTAACAGCGATATAATAACAGAGGAAATGGCTAGAACTATTAGCCGCCTTTTAAATAATATAGTACTAGGACTAGATAGGATTCTAAATAAGGCCCNAAAAACCTATAGGCCACTTATAGCACCTTAGCTTATAGATGTAGCTAGAGTATACTTTGCTATAGGCTACTACTTACGACTTAGAAGATCTATAATAATAGTTATCCTATAAAAAGAAGGTAAAGCAGATTACTCAATCCCAAAAAGCTACCGCCCTATTACCTTAGAAAATACCCTTAACAAGATCTTAAAAAGGGTAATAGCGGAACGCATAGCAGATATAGTAGAGGAACACGCCCTACTACTATAAAGCTAAATAGGGGNAAGAAAGAACCGCTTAACACTATTAGCACTTACGCTACTCGCTGCCACCATTAAATCTGCATAGGCGATGCAAAAGGACTTCGTAGTATTAATACTTAGCCTAAATATTAGTAGTGCCTATAACAATATACCCCACGAGCGTCTCCTGTATATCCTTAGGGCAAAGGGCTTCTTAGAATAGATTATATAATTTATCTAAGGGTTTATAGGCCAGAAAGAAACATTACTAGTCTTTAGCGGATACTAGAGCCCCCCTATTATAGTTATAACAGAAATACTACAAAGATTACCCCTCTCGCCTATACTCTTCCTTTTCTTTATAAGTAACCTACTTAACTTCTTTAAGGAAGGGGCAACCTAGGGGATAGGCTTTGTTAACGATATAAACCTAATTATATACGGGCTAATAGCCGTAAAGAATTATAGAACACTAAAGAAAGTTTATAACACTTATATAAAATAGGCAAGATATTATAGAGTTTAATTCTTACCAGAGAAATACTAGCTAATCTATTTTATAAAAAAACGTAACTAATCTGCAGATCTTTAGTATATAATTCGCATCTAAGGCTTTAGGGGTTAACTAGTTTAGGGCCTAAGGGTACTAGGAGTATAGGTAGATAATAAGCTTTAGTAAAGCGTATATACGGCGCAAGCGGCCTATAAAGGCTAAGTATAGTTTATCGCTTTATCTAGGATTGTTAATTTTATATAGGGTCTATGCTTCTAGAGGTCACGCCTACTATATATAGTAGTTGTCCGGCTAACCATAATATATAGATCCAGTATTTAGGCTATTAGAGAAACTAAAAAGGGCCCCCTAAAATTACTCCTTAAACTACTTTAAAAGGTCCAAACAGCCTACCTTTAAAGTATTATAGGTGGGTATAAGCGAACGGCCACAGTACTGCTTAAGAAGGAATCTAATATTCCCCCCCTATAGTTATATATTAAAGCCGCTACAATATAAAGGACGTAAAATAAACGCAACTCTAATATTATAAAGTATATTAAGATATGCCTAAGTAAACTATAGAGGGACCTTAGGGTGCCCTATAAGAGAATAAACCAACAACCCTAAAGTAGGGAAGAGATATTAGAGAAATAGGTAAAGTGTTAAGAATGAGGCAAGTTGCCGTCACGTGATAGCAAGTTGCCATCACGTGTCGCCGCGGCACTAGCGTGGCGAGGAGCCTTATGTTCCTCGCCCTTCCTTATTCTAATTAAAAAAAAAGCTTTATTAACCAATATCACTGTAACCCTACTCGAGTAGTCGTTATTAGTAAGTTACCCTATGTGACTAATATTAATTAGTGGTTAAATATATAGTTAACTATAGAGCAGCTAGGTTTTTAAATAGAAGAGATAGTCTTATATAGGGGTGCTATATGCGCTTATATAGAATGGATCCTAGCAATACTATGCTACCTTAAACTTACGGAAAACTAGTAATAGAAGTGTTACTAAGTACTAGGAGATACCAAGTTACGTCTTTTATGCAAAATAACCGTATTTATAAAGATTTAGTTAAGTACTTTAGGTTAAAAGTATTACTAAACCTAGGGTCCTAAGTTAACGTCTAAAACGCGTTAAATAATATCTTAAATTGCCTACCTTTTAACAGCAAACCTATAAGATCCTATAAAACCGAAAATCCTACCTACCTTTAATATACGACACCTCGTCGATTTTATACCTACTATAGTGTTAACCTACCTAAAGAAGTATAAGAAAGATATTAACCTAAAGATATAGAATAAAGCTATAATTAACCTTGCAAACGCTAATAAATAAGACTTAAATGGATTTTTATTACACTATATAGCATATTATAAGGATAGTAAATATAATAATACCACGCTATAGGAATATATAAAGGAGGACTTTATTAGATGGATAAAGGAAATATAGGCCCCTATAAATAAGAATATTATATAAAACTTCCGTAACTTCCTTTAGGAAAATAGAGTATTTATCCCTAAGGACGGGGGTACTATTAGAAATAATATTTAGGAGTAGATTATTAATATAAAAAAAGAGCATAAATGGACTCTATAAGAGATTAAGCACTAACTACATACTATAAGGAAGCTTAACTTATAATAGAACCTAAGTAATATATCTCTAAAGACGAACCTACCTCCGCCTTTAACTCCTCTATATCTAATTTAACCTATAACCTTAACGTTGGATACTATACCCTAACAAGAGCAGGTATAGGATCCTATTGCTTTATAATTTAACGACCTTTAGACTCCACTAACTAGACCTATATCCCTACTGCAGCCTATAATATAACCCCTACCTCCTCTATTTTAATCTTAAATTAGAGGTAGTTTAAAATTGCTTATAGAGCTTATAAAGCTCTATTTAGATTAGGAGAAGAAGTTTAGCAGGGAATTATATAATATTCTTAATTTAAAACTATATATCTTTTATAACTATTACTAAAAGGTAGGAATAAAGTCTAATTAATACCATAACGCCTATTCTGTTATGCTTAAGGGCCAAGCTAGTACCTTCTATTATAATTATTTAGCAGGAAAAGGATATAATTTTAACTATATAATATATAAGTTAAGATACTACTTTAAAATAGAAGAGAATAAGTAGTAGTATATATTAGAATAGAGAGAAACTACCTTTTTAAGGATTATTACTATAAACCCAGGTGTCCCTTGGCTTAATTATCTTTAAAAGCTCTTTAATTAACTTTAGATAATTTAGCATAGATTATCCGAATTATATTAAGAGGACTTTAGCCTATGTAATTAAGTTATTAGTATATGCTAAGGTGTTAAAGAATATAACCTTACTCTCTTTAATCCTATAAATACTTATAAAGGAGTGTATACTTAATTAAGATCTTTTATTAGCACTGCTCTACGCTCTTAAAAAGTACAGTAATTTAACGCCTAACTTTAACCTACTTTAATTAACCCGCCTGACTAATATAATTATAACTAGATTAATTAAATATATAGTGGCCGGGGTAGATAATATAGTAGAGGGTATAATTAATGACTATAAGGTAAAGATGGAGGTCCTTATAGAGGTTTATTTCAAAGTAATTACTAAAAGAAGTGCTACGTTTATAAGAAACTAAATTGCTAGTTAACTAGGAATTCTCTTAATAAGCAAAAGGAGGTATATAATAAGTTTCGCTAGAGTATAAAAAATATTAAAAATTGCAAGGTTACTACGGCCTACTTCTAAAGCTTTTTGGTTTAATATAAAGGCGTAGAAGATCTTAAGGGTAAGGTTAATAAGGCTAAATAGCTTCTTATAGATATAGAAATTAAGGAGTACTTACCTAACTAATACTTTACTAANTATAGTAAGGTAGATAGTATATAAACCGTTACTATTCTTAATAACCAATCTATGCTCTATTTTACTACAAAGTTAGATATCTTTAATGAGCTAAGGAAGAGTTCTGCGTTCTCCTTTAATGATAGATACTTAGCGAACATCTTCTATAGTATTATACTAAATACTAGAGCCGTAGGAGTATCTATAGCGGGAGAACCTTAAGTTTAAGCCCTTTAGCAGCTTAATAGCTCTATTTAGATTAACTATTTAATAGCAGGCCAACACACGATTCGTTTTAGTAAGGGTACTATAATCTCTCTTAGCACAATTAGGGTCTAAACCCCCTTAGGGTATATTACCTTTTACGTTATTTCTATAAATACCCTATTTCTATTTTGTATTAAAGATATAAATAAATTAAGCGTTAAGCTTAATAACCTTAAGGATGTACTTATTTAGGGAGATAATTGGGTGCCCGTTATGCGTAAGTAGGGTTACCCTTAGTTACTTCTTTATTAACTAGAAAAGAGTATTACTTAAAGCTACCTAACTAAGTTAGAGTTACGTTAACTACACCATTATTTTAGCCACCTATCTATTTATTAATTACTTAGGGTTTTTTAGTAAGTAGGCTATAAAGTTAAGGTTAAGGTAATTAAGTATTTTATAAAGTACTGCTATTACTACTAAATAAACCAGAAGTCCCCTAGCCGATTTAAGTTTACCCTTAAAGATAACTACAACTTTAACTTCTATATTATTATTAACGTTATATATATTAGCGGTAAGCTAGTACTCTAAGTTATTAACTTCTTAACCTTCTTCTAAGCCGTATAATTCTTAAAGGATATATTAGCTAAGAACGTATAGAATACCCTTTAATTATGCTAGATTAATATCTACTTAGGACCCCCTAATTAAATTATCTATAATATAGGAAAGAACTTCTTATTTATAGAGTTTTAATAATAGATAAAGGCAATAGCAATTAAGGTTAAGGAAGTCCCTATTAAGGCATATAATAGCGTTAAAAAAGTAGAGTAATATTACGCGCTATTACGCCATATATATAAGATTATTTCTTTAAAACTAAAGAATATTAGTAAAGAACTTACCTTATAAATAGCTATTAAAGCTATTAATAATTCCGCTGGCCTAGATAGACTCGTACCTATGTTACTAGTCTTTAGCGTCTACCCTTAAATAACTAATAATTCTCTACTATCTCCCTCTATTATATAATAAGCTGAGGCTATTTATAAGGTAATAAAGGAGGTATAACATCTCTATACTATACGCTAGGTTAATAACGCACTAGGAATAAGAAATGGCCTAAATACCTTAACTACGCTTAATCTACTACTCTAGTCTAAGGTACGCGTATAGCGTAAAAAGGGAGGGTAGTTAGGCCTATATTAACTTATTATAATTAATAGTTAAACTTATACTATTTAGATGCCTTACAGACCTACTTAATTTCGTTTAACTGTTATTAAGCCTTATTATAAAGATAATAGTTCCGAGCCTTTATAGGATACCCTAAAAAAGGCCCTAAAGAAAAACTACAATTAATATACTCTAGAAGGCGACTATAATTCTAATATAATTGTAGTAGATGCGCTATAACTATAACGCGGTAGAGGTCGCCTAAAGGGATTATAAAATCGCTAATATCTTATTAATTTTAAAGAGCAATTTGTTACCGCTATTAAGAATAAAGTTAAGCCATTAATGGCCTTTATAACAGCTAAGGAGAAAGCTAACTTTAAACTCACAAAATAGCTCTAAAAGGAAGGTTATATTATAACTTTAGGAGCTCCTTTCTAAGCATCTAATAAGTAGGAGATTAATGGTCTTATTGCAAGAGAAGTTTTTAAATTTAAGAAGTATAACCCTATTAAGTTTAATAAAGTTCGTATCTTTAAGTTAAGAATAGTTAATAAGATTAAAGGCAAAGCTATTAACGCCCTATTTAAGAAATTAAGGCTTATTATCTAAGGTTATAATAATAATAGTAAAGAGATAATTCTTATATAATCTTCTATAATTTAACGAGCTAGTTAGCGAGTTATTATTATATTAGCTCCCTCCTTAATAAAGAATAGAATAGCGGTTTATTTATAAGATATTACTTAAGCCTACACCTAATTAGAGACGCACCTTTAGCGCTTAATATTAGTATACCTTCCAGAGTAAATTTACTACTAGTATCCTAAAGATACAATTATAGTTATACTTAAGCTATTATATAGAATCGCAGAGGCAGAAACTTACTAGTGGGCTACCTATAGTAAGTACTATAAAAAGAAGCTTTTAATAACTACTTTTATATTTAATCCCTACTTCCTTATTATAACTATAGGAACCCTATTTGGAATTGTTGGTATATAAACTAATAATATAATTATTTTAGGAGACGACTAATTCTTAGCTCTTAAAGAGAATAAGTTAGTAAAGGTAAATCTTATAATAAAGCCGAAGGAAAAGCTTAATTTAATAACACTATTACTTTTTAATAGATGCATCCTCTCCCTAAATAAGGATTCTATTGCTTTATGCTAAAAGGGTTAAGGTAAGAAGATTAACGTTATTAATATTAATTTCCTAAAGTAAGGATATATAGAGTAACGCGCTTATAGAGCTTATATTACTTCTATCTATTAACCTAAGGCTTTATTTAATCTTTCCGTTGCCGCCTAATACTAGAAACTAACTAAGGATAACGTTCTTGCCCTAAATAAACGTCTTTCTTAGCAAATAAACTATCTCAATTAGGGATTACTCTACGTGCCTATTAATCTTCCTATTGCTAAGCTCTTTATATTTATTAATGGATCGTTTATAAATAATAAAGATTTTAGCTCCTAATTAGGATATAAGATTATTATCGCAAATAAATTTATAGAAGAGAATGACTTTATAATCTATAGTAATCTTATCTATTAAAGTTTAACTAAGAGTAAGCGCGTTACCTAAAGTATTTTAGCGTTAGAGATATATAGAATAGTTAGTAGAGTTAATATAGTAATTATAATTGGAACTACCCTAAAGATAATTATAGATTAACTNNAANTNNCNNTTATCNCTATAATTNTATANACNAANTTATNTTCCCTCTANAAGTNTTTAGTTAAGCTTNGTACNANAAANNANAAGCGCCTTATAATTAATATTATAGCACTTTAGCAATCCTATAAGCGTTAANAACTCTTTAAGATTTAATANATTAATNGCTAAGATAACCTAGTAGATATAATAATAAAGGCGAACCTAAATAAGGCACTAAAGACGTTTATTAATATAAATACTCTATATATATAAGTTAAAGGTTAGGTTAAAAGGGAGTCCCTAGAAATTTCTTAGTTACGTAAGGTCTTAAGATATCTAGGAACTTTAACCAGCGGTTAAAGTTATCTAATTAGTTAGATTCTCTTGCTAAGACTTTTTAGAAGGGGGGATTCTATAGACCCTAACTTAACCTAGCTAATTAGGATTTTCCATCCCTAGGATAGAAAATCGCTATTAGCTCGCTTACTACTAGCGCCTTAGCGGCCCTCTAAATAAGATACCTACCTATAACTCCTAAGTAAGATAGCTACGTGCTAAGAGGCAAATTTTAGAACAGCGAGACTTATATTACAATAGCAATAGTAAGTAAGGAGGATTTATATTTGTTATAATAGTTAAGCAGTATTTGTCTATAGATAGCAACTATAAAAGAAGAGTTGCTAGTGTCGGGAATAAGGCAAGTTGCCGTCACATAATGGTAAGTTGCCATTACGTGTCGCCGCGGCACTAGCGTGGCGAGGAGCCTTATGTTCCTTACCCTTCCTTATTCTAATTAAAAAAAAAGCTTTATTAACTAATATCACTATAACCCTACTTAAGTAGTTGTTATTAGTAAGTCACCCTATATAACCAATATAAAGAAAGTAGAAAAAGAATAGTGTCGCTTTAGGGCCCAGGCCCATATAGAGGAGGAAGGGAAACGCGTAAAAGGTTAGTAAAGATAATAGTAAGACAGAGAAAGGAGCTAAAGTAGAATATATAAGAACGCTAGGAAACTATTTACTGTAATATAATACTGGTTAGACCAACGCTAGAGAGGTAAATAGGAGTTAAAGGTATAGAGGCTAACTTAGGTAAGATAAACCTAAGCTATAGTATAGTTAATATTATAGGGGGTAAATACCTAAGGGCTCTAAGAAGGCCTAACAAAGGCAGAAAATATAATAGCAATACTCTTAAGAATAGGAATAATAGGACTAAAAGATTGGCTTTACTAGGTGGATGTTTTAGTAAGTAGCCTAAGATACAAATATAGCTAGCTAAGACAGACACTAAAACACATAATACTGCTATACCCCCTACGCACTAATTAAGAAATAATNCTCTTAGTAGCTAGCACAGAGAACTATAATACACTACTCTTAATATAAAAAGGCCTTAAGGCGGTCACCTAGTGGCTTATTAGTTAAAATATACTAAATTAGTTCTAGGTTATAAGGGAAATAGTAATAAAAGGCAAGGGGGCGAGCAGTAGGTGCCCCNTAGTAACTCTACAGTAGTAAAGTAAAAGTTTGTAATACTAGCGCGTCCGTAGGCTTATTACGGCAGCAGTAGTTCCTAAGGAGGTTAAATAGTAAGGTAGTAGAGCACTATAGGCGACTTATAGGCGCTAAGTAGGCGAGTCCTAAAAGGTAGGGAGATAGATTATAGGGTTTTCTTATTTTTCTTAAATAGAGTTTTCTCCCCATATGTAAATAAGGAGTAGTCCGCGTGGGCCTAATAGGGATCCAAATCGGACGTTAAGCAATGAATTATTATTATATACCTCCTTTCGCTTATTAAAAGAATGCCTAGTTAACTAGCAATTTGGTTTCTTATAAACGTAGCACTTTTTTTAGTAATTACTTTAAAATGAACCTCTATAAGGGCCTCTATCTTTACCTTATAATTATTAATTATACCCTCTACTATATTACCTACCCTAGCCACTATATATTCGATTAGTCTAGTTATAATTATATTAGTTAGGCGGGTTAATTAAAGTAGGTTAAAGTTAGGCGTTAAATTACTATACTTCTTAAAAGCGTAAAGCGGTGCTAATAGAAGATCTTAATTAAGNATANACTCCTTTATAAGTATTTACAGGATTAAAGAGAGTAAGGTTATATTCTTTAATACCTTAATATACGCTAATAACTTAATTATATAGGCTAAAGTCCTCTTAATATAATTNGGATAANCTANNCTAAATTATNTAAAGTTAATTAAAGAGCTTTTAAAGATAATNAAGCCGAGGGACACCTAGGTTTATAGCAATAATCCTTAAAAAGGTAGTCTCTCTCCATTCTAATATATACTGCTACTTATTCTCTTTTATTTTAAAGTAGTATCTTAACTTATATATTATATAGTTAAAATTATATCCTTTTNCTGCCAAATAATTATAATAGAAGGTACTAGCTCGGCCCTTAAGTATAACGGAATAGGCGTTATAGTATTAATTAGACTCTATTCCTACCTTTTAGTAATAGTTATAGAAGATATGTAGTTTTAAATTAAGAATATTATATAATTCCCTGCTAAACTTCTTCTCCTAATCTAAATAGAGCTTTATAAGCTCTATAAGCAATTTTAAACTACCTCTAATTTAAGATTAAGATAGAGAAGGTAGGGGTTATATTATAGGCTATAGTAGGGATATAGGTCTAGTCGGTAGAGTCTAAAGATTGTTAAATTGCAAAGCAATAGGATCCTATACCTGCTCTTATTAGGGTATAGTATCTAATATTAAGGTTACGGGTTAAATTAGATATAGAGGAGTTAAAGGCGGAGGTAGGTTTATCTCTAAAGGTATATTACTTTTTTTTTTTTTTTTTTATATCCGTTATATTATACTACGTACAATACTGCGCATGCAGCCTCTAGGCTATAGCGCTATAGTTCTATATACATGAATCCTTCCTAGGCAGCTTAACATGTACTAGTAGCTAAGTGGACACTCTGGCCCGTTTTTAAAATGCTAGGGGAGCTCTAGCGACTGGTATTTTTTCGTTCTGGTATTTTGCTTACTATGGTCTAGTTTATACCAAGAAAAGGAAATCCTAGCTCTTTTATCTATTTCTGCCGTATTCTGCCGTTCCTAGAGTAGAAAAAGCGCTCTAAAAGAAAGATTTTTATTAAATAGTTTTGCACTTAAGAATAAGAGGCGTTACAATAGCTTGCTAGCTTGGAAGCAGCTACTAATTACCTAAAGCGACTTTTTATCCTGTACCCTATCTCTTCTCCTTGCTAAAGAAATGGGTAGGGAATTAGTAATTAATAGGTACTCTCCCCAAAAATAACCTACTAATGGTATTTTATAAGGGCGAACCTCGTTATATAAACCCACTCCTATAGGAAAATTTTTACGAAGTTGTCTTGTATAGGGTATAAACACTAATTCGCCTATACACCTTAGATTTAACATGCTAAAGTAACACGGGCTAGCCCCTTCCCCTCCCCCACTATAGCTACCCCTATCTGCGCATCTGCGGTACACCTATAGTGCGGTATTATATGGTATGTTATGGCGGTGGTGGCGGTTGTGGTAGAGGTTATCTGTAGCGCAATGGCCGTAGACAGGTTGTGGAGAGGTCGTCTGTAGCGTGATGGCTGTAGATAGGTTATAGAGGTCGTCTGTAGCGCGATGGCTGTAGATAGTAGAGGTCGTCTACAGCCTAATGGCTGTAGACAGGTTGTAAAGGTCAACTACAGCCTAATGGCTATAGACAGGTTGCGAAGGTCGACTACAGCCCGATGGCTATAGACAGGTTGTGAAGGTCGACTATAGCCTGATGGCTATAGACAGGTTGCGAAGGTTCGACTATAGCCCGATGGCTATAGACAGGTTGCGAAGGTCGACTACAGCCCGATGGCTATAGACAGGTTACGAAGGTCGACTATAGGCCCGATGGCTATAGACAGGTTGCGGAAGGTCGACTATAGGCCCGATGGCTATAGACAGGTTGCGAAGGTCGTCTTAGCCGGTGGGCTGTTAGATATGTTGTGGTAGAGGTCGTCTGCAGCTTAATGGGCTGTAGACAGGTTGTGGTAGACGGTCGTCTGCAGCTTAATGGCTGTAGATAGGTTAGTAGTAGGTCGTCTGCAGCTTAATGGCTGTAGGATAGGTTGTACGGAAGGTCGTCTGGTTAGCTTGATAGCCTGTAGACAGGTTGCGGAGGTCGTCTGTAGCTTGATGGCTGTAGATAGGTTGCGGAGGGTCGTCTGTCAGCTTGATGGCTGTAGACAGGTGCGGAGGTCGTCTGCAGCTTAATGGGCTATAGACAGGTTGCGGGAGGTTTGTCTATAGCTTAATGGCTGTAGATAGGTTGCGGAGGTCGTCTGCAGCTTAATGGCTGTAGACAGGTTACGGAGGTCGTCTGTAGCCTTGATGGCTGTAGATAGGTTGTGGAGGTCGTCTGTAGCTTGATGGCTGTAGATAGGTTGCGGAGGTCGTCTACAGCTTAATGGGCTGTAGACAGGTTGCGGAGGTCGTCTGCAGCTTGATGGCTGTAGACAGGTTGGCGAGGTCGTCTATCAGCTTAATGGCTATAGATAGGTTGCCGGAGGTTTTCTGTAGCGTTGATAGCTGTAGACAGGTTGTGGGAGGTTATCTATAGGCCTGATGGCTGTAGACAGGTTGTGGAGGTCGTCTGCAGCCTGATGGCTGTAGGATAGGTTGTATGGAGGGTTATCTGCAGCCTTATGGCTGTAGATAGGTTGTGGTGGAGGTTGTCTGTAGCGTAATGGCTGTAGACTGGTTGTAGTAGAGGGTTGTGATGTGTCTGGTATTTGGCGTCTGGTGGATGTGTCCGTAGGGGCGCTATATAGCTAGGGGTGTCCTAGCGATGACGACGGAGGAGCGAAGGGGGAAACGACGACGGAGGAGCGAAGGGGGAGACGATGACGGAGGAGCGAAGGGGGAGACGACGACGGAGGAGCGAAGGGGAGACCGACGACGGAGGAGCGAAGGGGGAGACGACGACGGAGGAGCGAAGGGGGAGACGACGACGGAGGAGCGAAGGGGGAGACGACGACGGAGGAGCGAAGGGGGGGTATATTACTTAGGTTCTATTATAAGTTAAGCTTCCTTATAGTATATAGTTAGTGCTTAATCTCTTATAAAGTCTATTTATGCTCTTTTTTTATATTAATAACCTACTCCTAAATATTATCTCTAATAATACCCCTATCCTTAAGGACAAATACTCTATTCTTCTAAAGGAAGTTATAGAAGTCCTATATAATATCCTTATTTATAGGGGCCTATGTTTCCTTTATTTATCTAATAAAGTCCTCCTTTATATATTCCTATAGCGCGGTATTATTATATTTATTATCCTTATAATATGCTATACGGTATAATAAAAATCCATTTAAGTCTTATTTATTAATATTTGCAAGGTTAATTATAGCTTTATTTTATATCTTTAGGTTAATATCTTCCTTATACTTCTTTAGGTAGGTTAACGCTATAATAGGTATAAAATTAACGGAGTATTATACGTTAAAGGTAGATAGGATTTTCGGTTTTATAAAATCTTATAGGTTTACTATTAAGAGGTAGGCAATTTAAGATATTATTTAACGCGTTTTAGACGTTAACTTAGAACCCTAGGTTTAGTAATACTTCTAACCTAAAGTACTTAACTAAATCTTTATAAATGCGGTTGTTCTATATAATAAACGCAACTTAGTATCTCCTAGTACTTAATAACACTTTTATTACTAGTTTTCTATAAGTCTAAGGTAGTATAGTATTATTAGGATCCATTTCATATAAGCGTATATAGCACCCCTATATAAAACTATCTCTTCTGTTTGAAAACCTAGCTGCTCTATAGTTAACTGTATATTTAACCACTAATTAGTGTTAGTTATATAGGGTAACTCACCAATAACAACTACTCGAGTAGGGTTATAGTGATGTTGGTTAATAAAGCTTATTAATTTAGAATGAGGAAGGGCGAGGAACGTAAGGCTCCTCGCCACGCTAGTGCCGCGGCGACACGTGATGGCAACTTGCCATCACGTGACGGCAGTTTGCCGTACGTGACGGCAACTTGCCTCATTCCCGACACTATATAATAAAAGAAGCCCGTAAAGCGCTACCCCCTTATTTTTATAATTTCCTTAAGACAAACCTAAAAACTAAGCCTAAGTCTCTACGCTAGAAGATAGTTAATACTAATATTAAAAATTTTCTAAAAGGTAAACCAGGATTAACCTATAAAGATATTTTATAATGCTTACTAATAGAGTTCCGCAAATATATTAAGCACTTTCTCCCTAAAAATATAGATAAGCTGCCCCCTTACCAACTATGGGACCATAAAATTAAGATTATTCCTAGAAACTAGGCCCTATACTATAAAAACAGACTGCTCTTACCTACTAAACTTAGGTATATAAAAAAGTGGATTAATAAGATACTAGATAAGGGTTTTATCCGCAAATTAACCTTACTAGCTACCGTACTACTCCTCCTTACTACTAAGCCCGGTAGTGGTATATAAATTTATTATAACTACTAAGGCCTAAATATAGTTACTATTAAGAATCGGTACCTACTACTACTAATCTATAAGACACTTAACGCACTTTATAATACTAAGTACTTTACTAAACTTAATATAATTATTACTGTAACAGTATAATGTGGGAGAATTAAGTGAACGACTTAATTGTAAATGTAGCTCTAGAGGCTCTCTATATATATATAAGGAAGATATAAGGAATAGAGACAGGTGATAAGAATTACAAGGGTAAGCAGCTAAATGGTAAGATATGCAGGGGTAAGCAGCTGAGGTAGTGAGACGGTAGTAAGTAAGTCCGATCTTAGGTCGACAACAGCATAGTACCAATAGTCGGTTACAATTACGTTTAACTAAATCCGGATTATAGAGGGCTATAAGTAGCTTATAGCATTTATTACCTAGTTCGGACTCTATAAAATACTAATTATACTATTTAGCCTCTATAACGCACCCGCTATATTTTAAAACTATATTAATTATATTTTATATAACGCCCTTAATAACTACTATACTGCCTACCTTAATAACGTCCTTATCTTTTCTAAAACATATACTAAGCACACTAAGTATATAAATGAAGTTATTTAAAGACTTAGTAATACTAAACTTTAGGTTAATATTAATAAGTCTAAGTTTTACTTTACTAAAACAAAATACCTTAGCTTAATTATCTTAACTAATAGCATAACTATAAACCCTAAAAAGGTACAAGCCTTATAGGAATAGAAGGACCCAATATTAATTAAAGAACTATAATAATTTCTTAGCTTCGCGAACTTCTACTAATAATTTATCTAAGGCTACTCTGCCGTTGCTACACCTATAATAAAACTCCTAAAGAAGGATATTGGATAGCTATAGGGACCAGAATAAGCCAAATCGTTTAAGGCCCTTAAGGGAGCCTTTACCTTAGCACCAGTACTAGTATATTATAACTATATAAAGAAGACAGTAGTAGAGATAGATATATTAAATTAGGCTTCTGGCGGAGTCCTTTTTTAGTATAATAATAACGGTAAATTAAGACCGGTCGCATTCTTCTCCGTAAAGTACTCTGCGCTAAAGTATAACTATAAAATCTATAATAAAGAACTCTTAGCTATTATTAAGGCTTTAGAGGAATAGTATCCTAAGCTATAAGGGACTAAGGAGCCGTTTAAAATTATTACTAACTATAAAAACCTATAGACGTTTATAACTACTAAGCAGCTAAATTAACGCCAAGTTTAGTAGGCAGAGTTCCTTTTATAGTTTAACTTTATAATTATATATAGACCTAATAGCAAAGCCACGCTCCCTAACGCCCTAAGCTAGCTACTAGAAATAAGGCCTAAGGATACTAATAATAAACGCCTCCGCTACTAAGCCTAAGTCATTATACCGCCCTAGAAAATTAACCCTATAATCTTAAAAGAATTGCTATATAAGTCCTATAACTCTAATAATACAAAGTTTATAGCCGCTTTAGACCCTAAAATAGCCGAAAAGTTACTAGATAAGTTAATCTAGTTAGGATATTAGGAGAACAAACTCGCAAGAAATATAGTAGCGGCCTTATATAATTAGAAAGCTTGCCATTAGCTAAAGAAAATTAGAAAATTACTTTATTATAATAAGTTAGAATATAGTATTATTAACGGATAGATCTACTTCCGCTAATATCTCTTTATCCTTAACGCCCTAGACCTCCGCCTAAAAGTTATCTATTACTCTTATAGTAGCGGCCCCACTAGTTACCCTAGCTGGGTTAAGACCCTTAACCTCTTAAACTAAATATACTAGTGGCTAGGAATCTCCTAATTTATAGCTACCTTTATTAAAGACTATACCCTATACTTTAATACATCGGCAAAATATTGTCCCTTGTAAATGACCTCAGCTGCTAGAAGTTAGCGTCGTTAGCGGACCATTAAGGGCATTAACCAACTTGACAAACCAGCCTATGTCGAGTTCATTTAATACGCAGCCTACGTGCAGCCTGCGCGCAGCCTACGTATAGCCTATATAACCTACATAACCTACGCAACCTACGCAACCTATATAACTTATAATTTTAGAT
This sequence comes from Cenococcum geophilum 1.58, assembly GCF_001692895.1. Lineage (NCBI taxonomy): Eukaryota > Fungi > Ascomycota > Dothideomycetes > Gloniales > Gloniaceae > Cenococcum > Cenococcum geophilum. The sequence goes on from NW_027137597.1 coordinate 481,236, forward strand.
AATAAAGACTACTTTAAAGCCATTTATAAAGCTAGCAAGATAAATTATATACACTTCTTTATATAATCTATTATGTCTACATCTGCTACCTATCTGCATTATCTACCTATCTACATTACCTACCTATCTACATTACCTACCTATCTGCATTACCTACCTATCTACATCACCTATCTGTCTGCATTGTCTACCTATCTACATTACCTACCTATCTACATCACCTACCTGTCTGCATCGCCTACCTATCTACATTATCTACCTGTCTACATCGTCTACCTATCTACATTACCTACCTGTCTACATTACCTACCTATTTATATTACCTACCTATCTGCATTACCTACCTATCTATATTATCTACCTATCTGTATCGCCTACCTATCTATATTATCTACCGGTCTACATCGTCTATCTATCTATATTACCTACCTATCTGCATTACCTACCTATCTATATCGCCTACCTGTCTACATCGCCTACCTGTTTACATCGTCTACCTATCTGCATTATCTACCTATCTACATCGCCTACCTGTCTACATCTGCCTATAGTGTCTAATTCAATTCGGGGGAGAGGTCGGCCCGATTAAAGGCTCTAATTAATTTAAATCGTTCTCCATAGCCATTCGCTGGCTGTACATTTAAACAGTAGTCATCTAGGGTGCCTCCCTAGGAGGCCTTAATTCAATTCGATTTGGTAATAGGCTCTAGATTAATTCAATTAATCGATTAAATCATTTGTGGTGTTCGCTGGCTGGTTATTTAAACGGTCGTCGTCTGGTTCTGGTAACGGTCGTCTACTAGTTTTAGCAACGGTCGTCTAGTTCTGGCGACGGTTATCTAGTTCTGGCGACGGTCATCTAGTTCTGGCGACGTTCGTCTAGTTCTAGCGACAGTTATAGTTCTAGCGACAGTCGTCTAGTTTTAGCGACGGTCGTCTAGTTCTGGCGACGGTCGTCTAGTTCTGGCAACGGTTGTCTAGTTCTGGCGACGGTTATCTAGTTCTGGCGACGGTCATCTGGTTCTGGCGACAGTCATCTAGTTCTGGCGACGTTCGTCTAGCTCTGGCGACGGTTATAGTTTTAGCGACGGTCGTCTAGTTCTGGCGACGGTTATCTAGTTCTGGCGACGGTCGTCTAGTTCTGGCGACGGTCGTGGTTCTAGCGACGGTCATCTAGTTCTGGCGACGGTCGTCTAGTTCTGGCGACGGTCGTCTAGTTCTAGCGACGGTCGTCTAGTTCTGGCAACAGTCCTCTCCTACCTACCTACCTGCCTACCTACCTACTTGTCTGCCTACCTACTTATTTGTTTACCTACCTACCTACCTACCTACCTGCCTACCTACCTGCCTACCTGCCTGCGTTAGTGTCTGGTTTAATTCGGGGGAGGAGTTGGCCTAATCGAAGGCTCTTATTGATTCGAATCGTTCTCTATAGCCGTTCGCTGGCTATACATTCAAACGGTAGTCGTCTGGGGTGCCTCCCTAGGAAGTCTTAATTCGATTCGGTAACGGGCCGATATCAAAGCTCTGGTTCAATTCGATTGATTAATTAATTAAATTGTTCGTGGTGTTTACTGGCTAGTCGTTTGAACGGTCGTCGTCTGGTTCTGGCGACGGTTATCTGGTCCTGGTGACGGTTGTCTAGTTCTGGCGACGGTCATCTGGTTTTGGCGACGGTCGTCTAGTTCTGGCGACGGTCATCTAGTTCTGGCGACGGTCGTCTGGTTCTGGCGACGGTTGTCTGGTTCTAGCGACGGTCTTCTACTGGCTGCCGTTCCAGTGCCTCCTAAGGTAGGGAGGATATAAGGAAGGGTAAAAAATAAGGTGGCTGCAAAGGGGGTAACTTGGCAGAGGCACGTGCGGGGACCCGATGTAGAGCTTCGTGTAGAGCCTCCGTACNCAGAGCTTCGCGCAGAGCCTCGTGCAGAGCCTCTGTACGTAGAGCTTCGTGTAGAGCTTCGTGTAGAGCTTCGTGCAGAGCCTCTGTCGCAGAGCTTCGTGCAGAGCTTCGTGCAGAGCTTCGTGCAGAGCCTCGTGCAGAGCCTCGTGCAGAGCCTCGTGCAGAGCCTCTTGAGCATATAACTTAAAAATANTATATTATATTACCTTAATTGTATATTAAGAAATATATAAGTTAGTTAACTGCGTGTTATTTAACTTTTAAATATATTAAGTTGGTTAATTGCAGGTCAATTATAGGTCAATTACGTGTTATTTAACTTTTAAATATATCAAGTTGGTCAACTGCGTGTTATTTAACTTTTGAATGTGTCAAGTTGGTTAATTACGCGAAACGCGCTTAACAAAGTCGACTTGAAACCCAGCCTGCGAATATTTTCCCGATGTACTAAAACCCCTTATTTTGCCCCACCTAGTTTCCTAAAGCTATTAAAACTACCCGCTTACCTATAAACCAATATTTTAATTAACTATAGTATACTAATGCTATGGTAAGGTATATAAATATATCCTTATTATTATAGACCGCCTAACTAAAATGCGATACCTTATTTTAGTAATAGGACTCTTAATAGAGGAGCTAGTTAATAGTTTTATTAATAATATATATAAGCTCTATAGTATACTAAGCACAATTATCTCTAATCGCGGTATATAATTTATTAACAACTTCTAGCAACGACTAAGTAAACGCCTTAAGATAACCTTAAGACTAAGCTTAGCCTAGCACCCAGAAATAGACAGCTAAACTAAAATTATTAACGCTGCCGTAAATAAGTACCTTTATACTTTTATTAGCTTTATATAGGATAACTAGGTTAACTACCTACCGCTTACTAAGTTTACTATAAATAACTAAGTTAATAAAAGTATAGGCATCTCCTGTTACGGCACTAGCAGAACTTAGCAGAACTACGCACCGGCAAGTTACTACAGATTGCCGCATATTGCGGTCACGTGACGTGAAGATCGTATATAGCTTCGAGCGGCGCTCCCCTTCTTCTCCTTTCCTTTCTTTAGCTTTAGATTCTTATTTATAGACAATCCAATCGTATAGGCTTGCGCGACTATTTTGCCGTACTTATGTCTTAATTAACTAAGTCGCTAATATTATCTAAAGCTTACTCTACTCTTTCTTTCTAAGAAGGAACTTAAATATATCTACAAGAACACAGAATAGGACCTTAAGGACATTACTAGGACTACAAGGACAGGACCTAAAAGAAAAGAACAGAACTCTAAGGAAAGGACCTATAAGATATATACAGACCAGAACCCCTAAAGAAATTACCCAGAATTACCTAATACCCCTACCACTATACCATAAACCACAGCAGCAGGTAAAGCAGCTGTAGGACCCTTAAATACTTTAGATAAAGAAATAATTAACGTTTTAACCCCCTAGGCGGAGCTTACAGCTGCCAATGCCGAAATTAAACAATTACGAGAGCTGCTTAAAGCCAGAGATACCCCTATATCTAATAATGAGTCATTATTAGATAACTAAAGACTTACTATAGTCCTTTGGGCCCTATCCTAGCGCCTTAGTAGATCTACTAAGGCCTATATAGCACCAAAGCAGTTAGTAAAGGTCGCGGACCCCCTACTACTTACAGACGGAACCAACCCTATATTTAATAATTAGAAGCTTTAATTACGGGACAAGCTTAAAGTTAATGCAGACTACTTCCCTAACGCCTGAGCTAAAATAGCCTACGTCTTCGGCCGTACTGGCGGAGACGCCCAGATGCATTTACGCCCGCAATACACTAAAGACTTAATAAACCCCTTTATCTCTAAAGAAGAAATAATTAAATACTTATCTTCTATTTATAAGGACCCTTTTAAAGTATAGAACGCCCGCCTTAGCTATAAAAGCCTAAATATAAAAACAACGGAGACCTTTTCGGCCTTCTAAACCCGCTTTCTATACCTAGCCGGACAGGCCTAGATCCCCCAGGAAGACCTACTACTAGACCTCTTTAACAAGCTTACCCTAGACCTATAGTAGGCCGTATTACTAGCTTATACTATAGTATAGACGTTAAAGGAACTTACGGACTATTGCCTAGCTATTAACTAAGGCCTTTGTTAAATTAAGGCACGTGCTAACTAGCTAAAAACTAGAAACCTTGCAAACTAGGCTATAAGTACTATAAGTACAGCCCATAGTGCCCCGGCACGATTGGCAACTCCTATAACTAACCTAGCAGCTAGCCGCGCAGCTACCCCTACTGTGGGCCTAGTGTACACCCGGCCTATATATAGCGACCCCTATATATAGGCCCTTAGCAATTAAGGAGCTTACTTCTCGTGCGGTTAAATAGGCTACCCTGTAAGGAACTGCCTAATAAAGGCAAGGACAAATAAGGTCCTATTAATTTAGGAGGACAGTATAGAGCCGGAAAAAGAGAAACCCTAAAGAAAAACTCCTCTTTAGGGTTAAAAGGGATTAATATATTATATATTAATCTAGGTCAGCTAGTTGGTAAAAGAAGCTACACTATCCCTTATACTTTATTTCGCAATAGATATTAAGTTTTAACCTCTACTTTAGCTAACTTAGGAGTAAATGCCTTTACCTTAATTAATATAAAGTGCGCTATAAAACTAGCTAACTTTTTAAATGCACCCTTTAAAAAACTGCCTAAACTAATCCCTATTTACGGTTATAACGGATAGATAGGGCCACCTATTATAACTATCTTGCGGATCTACCTCCGCGTTAACGGATAAAGGTAGTATAATATCCCCTTTCTTATTATAGACTTAGGAAGCCATAATATAATCTTAGAAAGAAAATAGCTAGCCTATTTAGGCTTGCAGCTTAAAGTACGGAGTAAACAGCTTATCTAGCCTAAAACTCTACCCCTAACCCCTTCCTTTATAAAAGAAATTAGCATTATAATAGAAAACCTTATACGGCCCTAGATTAATACCATTTACTAGGCTAATGCTATACGTAGAGACTAGGCCTTTAAGAAGGACGTACAGCTTAACCCGCAACGGATCTATATACTACGCCGCCCCCAGACTACCTATATTACGCCACCCGCACTAAAGACCTAAAAAGTCGGTAGTGACCTAGCTAAGTTCCCTATGGAGAACCCCACGAAGCTATAAAGGAAAGCTAGGGATATTAGACGCTACATTAAACTAATAGATAGGAAGGATAACTTACGGAAAATAAAACGTAAGCTAAGGAAGACTATAAACCTTATACCGCAAACTACGGCCTAATAAACGCCAAAGAAACCTACGGACCTCCCACCAGTTAATATCTGCTGCATTAGCGCTGTAGGATTCTACTAGAACCTAGTTCAGCCTAATACCGTTGCCTTTATAACTAGCCTATACAAAATTAACTAAATAATTAAGGAAAAGGAAAGTGAGCTTAGTAGATAAAAAAGCGGGCTTATAGATAAAGAACTAGTAGAGCAAAAACTGCCTAATTAATACTAGAAATTTAAGGACATATTCTCTAAGATAGCGTCTAATATGCTTCTACCCCACTAACTATATAACTATAAGATTAAGATCAAGTAAGATAAGGGAAGCACCCTTAGCTTTAGCCCTCTTTACCTATAGTCTATTACCAAATTATAGGCTATAAAGTAGTACCTTATTAATAACCTAAATAAGGGCTTTATTGAGCCTAGCTAAGCCCCTTTTAACTTACCTATTCTCTTTATTAAAAAGCTAAATAGAGGACTGCGCTTCTGCATTAACTACCGTAAGCTAAATAATATAACCCGCAAGGACCGCTACCCGCTGCCCTTACTTAATAAAACTCTTACCTAAATAAGTAGAGCTAAGGTTTTTATAAAGCTTAATATCCGCTAGGCCTTTTACTAAATTAGGATAGACCCTAGGTCTAAAGATTTTACTATATTTTAGATTTATTACGGGACGTATAAATATAAGGTACTTCTTTTTAGACTAACTAATGGACTAGCTATGTACCAGCGGTATATAAACAATATACTCTTTAACTACCTTAATAACTTCTATACAGCCTATCTAAATAATATTATAATCTATTTAGAGAACAAATTAGAATATAAGGAGCACGTCTATAAAGTCCTATAACGGCTCCGCAAAGCTGGCCTCTAGGCCAATATTAAGAAGTTAGAATTTAGTATTAAGCGTATAAAGTACCTAGGTTTTATTATTAGCACAGATAGAATTAAGGCCGACCTAGAGAAAATGACCGCAATTAACTAGTAGACGCCCCCTTGGACTATAAAGGGGGTGCAATCGTTTTTAGGTTTCTATAACTTCTACTAACGCTTTATTAAGAACTACAGCAGGATCGCCTAGCCTCTTAACCGCCTTACTAGGAAAAACCAGCCCTTTTACTTTAACGCCATATATATGCAGGCCTTTAATAAGCTTAAAAAACAGCTAGTATTAGCCCCCCTACTTGCCCACTTTAACCTAGAACGGCCCTTAATGCTAGAAACTAATGCCTTAAACGGCGCGATAGCTGGTATTTTTTCCCAGAAGCAACCGGACGGAGAATAGCACCCTATTGTATACTATTTAAAGACTATAATAGATGCTAAACTAAACTACCACATCTATAATAAAGAAATACTGGCTATTATCTCTAGCTTTTAGCACTGGCGTATACAGCTAGAGAGGACCCCTAAACCTATTAAAGTAGTGTTAAATTATAAGGCCCTAGAATACTTTATAATAACTAAGGCCCTTACGGCCTAGTAGGCACGCTAGGCGGACGTCCTATCTTAGTTTAACTTCTTAATTATATATAAACTAGGCGCTACGAACTATACGGATACTCTTACTAGGCGTAAATAAGACCTAGGTAACTATACGGCTNNNAAGATCTTATTANNGACCNAGACGCTACTANNACTAGAGNACCTTAACCCCNNGATATANGCAGAACTAAGTANAGACCCCTTAGGCGCCGAGATATATCCTATTAACCCTTTAGGACTTAACTTAATTAATGAATTACTATAGATAAACCGTACGGCCCCTTCTCTACAGGAGTACTATAAAAAGGTAAAGAACGTTACCAGCCCATAGTCCCTTAAAAATGGATTACTTAAGCATTAGGAACGGCTAGTAGTAGTAGAGAAACAGAACTTATAGACTTAGCTTATTGCTAAAGCATATACCTAGGTCTCTACGGCCTACCCTAGAAAGAATAAGACCTGTAGGATTATTAGCGACCGCTACTACTGGCCCGGAATAGTTATAAATATTAACTGCTATATATAAAACTATAACAACTACCGTAGGTCTATAATCCTATAAGATAAGACCCTAGGATTATTAAAACCCCTCTTAATACCTAACCGCCCCTAGTAATATGTCTCTATAGACTTTTATAAGCTACCTCTAGACTATAATAGATATAATATAGTTATAATCCTAGTTAACCGCTTTAGTAAGCGCCCGTTCTTAATTCCCTATTACAAAAATATTAATACTAAAGAGGCAGCCCAACTGTATATTTACTACGTCTACTAAATTTACGGACTACTAAATACTATTATATCTAACCGCAGGCCGTAGTTTATATTAGCCTTTTAAAATAAGTTCACCCGGATCCTAGGCATTAAGCTAAAGCTTTTTACGGTATATTACCCCCAGATAGACGGTTAAACGGAGATTATAAATTAATACTTAGACTAGAGACTCCGGCCTTTTATTAACTACTTCTAGGATAACTAGGCCGAACTATTACCCTTAATAGACTACGCCTAAGCAACCCTACCCTATAACTCTACCGGATTTGCCCCTATTTAACTAGAAATAGGTTACCTACCCCGTATAAGCTTTAACTGGGAAAGACCAGAAGGGCCCCAGACTATACGCGAAAAACTATTTTATAAGAAAGCCTAGCAGTACGCTAAGCGCTTAAAAGAAGCCTAGAAAGTAGCCTATATAAACCTAAAAAAGGCCTAGAAATTAATAGAATAGTAGGTAAATAAGCATAGGCGCGAGCCTAACTTTACTATAGGCGATATAGTCTAGGTTATAACAAAGAACTAGAAGACAGAATAGCCTAGCCGTAAGCTAGACTATAAAATGGCAGGACTATATAAGATTCTTAATAAAGTAGGTAACTTGTACAAGGTTAAGCTCCTAGACTTAATTAAAGTCCACCCTATCTTCTTACTGGATAAGCTACAGAAAGCTGCAAATAACCTACTATCTAGATAAAAGAATAAACCTCCCCTGCTAATTTAAGTTAACGACGATAATAAATAGAAAATTAAAGAAATACTGGCCTATAAACTTGTAAAGGGAACGTTAAAGTATTATATTAGTTAGAAAGGATATAACCTAGACCCCACTTAGTACCCTATATAGAACTTTATAGGTAGCCCCTATAAGCTTTAGGAGTTCTATAGCCGTTACCCTAATAAACTTAGACCGCTAAAGTACCTAAATAAGTAGATAGAATGCTAGCATAATAAAGATAATAAGCTATTAGAAGAACATAAGGATAAGAACGCTCTAGAAATTTCTTAGTTATATAAGGTGTTAAGATATCTAGAAACTTCAACCGGCGGTTAAAGTTATTTAATTAGTTAGGTTCTCTTACTAAGACTTTTAGCAGCAAAGCCTAAGGGCAGGCTTTTTTAGAGGGGGGGGTAATGTTACGGCACTGGCAGAACTTGGCAGAACTACGCACCGGCAAGTTGCCACAGATTGCCGCATATTGCGGTCACGTAACGCGAAGATCGTATATAGCTTCGAGCGGCGCTCCCCTTCTTCTCCTTTCCTTTCTTTAGCTTTAGATTCTCGTTTATAGACAATCCAATCGTACAGGCTTACGCGACCATTTTGCCGTACTTATATCTCGATTGACTAAGTCGCTAACATCTCCCCATTTTTTATAAACTATGGCTTTAACCCTTACCTTAGAATTAAGCCTACTGGCCCCTACTTACTAATACTATTAGTATAAGCAAAGAAGGAGTTCTTCCGCGTAGACTCTATAGCCAACCGCTTTAAGCGGATATTAATATAGCTTAAGGCCCTAGCCTAGATTTTATAGTAACGCTATAAAGATAACGCTAATACCTATAGGGATAAGAGCGCGTTATTTTATAAAGGCAATATAGTTATAGTTAGCTTAGAAAATATAAAGATAAATAAACCTAAGAAGAAATGGGATAATAAATAGGACGGCCTATACCTTATACTTATAGTATACTAAGGGGTAATTATAGTAGATCTCCCGGACTATATTTAAGTAAATAAATCCTTCTATATATCTAAGTGTTGGTATACTTACTTTATCAACGTGCACGAATATTACTTGTAGTGGTACGTATGCGGTATTAAAGTTAGTAGTTGGTTATTGTCTAGAAGTAAGGGGTTACTCCAAGGTTAGATTAGCTAACCTCGCTACGTAGTCTTATAACCACGTTATATAATTAATATTCCGATACTAGAGTAACTCTAAAAAGAAGGCTAATCTACACTTTAAAGTTAAGCCTACTTCTAGACTATTCGTAGTATATACGCAATAGCTAGCTCTTCCATCTATAATACGCAATAGCTATAACAGCGCTAGGGCGCGGTACATGCTATATTCTGCCAACTTATTAATTTTCTGCTAAATTCTATTATATTACCGAATTCTGCTAAATTCTACTATGTTACAGAGTTCTGCTAAATTCTGCCATATTACTAAATTCTGCCAAATTCTGCCATATTACCAATTTCTACCAAATTCTGTTAAACCTAACTTCTGCCAATTACATAACTTCCTGCTATCTTCTGCCGGTTATATAAGTTTCTGCCGTCTTCTGCTAGTTATATAACCCGCAAGCCACCTTCTATTACTTCTTACGTTCTACTTAACCTACAGCCTGTATATTAACTTGGTTTATATTAATAAGTCGCTATAAGGCGATATAAGGCTTCCCCTTAGTTATCGCGTCCGTAGGGTTAGCTTCGCCATTAATCTATTTAACCTCTATAATCTGCCGACGTTTATAAGCTTATTATAGGCACATTACATTAATTATTAATTGCTTCTCTTATATAGCGACTTAGAATTAGTGCAAAGTATAAGCGGAAGGTTGGTCTATAGGACCTTATCTACCGTAGACTTAATGGCAACGGCGATATTAAAGCCGTAAGCTATTCCGTAGAGTTTAGAGGCCAAAACGCTTCTAGTAACTCTCTTACACTTAATTAAGCTCCAATAGACGATATTAGCCTTCTTAGTTGCGTTAGCTAGTATAATAACATAGCCAATTTATGAAGATAGGTCCTTATTATTGGTAAAGAAAGCGTCTATAAATACCAGAAGTTATAAGGTGTTAACATCTAGCTTAATAAACTTTAGGCCTCTATTTGCGTTCTTAATCTACTAGCTTAATTACTTATTAAGACTCTTTATATTATCTTTAACTGGGTTAATTACCTAGGTAGTAAAGAATAGGTTAAATAAGGCCTCTAGCTAACAGACTAAGGCAATATAAGCTCCTCTAGCGCGTTAAGCAATATACTGGTCCTTTAGCGTAAGTAAGCTACGCGTAACTCCTCTAGAGCTAGTACTATTTACTAGCGTAGTATTAACCACACTAAGGTTCTTACACTGACGCTTTTACGTTAGTGTAATACTCCTATCTTATATTAATTAAATAAGTCCTCCGTTGAACTTAATTGGTATATTAGCGGTTAGTTACTCTCGCTCCTTAGCTATAAATTCGGCCTTATATAGTTTACTTTATTTAGCCTCTATAAAGGTATTATCTATAAGAAATAGTGTATTATTAATCTATAGGCCAATAATTCCAAAAGGCTTATTACTGTAAAGTAAGTAAGGGTTGTATATGGACTGGTCCATTCGCAGCTAATTAACGTAGTGTAAATAGTATATCTTAAACCAGTGGTTTCTAGCTTTAGGTACTCTATAAAGTGGCTTTATAACCTTTAAAACGGAGTCCATATTAATTCCTAATTGTTTATTTAGCTTATATAGTGGTTATACATAGAACTCGCGGTTTAGGTTCGTAGTAGACTAGATATAGGCTTATAAGATATCTTAGAGGTAAAGTTATGTCTATAGTAGCATAGCAGCGATACAGAGAATCAGCCGCTAGCTAACTCGTTAAATTGTTAGTAACTAAGTAAGGACTAGCTCTTTCTCTAAGTCATTATAGGCCTATATAACGAGTTGTGATTTCTTAAAGGCTTTATTAGTTCCCTTATTCTTAATCTTGTTAATAAACCATAAATTAAAGAGTTTAACCCCCTTTGGTATATTATGCAGCTTAATAATCTTAAAGACGCTTTTCTCGAGTAGGCCTATAACCTCCTTTTATCGTAAAGCACTAAATTAGGTATTACTATCGTTCTGTAAGTAAATAGTGGTGTTAGCCGTATCTATAGTATTATCGTCCTATAGGTAGATAGCGATATCAGCAATATCCGCAATATCACCCGTAAAAGCGCCTATATTTATTATAGCATCCGTAACAGCTATATTTGCGACGGCTGTAAGCAATAGGTATTTATAGGGGCGACCTCTACCTCACTTTAGCAGTGGCTATAGTTCAGCCTTAGGTAATAATTAAGGTTCGGCTAGTAAAGGTACTAGTTCATCTAATTTAGCAGACTCTTGTGGTTTAACTAGGTCTTATAGGTCCAGTAAATAAAGTTTTATAACTATAGAGTAGAAGGTTATAGGCCCATTTAGTAGCTTTATAGTGCAGGTCTCGCCGTTAACGGCGAGTAGTATATATAGTTCGTCCCAATAACTACTTTAGCTAGTATTACCTTTTCTCTAAACTAAGACAGGCGAACTAGGTAGGAGGCCATAAATAGCGTTAGTTTGTAGTCCATTTCGTATATTAAGAGCATTAGCGATCTGTCGTTCAGCTCGTAACTTCTAGATTTCCACTATTACTTTCTTAATAGCCGCAGCTTGCTGTATAACTAAAGGTAATGGCGCGTCCGATTTAACTATTTAGGGGTAAGCTCTAAAGACTAGGAGTGTAGGGATTAGGCCTTCTAGGCTAGCCGTATTATTAATGGCTTTAAAGGCCATTTATAGGGCCATCTCCTTGCTAATTTTAGGGATTTTAGTCGTAATGATTTAGTAGGCTTGTCGTAGCAGACCGTAGTAGCGTTCTACTATTCTAATAGAATTGTATAATTCGACCGGAACTAACTTTATAGTTGCTCCTATAGTAGCAGCATAGTGTTTAAACTCCTTACTAACAAAGTTCTTTTTAGTGTCTGTGGTAATTAAGTCTGGTAGTCCTAAATAGCTATTAATCTAGCACATTTATAGAACGTCCTAAGTGTGCTTAGCGCTAATATCTCGTAGCTATCTACCAGCTTAAAATTAAGTTACTTCGTTAACTACGTGTAGTAGGGGGGACCCGTTAATATACATAATATTAATAATAATATTATAATTAAAATTAACGTCGTTTTATAAGGTGAAGCGAAATCTACCTAGAAATCTACTAAACTTCTAGCAATAGTGGTAGAGTCTAGTTAGCTCTTTAATAGCAGATCTATTAGTGTTATAGCCATAGCTAGTCTTGTTAAGAAGCTTTTATAGTTTATTAACTAATAGGTAACCAAATCAACGGTATAGGCGTCGTAGTTCTATATTGGTTAAATAGCAAGGGTTCGTATTAAAAGACTTAACGAGATAGGACTGTAAGGAGAAGCTTTATAAGAGAAATGGGTGGCCAAATCATCTAACCACTGGCACCTTTTTAGTGCGAGTAATAATAACGTCCTTTAGGTTATTGTATTTAATATAGAGTTTATCTATATCTGCCAAGCAAAGTAGAAAGGGAGTATCTGCTTTAATAATATGGAATTATACCTTGCCTATAGGGCTGTTAACGTCTATAGTTCCAATAGACGTAAAGGCTCCGATCCCAAATTGGATAGTTACTTAGCCCTTAGTTAATATATTAAGACTTACGGACTTATCTATGGCCTATAGAGCTTAGAATTAACTATAACTAGCTATAGACTTGCGCGAAGCACCCATATTAATTATAATTCCTATAAAAACCGTTAAGGTATACCGTAATGCTATAGCTATAGCCGTACTGTAGGTAAATAGGTTGGTCTCCATATAAGGCTCCGTAGTAAACTCTATAGTAAGTATTAAAGCTATAAGCAGGTGCGTATAAGCCTTATTAGCTAGCTCTACGCTTATAGAGGTTGCTTTCTCTATAGTAAGCGTTCCAAAGGTAGTGATATAGGTAGAACTGTTGTTAGGTTCTCCGGCATCGCTTCTAGAGTCATTAGCGTTATATATATAGGCTTTAAAGTCTAAGTTATCCTCTTTATCTTTTTCGTAGGCGGCAACGTATTATTTAAAGTAGTTATTAAAGTTGCCCTTATTACGGCCCTTAATATCAATAAAACGTCTCTTATAGTCGTCTCTAGACCAATTACGCTCCTCCTCTATATATTTCTATAAACGGCAGTCCTCCCTCTTACAGACGTAGCACTTGGCCTTTAGTCTGCCGTTAGTTTTATAGGGGCGATTGCTGCCGTAGTAATTAGTGTTTCGGTCTCGATTCTGGTTATTTCGGTAGTAACATTAATCCGTAAAAAAGGCTTAGTAAGACGATCTTATTAAGGCCTATAGGGGGTATTCTTTTTCCCATGCAACAATAAAGGATTATAGCTTACTAATTAATTAAGAGAGGTTTTTTAAAGGGTTAGAGACAGTAATACGGCATACTAGTACTCCCTAGTAAGCAGTAACTAGCTTATTTATAAGAATACGGTTTATATAGAAGTCTAGGTATAGTCTATAACGTTACTTTAGCAGCTTATCTATAAGTAGTTAGAAGTTCTAATAGATTAACTTATTAGGGTTCTTGTCTATAACTCCTTAAAGGGTTATACTGTTCCACTCTATAAGGTTCTTGCGGTAGTATTCTAGCCCTTTAAAGAATTATTATATATAGTTGCAGGCTTCCATAAAAGGTTTTAACTTAAGGTTGCTGTTATAGTAGTAGTCCTAAGTAAGCCCTTTTAGTATACTAGGAAATGCTACTACGTAGCCTTCTAGTAGTAAGCTAGATCTCTTATAGATATTATAGAAGATGGTTAGCTTAAAGTTAAAGCTATTATTAACTCCATTATACTTTTAGTCGTCTATATAGATCTTCGTAATTATAGCCACCTCCTTACTATATCTAGGTCCTTACTCTACACTAGGCACGGCTAGTTTAGGTGGTGTATATATATATAGCTGCTGCGGTTACTATAGCTGCTACAGTTACTACTCTCTTAGCCATAGCAGTTAGTTAATAAAAGCGTAAATTTGGTTATAATTAAAGGATTAAGGACCGGGAGGAGTAGTGGGGGTAGTAGGGGTAGCAATTAGAGTAGCTGGCGGTGCCGTAACTGGAGTAGCTAGTAATACAGCAGCTAGAATAGCTGGTAGAGTTAGTAGAGTAGCTAGTAGTGGTAGTAGGGCTAGAGGTATAGCAAGCTTATCTAAGGTCGAATTAAGTTAGTCTTACAGAGTTATTATAATTATTAGCTTTACCTCTATAAGGGCCGCAATAAGCTCCTTATCTATCCATTTATAAAACTTTTCTTTATTAGCGACGTCCATTAGTACCTTGCCAAGAGAGTATCTCTTATCTTACTTAACAATATATACTCCTCTCTTAACTAGGTATTAACGGATTCCCATTCTAGTATTAAATTATACTTATTTAAAGGTCTCCGGTATAAAGTTCTTAAAGTCTTCCTAAAACACTATCTATAATGTAAAGTCTATAAGGTTAGATCGTGTGTATAAGTGCATCTTGGTCTCTATATACTCCGTTAGGTCGTTATCTATAGCCGTTTCCAAGTTAATTCCGTAGCCGTATTTAGTAATTCTTTCCTTTTAGTTAATTTCTATACTGTCGTGTCTTGGTATATAAGGGTAGGTGTAAGGGTAGTCGTTAGGTTTAAGGTAAGGGTGTAAAGGTATATACGTGTCCTATTAACAAATCTACAGTTCTTAGACACTGTAGACGATTCTTAGCAAAGATACAGTCCTCTAGGCGATCTAACGCGTCAATAGTTAAGTTAATACGTGGTTTTAAGCTTTAAGGATAACGTAGCTCTCTCTAAGTAAAGATACGGTTCTCTAGGCGATCTAACGCGTTAGCAGTTAAGCTAATACGTGGTTTCGAGCTTTGCTATTGCGTATTTCCTAATCTGTACGTCTACTAATCAGTATCGGTATACTCGCTTTATCAACGTGCACGAATATCACTTGTAGTGGTACGTATGCGGTGTTAAAGTTGGTAGTTAGTTGTTGTCTAGAAGTAAGGGGTTGCTCCAAGGTCAGGTTAGCTAACCTCGCTACGTGGTCTCGTGACCACGTTACATAATTAACGTTCCGACACTAAGGTCCGCCTTTAGGTTACTAAAGAGATCCCTAACTAAGTAAATATTAATACTATAGAGCGCCGCAATATACAAGGATAAGTAGCAGAAAGAGATAATAATAGTAATATAGAAGATAAATAAGAGTTTAAGAAAATCTTTAATATATATAATAAAGACCCCTAAGGCCTAACTTATAAGATTAAATAAAAATATTATAAGGATACAACCTGGTAGCTAAAAGAAGACCTAAAGGGTTGTAAATAGGCTATATAGCGTTTCTATAAGCAATACCTTAAGAAGCTAGGACCCCTAAACTAGGTATAAAATAAGGAAAAGTTACGCTAAGGTTATAGCCAACTACCGTATTAAAATTTATAGTGGTTAAGATGTTATAGAACTTTAACCAGTAGTTAAAGTTATTTAATTAGCCAGATTCTTACTAAGAAATGCCATATAGACCAATTTAGGTAGTAGTATAGAGTTCTGCTAACCTTACTTACTAAACTAACTAATTAGGATTTTCTATACCTAGCATAGAAAATTGCCATTAGCTTAGTTAAGGGCGGTAAGCGGAACTAATATCTTTATAGTAAAAAATAGGCGACCCTAAACACTGCCTATTTTAGAGTTATTTATTTAGTTTAGGGACTAAACCATCTAGGGGAGAGAAGTACTATTACGGCACTAACCTAACGCATACTATTTTATACTGTCTTATACTATTTCCTACTATTAGCTAGCCTACTACTAGTACCTTAGCGGCCGGCCCTACTATTTATATATAATACCCCCTTTCCACCTTCTTCTCCTCTTTATACCATAACATAGTTATTTAGTCTACTTTATTATAGCACTGTGACAGTTTAACTCTAGTGGTGTTATTTTCCAACTATAGTATACTACTAGGTGCTATGCGTCCTTATACCTCTATAGTAAGTATACTCCTAGTATAAAGTCTAATACGTTTGTTTCTACAACCGTATTTAATCCTAGTTAATAAATTTTAAGGATTGGCTCCTAGGTAAATAGCTCTTTAAGTTCCTTAAACAACTTCCTTTATTTATCTCCCTATGCCTATAATTCCTCTTTCTTTATAAGTTTAGTAAATAGTTTAATATTCTTTAACCACTACGCTATAAACCTCCTATAGTAGTTGCAAAACCCTAGAAATAACCTTAACTATATTATATTTTCTAGTTCTTACTAACTTACTATAGCTTTAATTTTCTTTAGGTCTATATTAATATAACCTAGTTTAATAATAAATTTAATAAAATTGGTCTTCCTTATAAAGAACTTGTATTTTTTAATTGCTACTAATATCTATTCTTTTTACAGTCTTCTTAAAACCCATTTAACGTATTCCCCGTATTCTTCCTCTATCATTAAGTAGATAATAATATTATTAAGGTATGCCATAATAAACTCATTAAGGTATTCTCTTAATATACTATTAATTTACTTCTAAAACGTTACTAGTGTATTTATTAACCTAAATTATATAACTAATAGCTTATATAGTCCTTCTTTTAACTTAAAGGCTGCCTTCTATTTATTGCCTTCCTTAATTCTAATCTAATAGTACGCCTATCTTAGATCTATCTTTATAAAGATTTACGCATTACCTATCCGATCCTAGATTTCGCTAATTAAGGGTAAAGGATACTTATCCTTTTAAGTGATGCTATTTAACTATTTATAGTTAATATATAGCCTAAGTTTTCTGTTCTTCTTAGGTATAAACAATACTAAATAACCTGCTAATAATTGCGATAGTCTAATATATCCCTTTCGTAAGTTCTTTTAGATAAACTCTTTAAGTGCTCTTAACCCCTCTTAAGTAAGCTTATAGGTTAAAAAGAACCTTAAACTTATTCCTAGTTCTAACTCTATTTTATAGTCCTATACTATATAATCTGCTAACTTTTTACTTTCTAGGCTCTATAGCTTTTTGCTATACTTATAGTATCTTTTTAGTATATAACTTAAGCCTCGCTTAGTCTCTTTATATATTACTCTAACTTAGTTTATTATCGCGTCTTATAGTGTTAAGTATCCTTAATATTAACCTAACCTATAATCTAGTTAATCTTTAGATTATATTTTTATAACTAAGGTATTTTTAATACTGCCTTATCCTATCCCAATAGTAGGATATTAAAAGACATCTTAATTTATCTCCCTTTAATAGTTATCTAAATAGGTCCTATTTTAAGGTTAATAATCCCTCCTTTATAGGCTATTAGATCTTCTAAAATTATAACTAATAGGTAAGGTTACTCCTTCTATCTATAAGGTAATCCTATTTTTTTAACTGCTATTAGTAAGATATAGTTCTATATTACTCTACTATCTATTAATGCTTTAAACTGCTAATCTTACTAATTAACTCGTAAATTTAAGTATTATCCTTAAATTCCTTTAAGGGTCTAAGGCTCTACTACTAGCTCCCTCTAGTTCTATAGGCCTTTACTTTTCCTAACTATTAGCTACTTAATTCTATTATACTTAGCTTACTCTTTAGCTAATACCTAGTTCGCTTTTTATCCTTAATATACTATAGATATATATTCTCTAGGCATTCCTACTACTATTATCTATCTAAGCACTCTTCTATAAGGAATTTTTTTAGTTAAAGTATTAAGTCTTCTAACTCTTAAACTTCCGTTAAATACTATCTATATATATACTTAGCATTTTTATACTATTGCTTATTTAGCACCTAATATATCCTTATAGGGTATTTCCAATTCTTTTCTTTTGGATTCTTATATATTTTATATATATTGTCTACGTATATAATCTATAATAGCGTATAATATACTAGGTGCTTTAGGTTAACTCTTAACTTATTTTTATCTTTAAGTTTAAACCTTTATTATATTAATCTAAACGTTATAACTTTATTTATAGGTACTATAATATATCTCTTACTTCTCTAGTCCTCTAATCGTTTCTTTAAATCCTTTAATATTATAATTAAGGCTCCCTTAATATAAGTTATAGCCTTCTCTATAATAGGGTGGTCCTAAATAACTTATTTATCTAACTATATATAGAAATCTTCCTACTTATTATTATGTCGTTACCTATACTACTTTTAGTATAGCTACTAGAGTATATATAGCTTATCTATAAGGAAGTACCTTTTTATTACTATATTATAATAGCCCTTTATATATTATTCTTTAAACCTAATAGGGATTCCTAAATCCTCTTTGTTTTCTAGTTTAATAAGCTACTTAGCTCTTAGCGTGCCTACCTTAGGCCTATTAGTAATTCTTTATATAGGTGCTTTATCCCTTATATAACCTAGTATACTAGTTCTCTAATCTAGCTTTTGTTTTTACTATACGATAATTCTTTGCCTAAACTCTTTTATAGTTTCTTTTAGTTTTCGCCTTATAAGTAACTCCTTAAAGTCTTCCTACTTCTTAATCTTAGTATTAACTTTTCGATCTTACTACTAAGTCTTACTCGCAATTTCTTTAATAGTCCTTATTCTGTTGCTAAAATCTTAGTCCTATAGGATTTTTAATCCTAAGCTTACTTCTATCTTAAGCTTAGCTCTAGCCTTAGTCTAACTAGGCTTCTTTAGTATTCTTATCTTATCTTAAAAGTCTTAAATTTTACTTATTTTGTCTTAAAAATCTTATACCTTTAGGAAACTTCGTCCTAAACTTATTTATATATTACTAAACTAAGCCGTTACTTTACTCTATTAATTATTGTCTATTATAGGTCCTTAAGCTTACCTTATTTTATCTTAAGAATCTTAGTTATCTCTTATCTCATCTTAAAAATCTTAAGCCTATAGCCTTTTTGTTAGAAACACAGGGCAAATCACTAATACTACTTAAGTAGATACAGTAATGGAAAAGGTTGTTATTCTAGATAGGGGAGGGTAAGGAACATTAAGGTTCCTCACTACGCTAGTGCCGCGACGGCACGTGACGGCAAGTTACCTCACGTGACGGTAATATACCGCACGTAAGGGCAAATTGCCTCATTCCCAACACTGGCAACTCTTCTTTTTATAGTTACTATCTATATATAAATAGATAGTATATAACAATACGACCGTGGGCAGACTATGGTAGAATTTGGTAGGTAATACGCCTTATTCTGCCGACCCGGACTTCTACCAACCAATCACGATTTTCCATCCCCGGGATGGAAAATTGCTATTAGCTCACTTACTACTAGCGCCTTAGTGGCCCTTGCCGCATCTTCTACTCCCTCTTAACCTAACCTTTAACTTATATACGTAGAGTATTTATATTAACAAACGTCTCTAGTGCCTTATTTGGGTTTACCTTCGTTATCGCATTTACTAAGTTATCTTAGCTATTAATCCATTAAATTTTAAAGAGTTCTTAACGCTCGTAAGATTGCTGTAGTGCTATAATATTAATTATAAGGCGCTTCTCCTTTATGGTACTAAGCTTAACTAAACACTTATAGAGGGAATATAAGTTAGTGTATACAATTATAGGGATAACGGGGAGTTTAAGTTAATCTGTAATTATCTTTAAGGTAGTTCTAATTGCAATTACTATATTAACTCCGCCGACCATTCTATATATCTCTAACGCTAGAACGCTTTAAGTAACGTATTTGCTCTTAGTTAAGCTCTAATAGATAAGATTACTATAGATTGTAAAGTCACTCTCTCTAGTAGATTTATTCGCGATAATAATCTTATATCCTAGCTAGGAGCTAAAATCTTTATTGTTTATAAACAATTTATTAATAAATACAAAAAGCTTGGCGGTAGGAAGGTTAATAGGTACGTAGAGTAGTCCTCAATTAAGATGGCTCCTTTACTAGAAAAGACGCTTATTTAGGGCAAGAATATCCTCCTTAGTTAGTTCTTAGTATTAAGCGGCAATAGAGAGATTAAAGGAAGCTTTAGGTTAATAAATAGAAGCTATATAAGCTCCGTAAGCGCGTTACTCTACATATCCTTACTTTGGAGAATTAACGTTAATAACGTTAATCTTCTTGCCTTAACCTTTCTGGCGTAGGGCAATAGAATCCTTATTTAGGGAAATAATGCATCTATTAAAGAGTAATAGTGTTATTAAATTAAGTCTTTCCTTTAGCTTTGCTATAAGATTTGCCTTTATTAGCTTATCTTCTTTAAGAGCTAAGAATTAGTCGTCTCCTAAGATAATTATATTATTTATTTGCATGCTAACGATTCTAAATAGAGTTCCCGTAGCTGTAATAAGGAAGTAGGGATCGAATATAGAAGTAGTTATTAAAAGCTTCTCTTTATAGTGCTTGCTGTAAGTAGCCCACTAATAAGTTCCTGCCTCTGCGATTCTATATAGTGGCTTAAGCACAACTATAATTATATCTTCGGGATATTGGTGGCGAATTTGCTCTAGAAGGTATGCTAGTATTAAGCGCTAAAGGCGTGTCTCTAATTAGGTATAGGCCTGGGTAATATCTCGCAAATAAACCGCCATTCTATTCTTTATTAAGGAGGGAGCTAGCGCAACAATAACTTGCTAACTAGCTCGTTAAATTATAGGGGATTGTATAAGAATTACTTCCTTACCGTCGTTATTATAACCTTAAATAACTAGCCTTAACTTCTTAAATAGGGTATTAGTAGCTTTACCTTTAATCTTATTAACTATTCTTAACCTAAATATGCGAACCCTATTAAACTTAGTAGGGTTATACTTCTTAAACTTAAAGACTCCTCTTACAATAAGACCGTTAATCTCCTACTTATTAGATGCTTAGAAAGGAGCTCCTAAAGTTATAATACGGCCTTCCTTTTAGAGCTATTTTGCGAGCTTAAAGTTAGCCTTCTCTTTAGCTGTTATAAAGGCCATTAATAGCTCAACTCTATTCTTAATGGCGGTAATAAGTTACTCTTTAAAATTAACAAGGTATTAGCGGTTTTGTAATCCTTTTAGGCAACCTCTACCGCGTCGTAGTTGCGGCGTATCTACTACAATTATATTGGGGTCGTAGTCGCCTTCTAGGGCACGTTAATTGTGGTTCTCCTCTAGGGCATCTCCTAGGGTATCTTCTAGGGTATCCTATAAAGGCTTGGAACTATTATCTTTATAATAAGGCTTAATAACAGTTAAACGGAATTAAGTAGGTCTATAGGGCATCTAAAGAGTATAAGTCTAACTATTAATTATAATAAGTTTATATAGGCCTAACTATTCTCCCTTTTTACGCTATACGCGTACCTTAGATTAGAGTGGCAGATTAAGCGTAGTTAAGGTGTTTAGGCTATTTCTTATTCCTAGTGCATTATTAACCTAGCGTATGGCGTAGAGATATTGTACCTCCTTTATTACCTTATGAATTACCTTAGCTCGTTACATAATAGAGGGAGATAGTAGAGAATTGTTAGTTATTTAAGGGTAGGCGCTAAAGACTAGCAATATAGGTACGAGCCTATCTAGGCCAGTAGTATCGTTAATAGCCTTAACAGCCATCTATAGGATAAGCTCTTCGCTAGCACCCTTTAGTTCTAAAGAAATAATCTTATATACGCGGCGTAATGGCGTATAGTATTATTCTACCTTTCTAATACTATTATATGCCTTAATAGGGACTTCCTTAACCTCAATTATTATTGCCTTTACCTATTATTAAAACTCTGTAGATAAGAAGTTCTTTCCTATATTATAAATAATTTAATTAGGGGGTCCTAAGTAGACATTAATCTAGCATAATTAAAGAGTATCCTATGCGTTCCTAGCTAATATATCTTTTAAAAAGCGTGCGGCTTAGAAGGAGGTTAAGAAGTTAATAACTTAGAGTACTAGCTTGCCGCTAAGATATATAACATCTATAATAATACAGAAGTTAAAGTCGTAGTTGTTTTTAAGGGTAAACTTAAATCGGCTAGGGGACTTCTAGTTTATTTAGCAGTAATAGCAGTACTTTATAAGATGTTTAATTGCCTTAACCTTAACTTTATAACCTACTTATTAAAGAACCCTAAGTAGTTAGTAAACGGATAGGTGGCTAAAATAACGATATAGTTAACGTAGCTTTAACTTAGTTAAGTGACTTTAAGCAACGCTCCTTTCTAGCTATTAAAGGAGTAACTAAGGGTAACCCTACTTATGTATAATAGGCACCCGATTATCTCCCTAAACAAGTATATTCTTAAGGTTATTAAGTTTAACGCCTAATTTGTTTATATTTTGGATATAGAATAGAAATGGGGTATTTGCGGGAATAATATAGAAAGTGATATATCCTAACGGGGTTTAGACCTTAATTATGCTAAGAGAGATTATAGTACCCTTATTAAAGCAAATTATATATTGGCCTGCCGTTAATTAGTTAATCTAAACAGAACTATTAAGCTACTAAAAAGCTTAGACTTAAGGTTCTCCTACTATAGATACTCCTGCGGCTCTAGTATCTGGTATAATACTATAAAAGACGTTCGCCGAGTATCTGTTATTAAAGGAGAACGCAGAACTTTTTTTTAGCTTATTAAAGATATCTAACCTTATAACAGAATGGAGCGTAGATTGGTTATTAAGGACAGCAACGGTTTATATACTATTTACCTTACCATATTTAATAAAGTATTAGTTAGGAGAGTAGTCCTTAATTTCTATATCTATAAGGAGCTGTTTAGCCTTATTAATCTTACCCTTAAGATCTTCTTCGCCTTTATATTAAACCAGGAAACTTTAGAAGTAGGCTATAGTAACTTCTTAGTTTCTAACATTTCGTGCGCTCTAGCGAAACTTATTATATACCTCCTTTTGTCTATTAAGGGGGTGTCTAGTTAACTAGTAATTTAGCTTCTTACAAATATAGTATTTCTTCTGCTAATTATTGCGAAATGAACCTCCATAAGGACCTCTATAATTGCTTTATAGTTAACGTTAATCGTACCCTCTACTATATTCCCTGCTACGACCACTATATATTTAATTAGTCTAGTTATAATTATGTTAGTTAGCTAGGTTAATTAAAGTAGGTTAAAGTTGGGCGTTAAATTGCTATACTTCTTAAAAGCGTAGGGCGGTGCTAATAAAGGATCTTAATTAAGTATATACTCCTTTATAAGTACTTACAGGGTTAAAGAGAGCAAGGTTACATTCTTTAATACCTCGGCATGCGCTAATAACTTAATCACATAGGCTAAAGTCCTCTTAATATAATTTAGATAAACCACGCTAAATTATCTAGAGTTAATTAAAAAGCTTTTAAAGACAATTAAGTCAAGAGGCACCTGGGTTTATAGCAATAATTCTTAAAAAGGTAGTCTCTCTCCACTCCAACATATACTGCTGCTTATTCTCCTCTATTTTAAAGTGGCATTTTATTTTATATATTATTCGGTTAAAATCGTATCCTTTTTCTGCCAAACGATTATAATAGAAGGTACTAGCTCGGCCCTTAAGCATAACTAAATAAGTAATATGGTATTAATTGGGTTCTAGTCTAACCTTCTAGCAACAGTTATAGAAGATGCGTAACTTTAAATTGAGGATATTATATAGTTCTCCGCTAAACTTCTTCTCCTATTCTAAATAGAGCTTTATAAGCTCTGTAAGCATTTTTAAGGTGCCTCTAATTAGTGTTTAGCTGTATTGTATTATAGGCTATAATAGTAACATAGATCTAGTTGGCAGAGTTTAAAGGTTATTAAACCGCGAAGTAAGGGGATCTTGCGCTTATTAGGGGTTGTTAATTAAGGCTATAGGTTAAGCTGGTTAATATAAGGGAGTTAAAGACAGAGGTAGAGGTAATAGATATGGAATATTAGAACTTGTACCTAGAGTAATAGAGTTAGAACGTGTCTCTAGTAGTATATTACTTGGGTTCTATCGTAATTTAAGCTTCTTTATAGTGCGTAGTTGGTGCTTAATCTCTTATAGAGTCCATTTATGCTCTTCCTTTATATTAATAACGTGTTCCTAAATATTGTCCCTAATACTACCCCCATCTATAGGAACAAATACTCTATACTCCTAAAGGAAGTTACGGAAGTCCTATATAATATCTTTATTTATAGGAACCTATATTTCCTTTATCTATCTAATAAAGTCCTCCTTTATACAATATTATAGTACAATATCATTATATTCGCTATCTTTATAGTGTTCTATATAGTATACTAAGAATCCATTTAGGTTTTATTACTTAGCGGTTATAAAGTTGGTTACGGCTCTATTTTATATCTCCGGGTTAATATCTTTCTTATACTTCTTTAGATAGGTTAACGCTATAGTAAGTAGAATTGACGAGGTATTATACATTAAAGGTAGGTAGGATTTTTGGTTTTATAGGATCTTATAGGTTTACTATCTAAAGGTAGGCAATTTAAGATATTGTTTAACGTGTTTTGGACATTAACTTAGAACTTTAGGTTTAGTAACACTTCTAACCTAAAGTACTTAACCAAATCTTTATAAACGTAATTGTTCTATATAATAGACGTAACTTAGTATCTCCTAGTACTTAGTAACACTTCTATTACTAGTTTTCTATAAGTTTAAGGTAGCATAGTATCGCCAGGATCCATTCCATATAAGCGCATATAGCACCCCTGCACGAGACTGTCTCTTCTATTAATAACCTAGCTACTCTATAGTTAACTGTATATTTAACCACTAATTAGTGTTAAAAACATAGGGCAAATTACTAATACTACTCGAGTAGATATAGTAATGGAAAAGGTTATTATTCTAGATAGGGGAGGGTAAGGAACATTAAGGTTCCTCACCACGCTAGTGCCGCGACGGCACGTGACGGCAAGTTGCCTCACGTAACGGCAATATGCCGCACATAAGGGCAAATTGCCTCATTCCCGACACTTTTACCTTTATTAAGTGCTAAAGTGGTTTATCGTCCTATTTCTTTTATATTTTATAAAGCAATAGATATTATATTTAGTGGGGTCTTAATCCCTACTAATATTTCCTATTCTATAGTGGAATTATCCTCTACTTCTTTTATAATATCTTTAAGGTCTATATACTCCTAATAAGCTACCTTTATTACCTTATTATTACTAAATATTTTACCTATATTAAATTTATTATCCTTAATATCCGATCTATAAACTAGTTTATTAATTCCTTTAAACTTTAATAATTTTAGCTTCTATAGCTAATAGCTTACGCTATACTTAGCGTCTTTATAAATTTGGTATATATTATTATAATAAAACGCAAAACTCTTAATTAAATATTTTTTTGTTCCTTATAGCATATTATTATCCCTCTATATATATATATTATCTATTAGTTTTATTCCTTTTACTATATAGTAACTCTACCTACTTTTATAGTTTTTAATATAATAACCTTATTTTCCGCAATTTATATAAGCCCCTTTTTTAAACCATTTTTCTTACTATAGAGTCTGCCTAAACGTCTTCTGCTACTAAGATCCCTAGTTTAGCCTTTACTCCTTAAACCTTTAATTACTTAATCTTTATTCTTTAGGTTTCTATAATTTTTTTTTTTTTTTTTTCCTTTAGTACTACTTAGGTCTATTAGCTCTGCGCTATACTATAGTTTTTAATTTTAACTTTATTATTGCGTGCTTTGCGCCTTATATAACTATAAAACTCTATCCTAACCCTTCTTAGTCTGCTCTCTTTAGTAAATCCTATTAATAATCTTAATTACTTAATTAATTAAATCCCTAAGAGTATCCATATCTTCTATTAGGATAATTATATCCTAGACTTTTACTTTAAGTCCCTGTTTATACTATGCTATAAGCGCCTTATTATTCTATTTAACCTATATTACTAATATTTAAAACTACGTTATATACTTAATTACTAAAGTCCTTTATACTAGGTTTTAAAGTTTTCTTTTTACTATAGTGGTTACCTTTAGGTCTTTAAATATTTACGTTAATCGTTTTATAAACCTGCTTTAACTTAAGAATATATACTATACCTCCTAGTTAGTAGTTGTTATACTATACTCCTATACCTCTATAAGGTAAAGTTTAAACTACTTAAGTGCCTTTCCCGTTAAGAATAATCCTATATAAGCGATTTAATCTATAGGCATTTCTAGTTTAACTCCTTCCTATATAACCTTAAAGTGCATTTACATAAGGAATCCCCTAAGAATTACTTAATTAAGGGTAACTGTCGGAACGTTAATCACGTGACGTAGTCACGAGACTACGAAGCGAGACTAACTGTCTAACCTTGGAGCAACCCCTTTCTTCTAACAACAACCAACTACTAACTTTAACACCGTATACGTACTACTACAAGTAATATTTATACACGTTGATAAAGCGAGTATACCGATACTGATTAGTAGATATATAGATTAGGAAATACGTAATAGCAAAGCTCGAAACTACGTATTAGCTTAACTGCTAACGTATTAAATCGCAGAGCTATCGCCCTATTTTAGTTAAAGGAGAAAACTACGTTACCCTTAAAGCTTAAAACCACGTATTAGCTTAACTGCTAACGCGTTAAATCGCCTAGAGAACCGTATCTTTACTTAGAGAGAGCTACGTTATCCTTAAAGCTTAAAACCACGTATTAGCTTGCTAATGTGTTAGATTGCCTAGAGGACCCTTAAAGCTTAAAACTACGTATTAACTTAACTGTTAACGCGTTAGATCGCCTAGAGGACCGTATCTTTGCTAAGAATCGTCTATAGTGTCTAAGAACTGTAGATTCGTCAATAGGATACGTACACACCTTTACACCCTTACCTTAATACCCTTACCTTAACATCTTTACCCTTAACCACCCTTATACCTACCCTCTCGACTACCCTTATACTACCCTTATACCTACCCTTATACCTACCCTTATACCTATAACTATAGAACTAACGGAAAAAGAATGGGCCGTAATAGCCAGTAAATATAGATACGGAATTAATGTAGACAAGGCTATAAAAGACGAGCTAGTAAAGTTCGTAGAAACAACAATATATCTAACACAAGACCTTATAGACAACGACTTATAGTATATCTTTTGGGAGTAGTTCGAGGGGTTTACAGTAGAGAGCTTTAAGAAGATACGTATAGATATTAGATCTAAGCTACGAAGACATCTCCTTAAAAGAGGTATTTATATAGGCAGACGCACTAGCAGAATTACTATATTTAAGCTATTATTTAAAGTTATATAAGAAGAAGAGCTATATTAATGGACAGATAAAGAGATCGTAGCAACTATTAAGGAGTTAGCAGAACCACTGGCTACAAGAGCACTACGAGATAGGTTAAACTACACTCGTGACGGTCTATTAGGTTAGCCTATAGCTATAGTTACTACCCCACCTAGTCCTCCTCTTGCCCGGTATCTTTACCCTAGTACTATTAGGGGTAGACTAAACCATACTCTTAACGGTTTAGCTATTGGCCCAGAATTAATTTAGCCTATAGCTATAACACCGCCCAGAACGTAGATACCTACCCCTATAATACCACAACTACCTATAAAGTCTCCGCCGCAACTACCCCTACCGCTAGCTACCCCAATCACTACCCCTACTGCCCCTTTTGGTACTTCTACCCTACCTAGTCCTCCTCCTACCCGGTATCTTTACCCTAGTACTACTAGAGATAGACCAAACTATACTCTTAACGGTTTAGCTATTAGCCCAGAATTAGTTTAGCCTATAGCTATAGCTATAGCTACAATACCACCCAGAACGCAGATACCTACCCCTATAATACCTTAACTATCTATTATATCTATACCCCGGCAAGCTATACTAACTACCTCTACCCTCCCTCTAGTAACTGCTCCTACCCTACCACTAGCTGCTCCGCTAATTCCACCAGCTATTCTAACTACCGCACTACTAGTTATCCCAATCGCTGCACCACCAGCTACCCCAATCACTACCCCTGCTACCCCTACTGCCCCCGCTGCCCCTACTACCCCTACTACCCCTCCCAGTCCTTAATCCTCCAATTATAACCAATTGCTATAGTTAAGAGAGCAGCAACCACAGTAGCTGTAGTAACTGTAGCAGCTATACATATATATACCACCTAGGCTAACTATACCTAGTATGGAGTAAGGACCTAGGTAAAGACCTAAATATAATAAGGAGGTGGCTATAATTATAAAGATCTATATAGACAACTAAAAGGCTTACTAGGGAGTTCCTACCTATAGAACTGCCGTCTTAAACCCTAAAGAAGACTTATCTTAGTTAATTAATAAGTTACAATCTTTAACCGTTGCATAGGAGAAGGAATACCCCAGTTAAGGAGCGTATACTACCTTTACAGATTGCCGCTACTATAGTTAAGATTAAGGCCGGAATTATAACTAGAATAACTAAAGCTGTAACCAAAACGGCTAAAACCTTAGCTATAAAGGATTTAAATAGTACGCAAGTACTACAGGTGTTAATATGGAGGGGGTTCCAGTTAAAGCCTATAACTCTATTAGCGTAGGTTAAATAAATAAACTATAAGGCATTGCCTAGGTGTATAGTAGGGAGTAGGCAATACCCTTATATAGGAGAAAGAGAGAGACGAACTAATAGGGGAGGAAGGAGGCTGTAAGCCTAAAGAGCTTATAGGAGGTAGCTAAGGCCTAGCCGAAGGCTACCCTTAGCAGCCCTAAGAGCTCCTAGGATATAGCTAAGATAGTATTATAGGACTACCCATAATACCTTATACACGCCTACCTATTTATACCGCCAAGACACTAGTATCTAATATCCGCAGTGTCTAATATCTGCAATATCTGCAAAATCCGCAATATCCGCAATATCCGCAATATCCGCAAGATCCGCAATATTAACAATATCCGCAATATTCGTAATGTCCGTAATTCTCTACACTAATTTAAAGTCTTTATATAACTATCTCATCCGATAAGGAACTACGTAAAAGAAACGCTTAATAATCGATATTAATGGAGATACTAACCCTATAGATGCTACGACAAAGGTTAAATTATAGGCTATAGGGTGGGTTAAACAAACGGAGTCGGCTTTAGTTTAACTAGGTGTAATAAGCTTAGACTATACAAAGCCAACCGCTAAGGCGCTAGTGGCGGGCGAACTAATAGCGATTTTTTATCCCGGGGATAGAAAATCCTAATTGGCTGGTTCAACGGCATGGCAGAATTTGGCAGAATTTTGGTAGAATTTGGCAGATTATTACGTATCGATTAGATCTCTAGCTATTACGTATTATAGACGGAAGAGCTAGCTATTGCGTATACGCTACGAGTAGTCTAGAAGACTTAACTTTGGAGTATAGATTAGCCTTCTTTTTAGAGTTGCTCTAGTGTCGGAACGTTAATTACGTGACGTAGTTATAAGACTACGAAGCGAGACTAACTATCTAACCTTGGAGCAACCCCTTTCTTCTAACAACAACTAACTACCAACTTTAACACCGCATACGTACCACTACAAGTGATATTCGTGCACGTTGATAAAGTGAGTATACCGACAGTAACTTAACCTTTACTACTCCGATCCTATTAATCCTTTCTTTAAATATCCTATTATTATCTATTAATTAATTAACTATTTTTTATAGCTGTTTAACAGTAACTAGTTGCGAGTTAGTATCTACTATACTAGTATTATTACCTAATCCTAAGGTAGTTGCCGCTGTAGACGCTGTTATAGCTACTACTTTTAGTAGCATATTATTTAACTTCTTTTACTATAACCTTAGTAGTAAATATATAATAAAGCCTTGTAGGAAATACTACGGTAGACTTATTAATAGGCTAGGTATATAGGTATAGAATAGTTAACAATATAAATATAATTAGTAGAGTGGTTGCCTAATAGATTAACTCTAATTATATTCTAAGATTTACTATAAAGAAAAGAACTATCTAGATAGGGACTATAGTCTTTTAAATACACAACCATACTCCTAAGAAATCCTCCTTATACGTAAGGTACGTCTTATATATAAGGTACGTAAGTTCCTCTCGTTCCTCTTGTTTAATATATTGCACATTATATAACCTTAGTTACCATTCCTCATCATATAGCTCCACTGGTTCCATCCTAGACCGTGCCTTAATTAACTAACTAGCTGCTTTCGAATCCTCTCCTAGTAGTCGTAACATCGTACTTAAAGCGTCTGTAACACTAGGCTAATTAATAAAACGTACCTGTTATATAGCTAATCTGGCTTTCCTTAATATTAAATTTGTTTAATACCTTAATTAGTACCTCTACCTGCTCCTCACTACCGTAAGACTCCTTATGCTCTCGTAGAGCAAGCGTTGCCTTTAAAAGGTAGCCAGCTTCGTTAATAAAGTGAGTAGTTATTACCTAGAAAGCCGACTTGTTTAGAGCCGTCTAACAGTTAATTATAAAATGGACTTTTAATATTGCCTTCTTAAGTCTTTTCTTAACTAAATCCTTATAAATTACGAACGTTTTACTAATAAGTAATAGCACTAAGTTGGCAGATCTGTAGAGGAGGTTATTAACTATATAATTATAAATATAAAGGAAGGCTCTAAACTCTAGCCACTTAATAATTATGTAAGAAAGATTGTGTCTAACTATAAGGTAATAAAGGGCGTTTATAAAGTCGGCCTTATTTACCGAATCTTATAGGATCTTGTTAACTTTAGAGTCTATTTTACTAGCAGTTATCTCCTTCTGTTTATTAAATAAGGCGCTAATAGTAGACTTTATTGCTTTATCAACTTTAGACGTCTTAAGGGGGATTTTTATACCGTGTTTATTCTTTAGGTAGGCGCGAGCAAATATAAGGCTTAAACACTGTTTTTGGCAGCGCTTGCAGTAGAAAAGCTCCTAGTTTAAATTGCTACGTTCTGGTTAGCCTTTTAGAGGTTTATTAAGGGTATACAACCAAAGAACTTTATCCTTGCGTTCTCTCTTCCGTTTTAGTTAAGGAATTCTAATTTAGTAATAAGGGTCCTCACGGGCAGCCGTTACGTTATTAAACTCACACAAATCGTGCTCGCTAAGGGCGGAAACTTCGTCTACTTCTTCTTCTTCTTACTATCTCTTTTGGCTACGGGTGCGGGGGGACGGTAGGGGAGTCATGGCTGGTGTTAATGTTAATAATAGAAGCTTAGTGTTAACTAAAAGGAAGTAACACAACCAGACGTCGCGATAGGAGCATCGCGCGCCGTAACCGAGTATCACGTGTTAGGCAGATTTTATTAGGGGCTACAGCAAAATTTTGGCCTCTTAGCGCTTGCACGGATACAGCTGCCGATGACTGTCAATCGTCACCAAGGCTATATCACAACTTCCTCCTCCGCCCACTCCCTTATATATATTTACATAATCTATATAATCTATATAACTAATCGAGGCCTTTGATTTCGATTTCGATTATCAGATAATCTAAATAATCGTAATTTAGATAACTAACTTAATGATTATTGAGACCTCTGGGAAAGAGAAGGGGGGAGGGGGGTGGCAATGGAAACAAGGGGTAGGTGACCGAGTCAATGACTGAGTCAATGGGTAGGTAGCTGAGTTGGGGTGGCAAGACAACCTGATTCAGGTCGACACTGTGTCACTTGGGTGATGTCTGGAACTCCACCGGGTACTCTATAGCCTAGGAAAACAATTAGACACGCACTTGCACACCAGAACCTGGTGCAGACGTAGGCCGAAACGGGTGTAACACCTACAAGACATTTGATGATCAATCAAAAAGCTATATAGTCTTTGAAATTTAGGAAGCTCGCATCTCCTTAACCTGGCTTTGTATGGCCCTAGGCTGCTCTGGTAGTCTAAAACAGTAGGGCATTGATATACTATTTTATTACCTGTAGAAGCTTAAGAAGAAAAACTTTATTTTAGCGATAACATACCGAGGAGCTTGGCAATTAATTTTTCTCTGTTAGGAATACAATTCGTTGCTAGAGATATCATTGAAATTCTCAACAGCAAGATCTAGCTGGGTCTCTCAATGGCCATTCTTGCATCCACACATGCCTACGTAATTCGATAGTTCTTTGGGTGTTCTTGCTCAAGCATATCGACTCACTTTGGAATAGTCCCTTAATGCATGAAAAATCTGTGCTATGCTGTTGCTGTGGTATTCCCAGAAGCCAGTGGCTACGAGCGGGCAGGCTCTCGCGGGTGCCTAAATTTGTGCTTCTCTACCTGAAATAATCCTTACAGAGGTGGGGAAAAAGCTATAGTGGACATTTTCTCTGGAAGTACTTAAACAGGAAGGGGAGTTGGATGAGAACTGCGCAGTATCACGCAATCGGAATGATTGTGAAATTGAGCTGATGATTCGAAGAACTAAGATTCACAGAACAGCACCAAACATGCATAGAAGGCACTGGCCTAGAAGGCGCTACTGCAGGCTACTCGTCGTGAGAAGTTGAGCGACAAGTGGTGTGAGCCCGGGATTTTTTAATGTGCGGCAATGCACCGTTAACGACGTAAGCGGGTTACAGAACCATAGCAAGATTCAGTCCCCGCTCTCAGGCTCTGTATACTGCAAAGTGTCTACTTCAAATCCGAGATGATATTTGGCGAAGGGAAGTGCTGAGGCCGGGAGAATTGATGATTATAACGCAACACGTGAGTCATGCATATGGATTTAGAGTCATGCGTTTCCAGGCTCGGAGAGAGCCTCGAAACGGGTTGGTTCGTAAACTCAATTTTTGCGCGCAACAAAAAAGAACTCATCGCAAAGGATCGAGGCAGAACAAGTCGATCCAGTGATGAGGGTTTTCTGCTGGCAGACTCAAATGAGAACAGTGATGATTACGCGTCATAAGATGTTTGAAACGTCAAACATCGGATGCTCAGCATGACATCAAGCCGGCGTTCGTAAGCTTTGGGTATTGGATGATATCCTTGAACAATTTGCGACGAGGGAACTAGTTGCAGTAACGGCCCGTCATGAATCTAGACATGCGGATCAGCGATCATTGAACTTCATGGGTATTTTTTAATCTGTACAGTATAGTGCTGGGGTTCTATCTCCTCGCTTCGAAGCAGACAGCTTCACCATCTAGGGTCTAACCGAGCCTCAGAATAAGGTTTCGGACAACAAGGGATATATTTTCTCTCAGGCTGCTCGACATATTATGCCCGACGGTCTTCGGATCTATTACTCTCTTCTTGCATCCGGGAAGCCCAACGCTGAGGTTGTTGATGTCGTATCATGCTGATGTCGTATCATACTCTTATCCAAGTTGCTGATACTCGGTTAGCTGCTCGATTTGGGAAGCTCTCTTTCACAGACTGGGCCATGAAATCCCGAAAGTCCCGCGGCTGTTTTCGGCAAGTCAATTCATCAGTTCCGTAAAGAGAAATGGGTACACAAGCTATAATCATAGGTGCTTGCCTTCGTATTGAGACTGCGCCTAGGATGCTTAGGGTTCTTATATCACCAGACATTTTGCAAGACGTATAATTTCCGCACTTGTCATGCTGTAACCCATGCATGATAGCCCGTGGACTCCACAGCCGCGGGTTCAGGTTGACGACCGCAACCATGCTCTCGTCATCATGGTGTGAGATATGAGAGGAAATGTTCCAGATCCTACGGCAATGCCAAGCAATCTGGGGCTGAAGATGTTGGGGAGTATGACCCTAATCACGACATCGGCACCAATTGATGAGAGGATACGGTAGAGTAAGGCGGTTTAGAAGCGACATGATTGAAGAATGTAATTACTCCGGAAACTTTCCCAGACCGAGATCTTCGGCCGGCATGCGGCCAGCCCCCTGATGCCAGATGAATGACGAGTGAGCGGGGCTCCACAGTTTAATGAAGAGATCGACTGGAACCGAAGACTGATGAAACTCAAGCGCCATGTTCCTTACAGCTCCTCATGGGAAGAGTGTTACCGCAGTGAAACCATCACCAGAGTGTGTAAGACGTCGTGGACAGGAGCTGGAAAATGGTACATGGTAGGCATGCCTAACTAGTCCAGGTCGGCGGCTGGGGGGTTGAGAGACAATTACCCAAAAAAACTGAGACAGTAGGACCACAAGCCGTTTGGAATGACTCGGACAACGAAGAGTCAAGGACGAGTCGTTTATCAGAGCGTACCTTGCAGCTTCTCAAACGAAAGGGCTAATCCGACGCAATCCGACGCAATCCGGTGCAATCCGCGGTGCAAATCGCTTCTACGCAGTTGGCTAGCCGACCAATTGACGATACCTGGCTTATTCGAGCGGCAATCCTGTCCGACTTTCTCCGGCCCACGTGCAGTGTGTTTGGAGCCAGCACCCGCTGTCACTAGAGGCGGAGACTAGACTCAGCATCACAATTAGCATTCTGCATCGAAGACTTGCTGAGGAAAGTTTTTCCTGCAAACACCCACAAGCGAGAGAAATAGCTTTTAACCCACACAACCTCCCCCCAAAAGTCTTTGCGCATGCCAGCGTCGTAAAGAAGTGAGCGATTACCGTACCATGATACACCTACACTCCCCAGTGCCAAGCCCTTTCCCTTTGTACTTTCACGTCTGTGCTGCTGCTGTGCAACCGCCCGTTTTGCCGTCTATTTTTTGACCGGGCCGGGGCACTCAGCTCAAGCCAACCGTGTGAGGCAGCTAACCCCCACAGGAATCCGTGACACTGAAGCTGTTCAGGCTTGACGACGAGGATCACAGCGCCTGTGCTGAGGCCTAGAGATGCTGTGGCTCCGGTGCAGGGGAAATCGGGCCTACCTTCTGACGCAGAGTTGGGTTGGGGCGACCTCCGGACCCTCCTCTGACCTGATACACAGCGGCGACAGGCCCCATTGACCATTTACTGTGTAAATACACATGTGGTGATCCAACGCTCGAGTGAGCAGGATTCTGCCTGAGTTGGCCGGAAGTACTCTTTCCAGTATACTCCTGGTTGGCGGTCGGCAGCCCAACACGGTGCCTGGCTCTCACCGACTCTTGCGACTATTACGACTCTAGCGACTCGAGCAGTCGAGCCGATACTTGGGCCTATCGACAGCTGCCGAAAAGGAGTAGCGCAGGCCTGGAGGGAGTCGTCTTCTTTTGCAGTGCCTGTTAGATTCGCAGCCCTCAACACGGGGCCTGCTTACCCCAGGATCGCCAACTCGCGGAAGGGGCTCCAGATTTGTTCTTTTTCAGCCCCAGCGACCCCCACACCGGTCCTCCCGTCAGCCATCGCGCTGCGGTGGAACAGACCACACTAAAGAGCGCAGCCACTGGGTAATTGGACCCAGCATGGCGGATGCGGAGGGGCCATTGGATGCTGTGAGCGCCTCGTCATCCCCATAATCTGACATGTGCGATCCAGACAAGGTGCACGCCCTGCCCGGGGAATGCGAACATGGCAGGCGGTCGATCGAGCGGCATCCCACTCTCACGCCCCATATTCGTCCAGCCCACCCCCAACCCACACAACCCATACAGCCCATACAGCCCATCCAGCCCATCCAGCCTCCAGCGCTCCTCCCTCGCTGAGATTGGCGGCGGCTTGCGGGGGAACAAGCTGTCCGCTGGAGATACAACGCGCGCTGGGCGCCAGTGAGATGGCACGAAAGCCCTCCTGCATTTGAATTGGATCATCGACCCTTGCCCCGTTGTTGATTGCTGCTGCTGCTACCTATCCCATCTTTCGCTCTGTCATCGTGTCACCGTACGTCTCACTTGTCGCCTTGGCCAATGAAACCCGACGCTGAAACCGAGCGTGCACACATGCAGCAGGGCGATGACTTGTGAAAAAGGTGACCTGATTAAGCGCAGATGTGACCGAGTATAACATCTCCCCCGCGCCCCCATCTTTTGAGATTAAGCGTCCAAACACTCCTGACCCCGGATTTGCATCGCTATTGCCCTGAACGCAGCGTAGAGATCATCCTGACCTCACGCCCTCTGACCGTCTTGTCCTTTCTTTCCCTTGTCTGCCGTCCAATCGCCGCCTGACAGCTCATTCTCCCAGACTCACACCTCTCTCAGGCACTCATCCACCACGGCCATATTTTTCTCCTGTGCGAGCGTGATCAAGCCTTGCGACGTGGTCACGACAAAGTCTGTCTGACTCATATCCCCCACCGACCGTTGCGCGTACTGTCCTGCCACTGTCCTGCCCATAGAGTACAAGTACCCGCTACTTCGTTGCGGCAGCTTGCGTGAGTAATAGATAGTACTCCTTCGAGGCAGACCGCATCCGTGGCACATTCACATTCACAGCCGCCTAGCATCCGTATAAGTCAGCTCGAACCAACAGGGAGGCCGCGCCTCAGCAGCCGTCGTCAGCTGAAATTTTATTTGCGTCTTACGTCGGCTTTGCCGTGGCTCATCGTCTTCTCCACAATTTCTGGGGCATTGGGGCTCTGAGTTCCGCCGAAAAAAGAGGGTACTCGTTGTGTTGAAAGCGCACTAATATCCAGCATCGGAAATCCCGACCCTGCGCGCACGCCAGACGCTTTCTTCTTCCTTGGCCCGCTCGTAGTCGCATCAGTGCATCGCATCCCCAGCGCCTCTTGCTGGGAAGACCAGCTGGCCCCGTGATCACATTTCCTAGGGACTGCGCCTCGCTGCAGGTTGAGATTTAACCTGCAGCCTGAGGCTCAGGCACAGCGCCGAATAGAGCCATTTCCCCCCCACAAGACAAGTCATCGGGAAGGGGTCTGGCCTGAAGCACGAGCCGTATCTCGACCGGAGACCCACCGAATTCAAAAGAAAACTTCACCTCTTCTTTCCACTTCGGGCTTGGCGGCCTCCTTTTTCCGGCTGATCCTCGTCGACAAAGCTTGACCGTGCTGCTCTTCCTGCTTGTATCCCCACGTTTTCCTGCATCCTCGCCGGTATATAAAGATTTTCCCNCCCCCTCCTCCGGCTTTTGCTCGCTGTTACTACGCCCCTTAGCACGCCACTCTGTCGCCGCCGGGTGTGCTGATCACATGCAACCCTCAAACTCGTCGGTGGATTTTTCAAATCTACTGAACCCGGAGACTTCCGCCGACAAGCACCAGCACCTCTCGCAACCTCGACCGCAGACCAGTCCGTCGGTCTCGAGCACCGACTTAAGTAACCAGAACCAGAACCAGATGGCGACCGCGGTCGTGAGCCTTATGGCTCCTATGCTGCAGAACGCTCGGCCCGTACAAGAAGACCGACAAGACCTCCCACGGCCCTACAAGTGTCCGCTGTGCGAGAAGGCTTTCCACCGACTAGAACACCAAACGCGACATATCCGAACACACACTGGCGAAAAGCCACACGCCTGTGCCTTCCCGGGCTGCTCAAAGCGCTTCAGCCGGTCGGACGAGCTTACCAGGCATTCAAGAATACATAACAATCCCAACTCGCGAAGAGGGAACAAGCAGCATGCAGCGGCGGCTGCAGCCAGTGCAGGTATGATCGACACAGGGTCGTCCATGGCGCACATGATGCCACCGCCCTCGAAACCCATCTCGCGCTCGGCTCCCAGCTCGAATCTCGGCTCACCAAACGTCTCTCCTCCGCACTCGTTCTCTAGCTACTCGAGTAATATTTCTTCGGACCTTTCTTCGTATAGGGCAGGCGGCAATTCGGCGAACAGCCCCAATGGTCTATCGCGCAACATCGAATTGCTCGCAGACGCTGCATCTCGGCTCGAGGGCCAGCGGCAGACGCTATCTCAGCAATACCCACTCCCAAACAGGCATTATCAAGGTCACAGTCATCACCAACATCTGCACCATCCTTACAATCATCACAGCAGTGGTAGTCGGCTCCCAAGCCTTGCAGCATATGCATACTCTTCGCAGCCTATGTCAAGATCGCATTCTCACGAAGAGGACGACCAGTATGCACATAGAATGACCAAAAAATCAAGGCCCGGCTCGCCTATGTCAACAGCGCCGCCTTCTCCGACATTCTCCCATGACTCCTGCTCTCCGACTCCTGACCATACTCCTCTTGCCACCCCTGCTCATTCTCCGCGACTTCGGCCTCACGGATTTCAAGATGTCCAGCTTCCTCATATTCGACACCTTTCACTTCAACACGTCCCTGCTCTAGCGCCTATGGAGCCGTCTGCGACGGGTGAGCAGCCTTATGTGCCCATGCATTCTTCTGGCCTTAGAATCGGAGATATCATATCAAGAACAGACGGTTCACAGAGAAAACTACCAGTGCCTCCAGCGCCAAAAGTAGCGGTGCAGGATCTCCTAAATGGGGGCAGCGGGTTTTCCTCCGGCAGTTCCTCCGCAACCGGCTCATTGGCTGGAAACGATCTTATGGAACGTTTTTAGATGAACAAGTAGCACAAGAATTTGGAGTTTTCAGGAATTCGAATTTTCAGCTTCGGTCTCGGTTTCGGTTTCGGTTTCTATTTCTATTTTTATTTTTATTCTTTTGAGCGCAGCGAGCAATAACAGGACGGAATTATAGACAGGTCTTTGAGTGGGAAGCGAGATCCTCAGCGACATTGGGATCGCGAGGTTTAGGACTTCACTCTAATGCTGAACCCCTTACGAGTTTCATTGTGTTCGTCGTCGATAGATTGATTTCATTTGTCAAGTTTACTCATACCCCGCGATCCCTAGCGATTCGCACTGTACTACCTACTCTAGCCTCCGTACTTTGGTGTTTTCCTCGGGTCGGCAGACGCAGCCAGTGGGTGGGATATCACTCGGCTTGATAGACAAACAGACAGCTCAGCTCAGCGTGCGTATAATCGCAATCCCCTAATTCAGATGCGTCCTTCTCATTACGAGAGCAAAAGTTGTGACATGATTTAAATGCCAAGCGACGAGCGGTTGAGTGGTCAACACCAAGGCCAACCCACGGAATTCCGAGAGAATGGAACTGGACAAGGATCGGACTCGCGACAGGTCTCCCCCGCACCATAATTTAACACTATTTCTCAACAACTTTGCAAGCCACCAGACTGCGGCATTTCCTTTCCCATCTCCTCCTATTTTCTCCATCTCCATGTTCCGGGCTGCATCAACCCGAGCACTGCAAGCCTTCACCGCATCTCTGCGTTACCATATCACTGGGTTCCCGCATGATCAAGACCTCTACTGACTTCAGCAACGCCACTTCGGCCGACGATAACGCTCTCCGCATTTCCTCTCGCGTCCCTAAACAGCCATCACAGACAGGTCCAGGAGCGCAGTGGGGTCGGACGCAAAAATGACCTCCTGACTCCAACTCGTTTCTGGCAATTGTTCAAGCGAGCCTGACGGCTCTAGGTAGGAAGCTTAGGAACAGAGGAAGTTTGCTAGAATGTCATCGAAGGATCCCTAGACTAAGCACGCCAGCTGGCCTTATCTCGGAATTCCTTGCTTGGACAAGGGGAACAGCGCTTCCAGACCAGATTTGGTACGCGGAGACGGGACCTACTAGTGTGGGGTAGGAAAGGGGGGTGTGTGGGCGGCACTCTGCACCCCAGATTCGACTCTCCGCGTGTGGAGGCGTGATCGACCCTGCGTGCTGTACGTGACTGGTTGAGTATGTTTGAACCCCATGTTCCCACTCTTCCCCGGGCACGACCACAGGCTTAAGGTACCAGATTGACTTCGGGCGGGCCGAAACTATGCTGAACTTGTGAACCTGCTGAACTTGCTAAACCTGCTAAACCTGCTAAACCTGCTAAACCTGCTAAACCTGCTTAAACTATCACATCTTGGAAGTGAGCATCTAAAGGGGAAGGAAGTGATCCGGATTCCAGGTTCGCCAATCCTCCCTGGGGAGCCCTCACTCATTTCCTGCATGCAGGGTGAGCTGTCCAGTCGTCCACTCAAACAGGGTTAGAAAAAAGATGTAACCTGGCTCTATCTCAGGCCAGCCGTCGTGTATCAAACGATTGAAACTGAACGACTGATCGCTTCAGACCTGCCATGACCGACTGTCGTCTTTGAGCCTTTCGAGCAGTGTTAGTGCCGCACTAAAAAGCAATCCCGCATATCGTACTTGCTCTGCACACCTTCCATAATTTTCTTCACTTGTCAGGCCTCCCATTCTGCTGCCCAAAACGGCCGATTCTGCCCGTTTCTTTTCAATATTTTTTTGTCTCTCACGAATCATCAGCGGATAAGCTCACCGCCGGCCAACACCGCACGCCAAGACCATAAGTGTGGTGGAGAAACCATCCCGTGCCTGTCACTGCAGTGAACCATTACTAAAATCCTGCAACGCCATGCTAAATGCTTGCTTTCCAACCTTCCTCATGCTGACTTGCCCGCATACTTGTTTGTGGGGTATGAACCAAAGTGGAGACTCCACCTCGAGAAGAAATTTACCTGTCCCAGAGACGTTATTCTTGGTAAGTGGCCTCGTTAGGATGATTGAACTCAATATACCCAGTGCGCTTCACTCAAAATAGACCATCCTAGAGTTAAGACAATAGATAAGCATCGGAAAAGCTGACGATGCATGTTACACCAATTTGAACACCATCGTTGAGACTTGCAACAGACGCCGCAGGTATTGCTGATGGCTATCTACAACCAACAAAAACGCCTGCGTTTTTGCCTCGCCGGATCGTATCTCCAGTCCGCATGACAAGCTGCCAAATAGGCCAGCAGGGCCGTATCTCCATCTATCTGTCCGTATGGTCCGCCCCGATCTCCCAGATCCAGTGCATCTCATTTGTCCTCCGAGTCTTGGTTGTGCAATGTTTCTGCGACAAGCCCGCAGCGTCAGCGCAATTCATCAATCGCAAACCCACGGTTTCCAACCCGGCGCCTGGAATTCGGCTAGCAGCAACTTCAATATGTCATTGCAGATCAATAGTCGTCTCCAGCGTTCCCGGAAAGTCGGCTGAGGCCACCCCATCTATGCAGACTACCATACCGGTCCCCACACGGGCCCATCTGCACCCAATCTATCTTTGCAGATCAGTGATTCTGCCTTATATCTTGCCCCCCCAAGTCGTAGCACAGCCCGACTTCGCCATGCAATTTTGATGAGACGTGCAAATTGAATGGCCATATATCCAACTTGGCATTTCCTGTCAGCCTTCATATAAAGGATAAATTTCCGCAGCGCACCACCCCCATAGGCTAGGAGCGATTGCGTGCGTAAGCTGCAGCAGCATGCCGGCAGAGCATGCCGAACATGTCTAAAATATAAAAAATTATATATAGAGTCGTATATATATGCGCATCGCTACTATCGCTTGGTGGCGAATGTCTTATATTTCCAGGTCAAGGCAGCGAGAACCTTTTGACAGTTTGAGATGGGATCACACGACGCATGACCC
Source organism: Cenococcum geophilum 1.58 (assembly GCF_001692895.1). Taxonomy (NCBI): domain Eukaryota; kingdom Fungi; phylum Ascomycota; class Dothideomycetes; order Gloniales; family Gloniaceae; genus Cenococcum; species Cenococcum geophilum. The sequence continues at coordinate 522,686 of NW_027137597.1, forward strand.
AAAAAAAAAATTTAACCGCTGCGCTATATTTGCAAGGTAGGAAGCGTAACAGTAAAAAGACCCACCGGAAGAGCAAACAGTCTTGGTATCAGCATGTCTCCAGTCTGTTCATGCAGCCTTTCGCAACGTCTCTAAATCACGATCGCATCATCCTAGCTCGTGTGCTAAACGAGCACTCGGAACCTGAAACAGGCAACCCGACGCCCGATCGAGATCAGCAGCAAAAGACGCAAACGAAAAATCCCCGGCACCTCAACCCAACTGCAGCATTTCCATCAATCAGCGCGCTCGCCGTGCCAGCGGGTCCGGTCAGATCGCCCTCACACCACGCGCTAGGGTGCTCACCGCCTCAACCAAAAGCAAACGAGGTGAGAAACCATGTCTGCCGCTGTGTCATAACGCACCGCAACTCTGGGGTCAGTGCCCCGTATTCCTGACCGCATGTCTGCCGCTGTGTCATAACGCACCGCAACTCTGGGGTCAGTGCCCCGTATTCCTGACCGCATGTCTGCCGCTGTGTCATAACGCACCGCAACTCTGGGGTCAGTGCCCCGTATTCCTGACCGCGTACACGGAGAAGGGACGAGCAGCAATGAGCAAAGCGCGCAATGCACACGCTCCTTGGTGGGGCGGACAAACAATGACGCACAGGCAGGCAGCGGCAACACCATCGCCAACCGCCCTAAACAATTTTTTTTATTGTCCCTTATGTAGCTGCATCGCGCTGATTGATCGAACCACCACGACGTATTATGTATTGGCTACTGCATCCGTGTTTAAGGCGCCCTGTAGTGAATCTTTTTCTTTCTTTTCCTTTCTAGCTCCCTTTTCTTTTTTCCATGTGACAGTGACAGTGACGGTGACGAGCAGCGGCACCGCGCAGCTTCCCTTGCGATCCCGTTCCCCGCGCACGTGCACTCTGCATTGGTGGGAACATTTGTTCTCATCAAAAACGCAGAATGCCTTGCTTCTTCCCGTTCCGTCGCCCGGGGCCCCGATTCCCCAATTCTCCACAATCGGAGCGGGGCAAAATACGCGCGGCGCTTGGCGAAGCCGAAAGCCAGGAAAGCACGAGAAGGAAAAGAAAACGAAATGACGCCCTACGAGTCCGAAAACGAAAACGGGCGTCGCACACAGTTTTGGGGGGGGGGGCGGGCAAGAAAGCCCAAAGGCGGCAATTCTCGTGGACCTTGCTCCCCACCTCGCTGTGCGCCCTATCTCCCCCCGGGGGTGACCACGAGCACGAGCACGAGCACGAGCGTGTGCCCCCACGCTAAGGCGCTCGCAGGCGATACTACCCAAGGCCCCCTTGCGCAGTCAACCCCCATCCAAACCTGCCGCGCCACACTTCCTCACCACGCCCTCCCTGCCCTCCTCCGAAGGACAAGGCACGGGGTCTAGAAACAAGCTAGCACTTTAACCGGCGAGCAGCGGGAGTGCCCGAGGGAGTGGATCCCGGACCACCCGCGTTCTCGCGCAGCATCTGCGGACCTGGGCTCCTGCAGCAAAAATCGCCGGGGAGGCGCTCGTTTCTGAAGTTCCCTTCTTCTCTGCTGTTCTTTCCGCATCGCTCAAACTTTGGACCCCCGGGCTTCTTGGCGCGGGGGGTGTTTGGGGAATGCCTTATCGGGTCCAGCAGGCTGGAAAATTAAATCGCGGCGTAACTGAGCGCGTTCCAGAGGTTTTTTTTTTTTTTACGGCCCCGAAAAGCCGTTGGAGGTTTCGGGTGAAGTGGGGTATCGTACGCGCGTGTGTGCGTGTGTATGTGCGTCTTTTTCGATTGTAGATTCCACTTTTGGAAGTGTGGGAATCAAGTTAAGGAATTGAGTACTTTTATGATGGGGGTCCTAGGTGTAGGTCTGGGTATTGGACTTCCGCTATCTGACGAGCGAGCGAGCGAGGGCCTGCTTGGTGTCCGGCGCGGCAAAAGGAACCAAACCTGGGCTCTGGTTCAATGGACTTGGTCCGTGTCAATGCGGTGCTCAGGGGTAAGGTGGAGACTGGGCGGTTTTGTATCGTCGTGTCACGGACTTGTGCTTTCAGCCTGTGGTAACTCCTCCCCCATCCGGAGTGGGCAGAGCATCTCCGTCTGTTTCAGCGTCTGTGGTGCTGGGGTTATCGGGGAGCGATGGGCGGTTGATGAGCAGACCTTCGGCTTCCACTTCGTCGTCTTCAGCCCAACCGTAGAGCTCATCAGAGTCTGCGCCTTCGTCCTCCGAGTCTGCGATTTCTGCGTATCTTCTTTTCGGAGGTCGAGCAGGCGATTGTAAAGGCTTGGCGGCCATGTCAACGGCGGTGACGTGCAGGTCGCAGAGTCCAGACTGTAATACGTTCAGCGGGTGATCCTCGTCTCAAGGCTGCAGCAGTAGATCTGAAAAAGAGCGAAAAGGCGGGTTCTACAATATGATGTATCTACTCACGGTCTCGATAGTAAATGGAATAACGGTGCCCACTCCTCCCTCATCTGCAAGAGTAACTCCGTTCGCTTTCACGACTCCAACGAACCGGGCGTGCCGCAATCTATCTACGTCGCCACAGGTCCCCTTCCCCTGTGCCGGTAGCCAATCTCTAAACAATACCAGACGCGTGGAAAAGCCGTTTTCCCACTCAATGCCCGTCATGGCAGGCAGTAACAGCGCTCGCGAGCCTGTGCGGATCCGAGTAATCGTTTGACATGTGACGAGGATTGCGATGTTGTGCAGCGCAGCCGTTTTTCCGAGCCATGTGACGAGGATTGCGATGTTGTGCAGCGCAGCCGTTTTTCCGAGCCATGTGACGAGGATTGCGATGTTGTGCAGCGCAGCCGTTTTTCCGAGCTTAGAGAGCAGATCGTTCATTACCGCAAATTTGCGTCCGGCCGTCCAGCGCGCGGCATCGTTCTTATTCTTTGGCCCTCTATCCTCAGGGTTGCGGGGGTATGAATTGTCAAAGAGAGTGGATAGCGAATCTATTACTATAAGGCTCGTGTTCAGTGGCGGGAAGGATGGCTGGGGGTGGATGAACATTGCTAGCAGATGCGCGAGGGTCGGGGTTGTGTAGTGGTGGAAATGGCTCCTGACTTCATCTACAGAGAAACTCGGCGGCGAGGTTAGGTCTGCGGCGGGGTTCCTAACAGGTCTCGGAACAGATAGGAATTCGTCCAGGCGTCGGGGGACGAGTGGAACTGTTGCGTCTTTTGATATGTTAGCTAGAATACAGCTGAATGCTGTCTTCGGAAGTATGCAAATGGTTGCCTTGTTCCATTGTACTCACCAACCCAAACTACATGGTCTCCCGCCTGCAGAGCATTCGCTGTTGTTTGCATACTATCCCAAGCCTCAGCTCCTGGAGAGGGTGAGCGTATTTTGAAATAACCACCCACAGAACAAAATTACAACTCACCCAAATGCTGTCTTGCCAACACCCGGGGGTCCATATACCTCCGTCACCTGACCACGTATCAAACCACCTCCGGGCCGATCCACAGGTGCACTTCCAATCCCATGTGGGCAGAGAATTTGATTAAGGTGCTTGAGGCCAGTAGAGATCGCGCTTGGTCCGCGAGACTTGAGATTTTGTAGTGCTTGAGATGCGGAGACTGTAGGAAGTCTATCTATCACAGTGTCAGTCCTTCGGCCTGCGGTTTGGTGAGACATGGGGGCTACGAACGAGAGGACGAAGAGGGAAGCTTGCTGCTTTCCTGGTTAGCCATTGGGCGGATATTGCTTGAATGTGTTAACTGAGAGACGTTCTACTTCAAGGCGATCTAGAGTGACTATAAAATAGTTGCGTTGGCGGCTCATGGCGCGTAGATGTCGACGCGCAACGCTGTGGATGTGATGGCTTGGCGGGGACGTTGATGTGCGTGACGGCTCGGAATATGGAGCGAACCGAAATCATGACTCAGGCGATGCTAATTCAACCTCCTCCGTTGACCAAACCTTTTCACCACTCCTCGGACCACCCTATCATTTGCAGCTTTGCGCTGGCTTAAAATTTAATTATTTTAAAGGCTTTGTTTCGCAAGAAGTATTCCAGCCTAGTTTTAGAGTAATTGAGTATCTTGTTTGATGCTATTGTTGTCTTTGTGCAAAGACGCGTCTTGAAAATCCCGTCGTGTGGCAAAATGCAATTTTTGATTTGGGCGTATTTAGCCATCCTGCTTCAGCTAGCACACCTCGGTTAGGCTAGTTAGTGGCGTTTTGGTGGACCACTATAAAAAGGGCATTAAGTATATATTTTGAGGAAGCTGGGCAGAAAGTCGTGATATATAACGTCATGGTTGTACGTTCCTGGCCCTTCTCTATTAACTACCTGCTAATTATATAGGAAAATCCTCTATTAGACACCCTCCCCCAACTAAAACCTTAGTACCTATATACTTTAGGGCGGTGGTCAGGGTGGTCCGGGTGGTCTCCTGACAGGCTCCTGCAGTGTGGCCAAAAATTACGATAAGCGAATTGAAATAAATGGATATTCGATAATCCGATATCCGATATTAATTTATTTTAATTCGCTTATCGTAATATATATATATTAGATCGCATACTTTAACTTAAAATCTCTACTATACACTAGATTCTTCTAGTAACTATGGCTTTGGAGACTAATTTTGAGTCTTCTCTTCCTAAGGCTATATCTGAAACTATATTATCTATTCAACCAACTTTAAAATCTTAAAAGAATCGGTCTAATATTCACGATTTCTGTTGTACGGCACTAAAAGGAGAAGAGCGTGACTTTTATAGAAGATTACTCTATTTCTATAATTAATGCGATTTTAAAGTAGGCACGATAATAAACTTCTGGGGTTACTACTTATCTTAGCATGGGATTTAGATTAAACTATATGGAAAGGATTATTGTATGACAGAAGCAGCTGAAGCATTACAATCAGTCTTTAATAAGCTATGGCTTAAAAACCACAATCTCGACAATAAAATTCTTAGAGAAGTAATTAATAAAAAGGCCGTTAAGACAACTCTTTTTAATCTTATTATTGTACGAAATCTCTCTTTCCGAATTATTTAAAGTTAAGAGTTTTAGATATTTTGTTATACTCTTAATTGACAAGCCATTAGAATAATTCCTGCTTCTTATATAACCCTTATTTAGAAGGTAAGAGACAAGTTTATCCTTAATAAGGATATCATACAACGGGTTATTTAATCCACAATTACGCAAATCTATCTTAGCGTAGATATCTGGACATCTCTAAGCAATAACCTTTATCTTATAGTCTGCGGCCACTTTATTAATATAGGAGAATGTGTTTATAATATCCTACTTGCTCTACCTTAGGTAGTAGGCTATAGCAGAGAGCATTAATGGCTTGCTCTTCTTCCAGTTCTATAAGATTTTGGTATTATATAACAGATCGGAGCGGTTATTGGAGACAATTCTGGCATAAACGATACGCTCTGTTGTACGATCAGCACTTACCTTTTAGAGCATAAGAAGATTTCTTAGAGTGCAACTTATTGGCGTATCCGCTGCTAGGGACACGTTATTAATCTTATTATTTAGGCATTTATTTTTATAAATAGTGAAGAGCTTAGCTTTGTCCTATTGTACGACAAAGAAGAGAAGGAAAGCTTTAAAGGGCTAACTAAAAAGGAGATAAAGGACAGAGACGCGAAGTTTCGAGCTTTTAGGGTCCTTGGAAAGCTCTATAATATTATTATTTATATTTAAAGTAGTCCAGGTTATATAAAGTAGTTTTAAGATTAAGCTAGGAGAAGAATTCCTCTTAATAATCGTATGAGATGGAATAGCTAGTGGACTATACTAAATGTTGCTCTTACTCTTTAAGAGCGGGTTAGCTGGTATATCTCTAATAATCTTAATATAATTAATAAAGGGGACTAGCTTTTAGTGTAAAACTAGGTATAGCTTTATATAATATATAAGTTTTTAGCTGCTTTTAAATCAGCAACTTTAAAGCTTAAAGGAGAAAATGCAATACTTAAGAAGGTTCTTATTACTATGGACGTTCTTAATCTCTACTTTAAAGAGACATTAGTATGTTGTATGATACTAAATTTATTATATATACTAAGAAATTTTTAGGAGACACTTCTAAATATAAAAGTAGTCTAAAACTTTTAAACCTAAGTCTTACGAAGTAAGGTAAAGTTTGAAGATTACTATACTAAGCTCTTTACTACTCCTCTCTATGCTATAGCAGTTATTCTTTACCTAAGCCGTTATACGGTATACGGTAAAAAGATCTGGCCAAGTAATATCTACGATAGAGTACTTTGGCACGTTAGGTAGCTTTAGGAGAAACACCAACATAAAGCACGTCCGCTTCTATCGTATGATAAAAGTCTTTTAAACTAGACAACTTAAAAAAAGCCTTTAAAAGAACTTAATACTTTTGATATTTTAGAGGCTTAGATAGAAGAATAATACCTTTAGCCATAGAGCTAAGACGAATTTGATAACTACCTTTTAGAGGTCTCATATGGTTTAAAGATTTAGGATCCTATTAAGTGGTAGTTATATAAGGATCAAGCAAGGCGCTGGCCACAGCTTTTACATTTTGCAGTTAATATCCTTTGTATTCCTGCGATAAGTGATAAAGCAGAGGTAGTTTTCTTAGGTGGCCGTTGTACGGTAGGCTGAGAGAGAGTTTAGCTTAGGGTAGATATGCTTAAGATTATGGAGAGTATAAAGGATTGGATTAGAAGTGGTATTCTTAAAAGTTCTTTCTAAAAGGGGCTAGGAATAGTTAAATGTAATAGGTTATGCCCTAGAGATACTACTTAGCAGCTAATCTACCTATTTTGATTAGCGTATAATATATAACCGAGGGGCCTTAGTAGGAGAAGAAAACTTATTATGGAACTCTAAAACTCTTCTTTTATTAACAAATCCTTCTTATATAATAGTAATATTACTACTAGAACGGATACTAAGTCGTATAAGGCCTAGAATATTATAATAGTAAATTTTATTAAAGAAGAAAAAGAAATTTTATTTTAGAAGCTATATAGCTTGGGTATTGTATAGTATAGAACTGTGAGCTTTAACGAAACTCAGAAGGAGCATTTGCCGTTAAATTATTGGGTACGTTACTTAACCCGTCGTCCAACTTATCTTCTTCCTCCTTAGCCGATGAATTACCCTCTAACTTATCTGGATAAGTGCTGCTATATATAAGATTACAACTATTTCCCTATTCCCGCCATTTGCAGTTTAAATAATAGTTATTCTAATATCCATTAAGCGTATAATAGGTAGAGAAGGGCCGAGGTCCTAACTAGCTTTAATTATCCTTTACTATATAGGCATTACAAGGCTAAATCCACAAGTTAGCTACCGTACGACTAAGGAAAGAAGGTACTTATATTGGCTATATCATCTCCACGACTGTGGATAATTATTGCATTGACGTATAAAGGCCGCTTTGTGTCGATTTATTGTTTAGTGATAGAAGCTGGCGCAGTAACGTCCTTAGCAGCGTAGTAGCGAAGAGCCGTGTATTGGACGTCCTAGAAGAAGTTAGTTAGGGATTATATGAACAAGGGGAGACTTACCGTATGACATAGGCTCTTAAGCTAAGCATCTACCTCTGCTTGAGAGAAATTCTATAACTTCTCGCCAGTACTAAGAGCCGTAGTAATTGTAGTGGCGGCAATAGCAGGAGTTGAACTTGAAGCCATGNTTAACGAGATAAATTTAAGCAATTAACCAAGTGAACTATAGGCGTTGTGGTTGATTTAGGAATTAAAGAAAAGGTTTAAATATTTAAATTTAAAGCTCAAATTGGAATCACGGAAAAATGTTTTTCTATTACCCACCGTACGAGGCACCCGTTACTCCGGTATATAATTCCTGCGCACCCCCTATCGTATGACATACAAAGAAAAGAGAGAGAAGGGGAGTTATGTAATGGGTTATACCTAGATATACTACTTAGCAGCTAGCCTGCCTACTTATATTAAATACCTATATACCAAAAAAATTCGATATTGGATTTTATTCGCTTATCTTATCGGATTTTACGATATCGTAATCGTTTTAATACGCATAATTTTTGGCCACACTGGGCTCCTGACAGGAAGCCGAGTATGAGTGTCCCCCGGGGCCCCCGACAGCCCTAACAGGAGCTGCTAGGAGCCTGTTAGTACTGTTAGGAGGCATGAACAATATGCTGATATAAAAACGGCTCCTGGTTCTTCCTCCTTAATATCCTTAGCACTACCTGCTATATAGCTACTGGAGCCACTAAAGCCTCTAGAGGCTGTATAACTACTACGCTAAGCTACCGTGTATATACTGCGTCGCTTGGAAGGATCACAAATAAGACTTCTAGGCTTTAGGTGCTTTTAGAGGCTTTGGATACTTTTAGAGGCTTTAGAGGCTTTAGAGGCTTTAGAGCTAAAGATATATAACGTTTTGTAGGCGGTATAAGGACAATATTTTGTAGAGGATTAAATAGTCGAATAGAGGGCGATAATATTAAAGCTTTTTAATTAACTATACTACTAAATATTCTATATATAGGCTTCCTAGCCACGTCACTTCTGTTCACCAAGCGTCAATGAGGCGCCAGCCCTGCCGCACTGACCAGGGGCTCCAACACCAAGTCATATCCCTTGCACAGATAGATACGTCCTATAGAACGTGCGCCGTGCGCACTAATCAGTAAGCTGCAGGCGGTAAGTCGTTCTGCCAGGCAACCAAAGGTTTCGCACGAAACCACAAATATATTGTACTTCCGGTGTAGATTATATATAGAGCCTCAATCAAGGGTGTTGAGTCAATCAATGTGTCCCCGCTAACACGGGCCACCCTTGCACGGTGGTATCCGACGGCCCTTGTTGCCGATACGGGGCAGAAGATTTGGCTGCCCATACTCGTTTGTATTGTACTGCACATCGGGAGAGGCTCGAAAGGAGGCAGTGGTTCAGGCTTCGGAGGAGGCTTTTTCGCAATCTGACCTTTAGAAATAGGATATTTGGTAGGTTGCACAAGACCTATATCATTGGGTAAATAGTTACGCACTATATTGGTGGTTAATTTAATTATCTATTCCCATTTCTATGATGTTCAGAGTTGCGGAGGATAGGCCGGATAGGCCTCTCGGATAATAGGCCTATCAGCTGATAGTATCCGGAGACTATCCGGATAGTCTCCGGATAGTCTTGGCAAAATCCCCTTAATATGCTTATACTTGTAATGCACCTCCTAATATTAAATAAATAAATTTTCTATTAGTATAGATTTATAGAACTTACAAAGCGCTTTAAAATGGTACCACTTTTATCTAAATATCCTAAGGATAAGCAATATTATATAGATATAAAGCTTACAAGAGCTCTGCGGAATAAGGCTTTAGGGGAGCCGCGCACGGAGCTCTACCAAAGCTCAGCAAAAGCTCTGCACGAAGCTCTGCACGAAGCTCTGTATACGGAGGCTCTACACGAAGCTCTGCGTATAGAGGCTCTGCACGAAGCTTTACGTACGGAGGCTCTACACGAAGCTCTGCACGAAGCTCTGCGTACGGAGGCTCTGCGTATGGAGGCTCTGCACGAAGCTCTGCACGAGGCTCTGCACGAAGCTTTTATATAGAGCCTCCGTAGTAGAGCCGTCGTACGTAGAGCCGTCGCGCAGAGCCTCTGTACGTAGAGATTCGTGTAGATCCTCGTATAAAGCCTTATATAAAGCTTTTATATGCAGAGCCTCTATATAATATAATAATATTTAATTAAAAATATATATAACTACTTAGCTAATAAATATTATTTTTGTAAAGATAAATATTATTTTTATTATAGACATCTAGACCTCTCTAAGCTTTAAATAATTATATGCTAAGAAATATAGCTAAGGCTATCTAAAGACTATCCGGATAGTCTCTAAATACTATTAGCTAATAGGTCTATTATCTAAGAGGCCTATCTAGCCTATCCTTTATAAGTCTATTAAAGATATACTTATAAAGAATAAACTATCCTATTTAGTTAGGCGGATAATAATACTATTTAAGGATAGCCTAGATATAATATCCAGATAAGGCTTAGTATTTATAAAATTTTAACTATAAAACTAAATATTTTATTTCTATTATATAACACTATAAATATAGCTATTACTGCTTTATATAAAGCTACGTACGTAGAGCTTCTATATATAGAGTCTTTAATAAAGAGCGTTGTATAGAGCCCTATACGTAAAGCCTTTATATATAAAGCGTTATATAGAGCGTCGTATAGAGCCTCTATATATAGAGTTTTTAATATAGAGTATCGTGCAGAGCGTTATATAGAGCGTTATAGTATATTAGTGCTACGTATTAGTAAAGCCTTAGAGATCTAAATAGGGCTTTAAGTAGAGCTTTTGCAGAGCTTCGTGTAGAGCTTTGTGTAGAACCTCTACTATCTACTATAAAAGATCAGTAAAAATCGCCAAGTCGTAGCAGCGTATATTGCCCTCCATTAAAACAATATACCCCCTATAGCCCCACTAATATAACTCTATATTTTATAAATAGAGCTCTATTTTATAGCTCTATTCTAGGGCTATAAAATAAGCTATTATTTATAAAATATAGAGCGTTATTAGTAGGGTTATAGGGGGTGCTTTGCAATAGCTTAAGGCTCTCCACTAACTTATCCGACCCCTCCATTCCTAGAAATAAGTACCCCCTATAACTCTACCAAAACGGCCTTAAATTATATAAATAAAGGCTTATTTTATAGCCCTAGAATAGAGCTATAAAATAGGCCTCTATTTATAAAATATAGAGTTATATTAGTGGGGTTATAGGTAGTATATTATTTGGATATTATCCGGATATTATCCGATATCCGGGCTATCCTCGGATAGGATTATTATCCGCCCGACCGGATAGGATAATTTATCCTCCGCAAGCCTGATCAATGATGTTCTTAATGTCGTGCACGGGCCACAAAATATAGTACCTTATCTGTGCAAGGGATACGGTATAGAGCCTCTAGATTGGCTTGAGAGGCTTGCATATACGAAAGAAATCTTTGCCACACAAAGGGATGGTGGGCGGCCCGAGGAGTGGGGTGGCCCGAGGAGGGTGAACACGTTAAGGTAAATGAGGTCTACAAGTTCGTGTTGCTTATTGGCTTCAATGATTGTGGTGTACCCCTTCCATGAGAAAATTACGCTAGGCCTGATTCATCTCGAGCATCGTTCCCTCTTGCATTGAAAGACTTCCAACCATGAGCCTACTTCCTAGTCTATCCTTCGAGCTAATTCGAGGCACTCTAAAACTCTCTCCGCTGGCATTTGGTCTCACTTTATTCTCGTTGCTCATTCCAATTCTCGTCCTCGTCGCATGGGAGCTCCAACAACGGCGGTATGAAGCCATCTCACCAGCAGGGTGCCGCAAGCTAGGCCTCCGCATGCGCAGCAATCTTGCAGATCAATACTCTACAAAGTACAGCACCAGAAGCGAGCAGGGTACAGCGAAAGACGGCTCGCCTCTCTGGAGAGTGAAGGCGTTATTCATCTATCCCATCAAGAGCTGCTGCGGCGTAGAACTAGGCCGTGGTGACATCATCCGGACAGGTATGAAGTATGACCGACAATTTTCCTTTGCACAGGAGGTTACTAGCCTACCATCATTAGAAGAGCAAGCAGATGGGTCACACTCAGTCAATAGTGAGTGGAACTCAATAACACAGCGAACGTTTCCTCGTCTTGCTAAAGTTGAGACGGAAATATGGGTGCCCGATCCGACTTCACCCACTTTCTCACCGAACGCAAAGTTCGTCAAGAGCGAGGGGTGCGTGGTAGTGAGATTTCCCTTCTCGCCGGATGTCGACTTCAGCTGGGAAGGACTAAGAGCATTCGTAACCATCTTGGCTGCGAAAATTTCTCAGAGAGCCGAGCCTACCATTCAGTTTTGCATCCCATTCAATCCCACACTGGAGCGAATCACGCAGAAAAAGTATAGGAGCGAGAAGATGAAGATCTGGACAGACATGCCTGAAGCGCTCAATATGGGTGTCGAGATTCCAGATGATATAAAGGCGAAACTGAAATATTGTCTCGGCGTCAGTAACCCACTAACGCTCTTCCGAATCGACACGAGGAAATACCGTGAAGTATTCAAGTGTGCGCCGAAGAAGGAGGAAGTTGGGTTCCAGCCCATTATTGGAATGGCAGATTCAGTCAGCCAGCCATACAAACTTTGAACTTCCAACTGAATCATGCTAACTTACCCAAGTATCCACTGCATATCGTGAATCTCGCTAGCGTTCGTGATGTTGCATCGCGCCTTCCCAAAGGCTATTATAAGGAGTTCAACGCATTGCGGTACCGCGCCAACATATACAGTCAGCACTTCCTGACTATTCTTGATGCAGGGGAGAATGCTGACATCTTGACTTGACAGTAACTGGACCACCCGCCTTCAGTGAGGATTCTTGGGCCAAAATTCGTATCGGGAAATGCACATACCACACCTCCTGCCGAACCATTCGTTGCAAATTGCCGAACGTAGATCCCGCCACTGGGATCAGAGATCGCAACGAGCCAGAAACTACTATGAGGAAGTACCGTGTTATCGACGGTGGGTCAATTAAGCCGTGTCTTGGGATGCAAGTCACGCCTCTTGTTAAAGAACAGGGTGAGATTAAGGTAGGGGATGAAGTTGAGGTTTTGGCTCATGGTGAACATTTCTTCCTGAAGATCTGAAGAGCTAAGATGCCTCTTCAGTTCAGGGAAACTTAAAACCACAAACGACGCAATTTCAGGAATCGTAGCCATTCATCCCCGGTTATCTCCAAATGGTATCCATATCCAAAGTGATTTAACGGGGGTTTGCTCTATATTTTACCCTCTGAGCTAGGTGTCAAAGGTTTTCCAAATGAGTGCATTGTGATACAGAAATCCAATACATATCAGCCTAGGAACGCCGCGGTTACAGGATTTTTATGGAAAAGTCCTTTTGCCAATTTGGTAAATATCTCCATAAGAATGTGAAGTAGAACAACTTAGTATCCCTAACCATTAGCATTAATTTAAAACAATGAGGCCATTACCCAATTTTCGACATGGCGCCTTGCATATACTTCCAAAACGACCGCCAAGACAAGGGAGTTATAAACCAAAATCTCCAATATTCTAATGGAAAACAATCAATCTTCATTACTGTAGTCATATTCGTTGCATGACTCCCGACGGATCGGACGTGGTGTAGTACCCAAAGGTATATTGTCGTGGTAGATGGCGGTTTCCGATCCAATATGTTGCGGCTGTTGGTGTTCGTACATTCCTGTATTCGATCTAGGCTGACGGGGGTCGTACAAACTAGTCGAATTATTAAACTGGGAGGTCGCCCTTGGCGAAGAACCATACACTTGGCTGTGCTCCCGGTGCATATGCATGCCTGAATAATGCGAATTCGGGCCCTGTTGTCGAACGCCATCGTGACCAAAAGACGTCCGCCGGGTGTTTGGAGATCTAAGTTGCGTCTGGCTTTCAAGTGGTCTGGTTCCATAGAACTTCAAATGGTCGGCCCGTTCACCACGATCTCTTGCCCGCTCCGCAGCGCTCTTACCTCCCACCCCAGCTGTTTCCGAAATGTATAGGTCGAAGTCACTGGAGGCTTTGTCAACCTTTTCAAAGTACTCGACCTTGAGGACCGGCGGTGTTTTTTCCACGTCTGATTGTTCGTCGAAGCGGCTTATATTGGTTTGGTGTGCATCGAAGAGTGCCAGTGCTGATGCGGTTTGGAATGCATTTCGGATTTGCCTTCCATTCCATACCCTTCTATTATCCCGGCACTCTTGGAAATGCCCCTTTTGGAATTCCATTATGGCACTGTCATCAATTATCATTTCGGGATCATGCGCTCTTTCGGCTCGCTCCTTATCTATCTTTTTGAGACGGTCGAGGTTCATTTTCCAAATGGCCTTTGTCTGCTGCTCTGAAAGCTCTGGGTAGAGCAATGTAACATGAATGCGTGATTTGAAGGCCTCATCAATAACGCCAACTCTGTTAGTTGTAAGGAACAGAATGCCGCTGTAATATTCAAGAACGCGTAGGAAGACTGTAAATCTCATCAGTTTTAGTTAATTTCTTAAGACCAAAAATACTGACCTGATACAAGAGCATTGCGCTGCAAATCAGTCTTATTCCTCTGAGCAAGGAAAATATCTGCTTCATCAAGCAAAAGTACGCAATCCCACAGCTGACCTAGGTGAAAGGTATCTCGGAGGGTTTTCTCGACATGCTCTGGAGTTAAACCGAGATCTCCGCAAGTGATGGGAAAGAGTGGTTTCCCCGTAGCCTCAGCTACACATTCCGCAGTCGATGTTTTTCCAACACCTGCTTTGGGATCAGAAAATGCTTCAAACACATTTCAAGGCACTCATACCTGGAACTCCGTGCAAAAGTATAATTAAACCACGGCTTTTGCCATAGACCACATCAAAATCCATGGTGTCATTTCCCCCCCAGGTAATCAAAGCCTTTTTCTTCATGAAATGGGTCATAACTAAGGATTTGACCATCTTCTTGTATCCTGGGAGAAGCTTCAAATTTCCAAATCCGTCGCCGTCGGTTCTGCACTTTCTAAGGCCTTGAAGGCTGAGAAGTGCAAATTTGCGTTCTCGAAATACGTAGGCAAGCACTCGTGTTGGCAGTAGTATCAAATCCTCGTCTCGCAAGACTCCATCATCTACGCCATTCTCGTTAAAGTAACGACTCTCCCAAGCTCTTAAGAAAGGATCTGATTCGACTAATTCCGTGTAGCGTAGTTTGTCAATCGAAATGTCGGAGTGGATAATGTCGGTCCAGGAATCCGTAGATGTCACCTGGTCTCGATCTGTCCACAGTCTGGTTGGATAGCTCTCAACAACTTCGCTAGAGAATACATTCATCTCGTCTGGAAAGCCAATAGGGGCAAGCCAACCAGGATCAATTTGAACTCCTTCCTCGAAACCAACAATCACTTGGCCTTCAATCCCCTCAGGGTGGTTTGGCGCGCCAGGCACCAAGAGAGGACGGCCGCAGGGGTGATGAGTCAATGAAGTCCCATCATACGTAAGATGTTTCGCATCAACATATTCTTGAAATAACTCTCCCTCTTTCCTTAGTCTTTCCCGAATGGTAGGACCCATCTTCGCGTATTTCCATGGGTATACTTCAAGGGATGTGATATCAATTGCACCCTCAAACGGCTTAATGACAAAATTGCAACATGTCGGGCCATATTGTCGGCCGTTGTAGTCGAGGTAGTAACAGGTTAAAATAAAATCATGAGGCCGCGCCTCTAGAAGTGGTTTAGTCTCTTCATCGGCTGTAAGAGCTGGACGTCCTCCACCAACAAATAGAACACGCCAGGCAGTCTGGTACCTGTTAGGCCTTCTAGCTTTCTCGGGTGATGTTTGGTGGTTGATCTCCATCGCAGCTATCTTCGGTGCTGGAGCATAAACTTCATCGCCAGGTTTGAAGAGATACCACAGATCCTCAAACTCGATCTTCTTTAACGAAGCTTTATTGAAGTGTTTCAATGTCGGAGAAAGATACCTGTTCATAAATCTTACCAAGCATTTGAGGTCGGAAAGAGCTTCATAGCTCTCCAGTATTTCTTCAAAGTCATTCGGTTGTTTCTCTTCATGTATGTCCGCATGTGTCTTAATGTCAGAGTTCATACTCTCTGGAACGCTATGGTTGGCGCCCTCAACATTATCTCCTAATTCCCTGTGGACATCTGCCACGTTTACATTTTTTTCTGCGTGTGTACCGACTTGGTAATCCATTCGCGTAGAACTATGAGAGTCCACCCGGGCACTTCTGCCACGGAGCTGAGGTATGTCGGCATGAGCCCATTTATTTTCCAGCTTCTTGAGGTACTCCCTAATTTCTGACTCAAAATGAACGAGAAGTTTGTAAGGTTTCAGCACAACTCGAGGTCTCATTGACCAATCTTTAGCCGCTATGTGAGAAAGGACTGCTAGAAGAGGGTGGGAGTTGATCCTGATACGCCCAGGCATTTCTTGGAGTGAGCCTGGGGTATAATCCGCCTGGGAGACTTGTGGGGTTGAATCGCTCTCGTAAATGCCGCCTCTCGCAACGTACTTTCTGATCTGCTCATCGATCTTGTACTGGTGGAAATACCTCGCATTTCCAACGAGAACTTCTATTGCGTAGACCTTCTTGTCATCTGCATATTTGTGTTTGAAGTCAAACCATTTGACAAAGTGAAGTTCGGGTATCGCAGGCAGGTGAAGCTCTTTCGGTTTGGGCTTGCTTGGCTTGACTGTTTCATCGGTTGTCTCCATCTTTCGGATTTTTGATTCAATAAGGCTAACTCGCTCTTCCATCACATGGATATATTGGGAATATTGTTGTACTTTGGCTCGTGCTTTCTCAACATGCTCTTCCGTCGGGTGAAACTCGGAATCTTGGTCGGTGAACTCGTCGTCGAGTAGACTGGACAGCTGAGAGGATCGTCTTCCAAAAGCCTCTTCTGGCCGCACTCCGTCGTAGTGAGGTCGTATATGGCTTTGACGTTGCCTCATGCAGTCTTGGCCTTGTTCAACAGAGCCTAAGTCATACTCATGATGCATATTATCCTCAATAGTGTAGAGATGGTTGGGGGGGTTCTGATTAGCCATCCGTGCCACATCATCAGCTTCATTAGCACAAGTTTCAAAGCCGACATAGTTCTCCTTTCCCTCGACTGGACTTGGAAACCCAGAACTCAATGGCGTTTCTTCAGCACACCCCGATTCATGGCGGCTTCCGCCGGAGGACGAATTGGCATCAGACATGATTCAACGGAAAGGCGTTGTGGAGTTAAGAAACTATATCAGGTTACTTAAAGTCCAGCATTTTTATTTTGTGAAGAGGACACTTACTCAAAATTAGATGTATTTGAGAGCGAGGGACAGTCTAGGTTATCTTGTCTCGAGGTTTCTATGCCGCTTTACTTGCTCTGTGAAAAGTAAGTTTGGGTTTCTCGACATCTTCATGAGCCTCTGGTAGGTCCAAAGTTTACCTGGAAGTATCCAGAAGGGCTTCAGGATATCGTCGTAAATATCAATGGATCAGGGATGCTGGACTGAGCAAGACTTAAGTGACCATCGCAAATTCAAGTGATGCTGATATGATGCTCCAGCTCAGTTTTTATGGTTCAAGAAGACCATAAATAGCGAGTTGTTATTCAAATAGAAATGGAGTGAGGTCCGTCAGACTTATATGCTTCTGCTGAAGATGGAATCGAGACGGGCTATTGCTCGCATGCCACCTACTGCTATTCAGCTCTAGTGCCGCAACAAGAACGGACATCGGACTAGATCTAGGGTTTCCTTTGGGAAATTACAGCCTTCACAAAAGATAAGAATCACACGACCATTCGATTGGGTTTCTCTCTCTCTCTCACACACACATGTAATTGGTAGCCTCGCTGTTATCTTCCTGAAGTTGTGATTATCATGAAGAACAAGACGAGCAAAATAATGATACGGGCCAATCATATATCAGAGTCCCACAAGGCATTCCCAGCCGGCTGCGGAGTCTGCTTCAGTCATCTTTTAATTCAAAAGTGGCTTACTGTGCCTTCTTGCTTACCCTAGAATAAAGGATAGACAGGTTTGCAAGTGCAGCTGCCGGGAATACTCCCAATTGGACGAGAAGCGGGGAAAATGGTTATATCCAAGAGGGCAACGAGACTTTAGATGCCTCGTACGGCTGAAGCAATCGAGTTGGGTCTATTATGCATAGCATTACGAAAGAGAAGTAAGAGAAGGTCCTCTAATAACATCTAGTGCGGGGTAAAATGGAGGGCTATGCGAAACTATTTCTTAATGCACGTAGCTCCTCTAGGTAGTAGCTTGAAGGTTTGTGGAGGCTTCGCTCTGGATGAAGAGGTATATCCAAGTGAGGCTTTCGATGCTCCAGCCGAGTCGCTCCAGATTGGGCAGATGACTTAGCGTAGGATTACGTCCCGGAAACGCCTCCAAGGACTCCAGAGTTGGAACGGAGGGCTGGTGGAATGATCGCGTGGGGGGTACAGAGGACTCGAAATTCTTTAGAGGCTATTATGCTCCATGCTGCACGGGATCCTTCTCGCGAAACAACGATGCGAGGGGTAGATAATTCAAACGCAGCTCTTTCGACCCGCACTCGAAATGACCCACTTCTTCATCAACCATTTTGGCACTGATTTATAGTAGCAGTTCTTGTTTCGAGATATGTAAATTCTGATGGCTTCTAAAAGTTCGTATTTGACTAGCCGGTGTACTCCAATGATCCTTGTCAGCTCAAAATGAGGCGTTTTTACCCGCCTTCTGGGTCACTCTTCGAGAGATGTAAAGCTTTAGCCTTGTCACACGTTTGCGTAGCCTTTTGCGAGTTCCCTGCTACCTTCTATTTGCCTTCTAGATTTAAGGCTACGCTTTATCTCTTATCAATAGGTCGAACCTATTCATCATATTTGCCTTACACCCCGCGAAGTTTTCCCATTTTTTCACCCCACGCCATATGCGGGGAATGCTCCTAGCCTTCCGGGCCTCACTTTGCGGACCTCACTTTCCATATATGGCTGCATAAATCTAACGAATGGGACAGTTCACATAGCCACACTCAATTGTCTGCGTGCTGACCGGACTTCAACCGGTCAATTTCCCTTCTGCTTCCTGGAGGGTAGAAACTGGCTTTTGATGTCTGCCGTCCACATACATAACTTCTGTCTCTAGGACAAGTTGAATTTAAGTGTATCCCAAAGCACTCATATGCGCTGATGACACCTGATCACAATCCAATCATCAATTGACTCTGCTGCAACTCCTAAAGATGTTCTCTGTCGATAATAGAAAGCAGGCTTGGGACTGGGTACAGCAGGAAGGTCCGGCCATTCATCCAGCTTTTGCAACTCGTGAAGGGCCGGACATACAAGAATCTGACCCGGGGAATTGGGGACCATCCAAGTAGGTCTTCATAAGCGAAAACTTTGAGGTTACACTGGTAGCAATACTTACGACCGTAGGGATCTTGAAACTGCAATGGAAAGATACTACAAGGATATGGGGTCGAAAGCACGATTCAAATATTCTCCTTTAACGAATACGACATGGGATGATGTACTCAAAATGGCGAATAGCGCTGAGCAGAAGTACATTGCTGACGGAGGGGAATTGCGGAAGTTCCTGAGGAAAAATGGAGAATGGGCGTCGGCAATTGTTGTCTGGTTGGATTTGGCGCCTCAAGGAACATATGCGAAACCAATCCAGGGAGTATTAACGCGGCTGTTCACGGTATCCCCCCTTAACCTTAGTGTTGCAGTGATATTCGAGAACTAATGACACGTTTATAGGCCGCGTCGAAGCTGGCGGATAGCCGAATCAGGATTATGGAGGCTTTTCAAGAATTGACTGGTATGATTCAGGGAGCTTACGAGAAGCGGACGCTACATCCTTTCAATAACGACCTAAAAAACCTAGCTGTCAACCTTTACGAAACCATTCTGAAAGCTATGGATGAAATGATATCGTGGTTTACTGATAACCCTTACAGTAAGTAGACCTCCGGATACTATTCCGAATACTTACACCATCGGGGAAAACTACCACGTACATTGTCAAGGGACCGATTGCAGGAAAGAAACTCGACGATTTACTGGAAAGGGTCCGTAGACAATTGAGAGCGTTTCGGGAGAAATATACAACCTTAGGGGGATTGATTCAAAGGAATGTGGAGGCCTCGATTGGTCGCGTGGAAACCTCGGTTGGTTGTATGTCTATCCAGATTCCGCCCCTTCGCCGGGATTCTCAAGGGATCAGGAGAGAAGTTGATGATCATCGGAAAGAATTCGGGCAGTTTGTAAATCGTGACAAGGACTGGAAAGATGAGTGGAAGAAATCGCAAGCTGCTGGAAGAGAGAGCAGAGAATATTTGATTCAGCTGTGCCTTGATGTCCTCCACCATGCCCAATGTTAGTATTTCCCCTGAGTGGCCTATTCGCATATTTTATAAGGAGACACAAATGCTGATAACTTCCAGGGAGTTCTGCGACAAGAAGCCCATCGCCGCCCATAGACTTTTCGAAGGCCTACATTAACCAGGATCAGCTCTTGCAGAGCCTTGCGGTAGACATCATCATTCCAGCTCAGGACATCGAGAATATGCTCAGGAAAGATGAAGCAATCAAGGAATCACTTCATGGAGAGGGAGCATGGTTACTTCATTCGAGGCAGTTTCAGGAATGGATTGCGTCGAAAAGCTCGGAGGCGCTCCTAGTCGACGGCAATATAGATGATTTTGAGTTGGAACGAATCACCCCAATGTCAACGCTTTGCGCAGCTTTGATCCGGAGCTTTCGAGAGTTGAGAAATAAGGCACCTTGCCGACTAAGCTTCTTTTGTGGTCTCCATACTGCCTCCGACGACGATCTCTCTGGCCCTCGTGGTTTGATGAGAAGTCTTATCGCACAACTTCTTCGAAACTACAGGTTTCACTTCGATTTCGTCAATTCACATGACTATAGAGTTCTTCTCGAGAACCATGAGCTGGGTCATCTCTGCGAAACCTTTAGGAACCTTATCTACCAGCTGCCCGCCCATACAGTCGTCTTCTGCATTGTTGACGGAATTTCGTTGTACGAGAGGGCGAGTTTGGAGGATGAGTTGGAAATAGTTGCTTCAATGCTCTGCGAGCTTAGCCTCGACTCTCACTTGGGATGTTTCTTTAAACTCCTCCTCACCAGTCCAAATCAAAGCCGGCATGTCAAGAAGTTTTTCCCTCGTGAAACAAATATCTCTCTACCTCCCTCCGGAGATTGCGATGTACGCGATATATCGCCTGAAGCCTTAGTTGGAAGCGTTGGCTCTGGATCACCATACGGATCATCGAGCGATGCATCATCGGATATTGAGGCGGAACATTTGGAGGGTGAAGATCTTGATTTTGAAGACGACGAAGATGGATAGTTCGTGGGAGATTGTATTGAATTGGGCATGCAGTGAATGCATTCAGTGTTCGTGAGGTTCTACGTTTCTTAAGGCACTGACTTAATTTGTGGTCTCAAGGTTTGATTTTTAGCATTTTGAGGCGCTGGCAGCCAAGGATACCTAGATACCAAGCTGGTGGGCAAAGACTTTGAATTAGCTAATATGGTCTTGAGATGCAATAATGCGATATTTTATTTCTGAATGGGGATAATGAGGTTGGAAAACCCTTAGAAAAGCCATCTCGCTATACTGACATCTCGCGCGTCAATATCGCAACACACGCTTGCAGAAGGTCCAAGGACGGTTGATGAAGGGTGAATTTGGCCGTTTTGGCTTCGATGTTTAACTTTGATCTGTTTGGTTCGTAAAAGGGCCGTAATTATATTGCATTGCAAGTTTGCTGCAGTATTTACTGACAAAGACCAGGAGCCTGACTTAGAATTCTCTTGCGAATAGGATATCTCAACGGCCCCCGAACATTCTTGAGATTGAGCCGGCTGAGAGATTCAGTGTGACTTTCAGTTTCACCTTATATTCTCGCTCTAGCTCTTCTCGAGCCCCATCCGCCTGGTTCGACCACTCGTGGTGCAAAGTCGCTTGCCGAGACGGACCCGGTCGCGATATGCTATGCCGGGGCAGTCGGCCTTGGGCTGTGTCGGATTTGATGGCTTCTTTTGTAGCCACAAAATCATTTTGCATATGCGGAGGCAGATTCTCCGAGATAATGACACCGTTTACGGATTGTGCTATGAAGGACTGGAAGCGGTAAGGGTGTAGCACGACGGAGTGGATCGAGGCGATTCCATCATTTTGGGTTTTGGAGAATTGAATCATTTTCGAGAGGGCACGGTAAGACCCCAGACTCCATACGGCTGTATTGCCTTCAGTGATCATCAGGAAATCGTCGTTGGCTCCAAGTGCAACGATTCGAGGTCTGTCGGTCCAATTTCCGTCTCTCATGCGGGCTCGAAGCGCAGCTTCGAGTCCGGATGGAAGGTTCATCCAGAGCCAGGATTTCCCATCTGATGCAAACCAGGATTCGTTGTATGGGCCTATGCAAATGCTTATATTCTTGAGATCGCGAAGATAGCGGCCCTGACGGTCTTGTTCGTGAAGGAAGGCATTAAGAGGATCAGGGAGACCATGACTTTCTACACAGAATCAGAAAAATAGTCTTAATGTGATGGAAAATTGAAAATACATACTAATATGATGAGTTCCGTTTCTTTCCTTGTAACTTATCGTGAAACTACCACTGGCTCCAATGGTCATGTGATAAACTCCGGCAGCCTTGTTTTCAGTGAAGAGAGTGTTGAGTTGCTTCGGAAGAGAAGAACTGCTATAAAATGAGATGCAGGAGAGCTTGATAGATGGAGAGATAGCCACTTACTGGCATCGCTTAGAGGGGCATTCGAAATAGTATCCACCTCTTTGACCGAATGCAAAGATAGAATCACACATAATTGCTCCTTCTAGACATATATGCTCGCTACGCACAAGAAGTGAGCAATATCTTTGCCTAGATGCCAGGCTAGGATGGTTTTATGATGGATCGGGGTGGAACTTGCAGGTAGATACTGCTTGTTACATCATTTGGTGGTGATACGTAATTACATAAGCATAATAGCTTTTCATCTATGAGGATATGATAGTTGCTTAGACTGTGGGGATAAATGAGAATGAATATAATATCTAAGGGATGAGGATATGAGCGCGGAAGTTGGACACCAGCGAGGTCGAAAGAAGGAAGCGGCCGTGCCAAGACCGTTGGATCTTCAACCAGGGTCAGAGCAAGGAAAACGACCATGACAAGATCACCATCGAGCTGCCATGCCTGCCCCGGCCTTCCTCTGTCGCGAAGTCAATGCGGTTTCTTGTGCATTTCCGGAGGGGCGTTGGAGAACATCTATGGCCAGAAAAAACGCCCGCTAGCTTGCCGTTTCTTTGCGTGTTCTTTGACATGCATTTCCGCATGATCTCATAGTGGTCTTGTCGTTAAACAACTCTCTTTCACCGCAGGCATGGAACAATATTTCTTTTTGTTTGGGCGAGATGACAGCTATATATCTAAGTCGCCGGATGGCTTAACGTAGTATGTATATTTTTGTTCCACCCTCCAGCCCTTGTACTAATAATATAATGCTAGTCGGAATCCGCCTCGTACTTTACTCCACCTACTTGCCTCAGGAATCATATCGAATGTTGAATGGGCTTCCATTGGTCCGGATGAAGACTCATGGGTGCTGTCGTGCATGAAGGAGAAAGAAAATACCAAAATTTGTAAGTTGCAAAGCTATGTCCAATTCATTTCCGTGAACTCTTTGAGTGATACCAAGCGCCTCTCATTTTGCAAAGCAGCTTTTATGTTTCGCTCCACACAGACTAAACTCGCGCAGACTTCGGGGACGGATGCCCTTCGGCCTTGAAATCATATCTCTTTGATGAAGAATCACAGACAGTTCGGCGTGACGGCAATCTTCGAGTAGTGTTCGGTCCTAAATCAGGTTTTTTTGCTTGGGACCGTAACAGCATGCGCTGGTCTAACATTCCCGAATCTTTGGAAGAAACAGTACAAGCATGGCTTAGTCCTGCAGGCTGGAAAGTAGGTCCGCCACGCATGGTGGCTCTCGGAGCTGATGGTGCCTGGTTTATGCTGTCTGAGTACGGTGCTGCAGCTTGGGAAATTCCGGATGGATTCGAGAGTTTAGCGGAAACTTGGGACGAGTGGGAAGATGAAGAGTTTGAATGGAGTGAACTTGCGGTAATTCTAAATGCTCTCGTGACTCGATTTCTTCTTGCATCTTGAATAGTTTTAACCTTTCATAATTGGCATGATTTCAATGCTAATTGAATAGCAGTTCGTCGCGTTCGACCCAACCAAATCTGACCAATTTGTTGCTATCCGGTCCGATAAGACCTGGCAAGGCGCCATCGATGATTCGAATAGTGAAGCACTGGAAGCATTTGCTTCCTCATTCTTCGAGAAGCGACCACCGCCCGGGGAGCCTTCTGCACAGAAGCGTCCGTCCCATTCTAACCCCGGCCAATCCTGGAATCCTGCCAGTACACCCACCCCTGCAGCTCAAGCACACTATGAAACCTGGTCCACTCATTGCGCTACCCTCTTTGCAGCTGCAGTTGCAGCTCGAGCGACCCCAAAATCTCCGTCTCGGCGTGGACCTAGAAGTGCAGTGTCCCCAACCAATATAAGTTCACCATCCAATCCACCCAACCCATCTCTCATTACTTCCTTCCCGCATCTTCCTCCGGCTCTCGTCGCATGCAGACTACCCTCTTGTATTCCAACCAAATCTGTTGCCTCCGGATTACGTGCATGCAAGCATGACGTCGAGGCCCTATTTCGGGGATCAGGATTGTATAGTTGTGAGTGGTTACGGCAAGAAAGGCTTCGGTGGCATCCCGACCGGTTTGGGAGGCTTTGCGCGGAGAGGTTTAGGGAGGAAGGGAAAAGAAAAGCCGAAGAGATGTGGAAAATTTGCGAAGAGCTGACGGTGATTGAAAAGAAAAGTGCCGAGAGCGGGCGTCTGAGCAATGAAATAATCTAAGGCAGACTTGAGAAGTTTAAAGACTCGCGAAAGGCTAAGTCATAGGTTTGTGAGTTTTAAATTATTCTATGAATAAAGCTAACAACGTGGTAGCTGAACTGACTGATTGGTGAAGACTTTTGAGCGCTGGCATGAGCTTCTTGGGCGGCATGATGCATTAAACTGCAAGCTCGGGAAATAACGCATTGTGACAGAGGCTACCTCTGCTTTCGAACACCAATTGAGGTTTTGAAGGTATCTTACGGAAGCCTTCTACATATTTAGTGCTGGCTACAACCTGTGATCAATCTTCTAGAACATCGCGATCCCATTAGCCCATATTGCTATGTGCGGTCCAGATTTCGGAAAACTTCGTAGTTCGCTTAGTGCACGATGCCATTTGACGTCGAGATTCTAGGATTTTCCTTATTTCTATTCTCCCTACGAACAATGCCGTGTATCTCCAGGTTCTTTTTGGGGCTCGGCTCCAGCTTTGTGGTAACAGGGTTCTCGGGAGTATTAACTTCCATTCCTGAGCAGTTCTGTGGTTTCGGGGAAGACGGCGCGGTTGGTGCGCAATGCAGCCGGCGATTGGGTAGCGAGTTTCTGGTTGCATTCATCCCAGCTGATGCAGAGTCCTCCTGGCGCGCAAAGCGCATGCCCGTAGATCTGTTCGCAGGGCTCGCGGGGAGTCCGTAGTGAGAGAGACTGAGGGACATTGGTGGTTAAGGTTAACTGGCGGATTGATAGTGGAAATTCCCTCAGCTTTGTGGGGATTTCTAGGTCGAGAAATTACAGTTGGACGCACCAACAAGGTATTTTTAGCAGGTTCGCCAATTGCACGATCCGCAGAACCATGCGGGTCTTAAGACAGCACAACAGATACTCTCTTCGAAACTCCAATCGAGTCTACGCGTAATGAATCATTCCAGTTACTCCCGAATCCTGCATAAAATTGCCGAATAGGAATGGTCGTACTTGCTTCCGAGCAGGATTCAAGGCTTTGGCCAGGGAACGGTCTGAGCTCAAGCTCAGTTGTGATTTATATCCTCTTACAGGACGCAGCCGTGCCTTTTCCTGAGAAATCGTCCTTGTGCTGGATACTCAATACGAAAGCCAGCGTTAGATTGTAACTATGTTTCAACAACAGCGCTGTCGCAGGGGATTTGTGACATTACCGGCCGGGGCCTCGAAGCTCCCTCAGCTGATACGGCCGGAAGTCGCTACGACGTCAGTCCATCGGTATTTTAGTGAGCTCTCTCTATGACTGTCTACTAACGTAATATTAAATAGGTACGAATGCAATGTAGCCACATCTCCCTTACTCCGCCTGCCGACAGAATTACGACTCTACATATACGAGCACATCCTTGGAGGCGAAACCCTCCACATCCGATTCAAAGCGTTCAATAGTGTGGAAGACCTCCGACAGACCTACAACTCCTTTGGTTCAATGTTATCTGTCTCTTCGCTGATGGGCAGGAGGACTAAGCTCACACATTATATTTGCAATGCTAAATCCTCGGAGAGCGAAATATACGAAAGATTTCTTGCGCAGGATTGGCAAGATCACAAGAGCGCTCATTGTATGATGGGATTTCGACACGAGGGGTGTATGACTCTCAACAAACATATAGAATTGAGTTTACTGCGTGTATGCCGACAGATCTACCAGGAAGCAAAGCTGATCCCATACACCTCAAACGCATTTTCATTCGGAGTAAATTGGGCATTTCAGGAATTTGTTCCCTCTTTGGGTCTAGCACAGCGGCATGCCATCACCACTATACATTTACGTATTGTTATTAACGGCATAAATGCTCGCGACGCGCAGGCAATCCACAACTGGGACCTTGGAGGAATACCGGTCCACCACACACTACCTCTGACTAGCCTACGGGCCCTCCATGTGCACATATATCAGAGGAATTGGTTCCATCCGCACTACCAAGATAAATCTTGGAAAGATATGCGTGTGCTGGAAAACCGATTAGCTGGGCTTTTCGCGTTCCGGCGGTTGTCTTTGGAACTTGTTACTGTTGTTGTCACAGATGAAGGGAGCGACTTTCTCACTCAGCGTGAGGCTGCAGATTGGCGAGCTGAGCAATGGAGTTCCGAGGAGAGAAAGGAGTGGGCGGAAAGCATTAGAAAGAGACTGTTGGAACAAAAGGGAGAGCCTGCTGTAACCATTACCAACTGAAACACTGAGATAAGCGAGCAAAAGCCTCCAGCTCAGTTACCTTGCCGATCGCAGGAAATGGCAAGACATTTGCAAGGAGATGTGCCACAGCACACTACCTTCTAGTAAAATTGCTTTAAGGCTATAAGTATCATGGCTTTTGAGCGTAAACAACCTTTGTAAGCAGAGCTACGATATGACAGTAAACAAAAGTCACGAGCTAATCGCGAGGTAGAGAGAATGACACATTCACCGAACACTGAAATTCCAAATTGAATGCAAAACGAATGCTGAAGAGGCTGTAGGAAAGGTGTCGCGGTAGCAAGATCGTGCAAGTATTTTAGATGCTGAATAATCGCACTAATTATTGCTAGCGTCAGCACTCTAGACTTCATTTAGCGTAGGTCTTCCGTTCCGTCAGAAAGAGCTTCTAAACGAACCCAAAACACCCTCCCCTCCATGATGTAGATACATATCGTCCTTTGCTCCTTTTTCGGTCGTTTTCGTGCAATTTTAACCCGTAACTCTGTGTACTTACCAGTGCGACTTTTTAGGAACCCAAATGTCTAGGCCTACTCAAGCTTTCCCCCTAGCAGCAGTCTCTGAGAGCACCCTAGCTGAAAGTCGAAACTTGGGTCCAACGAGCAGAACTATTCAAGGAACAGCACAAGGAGGCGGTAGGAGACGTAGGCCTGCAACTGAGAAGCGAAGAATGCAAATTAGAACTGCCCAGCGGAAATATAGCATGTTCCCCAGCATCCCTCCACTTCTGAGACTAGAAGTGCCAGTCCTAACGCACAGATAGGAGAAAAGCAGGCCAATCGTCTTCGCGAGTTAGAGCTCCTTGTCACTCAAGCTGCAAATTCAGCCGGGCAGGCTTCTGGAGATCAGTCGGCGTCACAATTTTATTCTGAAATCAGTACTGCGGGTAATCATGATCTTCGGAAGCCTTCGGAAGGGTATCAGACATCTAGAGACGATATCAGCTTGCAAAACTCCACAAATGATTGGATTGGATCGTCCCTATCCCTTGGTAGTCTTGAGTCTGGACTCGACACCTTTGCGTCCACCGAAGACATTGTTCCTCAGATTTCGTTCAACGATATTCCCGAAATATCCTTCGAACTTCCTGGTGTTAATATCACGTTCTCCCAAACCGAATTGTTACCTGAAATAAATCTTGAACCTTTCCAAAAGAGATGATATCCTCCAGACTCCGAGTTTGATTTTCAGCAGCACTTCTGAGTCTGGAATCAACCCCATAAAATTAAAATCAATGTCATCAGATGTAACATCAGAAATATCAGAGATACTACATCCCTCCACAGGAAAAGATGCTTACAGTCCCACGCAGGGTGCTGCTTATCATGATGAACCTTCTCCCGATTCTGTTTCAAGCATACAGCTTGTTAGAAGAATAAGAACGCGTGGAGATCCTAATTTAGTGAAAAAAACACTCTGGAGGCCTAGCCAATGACATCATCCGTTGGCTTCATCTCGATGATACGGAAGAGCATAAGCAACTTATCCGAACAGCTATAGAGCGCCGTCGCAGTGCGCGAGATATAATCCTAGCTGGACTGCAGACTCCTGAAATCCGTGATACGGAAGAAATGGAAGTCTCTTCAAGTGCATCTCCGCGGCTACCAGATATTCAGAGGAATAACCTTTGTCTCGTGCGCACCTTGACTCTCCAAGCGTATCTATCTAACGCTCGCGCTATTGGAATGTCAATAGATGAACTCTATAGGGATGTTTGCTCCTCACCATTCTATCGACCACAAACCAACGTCAAACAAGACATGGGCGTGGTTTTGAAGAGTTTCCCGGACAAAATAGCTCATCATCTTCGTCCTACGTCTGCGCAAGTCCTCCATCCTCATCACCCATGGCTTGACTTGATTCCATTTCCGACACTCCGTGAATGAGCCATCACTTTGGCCCCCATGAATCCGCCACTTCTTGATGCTAAGGAACTTAAACTGGATGTCATCATGAACGACGGGTTGACTTGCTGGCATGTAAGTGAGAAAATCAGCGCACAGCCGTGGGATATGCGAAGCTGGGAAGCTGCTCCGTAGTTTTTAAGGAAGTATTGGATGTTAATTGGTGGCAAGGAGTCAGAAGTGTGGGCTCAGACGCAATGGTGGAGGGGAATGAGAGGAGAGACACAAGTGGATTTACGGTGGGATTCATCTTGAAGATTTATGGATTTTATGACTAGTGAGACAATACGGAGGCCGACTTTTGCTACATGAATAAATCAGGCTATAAGCTACGCACCGGATTTTCGAAACAGCGATATCTTAGTCCAATGTCAATGGAGGCGTATCCTTGAATGTTTCTGCAGTAAAACCCTCCGGATATCTCGTTCCATACACCTCCGTCGCTTCAATGATCTCCCGCAATGCTTTCACCTCCGCATCGGTTAAGTGTAAATTAACCGCGTCAATATTTTCTTCGAGATACTTCGTCTTGGTCGTACCACTGCAAGTGATTTAGCTACATTCTTTGGTCCACAGAATCTACAGATCAACTCACGGAATTGGAAATATGTCATCTCCTTGTGCCATCAACCAGGCAAGCGCCAACTGTCCAGGCTTGCAACCCTTCTCCGCAAACGCTGCGAACTCCTCAACCATCTTCAAATTCTTCGGGAAGTTCTCAGGACTGAACTTTGGCAGGAACCTTCGCATATCACTGGCATCAAAATCGCCCGGAGACTTGTAGGCTCCCGTAAGCATCCCTCTTCCTAGAGGACTGTACGCGATTACCGCAACGCCCAGCTCACGGCACGTCTTGAGTAGTTTGATCTGCTCAGATTCAATATTGAGCGCGAATGGCGAGTACTCAATTTCAACAGCCGAAATCGGATGCACAGCATGAGCTCGTCGCAGAGTTGCTGCTGAGATCTCGCTCAAGCCTAAGTAATCAATTTTTCCTTCTTCCTTTAGCTCCACCATGGCTTGGACGGTTTTTTCAATGGGTGTCTTTCCATCCACGCGGTGAGCAAGATACAGGTCGATCTTCGAGATGCCAAGACGCTTCAGGGACTTCGCACAAGCCGCCTTAACGAATTCCGGATCGCTACGTAAGATAGGATACGCGCCTGCTCCTTGATCCTCGTAACCGAATTTTGTGGCAAAGAAGATGCGGGAGCGGAGGTTGGTGCGAGCGAACCATTTACCCAGGAGGTCCTCACTGTCATTATCTGGAATGCAGTCAGTGGTGTAAGTTTGTGATAGAATATGAACTTAAAGCCATAGCCCGTAGCTTACAAACGTCTGAAGTTATCCAAAAGGTTTCTCCGAGCTCCGCAGCGCGATCAAGCACTTTAAAACGCCCCTCATCAGGGGCAGGATTGGCAGTGTAGTACGCACTCAAGCCCATACAGCCGAAACCCATGGCGGGGATGAGAGGACCATTATTCCCGAGCGGGTGGGTTGGGAGAGAGGACATTTTTGATTTTTGGAAAAATGGAGGCTCTAGAATGAGATATTCGAGCTTCGTATAACGCTTTACTAGTCGACACCAAGTTTTATTGCTTGCGGATAGAGACCATATATACAACTCCGAGTAATCAAATGGTCTCGCCTCAACAAGTATACGTATTTGGAGGGTTCTACGAAATTAGCATGGCATCACGTAATACCACCTATGCAGTAACTCACTAATTCCGTCTCCTAGAATCACTCAGCTAATGCAGGGTTCGCTCTAACCAATTGAATCAATGGCTGAGATGAGCCACATTTCTCGACACTTGATTGGCTGCGGAAAGAGATTCAAGTTCAGCGATGAGCACATCTACCCTTGACTAACCACCTCATTCCAACGACCGGCATTCCGGGCTGTCAAAGCTCGGTTATACAAGGCTTTGACCTCAGGCCGTCCAAGCACTACTTGGCTCCGCACCGTGCCAGACATCGGGAATATGCAAGTCATGGCCGATTAAGCATTCGGCAGGGCCCCCTCACACAATTACACCCCTACAATTGTTATTACAGTGAGGATAATCTTAAATAACAGCATGGAGCTAGGCTGCATATCCAGTTGAAGAAAATGCTCACCAATAGAAATCGCACCAGACGGTACGCTTAACCATCCTCGAAAGAACCTGGCGATCATCACCGAGATTTAATCTAGGGTAAGTATATGTAAACACACCTGTAGGGTGGAAGGCAGAGCGTAGTTTGGTGATTGGAAAGCTATTCAAGAGAAGGACCTTGTCCTTCAGAGAACGGATCGCTGTATTCCAATGCCTGTACTGGGCCTTGAACTGAATAAGACCATACTCTTAGTAAAAGGGTTGGAAAAGATGCCGATCTGCTGTCTGCTTTTGGTCAGCTGAAAGAGTATCTATAGAAATTAGTGTAAGAGCTCTTATATTCTAGAAAATTATACCCTTGAAAACCACTCCATTAATAGCATCATCTTGGCGATATTGAGACTATTAATTGCGTAGTGATGACTATCACGGATCCTGTATATCTGTAATATAAATCCTGTATTCCTGCCAGTATGAAATGAGTTCCTCCAACGACTTGCTTTGGCTTGGATTTCCAGTACGACTCCGAATGAGGTAGACAACTCAAAGATTTGAAGCTGAAAGTCGAGAGGTAGACTTAATAGTCTGAATACTAACGCAGAAGCCATGCATAGGATTGCGATATACAGAAGTTGCCTACCAAAATAGCTGCAAATAAATGTCAAAAGTCGAATGCACTGTAAGAGGTTTTATTTTGGTATTATTAGCACTCGCCCATAATCCGATCTGTTCAACTCAAATGTTTGGACATGTACCTGGCGTGTTATGGCAGTTGGGTTATAAACAAGTCGAATGATAATCTAGTGTAATGCCGCCCACGCATCCGGCATGGAATGATCGCTGTCCGCGTATGAACGCACCAATCTTCATACAAATACGTACAAGAACGGTAACCACCCTCCACTACTCCTTAACCTAACTTCAAGATGTTGCCGCAGATTTTGCCCGGTCTTTCTCTTCCATCTTTCTCCGCGCTGCCAAAATCATCTCTTCCCGTCGCCGTTGTAGAAGTTTCTGCCGCTCGTCCTTGTCTTGTGACCAAGCTTTCTTGGGCGCATTTGACTCTGAAGGGGATTCGTCGGAGGTTGGAGTGTTGATTTTCGAGGCAAGATTGTAGCGTGTTATCAGATCTGTGTGTGCCGGTCTTGATGAGGGAGTGGCCGTGCGGGAAGTGGGGTTTGAGGGGCGAAGGTTTAGCGGTTGGAAAGAGGGTGGCGGCTGTATAGCACATAGCAAGTTAGCATCATAGCTCATCGAGAAGCAGGAATCTAGTTTGATGGCATAGGGAGTCCAAGCGACTTTTCACGAAGCCATCATGAACAGTCAGAGGGGCTCACCACTTCTAAGGCTCTTCCGCTCAACACTCTCTCCGTTGTCGCAGTCACATTTCCTCCATTTCGCTGTAGATCCCACATGATATCCCTCTGACTCAATTGTGGGAACATTTGTGATAACTGGTCTACGTGCGCAGGATTTACTCCGAAACCCCGGGACTGCCCGGCGGGTAGTCGTGTGCTGCTACCTGAGGGCTTTGAGAACAGCCATCGGATGAGGAGAGACGTGATGACAAGGAACACGAGGATCTGGGGTATGTTTAATGTCTGCTCCGCCATGTTATGAAGGCGAAATGTGGAAGATCGCGGTGCTGGAGGTGGCGGAGGTTTAGACTCTTCGACAGTGAATTTGTCCGGATACGTCAGATTGGTGTTAATGAGAGGCGGAGAGCAGGTATTTGATGGTGAGAGCTCATTAAAGCTCGCCTGCAAGCTCTGTATGCAGATCTTTAGAGAGCGCTAGGGGTTTTTCTAAGTGGGTGATGAATTCTAAAGGGTCATATTGGTTGAATGTCAGAGCGGTCCAAAATAATTCTTGGCATTTCGCGTGGAGCTGAATATTATATACCTGAAGCCACCCCACCAAGATTCACTCAAATTTCCACTCTTGTTGCGCGCATTCGTGACGTACCCTACCTGGTGAATTGCGCACTGGACTTCCACTCGTTCATAAACATGCTTCGAAACTTGTGAATTATATCGAATAAATCACCACTCTCCTTCAATTATATCAAATACAATCAATTGCTCCACACCATTCAACCTTCTACGCACCGGAAGGTTTAGCAACATGGCGACCGTAGATGAAGTCCCAAAAGAAGCTCCTCCAGCATACATGAACAATGGCCCAGACTGGGAAGTTCCTCCGGAGGAGGGTAGGAAACCCTCACGCTTTCGAATTGGAGCTGGCGCAACTAGAGGACCAACTTTCGCAGACCGCTTCGATAGCATACTCTCACCACACAAACGCTATCTTGGTCGCAGTCGCCGGACCTTTCTTATAATCATAGGCGTCATATTTCTTCTCATTCTTGCTCTTATAATCGGACTGGCTGTTGGCCTTAGCTATAAATCAAAGTATGCGCCAGCTTCCCCTGAGTCGTTTTGACCAGCCTCTTACCGCGCGTAGGCATAAAAACTTACCCTTACCAACTGGTTCTAAGACATATACTGGCGATTTAACATATTACGGTCCTGGGATGGGTGCATGCGGCGTAGTCTCTGGCGATGATGATCCTATCGTAGCAGTCAGCCATTACGTTTTTGATGCCGTTCAAGGAGGCTCAAATCCAAACGCAAATCCACTATGTGGTAGGAAAATTAGGGCAGAGCGAAATGATAATGGCGCTATGAAAAGCGTGGATCTAACAGTTGTGGATAGATGTAAGTGATTGCGAGAATCGGTCTTTAAACATTGTTCAGGTGTGGGGAGCTGCATGTGCTAACTTGCTCTTCCAGGTACAGGCTGCCAACCAGATGATCTTGATGTTAGCCCTGGAATGTTTGCGAAGCTTGCTGACCCAACTTTGGGTAGAGTGACCGTAACCTGGGCGTGGCTTTAAGCTATAGCCAGAGCTGCTAATGTAAAATACTCTTTCAGAAAAATATGACCCACAACCCATGGCCTATAACACTTGCTCCTCTAAATGATTTGAAGGGTTCTAACTCATTAGCAGCAGTTCTGCACAGCTAACCTCGACACACTTACACCGTTAGTACAGTGCAGAGAAGAATCATTTAATTGAGACGTTCGAATCATTAAGGCAAGATCATTCGGCATAGATACGCATTCGACTCCTAGAGCTTCCTACCGAACAGCTTCTAGTTCCAAAGAGACTACGTAAGAACAGCTAACAAGGAAATCCGTCTTTAGCGAAGAAGTAATGAATACCCAAATGAAGCCAGCTCCGCTTCGACCAAGAAACAAACATCTAGACACGGAAGCGCAAATTAAACCTGCAACATACTTGAACCCTAGGTCTCCACCAGGCATCCCCCACCAACGAAGTAGCAAGAACGACTTGATAACCATGGTTTACTACTTCGTTTATCCTACCTTAACCGTATTACTTGCCACACTTGTTATATATTCGATTATGGAGTACAAGAAACTTGACAAATATCTTAATCTTAGGACTAAACTCCCGACGTCGCAGACACCAGATCTATCTGTAGTTGTTTCAACGCCGAAATCTTCTGCGCCTGCAACTCCTACGTAAAACTCCACGAAGTTTTTGAGCAGCTATTTCTCTCCACAGTCCCCTCATCGACTACATCACAGGGCCACATACTGGCAATTTTACCAACAAATCCTTTTGCTCGGCAACAAAACATGTCTGAGCATAAGATCTCAGCAAGAGATCAAAGATCTCAACTACTTGGCACTGCATAAGAGTCTCACATGTTTTTGTCGGAATTCAGAAATCTCTTATCCCTCAGACGTATTACAGTGTGACGCGGAACAATACTATCATGGTTATCTTAATTCTGCTACCAATGTTTGCGAAAGTACGGCTCAATTCAATCATGGAGTTGGTGAAACCAGCTTTCAGGAACTCCAACAAATTCTCAGCCAGTTTTGTGAGAACGTGAGCGATTCCGTGCCCACTCCTTCTAGGCTAGATCCGACCTTTGACTGCAGTACATCAGACAATACATTTCCATCCAACGCGATAGACTATATGGTATCAGCTAGCAGTCCGAGTGCTGCAGGCTCCGCCAGCGTGCCAAACGAAGCGACGCCTACAAGCGCACCAGATATCGCCAGACCCATAAATACTCCCGACCAGGCGACAACAGCAAGCACTACGTATGATGATCCTAGTTTAAGCAGTTATTGACCCGAGGTACGAGTGGTCTATATTTTCGGGTCCTGGATTTCAAACTTAGCCAAGCCAGCTTCTGATTGGCTAGAAAGCTGACTTCTAATTAGTTAGAAACAAAACTGCGCGCGGTAATTTGTGGCAGAATCCACGTGACGAACATTAAAATATCTTAGTATTGTTATCTCATAAATCAGACCCCCGGGGAGAAATCCCGCCACGGCGTGACGCTAAGGATCTAGTGCGACGCTTGTGGACTCCTGCAAAGTCCTAAGCCAATCAAATCACTATACCCTAGTCCTGCAAAGTCCTAAACCAATCACATCACACCGAGAGGAATATCTCCCCGAGAGTCTAAGAGCTTATAGGAGCCCTTTATATACAAACTTAAAGTTTCTTATTAGGCAACAACTCTTCCATTATAACGCTATATCTTATACCCCAAATTAACTCCAAAACACTTCCAACCATATTCAATTAAAAGCTATTTACTTCCTCTATCTTATTAAGAAACAATAAACGTTACCGACGGAATACCTACGCCTCTATCCGACAATTCGCAAAGCCCTTTATCCAGCATCCCTCCTAGCTCTCTTCCGCCTTCTAATAGATATCCTAATGGGTATCTTAATAAACCCGATAGCAATATAAATTACCTTAACAATAAACTTAATTGTTAGGTAAAACCTGAGTATATAGTTATATAGCTGCGAGGTATAGGCGACCCGCAGGCGACTCGCCTGTGAGGCACGTACGCTGCACGTGCCTATGGAAACCCCTTACCTCGCACCTTAGACTCCTCCTTCTCCCTTAAGGATTCGTCTCTGTCTATATAATATACCCTATTGTTCTATTATTAAGCTCCCTATCTACATTCTTACCTTACATTTAAATCCTTACCAATCCCTTTGGGAGGATAGCTGGTTTAATTTTCCTATAATCCACGATGCCTCCGAAGATAAGATTAACCCCTATACTTAACGGCAATACGCCCGCAATACGACGGTAGAACGCCTTAGGATTTAGTACAGACGAAGTCTCTACACTAGTAATATCTGGGCCACCTTCTAAATCTTAAGACAATTAGATATCTATGAACGCTAGAGACCAGTTTAACTTATATACCTAGGCTTAACAGAAGCTTAGTAAGGTTATTAGCGTCCTACCGAATATTACTGACCTAAAGGAGCTAGATGAGCTGGCTAAGAAAATAGCTAACTTATGGAGCATCATTGACTTAACGAAGCCCTCCCGTTGTTGTTGTCTCTTAAGCGAAAAATACGAGTTATATAGCGAGCGTATACGCTAAACGAATCTTAACACCCTAGTTAAGAAGTTACCGCCCAATATTAGTGGCATTACTTAACAGAAGTTTAACTGGTAGATCGCCGCAGTTAAGAACCAATTTAAGGTTAATAACGCTAACTATAACTGCGAGCGATATACGCGTTAGGCCATTAAAGGTCTTATAAAAGTAAAGATAATTACTTAACTAGTGCATTGCCGGCTAGGCGCTAAAGATAAAGGTCCTTTACTATAGGATAAATTTAAGACTATAGTTTAAGACCAGATTAAGGACCCTATAGTAAGACGCTTTAATAATGCTACTGTGTACTATACGACTATAATAAAGGAGAACCAGAAGTTTAATACCTTTTTAGCCCGTATATATAGCTTAGAGGACCTCTTATTATATACCCCCTTTATTAATCCTAATTAGCAGGTAAACTTTTAGTTCTTATATCTCCTAATCTACCTATAAGCAGAGCTCTTCTGCTAGAACTTTGCTGTATAGGTAAGAACTACTAAGGACCTTTTTACTAAAGTCTACCGTGTAAAGCAATTGCTTAATACTATAAAGCTTGCGGAAGATCGTATAGTTAATAGTAGATCCTTACGCTTAAAGCGTAGTTATAGCGTAAGCTTTATAGGGTTAGGTTTAGAAGACAGAACCTAAGGAAGGCGAGGCTTTCTTAAGTAAACTCCTAGGGAGACTACTTAATAGCCGGATGGCCCTAAGGACCCCCTAGACGCTGGCACTACGCCTATAACTTACTAGAGGAACGTAGGCAGTAACCGCAAAGAACACTAGCGGTAAGCCGTTATAAATAAGTTCTAGCCGTTAGGTAATAGGTAGCAGGTCCATTTATAACTAGGGTCCTTTAACTAGGGTCCTTTAACCTACTAGTGACCTACTAGTAGTAACCTATACTAACAACTATGTGTATATGTTATATAATAGGCCCGTCTATAACCGGGGTCCTTTAACCAGGGTCTACGACCTACTAGTAACCTACTAGTAGTAACCTATACTAACGATATATATATTACTCTATAAAGACTTAGATAATATATACCCTAAATATATACCTTATATAGGCGCATCGCGACCTAACATTAAATAGGAAGAAGACTTAGATACCGTATACCCTAAACGCATATTATACGCAGGTATATTATAACCTAATATTAGAGAAAAGAAAGCTTAGATACCATATACCCCTAAGCGTATACCTTACGCAGGCGTATTGCGACCTAACGACCCTACAAGTCACTAGTTGATTTTATCCGTAGAGTAAAAGGGACGCCTTACGCTCTATGTATAATTAGCTAACTTAGGGGCGAGTCCCTATTGGTAATAGATACTACCTATAACCGGGGTCCTTTAATTGGGGTCCTTTAACCCACTAGTAACCTGCTAATAGCGACCTATACTAATAACTTATATCTTAGAGGACAGATCTATCCGTAACTAGGGTCCTTTAACCGGGGTCTATAACCTACTGGTGACCTGCTAGTAGTAACCTGTACTGACGATTTATATATTAGACTTGGATACCGTATACCCCTAAACGTATATCGTGCGTAGGCGTATTGTAACCCAATATTAAATAGGCAGAAGACTTAGATACCGTATACCCCTAAACGCATAC
Source organism: Cenococcum geophilum 1.58 (assembly GCF_001692895.1). Taxonomy (NCBI): domain Eukaryota; kingdom Fungi; phylum Ascomycota; class Dothideomycetes; order Gloniales; family Gloniaceae; genus Cenococcum; species Cenococcum geophilum. Next base: position 560,465 of record NW_027137597.1, read on the forward strand.
CTTACGCAGGCGCATCGCAACCCGATATAACTACGTATATGCTACGCATGTGCTACGCAGATAACGTAAGGCTAAAGTATAAAGTCGGCGGTGGATTTAATGGGTATACTGCCCTACTACTATACGTCTAGCTATATGCAAATAACCTATAACCTACCCACGAAGTATATACGGCGCTACGCTAGTATAGCGTAAGGCTAAAGCGGGGTCAGCAGCGGATTTAATAGGTATATAGCCTTACCGTTTATAAATCTAGCTGCATGCGAATAACCTATGACCTACCTATGAGGTATTAGCGACCTGCTTATATAAGTACGCATTTAGAATTTGGCAGAATTTAGCAGAATTTGGTAGAACTTGGCGGAATCTTTATATGCTACGTAGGTATAGTATAAGGCCAAAGTATAGGGTTAGCGGTGGATTTAACGGGTATACTGCCTTACCACTATACGCCTGGCTATATACGAATAACCTATAACTTACCGGCGAAGTATATACCTATCTTTTCGTGCGTAAAATTAGGACACTCTTTCCCTTTTCAATTTTTCCTTATTAAGGTTTTTTATGGGGTTTTATTAAGGCCTNAGTANGTAAAGNATNGGGGACNACCCTTTTTAAAGGGGGGGGCATTGTNAGGTNAAACCTNAGCATATAGTTATATAGCTGCGAGGTACAGGCGACCCGCAGGCGACTCGCCTGTGAGGCACGTACGCTGCACGTGCCTATGGAAACCCCTTACCTCACACCTCAGACTCCTCCTTCTCCCTTAAGGATTCGTCTCTGTCTATACAATATACCCTATTGTTCCATCATTAAGCTCCCTATCCACATCCTCACCTCACATTAATAGCAACGCTATTAAGGCCCTTTAGCCTTCCTCTAACGGACCTTCCTCTCCTACCCATAATTAATACAATATAAGTAATAGGGAACGGCAGTTTATACAATTTAAGCTATAACAGGTGGCTAATATACTACGCCGCGTTCAATAGAGCTTTTAAGGCTTTATACTTACTTAGGTTAGGTTAAAAGAAGGCTAAGAGGTTATAATTAAGCACCGCCTATATAGCAGTTAATAATAGCGACGGCTTAAACTAAGGCATACTATAAATGATCCGCGCATAGGGGACGTCTACTCGCGTTATTCTCTAGTAGACTATTTTACTACAGAGCTCGATAATCTTATCCATTAGCCTTACTTTACTTAATTTAATCATACTACAGACCTAAAGACGCTTAACTTTAAGCTAGCCTTTAGGACTATCCAGGAGGTTGCCCCTATATAGCATACTATTCTTATAAGACTTATAAGCAATTAGCGCGCCCACCAACCTAGTTATAACGCTTCACTTTAGACTAATACGTTATCTAAGCAATTATTTACTATTACTAGCATAGTATATCATTCTTAGGCTAAAAAGCGATCTGCCTTCCTCTCTTTAATACTAAATATCTATCTAGTAGGCTCTAGTATAAAGCAGTAAGTAATTAAGACTCTATTAGGGCTTAGAATATATTATAGTTACTATTAGGCTAGTCGGTTAATAAACAAAATCACTAAGGCGGTAAAGGTATAGTATTTAGTTTCTCTAAACTCCTAGGCTAACCTACTAACTTCTTTAGAAATAACTCCAGCTTTAAGCGTCTAATAAGCAGATAGTAATTATCTATAACAACGTTAACTTTAAAGAGAGAAAAAGGGACGAGGTTACGGGCTATACGGATACTATGCGGTTAATAACAACGGCAGCTACTGTTCTTTACCCTAAGCTACCAACTTCGGGTCTATATTAGTCTATACACAATCTAATAATACCCCTTAGGCTTAAAAATATATTGGCTGCCCCTAGTATATCTGGTAAAGACGGTAGGATTAGGTTAAGTATTACACAAAGCCTTATATTAGATATAATTAAGAGAATTTATACAGCTGGCGTTACTTCTATATTTAGAGATAGTAATTACTATCCTAAAATACTAAGTATATATTGTCTTAACGTAAACAAGACTAAGTTCTAGTAATTTAGGGCTATATTTAAGGATAAGGGTACTATTAAAGGTATATATAGCGTCTATAAAAGTATATTCCTAAATTAGCTTAGTTTATAGGCACTAGAAAACCCTACCAAAGCTAGGGCTATCTATAACAACTTCCGTAATCGGCTCTGGCTTATCTATAGAGACTAACTTACAGCACGCCATATTAGGGCTGTTAAAAACGAGCAAACCTAGGCACGCCAACTATACGACCGACGGGATTAGCTTCTTAGTTTACCTACGTGGTTCCATATCTAGATAAACCTACTAAATACTATTATCTATACGCATTAGGCACCCACTCTTTTTAGAGAAAAGGCTTATCATTGCCTATAGGCTAATACTACCATATAGGGCCGCAGTTAGTGTAGTTAGGAGAATGCTAAATACCACCTAATAGAACCAATTATTGCGCAGGGCTTTACGGCACGCATAGTTACATTATTTTACGCGGCGATATAATATAGGGGTTACCTTATTACCTCTAGCAGAGACTTCTTTAAGCAAATAGACTACGTTACCAACGCTATTAGTTCCCTTACACCAGATCAATTTTTAAAACTTATAAAAGACGTCCGTCTAGCCGCATTTATATTAAATGCGTAGAATGGTAATAGTTCTACTAAGCAACTATATAACGATATTAAATTCCAAACAATATATTATATGCTTTAAGAGGTCAAGCTATTTTTATCTATTCGGTATACTATTAAATATACAGATATAGGTATACTATTAAATATACAGATATAGGTATACTATTAAATATACAGATATAGGTATACTATTAAATATACAGATATAGGTATACTATTAAATATACAGATATAGGTATACTATTAAATATACAGATATAGGTATACTAAGGCACTTTATTAACCCTCTTATTATCTACTTTTTTAAGCGCGTCCTAGCACAACTATAGCCGCGAGATATTATTCTATTGGTGGAATCTCTCCCCGGTAAACACGCCTAAGTTATAGTATACAATACTATCCTCTAGGCTTATAAACTGGCTTAGTAGGGCAACTACACACAAAGTAATTAACCTTAGGCTTAAGTATCTTAACAGTAGCTATAAGATTAAAATAAAGTGTTATAAGAACTCAACCTATAATGCGGATATTACATTTAACCAAGTATATCTATTAAATACTTAGGTTAGAACTTTACGTAAAAAACTAGAGGCTATATTTAGCGAGCATATACCTAGGAGTTATACTACTGCTACAGCATTACCAGATATATTTTTACTTACTTATACTCTCTTTACTTTAGATTTAGCTAAACCGCGGAGTACTAAGCAATTAGCTAGTATAAAGTTCTTTAATTCTTCCAATATCTTACAAAAAGGTATTAGGGTGCTAGCGGATAAGGTTAATTAGTTTAACTAATAGCATATTTAACAATTAGATACAATTAAAGGGTCATATCCTTCTAAGACTATTAATAATACTAATAAATTTGCTAATATAGAAGACTATACTAACTAGGTTAGGAAGGGGTTAGATAAGGTTATTAATCCAATAATTAACCTTACAATAATTAACCTTATAACAATCGACCTTATTAACCTTATAGGAATTAAAACGACTAACTAATCTCTAAACTCCTATAAACTCCTACAAACTCCTGCAAACTCCTAGACAAATTAAATACCTGCATTTATTAATGCTCTAAGCCAGTATACTAGCAGCAACTCCCTTAGGTTAAATTTACCTAATCCTTAAACTCCTATAAACTCCTATAAACTCCTAGATTATACGAACTTATATATAAACTTTTATATATACTTTTACACGAAATTTTATATAAGATAACAATAGAACCTGGCAACTATATTCAACTACTATCTACTTATACTACCTACTGGGTAACTCTAGGGCTTCCATAATACCTTATAGTTAGGCCTATACTAAATAGTGCCGTCGTCTAAGATTACCCCTCGGATTAACATAGCCAGATTAAAGCTTGCCTACGAAGAATGCTTTACAGTTAGGCCCGCACTAAACAGTATCATTAACTAGGTTTTACCCCTTAGATTAATACAGCCAGATTAAAGCTTACCTATAAAGAACATACTATAAAAGCCGCCACTTTAGCACACCGGAGTGCCAGAAAGCAACACCAACCTACCCCTCCCTCTACCTCCACCCCCCTCCGCCTTACGCTATAATGCCACTACTGCTAGGACCTAGTAGTGGACTACTAAATAGCTTATACGCCGCCAAAGACCTTAGCCTAGAAGGTGGGGGCAAGGGATCCTTAGGGTCCTTACGCCTACACTTTAAGAGGCTATACCCGCCGGAGCGGGCCGCTACTTAGTAGCGAGCGTAGGTATCCCTAGGCCTACTCACCTGCTATATACCCTTTTCAGAGTACACCCAACACTTATCGCCCGAGGCTTAGCAGGCAGTGCATCGCTTACCACCTACTAACTCCACCCCTAACTCCGTCTCCATTATCCGGCTAATATAGCCCTAATCTCTTTGCTTATTCGGCCCCATAACCACTAACCCCGCCACCAACTGCGACCACTATTTACCTTAGGCGGTGGGGGCGTATATAGCAGTTATCTTGCCGCGGGGAGCCCAAGCCTACGGCAGGCGGATAGGGTCGGCGCGCTAGGTAAGGGCAAACCCGGTAGTAGTAAGGGTAGGTAGCAAGAGGGCGGGCAGTAGGGGGAGGGTCAGAGCAGGAGCCAGAGCCAGAGCCAGGGCTAGGGCCGGGGTTAGTAATAGTAATAGTGGTGGTGGTCTATAAATATATATAAGCTAAGTACATACTATATAGTTATTAATACTTACGGCTCCTCTTCTAACTCCCTACCGCTAAACCATTTATCCTTATCCTTATCCTCATCCTTATCCTCGTTATTAGCGGCAGCGGCAGGCAACAGCAGCGGCGGCAGCACTAGCGGCGGCGGCGGCGGAGGAGGAGGTAGTAGTAGTAGTAGTACTACTACTACTATCGCTACTACTACTGCTGCTAAGGGGGGAGGGCGGTGGCAAGGGCAAGGGCGAGGGCGCCTATTAAATCCAGTTAGTTATATCTTATAGTTAATAGTTAGAGTTCTAATACTAACTACGTCTTAATACGAATTCTACTAGACCAAAGCTAGCAATAATAAAGGAGGGCTGTAGCCCGCAGTATTCTCTCCTTATTAAGAAGGACGTTAGGGGGATACGCACGCACCCAGAGAGCAGGAGAAGACATTTTAAAAGCTTTTTATTAATAAAAAAAAGCTTTAATAAGAGATGGTTGATAGATATAAGTACAAAGAAGATATTTTTATAAGGTTAAAGATATTATTAAACAAATTTTTAATTTTAATTTATATTTACTTTAATATTCTTAATTTTCTAAACTACTACAAACTCCTAGGCCAATTAAAAACAACATACTATCTCCTATAAACTCCTATAACCTCCTACAAACTCCTAGGCTAATTAAAAACAACATACTATCTCCTACGAACTCCTGTAAACTCCTAGGCCAATTAAATATATTTAATACAAAAGTTTTCATTACCCTTTAGAGTCGCATGCCTTATACGCCCTCTCTTTAAAACAGGTATAAAGGTTAGCATTTTATCTACATTTAAATCTCTCTCTACTAACGGCAACTAACGTGTTAATGGGGTAGTAGGCTCTAAACTATTACGCCTTTACCTTTATCTTTTTTAACTAAAAGTAGCACTTTTCTGCGTGTCTAATATATTAATAACTGGCTACTAAACATTTAACTAGCTATTATTAGGACTATGCCTAGCAACATTTACTCCTAAGATATGAGCTTATTTAAGCTATCTTATAGCACGTTAAATACCTTCTAATACACCATTAGGTGGAACAGGTAAGGCTAGTAATAGCAATACTAGCGTACCAATAACTCTATTAACCCATTCTTCTAGTTATAAGGTTAACAGCAGTATACTAACTCTCGCTATACCTAATAACGTATATTTATTAGCTCCAGCCATCTTAATTGCGCGTAGCTATATAGCCCTTAACGCCTCTTATCTCGCAACCTATATGGCAAGAGTATCGTCCCTTTTACAAATAGTTACGGCGTAATTAGATGCACTAGTATAAGATTCCTAACTATGCTGGCCTTATAGCTCCTATTACTACTATTACTACTATTATTACTTTCTTGTATATCTTATAGCCTTTATCTCAGTATATAAATCATTAACCTCCTTAATAAAGTACTAAAGTTGCTCTACTAACAGTCGCCTAGCCTCTTCTCTATAAGGCCATATCTAAAGTAGAGGAGCTTTAGTATAGAGATAATTAAAGGTAAGCATATCCTAAAAGTCCGGCCCTAGTTTATATACGTATGCAAGCTGCTAACGGTATATTTTATTTATATACCTATCTGGTAGTATAGGGAAGCGCCTACCTACGCTATATAATGCTTCCGCCTGCGTAGTTATCTGTTTATTAATAAGAGTTAGGGCAAAATAAGGTCGCGAACCGCCTTTTAGCTAAGTAATTAGTAGTAGGATATCCGGAGCCTAGGTAAGAGTTAAAAGCAGTACCAAATTACAACAACTATAATATTAATCCGGCGGTACGCGAGTAACCTAAACTTATAGTAGTAACTTATCCTCGCCAAGGTAAGTTAAAAAGGCCTTCCGATAGTATATACCGTTAATTATTTCCATCTATATAGCTAACAGCCTAGCGTAACAAGACATTTCTACCTTATTCTAAAATTTAGTTATTATAGCTTTATTAACAGGAGCAGAAGCCTAGCTTAAAGCTAATATCTAAGAGGAAACACTTTTTGTGTCACTTACGTCGCTAAGTGTATAGCCGTTAGCTAGTTAACTACGTGCTATTACTTAATCAGCTAGTAGTTAATTCTAATATAGCCTACAAGTAGTCTTCTAAGGTGCGTCTAGTTATAACTATGGCTATTTAATTTCTGGTTTATTAACACCTTCCGTGTTAAAGGCCTAATTGTTAGCGACTTAGTTAATCGAGACATAAGTACGGCAAAATGGTCGCGCAAGCCTGTACAATTGGATTGTCTATAAACAAGAATCTAAAGCTAAAGAAAGGAAAGGAGAAGAAGGGGAGCGCCGCTCAAAGCTATATACGATCTTCGCGTCACGTGACCGCAATATACGGCAATCTGTGGCAACTTGCCGGTGCGTAGTTCTGCCAAGTTCTACTAGTGCCGTAACATTACCTCCCCCTCTAAAAAAGCCTGCCCTTAGGCTTTGCCGCTAAAAGTCTTAGTAAGAGAATCTGACTAATTAGACAACTTTAACCGCCGGTCGAAGTTCCTAGATATCTTAATACCTTACGTGACTAAGAAATTTCTAGGGTGTTTTTGTCCTTATATTCTTCTAGTAGCTTATTATCTTTATTATACCAGCATTCTATCCACTTATTTAGGTACTTTAGTAGTTTAGGTTTGTTAGGGTAACGGCTATAAAACTCTTAAAGCTTATAGGGGCTACCTATAAAGTTCTATATAGGGTACTAAGTGGGGTCTGGGTTATATCCTTTCTAACTAACACAATACTTTAACGTTCCCTTTATAAGTTTATAGGCTAGTATTTCTTTAATTTCCCATTTATTATCGTCGTTAACTTAAATTAGCAGGGGAGGTTTATTCTTTTGTCCGGGTAGTAGGTTATTTATAGCTTTCTATAGCTTATTTAGTAAGAAGATAGGGTGGACTTTAATTAAGTTTAGGAGCTTAACCTTATATAAGTTGCCTACTTTATTAAGAATCTTATACGGTCCTGCTATTTTATAGTTCAGCTTACGGCTAAGCCGTTCTATCTTCTAGTTCTTTATTATAACCTAGACTATATCGCCTATAGTAAAGTTAGGCTCNCGCCTATACTTATTNNCCTNCTNTTNTATTAATTTCTANGCCTTTTTTNGGTTNNTATNGGCTACTTTCTAGGCTTCTTCTAAGCGCTTAGCGTACTGCTAGGCTTCCTTATAAGATAGTTTTTCGCGTATAGTCTAGGGCCCTTCTAGTCTTTCCTAGTTAAAGCTTATATAGGGTAGGTAACCTATTTCTAGTTAAATAGGGGCAAATCCGGTAGAGTTGTGGGGTAGGGTCGCTTAGGCGTAGTCTATTAAGGGTAATAGTTTAGCCTAGTTATCCTAAAAGTAGTTAACGAAAGGCCGGAGTCTTTAGTCTAAGTATTAATTCACAATCTCCGTTTAACCGTCTGTCTGGGGGTAATATGCCGTAAAAAGCTTTAGCTTAATGCCTAGAATCTGGGTAAACTTATTCTAAAAGGCTAATATAAACTGCGGCCCGCGGTTAGATATAATAGTGTCTAATAGTCCGTAAATTTAGTAGACGTAGTGGATATATAGTTGGGCTGCCTCTTTAGTATTAATATTTTTATAATAGGGAATTAAGAACGGGCGCTTACTAAAGCGGTTAACTAGGATTATAACTATATTATATCCGTCATGGTCTAGAGGTAGCTTATAAAAGTCTATAGAGATATATTGCTAGGGGCGGTCGGGTATTAGGAGGGGTTTTAATAGTCCTAGGGTTTTATCTCGTGGGATTATAGACCTACGGCAGTCGTTACAGTTCTATATATAGCGGTTAATATCCATAACTATTCTAGGCTAGTAGTAGCAGTTGCCAATAATCCTATGGGTCTTATTCTTTCCGGGGTAAGCCGTAGAGACCTAGATATATGCTTTAGTAATAAGCCGAGTCCGTAAGTTCTATTCCTTTATTACTACTAGCCATTCCTAATGCTTAAGTAATCCATTTTTAAGGACTATAGGCTGGTAACGTTCTTTGCCTTTTTACGGTACTCCTATAGAGAAGGGGCCGTACGGTTTATCTATAGCAATTTATCAATTAAGTTAAGTCCTAAAGGGTTAATAGGATACATCTTAGCGCCTAAGGGGTCTGTACTTAGTTCTGCCTATATTTAGGGGTTAAGGTGCTTTAGTTATAGTAGCATCTAAGTCCGTAATAAGATCTTTATAGCCATATAGTTACCTAGGTCTTATTTACGCCTAGTAAGAGTATCCGCATGGTTCGTAGCGCCTAGTTTATATATAATTAAGAAGTTAAACTAAGATAGGACGTCCGCCTAGCGTGCCTATTAGGCTATAAGGGCCTTAGTTATTATAAAGTATTCTAGGGCCTTATAATCTAATACTACTTTAATAGGTTTAAGGGTCCCCTCTAGCTGTATACACCAGTGCTAAAAGCTAGAGATAATAGCTAGCATTTCTTTATTATAGATATGGTAGTTTAGTTTAGTATCTATTATAGTCTTTAAATAGTATACAATAGGGTGCCATTCTCCGTCCGGTTGCTTCTAGGAAAAAACACTAGCTATCGCGCCGTTTAAGGCATTAGTTTCTAGCATTAAGGGCTATTCTAGGTTAAAGTGGGCAAATAGGGGGGCTAATACTAGCCGTTTTTTAAGCTTATTAAAGGCCTATATATATATAGCGTTAAAGTAAAAGGGCTGGTCTTTTCTAGTAAGGCGGTTAAGAGGCTAGGTGATTCTACTATAGTTCTTAATAAAGCGTTAGTAGAAGTTATAGAAACCTAAAAATAATTGCACCTCCTTTACGGTCTAAGGGGGCGTCCACTAGTTAATTACAGTCGTTTTCTCTAGGTTGGCCTTAATTCCGTTTATACTAATAATAAAACCTAAGTACTTTATACGCTTAACACTAAATTCTAACTTCTTAATATTGGCCTGGAGGCTAGCTTCGCGGAGCTGTTATAGGACTTTATAGACGTACTCCTTATATTCCAGTTTATTCTCTAAATAGATTATAATATTATCTAGATAGGCCGTATAGAAGTTATTAAGGTAGTTAAAGAGTACATTATTTATATACCGCTGGTACATAGCTAGTCCGTTAGTTAGTCTAAAAGGAAGTACCTTATATTTATACGTCCCGTAACAGATCCAGAATATAGTAAGATTCTTAAACCTAGGGTTTATCCTAATTCGGTAAAAGGCCTAGTGGATATTAAGCTTTATAAAAACCTTAGCTCTACTTATTTAGGTAAGAGTCTTATTAAGTAAGGGTAGCGGGTAGCGGTCCTTGCGGGTTATATTATTTAGCTTACAGTAGTTAATATAAAAGCGCAGTCCTCTATTTAGCTTTTTAATAAAGAAAATAGGTAAATTAAAAGGGGCTTAGCTAGGCTTAATAAAGCCCTTATTTAGGTTATTAATAAGGTACTACTTTATAGCCTATAATTCGGCAATAGACTATAGGTAGAGAGGGCTAAAGCTAAGGGTGCTTNCCTTATCTTGCTTAATCTTAATCTTATAGTTATATAGTTAGTAGGGTGGAAGTATATTAGACGCTACCTTAGAGAATATATCCTTAAATTTCTGGTGTTAATTAGGCAGTTTTTACTCTACTAGTTCTTTATCCGTAAGCCCGCTTTCCTATCTACTAAGCTTACTTTCCTTTTCCTTAATTATTTAGTTAATTTTATATAAGCTAGTTATAAAAGTAATAGTATTAGGCTAAACTAGGTTCTAGTAGAATCCTATAGCGCTAATATAGCAGACATTAACTAGTAGGAGGTCTATAGGTTTCTTTAGCGTCCGTTAGGCCGTAGTTTGCGGTATAGGGTTTATAGTCTTCTTTAGCTTACGTTCCATTTTCCGTAAGTTATCCTTTCTATCTATTAGTTTAGTATGGCGTCTAATATCCCTAGCTTTCCTTTATAGCTTTATAGGGTTCTCTATAGGGAACTTAGCTAGGTCACTACTGACTTTCTAGGTCTTTAGTACGGGTGGCGTAATATAAATAGTCTGGGGGCGGCATAATATATAGATCCGTTGCGGGTTAAGCTATACGTCCTTCTTAAAGGCCTAGTCTTTGCGTATAGCATCGGCCTAGTAAATAGTATTAATCTAGGGCCGTATAAGGTTTTCTATTATAATACTGATTTTTTTTATAAAGGAAGGGGTCGGGGGTAGAGTTTTAGGCTAGATAAGCCGTCTACTCCGTACTTCGAGCTATAAGCCTAAATAGGCTAGCCATTTTCTTTTTAAAATTATATCGTGGCTTCCTAAGTCCGTAATGAGAAAGGGGACATTATACTACCTTCGTCTGTTAATACGGAGGTAGATCTATAAAATAGTTATAATAGGTAGCCCTATCTATCCGTTATAACCGCAAATAGGGATTAGTTTGGGCAGTTCTTTAAAGGGTACATTTAAAAAGTCAGCCAGTTTTGCAGCGCACTTTATGTTAATTAAGGTAAAGGTATTTACTCCTAAGTTAGCTAAAGTAAAGGTTAAAACTTAATATCTATTACAAAATAAAGTATAAGGGATAGTGCAGCTTCTTCTACTAACTAGCCGACCTAGATTAATATGTGACATATTAATCCCTTTTAACCCTAGAGAGGAGTCTTCCTCTAGGGTTTCTCTTTTTCCAGCTTTATACTATTTTCCTAAATTAACAGGACCTCATTTATCCTTACCTTTATTAGGCAGTTTCTTATAGGGTGGCCTATTTAACCGCACGAAAAGCAAGCTCCTTAATCGCTAAGGGCCTATATATAGGGGTCACTGTATATAGGCCGGGTATACACCGGGCCCGCAGTAGGGGTAGCTGCGCGGCTAGCTACTAGGTTGGCTGTAGGAGTTGCCAATTATGCCAGGGCACTACGGGCCGTACTTATAGTACTTATAGCCTAGTTTGCAAGGTTTCTAGTTTTTAGCTAATTAACGCGTGCCTTAATTTAATAGAGGCCTTAGTTAATAGCTAGGCAATAATCTATAAGTTCCTTTAACGTCTATACCGTAGTATAAGCTAGTAATACGGCCCGCTATAGGTCTAGGGTAAGCTTATTAAAGAGGTCTAGTAGTAGGTCTTTTTAGGGGATCTAGGCCTATCCGGCTAGGTATAGAAAGCGGGTTTAAAAGGCTAAAAAGGTCTCTATTGTTTTTATATTTAGGCTTTTATAGCTAAGGCGGGCGTTTTATACTTTAAAAGGGTCCTTATAAATAGAAGATAAGTGTTTAATTATTTCTTCTTTAGAGATAAAGGGGTCTGCTAAGTCTTTAGTGTATCGCGGGCGTAAATGCGTCTAGGCGTCTCCGCCAGTACGGCCAAAGACGTAGGCTATTCTGGCTCGGGCGTTAGGAAAGTAGTCTATATTAACTTTAAGCTTATCCCGTAATTAGAGCTTCTAATTATTAAATATAGGGTTAGTTCCGTCTATAAGTAGTAGAGGGTCCGCAACCTTTGCTAACCGCTTTAGTGCTATATAGGCCTTAGTAGATCTACTAAGGCGCTAGGATAGGGCCTAAAGGACTATAGTAAGTCTTTAATTGTTTAATAATAACTTATTATTAGATATAGGGGTATCTCTGGCTTTAAGCAGCTCTCGCAATTGTTTAATTTTGGTATTAGCAGCCGCAAGCTCCGCCTAGGGGGTTAAAACGTTAATTGTTTCTTTGTCTAAAGTATTTAAGGGTCCTACAGCTGCTTTACCTACTGCTATGGTTTGTGGCATAGTGGTAGGGGTGTTAGGTAATTCCGGGTAATTTCTTTAGGGGTTCTGGTCTGTGCGTGTCTTATAGGTCCTTTCTTTAGGGTTCTGTTCTTTTCTTTTAGGTCCTGTCCTTATAGTCCTAGTAATGTCTTTAGGGTCCTGTTCTGTGTTCTTGTAGATATATTTAAGTTCCTTCTTAGGAAGAAAGAGTAGAGTGAGCTTTAGATAATGTTAGCGACTTAGTCAATCAAGACATAAGTACGGCAAAATGGTCGCGCAAGCCTGTACGATTAGATTGTCTATAAACGAGAATCTAAAGCTAAAGAAAGGAAAGGAGAAGAAGGGGAGCGCCGCTCGAAGCTATATACGATCTTCGCGTCACGTGACCGCAATATGCGGCAATCTGTGGCAACTTGCCGGTGCGTAGTTCTGCCAAGTTCTGCCAGTGCCGTAATATAATACAGCAGAAATATATAACCTTTACTAGTTTAACCATAGCCCCATCTACCGCGACTAAGACGCTACTAATGATTTATAAAACTCTTTGTAATTAGAAACTTTTAAAGCGCTACCTATTTAATATCCAGGACATTAATACCTATATTAAGAGAGGTTGTTACCACTATAATCCTTATAGACGATAAGGATTTCTTAAACTCTTTATATTAAGTAGTACGATTATACTCTTAAATATATACAGTATACACCTAGACTACATTAGTAACGTAATAGGCTTTACCATCAGCATTTATAGTATACTGTTTATTAGGTATAAAGGTTAATATCAGTATAACTCTCTTTATCAACGTGCACGAATATCACTTATAGTGGTACGTATGCGGTGTTAAAGTTGGTAGTTAATTGTTGTCTAAAAGAAAGGGGTTACTCCAAGGTCAGACAGTTAGTCTCGCTTCGTAGTCCCGTAACTATATCACGTAATTAATATTCCAACACTAGAGCAACTCTAAAAAGAAGGCTAATCTACACTCCAAAGTTAAGTCTTTTAGACTACTCGTAACGTATACGCAATAGCGACTTTCTGCCAAATTCTGCCATATTACCAAATTCTGCCAAATTCTGCTATAATACCGAATTCTGCCAAATTCTGCCGAACCTAACTTCTGCCAACTAATTAGGATTTTCCATCCCCGGGATAGAAAATTGCTATTAGCTCGCTTAGTACTAGCGCTAACGCTAAACTAAAGTCAAATCCGTTCGCTTAACCTACCCTATAGCCTATAATTCGACTTAATTCGTGTTAATAAGCTATAATAGTGCCGTATAGGGCTTACCCTTTATTATAGCATCCGCAGGGTTAGTATCTCTATTAATTCACTTAATTTTAGTAATCTGTCTTCGTTTATAAGCTTGGCGAAGGCATATTACATTAATTATTAAGCGTTTCTTTTACGTAGTTTTTAGTCGGATAAGACAGTTATATAAAGACTTTAAATTAGTATAGAGAATAAGTAGTAAGTTAACCTATAAGACCTTGTTTAGCGTAGATTTAATTACAGCGCCTATATTAAAACTATATACTATACCATATAACTTATAAGCTTTGCAGTGTAAAGAATTAAATGAACGACTTGATTGTAAATGCAGCTCTAAAGCCTCTATATATACACGAAGAAGGTGGAGGAAATAAGACATAAAAAGGTGATAGGCAACTGAAATGGGAACGGTGATCTGTAAGCAATATTGATCTGCGATCAATATATAGGGTGGCGTTGACGCAGTCTTGGAGCCTTCCAAGCGGTGATCTTGTGTCTCAGCACAGTGTCGGTAGTCGGTTACATAACTTTAAGGCTAATACACTCCTAGTAACTCTTTTGCACTTAATTAAGGACTAATAAACAATATTTGCCTTATTTAAGGCGTTTGCTAGTATAAGTACGTAGCCAATTTGCGAAGATAAGTCCTTATTATTGGCGAAGGAAGCGTCTGTAAATACTAGGAGTTATAAGGTATTAACGTCTAGCTTAACAAACTTTAGGCCTTTATTTACGTTCTTAATCTACCAGCTTAATTACTTATTAAAACTCTTTATATTATCTTTAACTAGGTTAATTACCTAGGTAGTAAAGGATAGGTTAAATAAGGCCTCTAGCTAACAGACTAAGGCAATATAGGCTCCTCTAGCGTGTTAAGCGATATACTAGTCCTTTAGCGTAAGTAGGCCACGCGTAACTCCTCTAGAGCTAGTGCTATCTACTAGTGTAGTATTAACCACACTAAGGTTCTTATACTGGCGTTTTTATGTTAGCGTAATACTCCTATCTTATATTAATTAAATAAGTCCTCCATTAAACTTAATTAGTATATTAGCGGTTAATTACTCTCGCTCCTTAGCTATAAATTTAGCCTTATATAGTTCGCTTTGTTTAGCCTCTATAAAGGTATTATCTGCGAGAAATAGTATATTATTAGTCTGTAGGCTAACGATTCTAAAAGGCTTATCGCTATAAAGCAAGTAAGGGTTGTATATAAACTGGTCCATTTACAGCTAATTAACATAGTGTAAATAGTAGGTCTTAAACTAGTAGTTTCTAGCTTTAGGTACTCTATAAAGTGGCTTTATAACCTTTAGAACGGAGTCCGTATTAATTCCTAATTGTTTATTTAGCTTATATAGTGGTTATACGTAGAACTCGCGGTTTAGGTTCGTAGTAGACTGGACGTAGGCTTATAAGATGTCTTAGAGGTAGAGTTATATCTATGGTAGCATAGTAGCGATACAGAGAATCAGCCGCTGGCTAACCCGTTAAATTATTAGTAACTAAGTAAGAACTAGCTCTTTCTCCAAATTATTATAGGCCTATATAATAAGTTATAATTTCTTAAAGGCTCTATCGGTTTCCTTATTCTTAATCTCGTTAATAAACCGTAAGTTAAAGAATCTAACCCCCTTTAGCATATTATATAGCTTAATAATCTTAAAGACGCCTTTTTTAAGTAGGCCTGTAACCTCCTTTTGTCGTAAAGCGCTAAATTAGGTGTTATTATCGTTCTATAAGTAGATAGCGATATTAGCAATATCTACAATATCACCCGTAAAGGCACCTATATCTATTATAGCGTCTATAGTAGCCGTGTCTGCGATAGCCGTAAGTAATAGGTATTTATGGGGGCAACCTCTGCCTCGCTTTGGCGATAGCTATAGTTCGGCTTTAGGTAACGATTAAGGTTTAGCTAGTAAAGGTACTAGTTTAGCTAATTTAACAGACTCTCGTGGTTTAACTAGGTCTTATAGGTCTAGTAAGTAAGGTTTTACAACTATAGAGCAGAAGGTTATAGGCCTATTTAGTAGCTTTACGGTATAGGTCTTACCGTTAACGGTAAGTAGCGTATATAGCCCATCCCAATAACCACTCTGGCCAGTATTGCCTTCTTTCTAAACTAAGACAGGCGAACTAGGTGGGAGGCCGTAAATGGCGTTAGTTCGTGGTCCGTTTTGCATATTAAGAGTATTAGCAATCTATCGTTTAGCTTATAGCTTCTAGATTTCTATTATTGCTTTCTTAATAGCCGCAGCTTGCTGTATAACTAAAGGTAATAGCGCGTCCGATTTAACTATTTAGGGGTAGACTCTAAAGACTAGGAGTATAGGGATTAGGCCTTCTAGGCTAGCCGTGTTATTAATAGCTTTAAAGGCCATTTATAGGGCTATCTCCTTACTAATTTTAGGGATTTTAGTTATAATGATTTAGTAGGCTCGTTGTAGCGGACCGTGGTAGCGCTCTACTATTCCAATAGAATTATGTAATTTAACTAAAACTAACTTTATAGTTACTCCCATGGTAGCAGCGTAGTGCTTAAACTCCTTGCTAATAAAGTTCTTTCTAGTGTCTATAGTAATTAGGTTTAGTGGTCTTAAGTAGCTATTAATCTAGCACATCCGTAGAATGTCCTAAGTGTGCTTAGCGCTAATATCTTATAGCCATCTGCCAGCTTAAAATCGAGTTGCTTTGTTAACTACGTGTAATAGGGGGGAGCCGCTAATATATATAATGTTAACAATAATATTATAATTAAAATTAACGTCGTCTTATAGGGTGAAGCGAAATCTACCTAGAGATCTGCTATACTTCTAGTAATAGTAGCAGAGTTTGGTTAGCTCTTTAATAGCAGATCTATTAGTGTTATAGCCGTGGCCAGCCTTATTAAGAAGCTTTTATAGTCTATTAACTAANAGGTAACNAAATNNACGGTATAGACGTCGTAGTTNNACGTTAGTTAAGTAGNAAGGGTTTATATTAAAAGACTTAACTAAATAGGACTATAAGGAGAAGCTCTATAAGAGAAATAGGTAGCTAAATCGTTTAACTACTAGCACCCTTTTAGTGCGAGTGATAATAACGTCCTTTAGGTTATCGTATTTAATATAAAGTCTATCCATATCTACTAAGCAAAGTAGAAAAGGGGTATCTGCTTTAACGATATGGAATTATACCTTACCTATAGGGCTGTTGACGTCTATAGTTCCGATAGACGTAAATGCTCCGATTCCGAATTGGACAGTTACTTAACCCTTAGTTAACATATTAAGACTTACGGACTTATCTACGGCCTATAGAGCTTGGAATTAGCTATAGCCAGCCGTAGACTTACGCGAAGCACCTATATTAATTATAATTCCCATAAAGACCGTTAAGGTGTATCGTAACGCTATAGTTGTAGCCGTACTATAGGTAAATAGGTTGGTCTCCGTATAAGGTTCTGTAGTAAACTCTATAGTAAGTTCTAAAGCCATAAGCAAGTATATATAAGCCTTATTGGCTAGCTCTACGCTTATAGAGATTGCTTTCTCTATGGTAAGTATTCTAAAGGTGGTAATATAGGCAGAACTATTATTAGGTTCTCCGGCATCGTTCCTAAAGTTATTAGCGTCTTTAGCGTCTTATATATAGGCTTCAAAGTCTAAATTATCGTCTTTATCTTTTTCGCAAGCAGCGACGTATTGCTTAAAGTAGTTGTCAAAGTTACCCTTATTATGGCCCTTAATATTAGTAAAGCGTCTCTTATAATCGTCTCTAGACCGATTACGCTCCTCCTCTATATATTTCTATAAACAGCAGTCCTCCTTCTTACAGACGTAGCACTTAGCCTTTAGTCTGCCGTTAGTTCTATAGGGGCGATTGCTACTATAGCGGTTAGTGTTTCGGTCTTAATTCTGGTTATTTCAGTAGTAGCGTTAATCCGTAAAAAAAAAGCTTAGTAAGACGATCTTATTAAGGCCTATAGGGGGTATTCTTTTTCCCATGCAACAATAGAGGATTATAGTTTACTAATTAACTAAGAGAGGTCTTCTAAAGGGTTGGAGACAGCAATACGGCATACTAGTACTCCCTAGTAAGCAGTAACTAGCTTATTTATAAGAATGCGGTTTATATAGAGGTCTGGGTGTAGTTTATAACGTTACTTTAGCAGTTTATCTATAAGCAGTTGGAAGTTCTAATAGATTAACTTATTAGGGTTCTCGTCTATAACTTCTTAAAGGGTTATACTATTCCACTCTATAAGGTTCTTGCGGTAGTATTCTAGCCCTTTAAAAAACTGTTATATATAGTTATAGGCTTCCGTAAAAGGTCTTAACTCAAGGTTACTATTATAGTAGTAGTCCTGAGCAAGCCCTTTTAGCATGCTAGGGAATGCTACTGTGTAGCCTTCTGGTGGCAAGCCAGATCTCTTACAGATGTTGTAGAAGATAGTTAACTTAAAGTTAAAGCTGTCACTAACTCCATTGTACTTTTGGTCGTCTATATAGATCTTTACAATTATAGCTACCTCTTTACTATATCCAGGCCCTTGCCTAGGTCCTTACTCTACACTAAGCATAACTAGTTCAGGTAGTGTATATATAGGTAGCTGTTGCGGCTACTATAGTTGCTGTAACTATAGCAATTAGTTAATAAGAGTGTGGATTTAGTTATAATTAGAGGATTAAGGACCGGGAGGGGTAGCAGAGATAGCAGGGGTAGTGATTAAAGTAGCTAGCGGTACAGCAATCGGAGTAGCTGGTGGTGTAGCAATCGGAGTAGTTGGCGGTATAGCGGTTAGAATAGCTGGTAGAAGAGCTGGTGATACTTATATAGCTAGTAAGGGACTATAGAAAGGTGTTAACGCCGGTAGAGCTATAGCAAGCTTATCTAAGGTTAAATTAAGTTGGTCTTATAGAGCTATAGTAATTATTGGCTTAATATCATTAAGGGCTAGACCAATCTCTTCGTCTATCTATTTGTGAAACTCTTCTTCTTAGAGGAGGTCGAATAGTGCTTCTAAGATTAAATATCTGTTATTGTGCTTTCCAACATATACTCCTCTCTTAAGTAGATAAATACGTAACTTTGCTTTTATATTAGTTCGCATACGTTTAAAATCCTCAGTAGTAAAGCCTTTAAATTCCTCCTTAAATACTATCTATAGTATATAGTCTATAAAGTTCTCCTATGTGTGTACGTAGACCTTTATTACTATATAGTCTCCTAGCTCATCTTTAAAAGCTATAGTAGCAGTAATTCTATTACTATGCTTTAATATCTTTTCTTACCACTCCATTATAGTGTAAAGCAGTGTGCGTTTAAGTAGAGGTTGTAAAGGTTTAAGGTTCGAGATTTAAGGTTTGAGGTTAAGGTTAAGGTTAAGGGTTGAGGTTAAGGTTAAGTTAAGGTTAAGGTCGAGGGTAGTGTGTACGTTCTCTACAGCCGTTAGGCCTATAAAGTATTCTTAGCAAGATTGCTATTCTCTTAGCGATCTGTTATATTAGCTGTAAAGCTAGTACAAATTCTCTTAAGCTTAAGGGAGGTCGTAATCTTCTCTAAATAAAGATATAATTCTCTAGGCGATCTAACGCGTTAGCAGTTAAGTTAATACGTGGTCTTAAGCTTTAAGGGTAATATAGCTTTCTCCTTTAATAAAACAAACAAGAACTAGGCAATCGTAACCTATTTCTAGTACTACTTCTTAAGCGCTAGCTATTGCGTATTTCCTAATCTATATATCTACTAATCAGTATCGGTATAACTCTCTTTATTAACGTGCACGAATATCACTTGTAGTGGTACGTATGCGGTGTTGAAGTTAGTAGTTGATTGTTGTCTAGAAGAAAGGGGTTGCTCCAAGGTCAGACAGTTAGTCTCACTTCGTAGTCCCATGACTACGTCACGTAATTAATGTTCCGACAGTTAAAGTCTTTATAAGGAGTACTCTTTAAAAGTATACCGCTGCTTCCTAAACAGACCAACGACTGTCTATAAAGACAATCGTCTTTGGTATTTGCTCTAAAACTGCGGTATCTAAATCTATACACATATCTAATAGGAAGTATAGTACGTCCTATAAATCCACCTTACCTCTACCAAGCGGCAGTACGTAGATTAAGACATCGGGGCGATTTACAGAAGTCCTAATAACCTCAGTCTGGTATATACAACTACTAATAGAGCAAAAACCGGCGTTCTAAAGAACTAGTTGCTCTACCTCCTTATTAAGTATAGCCGAACAACTAAACCAAACTACATCCTAACAAAGAATTATCCGTAGCTCGCCTATTATAGTAAACGCTAGTTAAAACGTTTCCTATTACTTTACTAGATAACACTTATTAATTATAATAAGTCTAATCCTAGCCTATAGTTCTGGGCTCTTTAACGCAGCCCGGAAAGACTTTAATAAGGCCTACTTAGGACTAAAAAGAACGTATATATACACACCATCCTTTACCTTTACAATTAAGGCCTTATCTATAATCCTATTCTTAGCAGTAATAAGATATAGATTAGAACCATTAAGCTTCCGGATATTATCTAACTGCTTATCCCCAAGCTTACTTAATAGGACCAACT
This sequence comes from Cenococcum geophilum 1.58, assembly GCF_001692895.1. Taxonomy (NCBI): domain Eukaryota; kingdom Fungi; phylum Ascomycota; class Dothideomycetes; order Gloniales; family Gloniaceae; genus Cenococcum; species Cenococcum geophilum. The sequence goes on from NW_027137597.1 coordinate 580,837, forward strand.
AGATAGTAATCTTGCCCATTAAGATTAAAAAAGTATAAAAAATAAGACTCTTTCCAAAACCGGTGCGTACAATAAGAAGTATATTACTAAAACCAAATATTAAACATCTTAAGGTGCGCACCTGCTCCGGATAAGGGGTCTAAGGGCGGCCTCCTAGGTTTATATGCTGGAGTATTTATTTAAGACATTTTTTTAAAACATTCGTCTATAAAGGAACATTTCCCTTATACTAAGCTTCCTAAATAATAGACGGCAATTCTTCTAGATCTATTTAATCAATTGCTGCAATACGACTTGGTTACAATATTAGGCGTAGATAAGCTTCTGCCCCACCTATCCCCGCCTTCCACCAGCCGCCCTTATACCATTTCTTCCTACAATCGCGGTTAGGCGGCATTTAATTGGCCTAGGAGTTTATAGGAGTTCACAGGAGTTTATAGGAGTTTATAGGAGTTAGTAAGAATATAGCCTAGTAGTATTCTAGCCAGTAATAGGTGTATATAGTAGGGTAATATATCCTAGTGTCCCGCATATAAGCGTTCTGGTTAACCTAGGAGTTTGTAGGAGTTTATAGAAGTTTATAGAAGGTTATAGGAATCGACTTATAATAAAAAATAGACGTAATATGGTTATAGTGTGGATAATAGTAGGTAGAACGTCCGTAGGTGGTATAAAGATGCGTTTTAAAAACGCGTTTAAGGTTTTACGCGCTATATCTCGTGCCTCTAAATATATTATAATTAGTATTTATACGTATAGAATTAAAGGTTATTACCTAAAGATTAAAATGCATTAAATAAAGTGATAATAACTGTTAATAGGGCCTCTGTAGAGCCAGTTAAAGCTAAAATACACAATCTAAAATATTTAGTTATTACTAAAGAGACTCCTATAAGCTCTTAGACGCTCTATAGAAGATTGCTAGTAATAAGGGGTACGTAGGGGGCTAAAACTAGTTTATGGTTCTAATTGGTCTAGGAGTTCGCAGAAGTTAGCGTGCGGCCTATATATTGCCCCAAGTCACCTAAAATCTTCTACAAAGCGTCGGATTTATAAGATAATAGTATTATACCTTCCTTTGTTAACACCTTAATTAATACTACTATATACGTTCTAAATATAGCAGATCCTACTGTAATTAAGTGCAGCAAGTGCTATATCTATAAGCCCCGCCTTAACTTTGTTAAAGATGGCCCTTTAAAGATGTTAGCGACTTAGTCAATCGAGGTATGAGCACGGTATGAGGGACGTGCAAGCCTGTATAATTGGATTGTCTATAAACGAGAATCTAAAGCTAAAGAAAGGAAAGGAGAAGAAGGGGAGTGCCGCTTGAAGCTATATATGATCTTCGTGTTACGTGACCGCAATATGCGGCAATCTATAGCAACTTGCCGGTGCGTAGTTTTGCTAAGTTCTGCTAGTGCCGTAATATTACCCCCCCCTCTAAAAAAGCCTACCCTTAGGCTTTGCCGCTAAAAGTCTTAGTAAAAGAATCTAACTAATTAGATAACTTTAACCGCCGGTTAAAGTTCCTAGATATCTTAATACCTTACATAACTAAGAAATTTTTAGGGTGTTTTTATCCTTATATTCTTCTAGTAGCTTATTATTTTTATTATACTAGCATTCTATCTACTTATCTAGGTACTTTAGCGATCCGGGTTTATTAGGGTAACGGCTATAAAACTCCTAAAGCTTATAGGGGCTACCTATAAAGTTCTATATAGGGTACTAAGTGGGGTCTAGGTTATATCCTTTCTAACTAATATAATACTTTAACGTTCCCTTTACAAGTTTATAGGCTAGTATTTCTTTAATTTCCCATTTATTATTATCGTTAACTTAAATTAGTAGGGGAGGTTTATTCTTTTATCCAGGCAGTAGGTTATTTATAGCTTTCCGTAGCTTATCCGGTAAGAAAATAGGGTGGACTTTAATTAAGTTTAGGAGCTTAACCTTATACGAGTTGCCTACTTTATTAAGAATCTTATACAGTCCTACCATCTTATAGTCTAGCTTACGGCTAGGCCGTTCTATCTTTTAGTTCTTTATTATAACTTAGACTATATCGCCTATAGTAAAGTTAGGCTCGCGCCTATGCTTATTTGCCTACTATTTTATTAATTTTTAGGCCTTTTCTAGGTTTGTATAGGCTACTTTTTAGGCTTCTTCTAAGCGCTTAGCGTACTGCTAGGCTTCCTTATAAGATAGTTTTTTGTGTATAGTCTAGGGCCCTTTTAGTCTTTCCCAGTTAAAGCTTATATAGGGTAGGTAACCTATTTCTAGTTAAATAGGGGCAAATCCGGTAGAGTTATAGGATAAGGTTGCTTAGACGTAGTCTATTAAGGGTAATAGTTCGGCCCAGTTATCCTAGAAGTAGTTAATAAAAGGCCAAAGTCTCTAGTCTAAGTATTAATTTATAATCTCTATTTAACCGTCTATCTAAGGGTAATATACCGTAAAAAGCTTTAGCTTAATGCCTAGGATCTAGGTAAACTTATTCTAAAAGGCTAATATAAACTGCGGCCTATAGTTAGATATAATAGTGTCTAGTAGTCCGTAAATTTGGTAGACGTAGTAGATATATAGTTAGGCTGCCTTTTTAGCATCAATATTCTTATAATAGGGAATTAAAAACGGGCGCTTACCGAAGTAGTTAACTAGGATTATAACTATATTATATCCATCACGGTCTAAAGGTAGCTTATAAAAGCTATAGAGATATATTACTAAGGGCGGTTAGGTATTAAGAGGGGTTTTAATAGTCCTAGGGTCTTATTTTATGGGATTATAGACCTATAGTAGTCGTTGCAGTTCTATATATAGCGGTCGATATCCATAACTATTCTAGGCTAGTAGTAGCGGTTGCCAATAATCCTATAGGTCTTATTCTTTTTAGGGTAGGCTATAAAAACCTAGGTATATGCTTTAGCAATAAGCCAAGTCCGTAAGTTCTGTTCCTCTACCACTACTAGCCGTTCTTAATACTTAAGTAATTTATTTTCGAGGAACTATAGGCTGGTAACGTTCTTTGCCTTTTTATAGTACTCCTATAGAGAAGGGGCCGTACGGTTTATTTATAGCAATTTGTTAATTAAGTTAAGTCCTAAAGGGTTAATAGGATATATCTCGGCGCCTAAGGGGTCTATACTTAGTTCTGCTTATATCCGGGGGTTAAGGTACTCTAGTTATAGTAGCGTCTAGGTCTATAATAAGATCTTCGCAGCCGTATAGTTACCTAGGTCTTATTTACGCCTAGTAAGAGTATCCGCATAGTTTATAGCGCCTAGTCTATATATAATTAAGAAGTTAAACTAAGATAGGACATCTACCTAGCGTGCCTGCCGGGCTATAAGGGCCTTAGTTATTATAAAGTATTCTAGGGCCTTATAATTTAATACTACTTTAATAGGTTTAGGGGTCCCCTCTAGCTATATACACTAGTGCTAAAAGCTAGAGATAATAGCCAGCATTTCTTTATTATAGATGTGGTAGTTTAGTTTAGCATCTATTATAGTCTTTAAATAGTATACAATAGGGTATTATTCTCCGTCCGGTTACTTCTGAGAAAAAATACTGGCTATTACGCCGTCTAAGGTATTAGTTTCTAGCATTAAGGGCCGTTCTAGGTTAAAGTAGGTAAGTAAAGGGGCTAATACTAGCCGTTTTTTAAGCTTATTAAAGGCCTATATATATATAGTATTAAAGTAAAAGGGCTGGTCTTTCCTAGTAAGGCGGTTAAGAGGCTAGGCGATCCTGCTATAGTTCTTAATAAAGTATTAGTAGAAGTTATAGAAACCTAAAAATAATTACACCCCCTTTATAGTCCGAGGGGGCGTCCACTAGTTAATTATAGTTGTTTTCTCTAGGTTGGCCTTAATTCCGTCCATACTAATAATAAAACTTAGGTACTTTATACGCTTAACACTAAATTCTAACTTTTTAATATCGGCCTAGAGGCCAGCTTTGCGGAGCTGTTATAGGACTTTATAGATATGCTCCTTGTATTTTAGTTTATTCTTTAAATAAATTATAATATTATCTAGATAGGCCGTATAGAAGTTATTAAGGTAGTTAAAGAGTATATTGTTTATATACCGCTAGTATGTAGCTAGTCCGTTAGTTAGTCTAAAAGGAAGTACCTTATATTTATACGTCCCGTAACGGGTTTAGAATATAGTAAGATCCTTAGACCTAGGGTTTATCCTAATTTAGTAAAAGGCCTAGCGGATATTAAGCTTTATAAAAACCTTAGCTTTACTTATTTAGGTAAGAGTCTTATTAAGTAAGGGTAGCGGGTAGCGGTCCTTGCGGGTTATATTATTTAGCTTATAGTAGTTAATACAGAAGCGTAGTTCTCTATTTGGCTTTTTAACAAAGAGAATAGGTAAGTTAAAGGGGGCTTAGCTAGGCTTAATGAAGCCCTTATTTAGGTTATTAATAAGGTACTACTTTATAGCCTATAATTCGGCAATAGACTATAGGTAGAGAGGGCTAAAGCTAAGGGTGCTTCCCTTATCTTACTTAATTTTAATCTTATAGTTATATGGTTGGTAGGGTAGAAGTATATTAAACGCTACCTTAAAGAATACGTCCTTAAATTTCCGGTATTAATTAGGCAGTTTTTACTTTACTAGTTTTTTATTTATAAGCCTACTTTTCTATCTACTAAGCTTGCTTTCCTTTTCCTTAATTATTTAGTTAATTTTATATAGGCTAGTTATAAAGGTAACAGTATTAGGCTAAACTAGGTTCTAGTAGAATCCTATAGCGCTAATACAGTAGATATTAACTGGTGGGAGGTCCGTGGGTTTCTTTGGCGTCCGTTAGGCCGTAGTTTATAGTATAGGGTTTATGGTCTTCCTTAGCTTACGTTCCATTTTCTATAAGTTATCCTTCCTATCTATTAGTTTAGTATGGCGTCTAATATCCCTGGCTTTCCTTTATAGCTTTATAGGGTTCTCTATAGGGAACTTAGCTAGGTTACTACCAACTTCCTAGGTCTTTAGTGCGGGTGGCGTAATATAAGTAGTTTGGGGGCGGCGTAGTATACAGATCTGTTGCAGGTTAAGCTATACGTCCTTCTTAAAGGCCTAGTCTTTGCGTATAGCATTGGCCTAGTAAATAGTATTAATCTAGGGCCGTATAAGGTTTTCTATTATAATGCTAATTTCTTTTATAAAGGAAGGGGTTAGGGGTAGAGTTTTAGGCTAAATAAGCCGTCTACTCTATACTTTAAGCTGTAAGCCTAAATAGGCTAGCTATTTTCTTCCTAAGATTATATTATGGCTTCCTAAGATTATATTATGGCTTCCTAAGATTATATTGTGGCTTCCTAAGTCCGTAATAAGAAAGGGGATATTATATTACCTTCGTCTGTTAACGTAAAGGTAAATCCGCAAGATAGTTATAATAGGTGGCCCTATCCGTCCATTATAACCGCGAATAGGGATTAGTTTAGGTAGTTCTTTAAGGGGTGTATTTAAAAAGTTAGCCAGTTTTGTAGCGCACTTTATATTAATTAAGGTAAAGGCATTTGCTCCTAAGTTAGCTAAAGTAGAGGTTAAAACTTAATATCTATTGCGAAATAAAGTATAAGGGATAGTGTAGCTTTTTCTATTAACTAGCCGACCTAGATTAATATATAATATATTAATCCCTTTTAACCCTAGAGAGGAGTCTTTCTTTAAGGTTCCTCTTTTTTTAGCTCTATACTATCCTCCTAAATTAATAGGACCTCGTTTATCCTTACCTTTATTAGGTAGTTCCTTATAGGGTGGCCTATTTAACCGTATAAGAAGTAAGCTCCTTAATTGCTAAGGGCCTATATATAGGGGTCGCTATATATAGGCCGGGTGTATACTAGGCCCGTAGTAGGGGTAGCTATATAGCTAGCTGCCGGGTTAGCTATAGGAGTTGCTAATTATGCCAGGGCACTATAGGCCGTATTTATAGTACTTATGGCCTAGTTTATAAGGTTTCTAGTTTTTAGCTAATTAACGCGTGCCTTAATTTAATAAAGGCCTTAGTTAATAGCTAGGCAATAGTTTATAAGTTTCTTTAATGTCTATGCTATAGTATAAGCTAGTAATACGGCCTGCTGTAGGTCTAGGGTAAGCTTATTAAAGAGGTCTAGCAGTAGGTCTTCCTAGGGGATCTGGGCCTATCCGGCTAGGTATAGAAAGCGGGTTTAGAAGGCCGAAAAGGTCTCCGTTATTTTTATATTTAGGCTTTTATAACTAAGGCGGGCGTTTTATACTTTAAAAGGGTCCTTATAAATAGAAGATAAGTATTTAATTATTTCTTTTTTAGAGATAAAGGGGTCTATTAAGTCTTTAGTGTATCGCGGGCGTAAATACATCTAGGCGTCTCCGCTAGTACAGCTAAAGACGTAGGCCATTCTAGCTTAGGCGTTAGGGAAGTAGTCTGTATTAACTTTAAGCTTATCCTGTAATTAGAGCTTCTAATTATTAAATATAGGGTTAGTTCTATCTGTAAGTAGTAGGGGGTCCATAACCTTTACTAACCGCTTCGGTACTATATAGGCCTTAGTAAATCCACTAAGGCGCTAGAATAGGGCCTAAAGGACTATAGTAAGTCTTTGGTTATTTAATAATAACTTATTATTAGATATAGGGGTATCTCTGGCTTTAAGCAGCTCTCGCAATTATTTAATTTTGGTATTAATAGCCGTAAGCTCCGCCTAGGGGGTTAAAATGTTAATTGTTTCTTTATCTAAAGTATTTAAGGGTCCTATAGCTACTTTACCTACAGCTGTAGTTCGTGGTATAGTGGTAGGGGTGTTAGGTAATTCTGGGTAATTTCTTTAGGGGTTTTGGTCTATGTGTATCTTATAGGTCCTTTCCTTAGGGTTCTATTTTTTTCTTTTGGGTCCTATCCTTGTGGTCCTAGTAATGTCCTTAGGGTCCTATTCTGTGTTCTTATAGATATATTTAAGTTCCTTCTTAGGAAGAAAGAGTAGAGTAAGCTTTAGATAATATTAGCGACTTAGTTAATTAAGGCATAAGCATAGTATAAGGGACGTGCAAGCCTATACAATTGGATTGTTTATAAACAAGAATCTAAAGCTAAAGAAAGGAAAGGAGAAGAAGGGGAGCGCCGCTCGAAGCTATATACGATCTTCACGTCACGTGACCGCAATATGCGGCAATCTGTGGCAACTTGCCGGTGCGTAGTTCTGCCAAGTTCTGCCAGTGCCGTAACAAAAGAAGCTTTTAAAGCTGTGCCAGTTATATTGGTCAAAGGTGCGTCTTCCCTATATATTACTTCTACTTCTACTTACTTTTCTAGGTCTCTAAATATAATTTAAATAAGCGGAGAGCTCTTATAGAGTTAGGTTCTACTACTAAGAATCGTCCTATAAGGCGCCAGCAAACTACTCCACCTAAAAACGATACTAAGAACGCCTTCCTGCCTCGCGGCCAGAATAGCTAAGATACCCTTAAAATAGCTTAACGGCGGAAGATAATTAGGGCAATACAATAGGAGCACTATATTCTTAATTGACGAGGTAAAGCTTACTTACCTACTTCTTCGCTATATACTGTAGATAAAGCTCTATATAGTAGAAGAGGCACTCTAGATGGCCTAAATGCGTCCTTACCAAAACTAACTCCTATGCCTACTTTACCACCAATACCTACTCTACCGCCAATACCTACTCTACCACTAATACCACCTTCCTTGCGGCAAGCTCCCTTACGGTAAGCTCCTTTATAGTAAGCTCCTTTACAGCAAGCTCTAGCTACGGCTATACCACTACCCATTTTAGCTATTAATTGGGAGCGAATTAAGAAGTTTAGGAGTATATTATAGGCTAAACGTATAGAGACGTGCAGTTATTATAAGGAGCGGTAGTTCCAAATAGGCTTAGCTACGGAGGGTAACAATATAGGTGTATGTAAAGCCTATATTAAGGACGCCGATAGCCTTAAGTATCTAACCCTTCCTCCCCTATTTAGTAATAGCAATGGGCTTAATCTAGGGCCTGTTCCTAGCTTCCTACCTATACTTACCGCGGTAGAGGAGCTTCTAATTACGCGCGTATACGTTTATTTATAAGTCGTACATATACGTGGCCACCAACATTGCTATACTGGCTACGTCTACTGCTTTGGCTAGAACATACTAAAGACCTAAAAGCAGCTACCACGGCTACCTACTAAACTTAATATACTGGTCGTAAGGCCTATAGCAGTAGAGGGTGGCGAATACCTAAGTCGGCGGTTTACTAAGCGGTATACCGTAAGGTGCTCTACTATAGCATAGTGGCTTTACTTTCTAAAGGTTAATTATCTTAATTATCGCGACGTTGAAATATATAGCACCCGGCTTACCAGCTTACCCAAAAATGGCTCTATATTAGATTAGCTACCTTATATTAATAAGTTAGAGTCTAATTCCAGTGGCCCGATAGCTTACCCTACTGCTCCTATATAACGTCCCGCCGTTAATCCTCTACCTACTAAGCTTGGCAGTAATATACCGGACAGTAAATTTAATAACGACGTACTAGATACTTTAGTTCCTAATCTAGTACCTAACCTTAATAAATTAGAGCTTTTGGGTCGCGAGGTTTAATACTAATAAGACCTATAAGCGGGCCTAGAGGTTCCTACTGTATAATAGACACCTCTCTCTAAGCAATTAGCTAGTTTTATTATACGCGGCGCCTTTCCTACCCTATTTCCTTATGGTAAAGCCAATTTTAATATACCGCGAAGCCGTATAGTTACCCTAGCTACATACGCTAAGCATATACTTAAGTATTAGGACGGCCGGTTTAGCCGCCACCCCTTATTTCGCTATTACGTATTTAATCGGATTATAAGAGAGCAAGCCCTTAACGCTACCCGTTTCCTTTACGGCCAATTAAATAAGAATAGCCTATCTTTAAATAAGCTTACTAATATTATAAATAGTAATGGGGGTGGCTAGTTACTAAATAAGATTATACGGTATATACGGAGCCTTAAGGGCACTAGACCTTACTAGAGGCAGAAGAGAAATAAGCTTACGGCTTATACTAAGAATATTAAGAGCGGGTCTCTATTCTTTATACTTAGCGCTACTAATCTACATTAGCATAATCTACACTCTTATATACCTCTATTTAACGAATATAAGGCTGCTAATAAGGCTTAGCGCTACTAAATTGCTTCTTAAAATCTTAATAACAATCCGCATATTGCTGCTTACTAGCTATATTACTGCTTTAATCTATTTAGAAAGCACCCTATTTAATAGCATTAACTTTTAGTCCCAATATAAGTAGTAGGTACGAGGTAGCGGCTATATATATAGCTTCTTATAGAGTTTAACAGCCCTAAGGCCAGATCCGTCAGCTATTAAATTAAAGGCGGCTTTTGCTAAGTACTAGGCTACTTTTATATCCGTAATTAATCCCAATTAATCTAGGCCTCCCAATCTCTAATATCCTTCTGCTCTAAGCTATAAAGAACAGCTTAATACTAGTAAGCTTCTTACTACCTACCTTAATCAATTTTAACGGCACTATAATTACACCAAATTTTACTGCTTAAGATTAAAGAAAGGCTCCACTAAAGTAAAAAAGTGCCGCTTCTATTTTCTACGGTCTCTCCGCAATAAGGCTGCTGTATTAAAGGATTAAAATCCATATTACTAGACGTTCTGTCCACAGCATAATAATAAGCTTTTTAATGGTTACAATACAGCTATAATATTAGCGTGGATGGCGAATATTAATACGTCACCCACTATAAGTATATTAATAATAGTTAACTATATAGGCAAATATTACAGCAAGGAAGAGAAAAAGTTAACTTCCTACTAGGAGTTACTCTAATTAGTACAGCCGCACGCTAATAGCCTTTATGCCTTTAGTTTAGTTATAGTTAGGTTTATAAATAAGCTTATTACTAAACGCGATTAGTTAGTATAGGAGGTATACTATCTGCTTCTTAACATTCCCCTTTATAAAGGCTCTAGGAATATAGTAACTTTAGACTACCGCTAGAAGGATAATTAAAGCGCTACGTATAAGCTTAATAATAGGCAATTAAAAGGGTGCAGACTATCTAACTATAATAAATATAAACGCCGCCTAGATAGGGTAAAGGACGTTACTTTCCTCAATTTTCTACTCTATTTTAATTACTCTACTTATAAGCGTCGGCTAAGAGCAAAGCCTTAAATTATATCGTACTTTCCGCGATATAACGGCGATTATTTCTATCCGTAGTATTCTAAGTTCTACTATATAAAGCTTATTCTTTATTACCCATAGAGGGAGTATAAGGAAGTAGCTACTTATACTAATAGATTTAGGGCCCCTAATTATATAGCTTCCTATTAGGCTTGCGTTAACTCTTATTAGCACCTACCTAACTACTTCTATAATTAGAAACTAGAGGAAGGTCGCGAAACTGCTAATAATATTAATGAGTTTAAGGGCGATTTTACAGACAACTTAGAGCTATATTAGTCCTTTAAGGCCCTATATACCCGCGTTTAAAATATTAACAGAGTTAAACTTAAGAATCCTAACAGGCTTAGTAATAGGGAGCTTAATCGTAACTATAACTAGAGTACGCATTAGGGTACGTACCCGCAGCTTAATAAGAGGACTTATTAATAGGAAGTACGGCTATAGCCTCTACCGTAGAGCCGCCTATCCTAAACAGCAACTCCGTCCTCCTTATAACTAGGTTAGTGTCGGTATAACTCTCTTTATTAACGTGCACGAATATCACTTATAGTGGTACGTATGCGGTGTTAAAGTTAGTAGTTAATTGTTTTTTCGAAGAAAGGGGTTGCTCCAAAGTCAGATAGTTAGTCTCGCTTTGTAGTCATATAACTACATTACATAATTAACGTTCCGACACTAGAGCAACTCTAAAAAGAAGGCTAATTTATACTCTAAAGTTAAGTCTTTTAGACTACTTATAGCGTATACGTAATAGCTAGCTCTTCCGTCTATAATACGTAATAGCTCCACCTTTAATCCTAGAGCGCGTCGCCTGTCGGATTCTGCCATACCGTTAAACCGGCCAATTAGGATTTTCCATCCCCGGGATAGAAAATCGCTATTGGCTCGCCTGCTACTAGCGCCTTAGCGGCTAGCTCTATATAGTACGAGTCCGTACCTACTAAAGCCAAATCCGTTTATTTAACCCACCCTATAGCTTAATTCGTATTAATAAGCTATAATAGTGCCGTATAAGGCTTGCCCTTTATTATAGCATCTGCAGGGTTAGTATCTCCATCGATATCAATTATTAAGCGTTTTTCTTGCGTAGTTCCTAGTTGGACGAGACAGTTATATAAGGACCTTGAATTAGTGCAGAGAATTACAGACATTGCGAATATTGCGGATATTGCGAATCTTACGGATATCAGACATTGCGGATATTAGACACTGGTGTCTTAGCGGTATAAATAGGTAGGTGCGTGTAAGGTATTACGGGGTAGTCCTATAATACTATCTTGGCTATATCCTAGAAGCTCTTAGGGCTACTAAAGGTAGCCTTCGGCTAGGCCTTAGCTACCCCTTATAAGCTCTTCAGGCTTACAGCTTCCTTCCTCCCCTATTAGTTCGTCTCTCTTTCTCCTATATAAGGGTATTATCTACTCCCTACTATACACCCAGGCAATACCTTATAGTTTATTTGTTTAACCTACGCTAATAGAGTTATAGGCTTTAACTAGAACCCCCTCTGTATTAACACCTATAGTACTTACGTACTGTTTAAATCCCTTATAGCTAAGGTTTTAACCATTTTAGTTACGGCTTCGGTTATTCCAGTTATAGTTCTGGCCTTAATCTTAACTATAGTAGCGGCAATCTATAAAGGTAGTATACGCCCCTTAACTAGGGTGTTCCTTCTCCTATACAATAATTAGAGACTGCAACTTATTAATTAACTAAGACGAGTCTTCTCTAGGGTTTGAGACGGTAATTCTATAGGCGGAAACTCCCTAGCCAGCTCTTCTGTAGATATCTTTAAAAATAGACAATTTAAAATCGAAGCTTTTACTAACTCTACTATATTTCTGGCTATCTGTATATATCTTTGCCACTATAGCAGCTTCTTTATTATATAAGGTTATTCCTTCTACTCCTAGGTCTAATTACTACTATAGGGTAGATTACGGTAGGGTAGACTACGGTAGGCTAGGCTGCTAAGGTGTTATAGGGGTAGGTATCTACGTTTTAGGCGGCATTATAGCTGTAGTTATAGGCTAGGCAGGAGGAGGACTAGGAGGGGTAGTAGGGGCAGCAGGGGCAGCGATTGGGGTAGCTAGCGGTGCAGCAATTAGAGTAGCTGGCGGTGTAGCGATCGGAGTAGCTAGCGGTGCAGCAATCGGAGTAGCTGGCGGTGCAGCGATTGGGATAACTGGTGGTACAGCGATTGGGACAACTGGTGGTGCAGCAGTTGGAATAGCTGGTGGAATTAGCGGAGTAGCTAGTGGTGGGGTAAGAGCAGTTACTGGAGGAAAGATAGAGGCGGTTAGTGCGGCTTACTAATTCTATATAGAGGTAGGTTGCTAGGGCATAAATATAATAGGTGTTTGCGTACCAGACCTAGGTGGTATTACAACTATAGCTATAGGCTAACCCAATAGACCGTCACGAGCGTAGTTTAACTTATCTTATAATGCTCTTAAAGCTAGTAGTTCTGCTAGCTCCTTAATAGTTACTACAATCTCCTTATCTATCTATTAATGCAGCTCTTCTTATTGTGTAACTTTAAATAGCAGCTTAGATATAGTAACTCTGCTATTACGTCTACCTACGTAAACACCTCTTTTAAGGAGATATCTTCGTAGCTTAGATCTAATGTCTGTGCGTATTTTCTTAAAGCTCTTTACTATAAACCCCTTAAACTGCTCTAGAAAGACGAGCCACAAGGTATTGTCCGTAAAGTCTTATATTAGGTATATCATTGTTTCTACAAACTCTACCAGTTCGTCCTTCGTAGCCTTATCTGCATTAATTCCGTATCCGTATTTATTGGCCATTACAGCCTATTCTTCCTCCGTTGGTGCTATAGTTTTAGGCGTTATAGGTATAAAGGTAGGTATAAGGTTAAGGTCGAGGTTTAAGGTCAAGGTTAAGGTTTAAGGTTAAGGTCGAGGTTTAAGGTCGAGGTTAAGGTTTAAGGTCAAGGTTAAGGTTTAAGGTAAGGGTGTAAAGGTAAGGGTGTAAAGGTGAGGGTATAAGGGTGTGTGTGTGTCCCCTTAACAAATCTACAGTTTTTAAAGACTAAAGACTAAAGACGATTTTTTAGCAAAGATATGGTCCTCTAGGCGATCTAACGCGTTAACAGTTAAGTTAATACGTGGTTTTAAGCTTTAAGGGTCCTCTAGGCAATCTAACGCATTAGCAAGCTAATACATGGTCTCAAGCTTTAAGGGTAACGTAGCTCTCTCTAAGTAAAGATACGATTCTCTAGGCGATCTAACGCGTTAACAATTAAGCTAACGTGTAGTCTCGAGCTTTAAGGGTATCGTAGCTTTCTCCTTTAACTGAAATAGGGCGATAGCTCTGCGATCATTAAACACCGGGTGAGTGGTGCTATTTCTCGAGCTTTACTATTGCGTATTTCCTAATCTGTACGTCTACTAATTAGTGTCAGTATAACTCTCTTTATTAACGTGCACGAATATCACTTGTAGTGGTACGTATGCGGTGTTAAAGTTAGTAGTTAATTGTTTTTTCAAAGAAAGGGGTTGCTCTAAAGTCAGATAGTCAGTCTCGCTTTGTAGTTATATAACTACGTCACGTGATTAACGTTCCGACAGTTAGCGTTATATCTATAATATCGTAGTTAATTACTATAGGCAGATCTAAGCGGGCCTTGGCCCCCCCCTATTACGGATTAATATTAATAGAGAGGTAGGAACCGGCAAATCACATCTTATTACTGTCCTCTCTACTACGCTTTATAATATAGCAAGGGCTAATAGTAAGCCGTCGCCATTAGCTCGAGCTGCCCCTACTAGGGTAGCTACCTTTAGTATTAACGGCAGAACTATATATAATCTATTAAGGTTACCGGTAAATCATCCGTTTAAGAAATTGCCTACTGCCAGTCTTATACCTCTACAACAAGCTTTTAAGGATATTCACTATCTTATCCTTAACGAGAAATCTATAATTAGGCAAGTACATCTAGCCTAGATTAATTACCGCCTCCGTTAGATTTACCCTACGCGTAATAACAACTACTTTAAAGGCTTAAACATCTTACTAGTAGGCAATTTCCATTAGCTTCCCCCTATAGGTTAGGCGGCCTTATACAGCAATCTACCCGCTAGGCCGTTAGAGCTTACTAGCTATAAAAAGGGAGCCTATAAGGCAATTAACCGAACAGCTGTCCTAGATTAAGTTATATGGTAGGGCGGTAATAACGCTAAGAGCTCTGTATTTAGGACCGCCCTTATGGAGCTACGTAGTAATTCTATAAGTAATTTAACCTAAAAGCTTCTTTTAACTAGGTATAAGCAGGGCCTATCCATTAATAAGGTTGCGGGCTTTAATAACACAATTTAGCTATATAGCATACGCGCTGCTATAAGTAAGTATAACGCTATTCGGCTTCGCGACCTTTTATAGCTAGTAGTGGCTATTAAGTTAGTTAACACTAGTATAGGTATACGGAAAGTTACTCCTAATTAGTGCGATACTATAGAGAATCTAGCCCTATATATTAGCGTAAAAGTAATACTAATATAGAATATCTGGGTTAAACTAGGCTTAGTAAACGGTACTACTAGTATAATTAAAGATATTATATAGAAGGGACACGCGGATATTAAAAAGGATCAGCCTTAGTCACTACTAATTATAATAGATAGGTATAACGGACCTACCCTATTCACTCAGCAGGATAGTAAGAAAGTCATCCCTATATTTTCCATACTTCATAAGTAAGAGGGTATAAAAGGCTCTTATTTACGGCGTTAATTTCTAATTACTCTAGCTTTTACTCTTACCGTATATAAAAGCCAGGGCCTAACACTTAACTAGGTAGTTCTAGATATTAAGGAAAAGAATAAGACAGCTAGGCTAACCTATATAGCAATCTTATAAGTTAAGAAGCTTTTAGGGCTTATATTCGAATGTAGGTTTAATATAGAACAATTTCAGTTATCTATAAGTAAGACTAAAGAGGTATAATAAGAAGATTTTGTACGAAGGCAGCAGTAACTACTTATAAACAACTTTTCCTAATTAGGAAATTATATACTAGCTTAGAGGTAAGCGGAGAATATAGCATTCGTCTTAGTTTTTTAACTTTTAAACAGCTTAACCACGAAATCCAATTTTCTAAATTTTAACCCCCCTATCCGTCCTACCTTCTTACCGCTTCTAGAGCTATTAAATATACATACAATGGTATATAGGGAGAATTGGCAGTATTACTAGATTAATATTACTGCTATCTGTAGCGTTAATTAATTTTTGGAATTTTTTAAAAAAATTTTAAAGGGCGGAAATGTCGCTTATATAAGGAGTTATGTAACCTCCAAGAATATATACTACTTAGGACCGCATATTAGCAGCTACAACTTCTCTATACTATAGTTAAGATTTTATATATACCGCACCTGGAGCTACTTAAAATAACTATTACTTATAGATCTACCGATTTATAAATTAAAAATTAGACGTAGTTAGAGCTGTTAGTAGGGGTTATTAATCACGCTCCCTATAACAAAATCTAACTAATAAACAAACTAATAAATTAAATTAAAAGTTTGGAACGTCTAAATAAGGTTCTACTAAGACGCTAGTTAGACCCTAACCTAGACCCTTCCTAACCTATTAAATTCTAAAAATAACAACCTTTACTAAATTAAAAATTATCCTTATCCTTAATAAGCCATCCGATTAGATTTAATAGTTCTTTATTATCTAAGATATAGCTAAAACTAATAAGGTATGGCAGTATATTAACCTATCTAAGAAGAAAGATAATCTTCTAAAGCTAGAACTACCAAGTCGGCCTATACTAAGGGACATACTACCTATAGCTATATTAATAGCAAAGCTAGACCTAAATTAGCTTACTGCCTATAACTAGCTCTACGCTAAATATAAGGACGATCTACGCGTATACTAAAAGCAAAAACAGGCTATAAACGATATTAATAACTATATCGTTCGTACCATATCGGTAGCCTACCTTTCACTTATTAACAGCCTTAGTAGTCAGTTACATTAAATATTTAAGGCGTCTCTACTACTGCAGTAGCCACTGCAGTAACAAAGACACCCCGTATTTTGGTAAGTAATTAAGCCCATCTTATACGAGAATCTCGTGCTTATTAGTACTTACCAAATCACGTACTTGCAGGGCCTCCTCCCGTCTATAAATACTCCCTTCTCTATACCTTCCTTTTTTCTTTTCTTCTTCCTTATAAGAGCTGGAGGTGCTCTAATACTTCTTAGTCTCTACTAAGGGATTTATTGGTTGATATGGTAATATAGATAGCATTAGATAAGGAGACGGGCAAGAGAGAAGATAGGAAGGACGGAGGAGCCTCCAGTAGGTGTCAGTTGAGCAACGTTAATGGCTATATTATAGCTGCCTAATCTCCTATACTCGCAGGCCTCCTCCCGTCTATAAATACTCCCTCCTTTATACCTTCCTCTCTTCTTTTCTTTTTCCTTATAAGAGCTAGTGGTTCTCTAATACTCCTCTTTAGTCCCTATTAAGGGATCTATTGGTTAATATAGCGATATAGACAGCATCGGACGAGAAGACGGGTAAGAGAGAAGACAGGAAGAACGGAGGAGTCTCCAGTAGGTGTTAGCTGAGTAACGTTAACGTCTATATTATAGCTGCCTAATCTCCCATTCGCAGGCCTCCTCCCGTCTATAAATACTCCCTCTTCTATATCTTCCTCTCTTCTTCTTTCTTCTTCCTTATAAGAGCTAGAGGTGCTCTAATACCCCTCCCTAGTCCCTACTAAGGGATCTATTAGTCGACGTAGTGATATAAACAGCATCTAACGAGGAGATAGGTAAGAGAGGAGACAGGAAGGACGGAGGGGCGTTTAGTAGGTATTAGTTAAGTAACATTAATGTCTATATTATAGCTGCCTAATCTCCCGTTTGTAGGCCTTCTCCCGTCTATAAATACTCCCTCTTTTATACCTTCCTCTCTTCTTCTTTCTTCTTCCTTATAAGAGCTAAAGGCGCTCTAATACTCCTCCCTAGTCTCTACTAGGGGATCTATTAGTTAATATAGCGATATAGATAGTATCTAACGAGGAGATGGGTAAGAGAGGAGATAAGAAGGACGGAGGAACCTCCAGTAGGTGTTAGTCGAGCAACGTTAACGGCGGTTTTTATTACCCAAAAATTGCGTTATATAACGATATTTGGGAACGCAAATATATACCCCCATCCCATACTCACACCACTACTAAATATTCTAGATTTTGCACTTGGAGCTACTTATAATAGGTATTCCTAGGAGATCTGCCGGTTTAAAGCTCTATAATTAAACGTTATTAACATTTTATATAGGGGTCGTCAATTAAGCTCCCGGGATATAATTTTTAAAGTTTAATACCACACTAATATTACGACCTTCTTGCAGTAGCCGAGCCACCCCTAATCTCCTTCCTCTCCTCCTCCCTCCCATTACTTAGCGCCAAGCTATTACGTTGTTGCTAAGCTATCGTGTCGTCGTATATCCGAACTGGGTGGGTAATAATATAGTTACTTAATTATATCAGACGTCTCTATATATAGTTATATCTCTTCCTATACGCGTATTTAATCAAGTTAGGGTAGTAGACTTACTTTAATTCTAGCTATACAGCGATTTAGTTATTAGGCATTAAAAATATTTAGTATATAAAGCTTTAAATTAGAATCATAATCTACTATATTAGATCCTACATAGAGGGCTCTATATTAAAGCTCTGCAGTCTAAATATATACTAGATTNGTGACNAATATAATCCTTAAGCCNAGCTTAAGTAGGGCGCCTNNNTNACTNTAGTAGATCCTTACCTAGNAGTNACNAAGGCGCCTTANTCTTACTACNACTTNTAAATTAAGCAAAAGCTCTATATAGGGGGGTCCCAGGGGGTCTCCCCCTGGAAAACCTTATCTCTATATATATTAATTAAAGTCTATATAATAAAGCTCTAAAATTAATTGGCTTATTACTTATAACCTCGGGTTAAAATTTTCGTTAGGGGGCTAACGATCCGCATGTTATAAAAAGCGTTAAAGACCTAGTGAGTAAACTACCAACTCTTCCATCGTATCATGGGTTCTAAATTTGACACAACCCGGGTCACCTTCCGCTAACACACTATTTGCAGAATATTCCACTCCATTGATGTCCGATATAGCTGTTCCGGATATTGCCTTAGTCACCTTCACAACACTTATTATACCAAGTACTACAATACCTACCATTTCCATACACTACGCTGCGTCAACAACCAATACCACACTTCCAACGCCTGCTAGTTTACTGAACCCTGGTCCTCGAACGATTTCTGCCATCACAACATTCCCAGTGACCTAGTCATATCCCTCATTAGCCGGGTCACGTGAATGGAATTTCATTAACACCACTATCCTGATCAAGCCCACTCTTGATCCCGACTATAGCCTTAACATCAATGACTCTAGGACCGTGGGCGTAGTACCCACTAGCCTTTAATATGGTGAACTGACATTTTTTAACCAGGGCATAGGCGCGTGCGGACAGAGTATGGCCTCGAATGACTTAGTGACTGCTATTCCGTGGCAGGTTTACGACCTACACAGAAGTTGGAGCGATAGCAATCAGGCCGTGTTCTGTAATCGAACAATTGCCGTGTGGAACGAGATTCAGTCAATGGATTTTATAGTGAAGGATAGATGTAGGTTATGAAATCGTTCTTGTACGAACATGGTTATGAAAAATGCTGAGGTTTCAAGGCCAGTGTTGTAGGTCGCAAAATATTGACATTCAACCTGATAATTTCCCTTGATTTGAAAACTGTGTTCCTGCACGGACCACCTACTCGAGGACCCTGACGTTGCAAGGGATAGCTTACTGACTGCGTTAATTGGATCGCTCGCTGTCCGCTAACTGTTACGCTATTAGCTAGCTATCCTAATTAGGCAAGTGGTATAGCCAGTAGAGCCTTTAATAGTGCTCTAACCCAGTTTTAGCGCGTGCTATATCTAACTAAGAGTTTACTAATTTATAATAATTCTAGCTTAAAGCTAAACTCTATAATTAATTTCCCTAGCTACTAAAGCTTTCCGCTTAGCTATGTAAGCAACATCACGAGCATATATTTTAATCTTAATCCGCGCACAGTATAAAAGCATGACTTTAACTTTAATTTCAAGCTCTAAACTATAAAACGACTTTACTTTACGGCCAAATATTGTCTAAATACAATCAAGCATATCTTTCAACATTTCGCAGCTTTATCCAGTTATATTCGCATATTTCTATTATCATAAACTATTAAATATCATGGCATCACAAACCCCCAAATTCCATCTCCACACATACTTTCGCTCTTCTTGTTCAGGCCGTCTTCGCATAGCTCTAGCTCTCAAGCAAATCCCCTATACAACAACCGTGACCAACCTTCTCAAAGACGAGCAACTAAGTTCCACCTACGCAGCCATCAACCCCTCCGCGTCCGTCCCCGTCCTCACACGGCTAGACACCGACACATCATTCTCAATCGGCCAATCGATCGCCGCATTAGAGTACCTCGAAGAAGCGTTCCCAGGCGTGCATCCGTTGCTCCCAGCACCAGAGCGCGCACTCGAACGCGCGCAAGTGCGCACCTTGGTAAACATCGTCGCGTGCGACATCCAGCCTATCACGAACCGGCGCATCATCCTTGCCGTGCAACAGCTGGGCAAGGATCCCGCGGAGTGGTGTCGGCACTTCATAGAGCGCGGGTTCGCGGCGTACGAGGCGACGCTTGAGAAGACGGCAGGTCAGTTCTCGGTCGGCGACGAGATTACCTTGGCCGATGTGTGCTTGGTCCCTGCTGTGTGGGCTGTCGAGCGGTTTAGCGTTGATTTGGGGAAGTTTCCGAGGCTGAAAGGCGTGTTTGAGGAGATGAGCGGGACAGAGGCAGTGCGGAAGGCGCATTGGAGACGGCAGGAGGATACGCCGGAGGAGTTTAAGGAGTCATGAGAGCTATGCGCTGAGTCCTACAGCCTTTAGTTTTGGGGATCTAGGTGTAACATTTGAGACAGTGTTGTAGCAACAAGATTGTGTGTCCGGATCTCGTTCCTCAACCTAAGCCAAGATAAACTCCTCCTTTTTGACAGTACCATCCTCTTCATATTCCAGAGCCTCACCATCGATAAGTCCATGAACATAGCATTCTAACTTATGTTTCAATATAGCTCTTTTGCAGTTGAGGGAGCAGACTTACCGCCGATGAACTAATGTGAACCACCACCCTTTTCTCTTAAGTCATAGAGAAGCTGGCCTTCGAAGAACAGAAAAAAACTTACCACTAACTTGATCCACATCAGGTTCTAGAGAGATGTAATTCTTACTTGTACGAAAAAGCCTGCGCAAATGGGCCACTAAATATAGCCTAGTTCTTGTTAAATACTACTTCCGCTCTGCTGACTGATCATCCACAAAATTAAAAACCAATCGATTCAAGTCATTGTTATTACTAGCTCTATCCCTCGAAGCCATTTTCTCCGGCTGTCGATTAAAAGGGTACATGCTTGGAAGGTTAACTCGTCATTGTGCTAGGAGGGCTCTAGTCACACAAGTACAAAAATCGCTCTTTCGTAAATATAACATATCAAAGGAAGCTGAGAGTTCTTCAGATTAAGCTTTGCTAGTAGATCCACATGGCACCAATCCAGAGGAGGTATTCTTTGACCTGGAGACAGAGGTGGAAGAAAGCATAAGAATATTAGAGGTTTTTCATAATAGCGAAGGTTACGCCATTTACGGTTATATGTTTACTGAATATCGGCGCTCCCTAAATGTAAGAAGTAGCCCAATATTGAGTTGGATCAATAAGACCAACCTAGGTAATCTGGAATAACAGTTCATTTCCACATTCAACGTCTGGCATTCCCGCGAATGTCCTCCCATGCAACGGTTCATATTCAAAGAAGGCCCCTGAGAAGCCCTTCCTTTGCCGGTTGCCGATCCCACCGACGTGCGAAAACGGGTTCCTCTAAGTATTTCGCCGAAACTCTAAGAGTTAGAGAAGGAGCTATATTTGATAGACAAGGCGCTATGGATGTGGCACTGGAGAAGACTCAAGGTAAGCGTCTGATGGGCCGGCTTGAAGTGCAGGTGTCGTGGAAGTGAGGAAGTGAATATGTCGAACGAACTCGTATGTAGATTGATCTACGAAGAAAATGAGGCTATATATACGGGCACCTCTGATCTAACCCTAATATAGTAGTGATCGGCACCAGGTCGACAGAATAAGACAGTAACACCCCACCACAAACAAAATAAACTCACCTTCACATCTATAGCTTTCTAAAGCAGCAGTGCCAAATTGCCATGGTAAAGCTCGCTAACATCCGCTCATCAAACGCAGCCTTCAAAGCTCGCAGCAGCGGTTTCGTGGCCGTTTTTTGTAGGTGGGACTAGCGGTATTGGGGAAGCAACTGTCAAAGCTCTCGCTGCACATGGCGAGAAATGTACGATTTATATCGTCGGGCGCAACAAGACTGCGGCTGAGGCTATTATAAACCTGTGTCAAGATTCAAGCCCGGAATCAACGGTCATTTTTATTCAGAAAGACGTCTCGTTGCTGAAGAATGTGGACTCAGCGTGTGAGGAGATCAAAAGCCAGGAGCAGAGAGTGGATTTACTGTTCATGTCTCAGGGATACCTGACATTTGCCGGACGAAATGGTATGTCGATGGTGTCTCCGTCTTTAGATGCGTCCTTTCTCCCTGCGTAGTCATCGCAAGTTCTTACTCACATCGCCTTATAATAAAGAAACTGTTGAAGGAATTGACACAGTTCTGTCACTGCGGTACTATTCTCGAATGCGCTTTGCAACTGGCCTCCTCCCATTACTCTCCACATCTCCTTGCGCGCGCGTCATTTCAGTCTTCGCACCAGGCCGTGGAGAGCTGAGCCTGAAACTTGATGATATCGGGCTTAAAGAGAAATATTCAGTTCTGAAGAGTATAAGCCACCCCACATTTGAGAACACCTTCTTCATGGAATGCCTTGCAGCGACAAACCCTAGCGTTAGCTTCCTGCATATTTGGCCTGGTCTTGTGCAAACGCAAGAAATGGAGAAAAGCGAATTCCCGGGATTTGTGAAATGGCTGATCAAATGGGTTTTGTTTCCGCTGATCAAACTGTTCTGCGTTCCGGTTGGTGAGACGGGTGAGAGGATGCTGTTTCATGCGACGTCGGAAGTATATCCAACTTTGGTTACGGTAGACAGGCGATCATCTTCCCCAGGAGACATCGAAATTGCCATTGGTTCGAATGGTGAGAGGGGAAGTGGTTGTTATTGTGTAAATTGGGATGGCGATATACTCCGTAACCACGCACGTCTTGAGAGGTATAGGAAGAAAGACGGAATTGAGAAGGTAGTAAAGCACACTATGGAGGTGTTTGGTGCCGCTACTGGAGGTGGGGGCTAATGATACTTCTATGATTGTTTCCAGCGAATGTTTGAATGGTCTTTTCGCCGCTTTCTCGTTCGTCGGCGCTAATGAGCTATCTTGAACAGGATGCAATCCGAGTTTTATTTGGCCCTCCAGAAGTCTTAAATGTTACTAGTGGGATTTTAACATTAAAAAATTGCAGATCTAAAGGATGAACACTTACCTTATTTAATATCTTTGTACTTATTGGACGTCACTTGCAGCGTTTTCTTCTTTTAGAAGAAAGATCATGTCTCGTGGAACGCCTTATATCATATATCAGCACTAGATCCTTCGCTGAGTTTCAAGTGCAATGTTAGTTAGTCGCCACATGGTTGCCTTGCCTAGGATCGGTGTGAACGGTCTGAGAATACCGTAGTCTCGAAGTTACCAGAAATCGTCCTTAAAGCTGGTCTGCCATTATCTTGTCATTACTGCCATCTACTTTATCAAATCCTCAATGTCATCCTAAAAGTATCTTCGACTTTTGATCTCAGCCTTTGAACAATCGAGCATAATGATGAAGGCTACAGAAGTCGCCGCCCCGCAGGCCCACATGGGGATGTTTGTAAGCAAAACATATCATAGTAGCCCGTTTACCGAAATTGAAGGTCACTTTACCGAACCCTTTTGTGGTTGTGATTACTGGAGGTGGCCGCGGACTCATAGAAGCGTACACCGTAGCTTACGCTCAAGCAGGCGCGAGCGGGATTGTTCTTGCAGCTCGTTCACAGGATGAGCCCGATGGCGTTACACGCCGTGTACCTGGAATATCCCCGAAAACCAAGGTCTAGGTCGTGAAGTATGATGTAACGCTAACATCAGATGTGGAGAATCTCGCAAAAGCTATTCGCGAGGATCATCAAGGCCGACTGGATGTCATTGTGAACGACGCAGCCTTTCTCGATGAGGCTGGATGGAAACTCATTACGAAAAGCAATCCTGAGGATTTTAGGAAAAAGTTTGACGATAATGTTTTCGGTGTGTATCTAGTCACACGAACTCTGATCTCACTGCTCCTAGCTACCGAAGGTGGCGCAAGGGCTGTGATTGCCATTTCAAGCATGTCCTCGTATTTTTGCAAGCTATTCTATTAGCATGGGCATGGGCAAGCTTGCGATGAAAAGGTTCATCGAATTCCTTGATAATGAGTATAAAGATCAAGGTCTTGTGGCATATGCGCTGCATCCTGGAGGTGTTCCAACAAAGAATGAGCACGTCCCCAGAAAGTGCCGGCTGAGTTGCAAACTTGTATAACTTCCTCCAGAAATGGGTGCGTGATAAATATGCAAACTGGTGTATAGATCTCCAACATGAGGCAAGCATTCCAGCAGCCGTACTCGTGTGGCTTACAAAGACACGGAGAGGTGGCTGAGCGGGAGACTCATCGTTTCAAACTGGGATATAGCTGAATTAGAGGCGCAGAAGGAGGAGATTGTTAGAGATGACAAATTCAAATTCCAGATGGTGGTATGGTGGTTCTCGAAACATACATGGTGTTTGTTATACGCGTGTAGTTTGGTTCAAGCAATCCTTTCAGGGGGAATTGCACTTAAATTACTCCATTGAAGCGTACTGAAGGACAGCATAGGTAGTCAGATTTCTTTCCTTCACTTACTGCCTAACTAGCTGTGGAGATATCCGTATAAGGAACCTACCGGCATTTTGCCTAACATTATGTATTGTTTCAGCCACTTACCTGCTTTTGCCATTGAAATCAATATGATAGGCAGAAGTAATGACGGTGACCCTATCCAAAGACATAAGGCTTAGGTAAGATATAAACGTGATTGAATAAGGAAATTAACGAGAATGCTAGAGTCGGCGGGAGTTTTGTGCCAGGTGACCGTATCGGGCAGAGGAAACGGCAAAGGTTCGCAGGCAGGAAAGCTTCGTCTGACAGCCTGACCAACAAAATCGCGGCGCTTTCCGCCCGCCTGGACTCCGCAGCAAGCGAAGGCGGCGCCATTTCGCCCCAGCCTCATTATCGCTATCACCACCGCAACCACCAGCTTCCAGCTTCAACGCTCACTTCCGCTAACACTCCACCTCAACCACCTCACTATTCTCTCAGAGTAGCACTCGCCTACGATGAAGCTCACTTCGCTTCTTCTCCCGGTTGTTCTTACCATCACTGTCTCTGCCCGATCGTCATGGCTTAATGGAAATCAAGTCTCTGTGAAGGAGAACAGTGTGGAAGTGCCCGGCGAAAACCCGCTTCTCTTTTGCTCAAATCCACCCACCGACATTCTGGAGATTGATTCCGTCGATTTATCACCTAATCCCCCGGAAGCGTAAGCTATTCCACTCCATTTCTCTGTAAACCCTCCAGCCACACAGAAGCCGGATTGAGAAGTATCGTTGCTTCTGCGTCTACTGCTTCTGCTATGATTACCCACCGCATATATCCATCTTTGTTGTCATGTGCTAATTTGATACTCTCATACAGTGGTCAAACTCTCGATATCAAAGCAACGGGTGTGCTGAAGAAAACTGTCGAAAACGGCGCCAAGATCCATTTGCAAGTCAAATACGGTCTCATCACGCTCATCAACCAGGAAACGGACCTATGTAATCAAGTCAAGAATGTAGATCTCGAGTGTCCACTCGAGAAGGGCCCGCTGGAGTTAACTAAGAGTGTGAACTTGCCCAGCCAGATCCCCTCAGTACGTCCAACATTATGTTTATCTCTAGAGTGGATGGGGAAGACAGAAAGGCTAATATCGCGTGTATAGGGGGAGTACCATGTTATGGCCGACGTTTTCACCAAGGATGGCGATAAGATCACTTGTCTCACTGCTGATGTTCACTTCGGCAAATAAAGAGATGGCGAGCTCATGTAGGGAGCTTACAATTGTTAGCATCGTTAAGGTATATGAGGATTAGGATATAGTAAGGCCTGTAAATTGAAGGAGAGAGTGAATTGCGAAGCTGTAGTACTGAGGACTTGAACTTCTAAGTTTGGATGATACGAGATAATGGCGAGATTGCCTTTTCATTATGTTGCATTTTTGAAGTTCCTTTGCTCTCGCTTGGGAATGGACTCCGATACCACTGTGTCTTTCAGTTCGGATTCTCTTCACACTTGTACTAGTGCGCATTCTAAAGAAACAAGGGTCTATTTCCAATGTCGTTATGTACGCGATTCGGTCTCTTCCGAATCATTATCGATGGAGCATATTAAAGATAAACGATCATTTTTACTCTTGGCTTTGGATATCTTGTTGATGCACCTTAAGGATGCTGTCTTACGACATAGCCTAAATCCTGATCCGTATACTTTACTGGCCGCAGCAGCCAGTCAATATATCCACAATGTTTCTCTGATAATAACAGAGAAGGCCATTACAAGAGTATTCCACCACCCGGGCTCATATACTCCTACATTCAACACCCATACGACTACACAAACATATGATTCATTTGGACGCAGTAAATGAATGTTCTTGGACATTATGGAGTTATTGATTGCTGAAAGACAAGCTGCAAGGAGAATAAGGTAATCTATTCTCCGAACAACCGCCTGACGCGCTTCAGTACACTGTCTTTCTCTGGGTCGTAAGGATGGTCTTTAGAAGGTATCTCGAGTAAAGAAGGAAAGGCAGCTGTGTAGGTGTCTACGCGGTGACGTATACGGTCTGCGATCTGGAAATCACGTTGTGTTAGCGGGGTTGTTTTACTGTTTCTATAGCAGAATAGAGAAGTTGATACGGAGAAAGAACAGAAGCAATCTGAAAGCATTGATAATGGCATATCTTACGTGTTGGTTTATAAGAAGAATGGCAATGTCTTTCCGCTCATTCGTAAAGCGGTCAAATGCAGCTTCAATGGCCGAGTTCTCGGTCTTAGCGTCGACAACGAGGAAGTTTTTCTGCGAGTCTGGGGGTTGCGTAACATGCTAAATCAATTTTTAGCTAAGACATGGAGTATGGAAGGGTTTAAGCTTACACCAACGCCTGCTAGAAGTAGACCTGTTACCGAGTCCTGAGATATAAGTTAGTATGGCTGGGAAGAGAGCTAGAAAGTGAGGCTCCACTTCATCCCCAATGACTGCAAGAAACTGCCTATCCTTGTATGCGGAAGTTGGAGCTGCCATGCTTTCTGGTGGTGAAGCTGGTGTCGCAAAGAGGTCAAGCTATCGCGGGATGATACGCTGCGTATCCGGAACAACTATTAGCCGTTCTGAGACATTTCAAAGTACATTGTTTACAAACGTCGTGATCACTCCATTTTCACTAACAGAAATGAAGTGAACGCTATTTCTTACGTTTTGTAGGTGCGTGTGATCATTTCATGGAGAACTTTTATATATCCACTTCTTGATTCTCTTCGACGTGTTTTCGCCTCCTGCAACCTCACCACCAAACACCGCTCTAATGCCCCGCCTCATACGCCGTGCGCCGCTTTCTGAGCGTATCAAGGCGTATTTGAATCCGTGGGATTTTCTATTATGGGTCTCGGAGGAGCTTAATGGCAACGGCTGGGATGACTTTCAGAGAGCATGGGCTATACCGATCGGTGTAGGAGTGAACCTGGTATTCATCATTGCGAAAGCGAACACAGGAGTATCAAGAAGTTCCGGAGATGATGATGTTTTTGGAGACTATGGAAGCAGAAGAGGGAGTGGTTGGCTATTATGGCTTGTAGGTGTTCCTTTGCATTTGTTTCATTTCATGAATTTGGAAGTCTGCTAACAGCGACTCTTTCACCCTAAATTGCAAATGCTGACTCTTGCAACATTTAGTCGATGTTTATCGTCCACTCTCTTACATTAATTTCTCTCTCCAATGCTTTCTATACATTCTACCGTCGGCGTCATTACCGTTTATTCGAGCAATCCATCGATGCACCTCCTTCCACTCCTTCGGCCCACCGTGTCCGCGTCGATTCGTCACCCATATCATCTTCGCCTCTACGGCTTCTTTCTAGCATAATAGCATCAACAAATGCTGAATCTCGAGCTCACCCGGACGCTGCAAGGGATGTTTGGGAGCTGGCAGTGTGGGATCCAAGCCCGCTATGTCTTCAGTTGTTCTGCCTTTTCAGTCCAGGCCACGTCCTCGTATACTGGCTTTTCCTGCCCGTCACATCACTAGACCCACGGCCTAGTGTGACGGTCGTAATTACAATGATTCTAGCAGCTTTGCTCTCTGTGCAGTTGAGCTTGCTTCAAGCGTCGTTTTCCCAACAGTCGAGGGATTCTGCTCGTATACACAAGGAGGTATTGCACGAATACGACACAAAATTCGTGCATCCGTCCCTACAAAAACCTGTTCGCAACGTCGGGACCCAGACGCCACCCTCAAATCGACGCGATTCTGGCGCAATCGCTACCGAAGTCGACACATATACTCCAACTACTATAATCAACCGCGGTTTTCGCACAAACCCTAATCCAAGCTATGCTCCGCAATATGATCCTGACAATCTCCTTTCGAAACAGAATCTACACCTTCCACGATCTTCTATAACCCCGTCACTCGGAACTCCTGCAAACGGCTATTTTCCACCTGTATCCGCAGCTACATCTACAGTGGGTGACTCTTCTCCCATCCGTCCCTCGAGGACCCCGACAGCTATCCGTCAGCCTCAGTTCCGGCCTTCCGGAGTTGGGAGTGGAGACGGAGGCAGTTTGGGTGTTTATTCACATGCCGCCTCACCCCTGCGTAAAGCTGCATCAACGAATTTCCTTCGTGAGGATGGTAATGGAGAAAGAAGGCGAGAGGGCACTCCTTCCAAGAGAGAAGGAAGTCCTCTGAAACGTATGAGTACACCTGGTGGATTTGGGGAGGGTAGAGGATCAGCAGTAGCGCCTGAAATGTTCGCGCAGTACAGAGGACTTGGAATTGGGAGGAGAGAAAGTGGGAAGTTCTGAGTGCGTGTTATAGGCCTCTTAGAGGAGGCGTTCTGGTCCTGGTGGATCGGCGGTATGGCATATTTGCGGAGTTCTTTGTGCATTGCTTCAGATGTGATTATAGATATTTATCTAGTTGAGGGAAACACGGCATGGGACACTGCGTCCTTGTATTAATACCTACTCTCTAAATTGCCCACCCATACACCTTTATATATCTTTGAAAGGATGAACCCCAATTCCTCAACTAGATATTTGCAGTTCCAAGATTCCCATGAATTAGGCCACTACTAGAAGTTCTTAAGTTTCATCTTACAGCTATGTGCACGACCAGCGTCACCCCCCTTAGGCAAAAGTGATTTCGCCTGATTGCCACTAACTGTTCATAGCAATTGTAGCAAACGCCCATGCTTGGCTAAGAACTTCAAGCTGTTCGCGCCCCAGTTAAATATCGTGAGGTTCCACCTGTACGATATTACCAAATCCCATCGACTGGATCTCTGCAGAAACAGTATTGTTTTAGCGACGGCATGGGCGAAAAAGGGGGAGAAGAGGAAGTTCTGAATTACTTTCAATTCAATTCCCCCAGCCAATTAGAATAATTCCCTAGGGCAACCAAAATAGTACAGCTATTGGTGATTGGTGGCGATTAAGCGAGCCCGCGTACCGTAACGGAATTAAATGGGGAGATTTGCACGGGATGCCAGGGTTCACACTAGAGTCAAAATAAGCGTAAGTCACGGGAATGTCTCAGGTTCACATACCCGTGCCTTGCGCTTTCCACAGTTGGAGCAGGCTCCGACGACCCGCATGAGTGCTGCAGTTTTCCTTTGATCAGGAGTGAGCGTACGAGTTCGCCAACGTTGACCTAATACACTCGATCTTTTACTCCTTAAAATCCTTGGTCGATCTGCAATAGCGCTAAGACGAGCCCTGTTTCGGGCTTGCTCACCCTTAGTCATATCCTCGGAGATTGTGTATTTTATACACAATACTGG
Source organism: Cenococcum geophilum 1.58 (assembly GCF_001692895.1). Classification (NCBI taxonomy): domain Eukaryota; kingdom Fungi; phylum Ascomycota; class Dothideomycetes; order Gloniales; family Gloniaceae; genus Cenococcum; species Cenococcum geophilum. The sequence continues at coordinate 610,340 of NW_027137597.1, forward strand.
CTCTGTCTCCTTGAATATCCCGACAGCGCCTGTTTCGTAAGTTCCGCTTAGAAGATTCTGGCGGATGGATATTTCAGGTGGGCTTTTGACTATTGTAGTGGACTCTTTGGCTGTTCCCGCTTGATTAGCATCCTAAGAACTTGCAGTTTATCCAAGTATTCTTTAAAAGCATTAAACTTAGAGAACAATCTTCGACCCCTCTCCGTAAATGGATCAAAAATAATTCGCCAACTTTGATTGACCAGAGATAGACGATATTTAATGACTGTGCTTTCTCCAAAACTTATTCGAAATTGAGGAGTGTTAAGGGAGAAATTACTTATTTGATTGATGCCTCCAGGGGCTTGTCAAGGTTGAGGTGTGCCTATAGATCCAAAGGCACCCATGGCCTGGTTCGCGTTGAGGTTGTTGCTCGTAGAAACAACAAGCTGCCCTCGGTCTTGCACTCGTGAAGCTTCCGCTTGCTGCAAGGCAAGTTGAGCATAGTTAAAGTCCTGATTGCCATCCACAGTACCTTGACGTTGTGGCGAGGCAACGGGGGCCTCGTGCTGTCGCTTCCAGTAGTCGTTCAGATATCGCTCTCGGCTTGATCTCTGTGCCCCGAGGGCCTTGTTGAATTCAGCAGTCTGTGCTGCTTGATTGAGAATTTCCGACGAAATGCTTCGCTCTATCGATGAGGCTAGAGTTCGTTCATCTTTTAGGTTTTTGTGTAACTTGGTAGTGTAGGTATCTCCGTTTTGCGATTCGACCTGTGCGACCTTGGAAGCTGGGATGTCGGTCCTTATTGAATCTAACAGTGCTCGTGGACTTTGTGGTTTTACTTTATTTTTGATTAAGCTTGCTAAAGAATGCTTCTGGAAGTCGTCGTTCTTAGATCTTTTCCCATAATTGAGCAGTACTCTAGCATCTTTATACGAACGGTTACCCAAGACTTAAGCTAGGCCGGTAATGTCAATACGACGATTCTTTCTCTTGTGCTTATCTCTTGCTAAGGCAAACCCAACGTCCACCTCTAAAGTTCTTTTGCGCTGCAACCGGCGCTGAGAAATGGATGGTAAAACATCTAAACGAGTACGAACTATTGCGGAAAAGCTAGATTCGGCTTTTTGTGCTTTTCGAACCGGATTAAATGACTCTAGGGCTGCATCGGCATCCTTTACATTATATGCATTAGAAGAGCTTCTTCTGGGAAGGGGTTTCTGAGCAACATTTCGCGCTACGGCTAGGTACCACATGGTCAAGTAGTTTTGGTAGCCTCTAAATCGGCTAGGTGGTCTTTGGTACCTGTCGAACCAAATTCCGCGGCCTTGAACACTTGTAGATCGTAAATACTCGTGAATGGAGCGGCGGTCACCGTATTGCGGGTATGGATTGTGAAACAAACACCTCCCTTGGGTGATATAGGGCGGTACTAAAGCGCATGAGATTGTTTGATAGCGGTGACGAGGTGAGTTGTGTTGGAATTGCGACACAGCCCCCGGGGACTGACTGCACATCATGTCGTGGTGTGCCCCTCGCTTAGGTACTGATAATTAGCAAGGTATTCTGGTACGATTCAGAATAACTATTGAGACCTTTTAAGTATTTTTAACCCTTCATCGCTCTATCCAATTGCTGTAGAATGCTTGGGAGAAGGACAACATAGAATATAATCCTTGAATGAAATATCAAAGGTTTTAAGGTCACTCGCATCATATATATCATTAATACTGGAACATATCCAAGATGTCAGGAATCCGTTTTAATCCGACCGTCGACGAAGAACTGGCCATATTGGAATCGAGTAATTAAATAGAATTATCCTAAATCTCTGACCCCCAGCCATAGTTGTCGTTTGATTTACCATATATTTATTCTAAAGAACCGTGTTTCTCGCGGCTTTCTAGGAACTGTAGAAAGACGATCTAACTCAGGGTGTTCTTTCCGCTCGTGATTCAGCTTCGCGTCGTTCCTCCTAAACGTCTTTCCACATCCTTGCTTGGAACAAGGGTACTCTTGAGCAGAACTACTGGGAGCTCCATGTTTAGTTCTTATATGTCGAGACATGTTGCCTTTCCTGGAGCTCCCTGTAAACTCTCGGTTACAGCGGGGGTACGGGCACGGGCAGCGCTCACGGAAGGCTTGAGACGGGGATGCACCATTGCGTATTGCGGGAGGCTGCCGTGCATCCCGTGTTGGCGGAGAAGACGATGGAGTGCTCACAGTGAGATGCCTTGTAAGTATACTAAGTCATGAGCTATGCCAACTTTTACTTAGTAGGAACCACTCACTGCTGGTTAGGTAGCATAAGAGGTCGATCTTGAACAGTGCAAAGGCGGGACTTCATGTAAATCCCCTCATCTTTTGTCATATCTTGCGAGATCGTATATGTGATGCACAATTTGGAAGACTGGGGAGATTTTGTGTGCTCTAAACGCATCGAAACGAACTGAAGGCTTCGAATAATATCGTAATCGTTTTAAAACGCGTTATTTTTGGCCATACTGGAACTCCTAGTGGAAATCAGGCGAATCATATGTGAGCGAAATTAACTTTTGTCAAAGGGTGTGGATGGTCAAGGTGAAATCCGTCTAATGATCGATATATGTCAGGTGTTCTGGCCTAAGCCATCAAGGCCGCGCGGAACCGGGTGACTGACGTCCGATGCGAAGCTTACAACGCATTCACACTCAACAACCCGACAGTTAGGAAAGCCAAATCGCCGCCTAATCGTATAGGATTTCCACTTCCATCAATGGATCTAACGGCATAGAGTTATTCGGGGGTATTCACACTAATAAGTTGCCAGGCCCAAGAGAATGCGGAGCTGCGCCACAAGAAACCCGCACCGGTTCAAGGCAGACTCGCCCAAACCATGACCTCCGTCTTCATGACAATCCCATGGCGGGCAAAAGAACGACCTCGGCGATCTATAACACCGGATGGTACTCCTTCAAGCAATCGAAGTCCAAATGAATCTCGACAGAATTTAGAAACACTTGTCCCCGATCCTGAAGAACCCAACCTCCGAGATCTCAATGAGGATCTCAAAGCCCTGACGGATCTCTTCCCCGACATACAGGTGGAAGTCTTTCGAGAGATGCTCAGTTTTTTTGACGGGGAGAGTAGGCTACAAGTCATCACCGAAAGCCTTCTGAAACACGGTAACAAGTGGGTACGAGGACGATATAGGATGCCACAGGAGCGACGGCATCACGAAATGGAGCACACGTACAAATACAAGGCTGGAAGGAAGGATGACTCTCGAGGAGCTCCACTAGCTCTGGAGGACAGGTTCAGAACCGAAGTCTACAAGAATGCTGTCAAAACTGCGTTATATCAGGAGTTTAAGGGCCTTAGCCACTCGACCATCCGAGCAGTTCTAGCGGAATATAACTATTCCTACACACAGGCCAGACCCACGCTACTGGCTCTAGTATCAAAATCATGGAGGTTCTCCATCACTACCTTTCTAATGAGGCGAAAGCCTCCATCCCCGGAAAATCATCCGCTTGTCACATGGCGGACTCTGGACCATAAAACTGGGGCTCCTCCTATACCAATACTTGCTTGCACCAAGAGCGCAGAGCTTGACAAGGAGCTCTTTGACACGTTGATCCTACCTGTCCTCAACAAGCAAAAGGCTGACCAAACCAGCAAGGACCGAGAGCTCGCTATTGAACTTAACGAAGCTCAGGCGGAGGAAGCTGGAGAGCTGTATGACTGCGAATGCTGCTTTACACCTAACACCATGGAACAAATTTCCACCTGCGACGAAGACGGCCACTACATCTGCTTCCGGTGCATCAGACACTCTATCAACGCTGCTCTCTACGGTCAAGGCTGGGCTCGCAACATCAACTCCGAGCGCTGCACACTCCGCTGCATTGCCCCCGTTACAGATGGCCTGACGGACTGTCGGGGCTGCATTTCGTCTGAATTCATCAAAAGAGCACTATCAGAAGACAAAGACGGCGAGGACAGTTGGCGCCGACTTGAAGAGCGCGCCGCATCTGAAACGCTTCTCAAATGCCAGCTACCATTGATCAAATGCCCATTCTGCACATATGCCGAAATAGATGAAATCCGCCTTCCAAACGCACGACTAGCCTGGCGACTGAAGAACCGCCCTGTCATTGCCCTCTCCGCTTTCTCCATGCATCATATCCTGTATATGGAGATGCTACGCGTGCTATTCCGTTTCCTAGTCCTTTTACTTTTCTTGTTTCTCACAATTAACTATCTCCTCCCCCATCCAATCCCAGTATTCGCACCATTCGAGGCCTCCATGGCCCGTCTTGCCCGAAAGCGACGCGGTCTGAAATTCATTTGCCAGTCTCCTCTCTGCGGAAGAAGTTCCTGTCTCTCGTGTAACACCGAATGGCACGACATCCACATATGCCACGAGTCAGCGCGTACCGCTCTCCGCGTGGCCGTCGAGCGAGCCATGGCAGACGCTATTAAACGCACCTGTCCGGCCTGCAACCTCAGTTTCGTCAAATCCTCAGGCTGTAATAAGCTGACGTGCGTGTGCGGCTACCAAATGTGCTATGTGTGTCGCGTTGAGATCGGGAAAGAGAGTTATGCGCATTTCTGTCAGCATTTTAGACAAGATCCCGGGAATGCGTGCACGGAATGTGAGAAGTGCGATCTGTATCGGACAGAGAACGACGACGTGGTTATTCGGCGGGCGGCGGAGAAAGCTGAGAGGGAATGGCGAGAAGAAGAGGGTTTGAGTATCGATGCCACAAATGGCGAAGTTAATGGGAACGGAGATAATACTTCTAAGTTAGGGGTCCTAGCTGACAAGGTGAGTCTGGATATGGGCGGGCGCGGCATATGGGATAGGAAGACTTGGGAAAACTGGCTGGATTGGGTGCTAGATACCATTATTGCTTAGACTGACTGCATAGTGGTGTGGAACGGGCGTTATGGATCGGCATCGTTATACCCTATATTTCTATTCAATCTTTCTACTCATGCAATAGGTTTTCTTAGGGCGAACATAAAAGGCAAAAGCATCGTAAAATCTCATGTAGGTTGAAAAAAGTGTAGTCAAAGAAAAACTCTGCATTTTCAAAACACAAAGGGCATCAAGACACCCACTGATCGTATTCTTCTACTCCAGGCTGTTGCACGCATGATTGATTATTAGAGCCGTGACAGTCGTGATGTCATTGAAGGGTTCCCTGAGGCTTTATCGATTCAGCCACCTTCCACCGTGCACTGCTACACTACCTAGGTAGTTAATTGCTACCATGCTCAGCATATAGGGAAACGGGCTAGACCAGGTAACTACAAACACAGAGGTCCCAGATTTATGGTAACTTTGCCCTCTCTTCAAACGTTATCCTTAAAATCCAAAGGACTAACAAAGCATCTGCCGCCACCAAAATAGTACTCCAATCAAGACCTACACTTCATTTCAAAATGTCATATCCAATCTCACAAGCTGTCGCCGTGACTAGCATCACATTTTCCTTTATTCTCGTTGGTATAATTACTGCCATTTCTCCACATTCCAAAAACACTTCTAAGAGATATAAGAAACGCCATCACTTAGTCCCTTATGATAGTCCCAGCTTTGCTGTCGACTTCCCTCAACCTTCTTCGCCTAAGCATTTAGCTCGCACAAGGCTTCTTGGGCGGCAATGGCCTCACTGCTGGACCGTTGGAAACAGATTCTTCCGCCCTATTAGCACTCTGGGGGCATTAGGATACAGGTTCGTGACCTGGGTAACCTACCGTGGAGACCCCATGCCAAAGGAGACTGGAGGCTGTATGCGGTGGCCACAGCTATGCATGTTATCACGATTGTACACTCGGCTGTCAACATGCAGTCGATAAATAACCAGCACCGTTTTCATCCGCATCGATAGCTCTGTCGACATGGCTAAGGGAAACTCTGGATAAACGAGGGTCTGATACTTGCTCAGTCCTTGCACGCTGTAAGTTTAAACATATGCTTCTATCCTATCTGGTCTAGATCCCCTTGCAGTGTTCGATGACGATTACACTTTTCGTTTCTGTCGAATTCACATGTGAGAGAATTAAGCCAAGTAGGGACCAGCGGATCCTCGAACACAAGTTTTGATACTTGGACCTGATATACGTTCCACGGTAACATATCTTCTATTAATACCTTCCCACGAAATCTTATACTCAGATCTACGAAATCCATATTTCACGGACCTATCCAAAATCTATTATTTATCCACTAAACAAAGTGTGGCTCACTAGTTTTAATGCCGTATCATATGCTAAGCCAAAGATCTGACAGTAAAACTATCGACTCACCATGAGCTCAATATACTGAATGCAAGCGTCAATCGTTCCCAGTCGTCCTATCTCCAGACCCCCTTGCTACCTGAGAGTCACGTGTGGATTGCGCGGGCTGAGATGATATTCAATGGTACACTACAGTAGCCACCAGGATATAGTAATATTCCCAATTGGTGAATAATGCGTGTCTGTACGAAGTTCATGCGGGCACTATCAAATCTCCATATACATACTTTCCAAACATTCACGAATTCTGTATATGCCTGAGTACTTTCAGAAGTCCGTCGTAAGTGAATTCAGGAGAAGTATTCGAACTTCCTTACCCCAATCTCAGTACCCCACATAACCTTCACGCCGCCCGCACAATGACAAAGTTCTCCCCATAACCGGAGCAACGGGCAAGCAAGGCGGCGCTGTAATCGACGCCCTCCTCACCCAGTCCTCCGACTTCACAATTCTTGCCGTAACTCGCGATACCAACTCAGCCAGTGCGCAGAAACTCGCTGCCAAGTCCCCCATCATCAAGCTGATTCAACGCAACCTTGATGACATCCCCGCCATCTTTCTAGCCACCAGCAAGGTCACCCCGCCCCTATTTAGGGCGTCTTCTCCGTGCAAGTCCCTATAGGCCCCGGCGTGACCACCGACAGCGAGATCCAGCAGGGCAAAGCCCTCATCGACGAAAACGTCAAGCACAACGTCACGCACTCCGTCTACAGCGGCGTCGAGCGCAGCGGCGACGAAGCCAGCTGGAGCAACCCGACGCCCGTCGGCCACTTCCAGACAAAATAACACATCGAGCACCACCTGCGCGACCATGCCGGCAGCATGGGCTGGACTGTCCTCTATCCCGTCGGCTTCATGGACAACCTGGCCCCGGGGTTCCCGCACAAGGTGTTCCTGGCGACCCTGCGCGATACGCTCGGCGCGAAGAAGACGCAGCATATCACAACGGCCGACATTGACATCTTCGCCGCGCTCACGTTCACTCATCCAGAGCAGTGGGATCACCACACGCTCGGGTTGGCTGGCGGCGAGGTGGATTTCGACGACATCAGCGCCATGTCTCAGAGGACGACGGGCGCGCCCGCGGGCACGACGTTTAACTTCCTCGACAGAGCGCTGCTGTGGGTCGTCGCGGAGATGCGGCCCATGATGGAGTGGTGGAAGACGGACGGATATCGGGTAGACATCCCGAAGCTGATGGCCATGTATCCACAGCTAATGGACTTTGAGACCTGGCTAATGAAAAAGGGCAATTTCACCACTACCGATAAACAAGGTACGTAAGTTGCTAGGGAGGCGAGTAAGTAGATAGGGGTTGGCTGTAGCTTCGGCATGTCGTGGGCTTACCGGTATACTATACTTCCTACATAACATGTAATATTCATCCAACCCCGCATTCTTAGAACTGTGTAAGTTTTGCCTTGCCCGGATCCTGTGAACCGTCCTCTTGGTAGCAAACCACCCCAAAGCCAAGCCTATGGGCCTCCGTATGGCTTACGCTATTCCCTGCACGACGCGCAGCTATCAAAGTGTCATCGAAGCTGACGTGTAACAGTCAGACAAGCCCAATCTCCAACCCCTAAACATCGCAATAAATTTTCCGGTGGAGATCCGACACAGGCTGCCAAGTTGGAGTGGTACCCCTGCTTTATGTTTAATTTAACGGCGGTTGGTATAACTCGATCACTCAACACATTGCTTATTCCCTACAGTGGCGAAAGGACGGTCCATCCCCGCAGGGCCGGAGGTTAATGCAGTCTATTAGGGGTCTGATCAAGGGCCTGCTGCTTCTGGTGAGCTGATGAGTCCTAAATTCCGCACGGTGAGACCCAAGAGGTTCTCAGCAGTACCCTAGGAGAAGTGTGAGCTGCTAAGGCCATGNGTCACACGGAAGCATGACGATGCGTCTATCCCAGGCGAGAGGAAATGATATTTTTAAGGAGCCATTGGGCTGATACAAGTGGGGTGTAGAGCACAACATTGGATGAGACATCAGGGAGCGAAGAGCCGCGCCATCCGCCAGATAACATTTCTTCAATCAATCACCCGATCCAATAAGAGCAATACCGATCGCTGGGACCAACCCAGCCCCCAGGCGTGACCGCTCCTGCTCCTCCAAGGCACTCACGACCAGTCTCCCGGGCCCAAGTCAATCGGCTTGCCCTGCCGCATATCATCCATGATCTGCTCAATGTTCCACGGCTCGTACTTGTAGCCCGGCGGATAGTTCGGTGGGATGCGGTCGTCGTCTTCGAATGGGATACTTTGCTTTAGTGACTCGACAGCCCTATCGTAGTTCTCGTATGCGTAGGCCTCCGGGTCGTGGCTCCAGACCCATTTGGGCAGCTTAGGGGCTGCGCGGCGGGGGTCGAACTTCACTTTTTCCCAGTCCGTGTCTTGGAGGAGCTCGGCGTTAGAGAAGCCCAGCTTTTGGGCGCAGGAGTTGCGGACGAAGCTGCAGTGCTGTGAGTATGACCGTTTTGGAGACCCAGGGGGGGCGGTGGACTTACCGGAACCCGACGTGCGTGCGCACTGATTGGGGGATGTTCTCCTTGCCTCCGATCTGCAAACACGAGGCAACGGATATGGCGTCTTCAATTGCTTGAGTTGCTCCATTGCCTGATGCAGGGAGGTAAGAATGAGCACTATCACCGATCTGAACGACACGGGCGCCTGGGGATGTCCAGGTTGGCTGGGGGTTTCTCCAGAGTAGCTCGAAGTTGATGATAGTCTTTGGAGGAGTACATTTGACCAGCTCGCGGAATATAGGAGCCCATTTGGCTTGACCGGGGACTTGGTCCATGCCATCGAGCACTTCATCAACCTCGATGGTGTGGTTCCAGGACTCAGCTTCACTGCCCGTCACCTAAGCTCTTGTGAGCATTGCGCCCTGAAATTTGACGGTAATTTCAATTCCAAAATAGCAAACTTACATCATGATTTATGATCCATACCATCAAATCTTCTCGTGTCAGAGTGAGTGCGTATGTTGAAGGCCTTGAACAAAATTAGAAGTTGTTTCTGTGAGTATGAGGGAGAAAGCGAAACATACCCAAACCAAGTTCGAACAATAGGTTCGGTACCGTTGACCAGATGGAAGAATTCCTTGACTTCCGGGTTCTTGTCAAGATGCTCAATGGGAAATGCAGCGCGCCATATAGCTCTGCCAGAAGACCTAGCTCTGACTTGCCCGCCTACAAGCTTCTGCGACTTTGAGCCAACTCCATCTGCAGCGATGACAACATCTGCCTCGTACCGCTTTCCATCGTCAGTGATAGCGCCGCCTTTGCCAGTCTTTTCGTCCTCGAAATAGTCAACCACACGGCGGTTATATTCTAACTTGATGCCGAGCTTCTCAACCTGGCGGACAAACACTTTGTAGACAAGAGGTCGCATCTGAAAGGTACCAGGCGGAGTATCAGGATCCAGTCCTTGAGCTCGCAGTCGATCCGACATCTTTAAAGGCTTGATCATCATTTCACCAGTATGCTTGAATGTCTCAAGCCAGGTATCGTGAAGAGAGATCGAGTCAAACTCTTTTGCGAGCTCCGGCCAGTGCTTGAAGAATCGGGTTGCGCTGAGGCCCATGAAGAACATGTCTCCTATATGAATGATTAGGGGTCTATAATCTTGATTGAGTGTTACTAGCACTAACCCGCAGTGTTGGTGGTTGCATTTCTTTCAAGAATTTGCACATTGTGACCTTTGCGAGTGCATTCGATAGCTGCTGTCAAACCAGCAAACCCTGTGCCTACAATAAGGACATCGATGCCAGTGGCTGGGTAGGATCCCACTGGCCTTGACTCCATGATGGAGTCAGAGCTCGTATTTGCACGAGGGATTGTAACAGTGGGTAGCGAGGCGGGCTTGCGAGAGACGGTGGTGCCCGGAGGACCGTTCGAGAGACAGCGTTGATAGTATTCTTCGCAACTGCTTCCACGCGTGAATGCATTCTGGCCAAGAGAACTGTTCCGACTGCTGACACGATATTCCGGAACATTTCTGCCTCATTCCGGAACGAGTTATCCTTGTTCCAGAATGAGTTGTGTATCGCTTTAACCGGCTTGATTCCAGATTAATTGCCTCATTCCGGAAAAGATCTTATATGTCTAAAGGGGTTCTAATATCTGTTATAGAGTATAAAAAGTTTTACTACGTACGCTAATAATGTATCTAAAGTCTCCTTATCCCTTGCATAGTTAAACCCGTCCAATAACTTTGTGGCCCGAGCTCGACCAATCAATTAACCGCATTCGTTAGCGGTCAGTCGTTCTGCTATACTCGAAATCAGGCAGTGGTGAGGACTCAGGGGGTGATTTTCTTGCAACCCCACACGGTAGTTTAGGATATTGGGTAGGTTAAACAAAATCTTCGTCCTTAGTTTCACGATTTCGAACCATTATAGTAGTTAATTCAATAATTAAAGTTTACAAAGGCGCGCGGCATTGGATTTAACCCATATTTAAGCGAGCCTCACCAAAGTAGAAATGCGCATCACGAAAAATACCTTAAATCGCGATTCAACCCCACCAAAATCTAAGTACTACCCGTGAAAATTATTTCTACCTTTATGTTCTATAATAAGGGTATTAATGGCAGCCATTCTAGCGACGAGAGCTCTAATCTTTGCCTATGGGAGGTCATCCCACGCACCTCTCTACGCTCTATCCGTCCACCCTAGAGTATAAGGGGCACCCCATTGCTAAGTTATTTGAATCCTTATAGGCATCTAAGCTCCCTTAATGGCGTTTATATCGGGGGAGTTGCCTATATACTTTAATAACGGGATACCTTCTTTCTTAAGGAGGCGTAAAGTCCACTTACTAGAGTGCGAGGGAGCGTTATCTTACTAAAAGACATAGCTAGGTTAATCATACTTAAATATATCTAAATTGTGCCGTTATAATATAATCTCTTTATAAAAAGGAATTAAGTACGGTACGATTACCTTGTATAAGTAGCGTATATGTAAGCTTTTGCAGTGTGGGAAATAAATGAGCGACTTGATTGTAAGATGTAGCTCTAGAGCCTCTCTATATACACGAGGAAGGCACAGGTAATAAGATGAAAGGGGAGACTACTACGTAACTAAAACAGCGTGATACGTAAGTGATACACAGGCGATACGTAGTCGATACGCAGGTGATACGCAGGTATTTTGGCATAGTACCGGTAGTCGGTTACAGTATATTGTCTACGCCTCCTCTAGAACGCCCATTCCTCCTCTACTAATAATTCTTCCAATATATCTCCTAAATGGCCCTTTTCAACGGAAATCTCTACCTTTTAGCTGTCCACTTAGCCTCCTTATCCTTCTCTTATTGTGCGAACTCTGCCCAACATTTAACTTCTAGCTCCTCCGTATTAAGTATCTTAATCGCATCTTCGTAGGTTTACTTTTAGTTAGCAGTTTTGGGGTAATATATATAATAAGGGCCTTTTTAATCGTACGTAAAGTGTAAGCTTTGCAGTGTGGAAGAATTGAATGAGCGACTTAATTGTAAATCTATGGAAATCAAGTGGTATATATACATGAAATGGTGGCAAGAAGACTGCGCTTACAGTCGGCAATAGGTAATGGAAACAGGTAGTGAGACATAGGTAGTGAGACATACGAGGTGGTGAGTCACGACGTGATGCGAGCCTCGGTAGTCGGTTACATAAAGCATCCCCAAAACATTGCTTCTAAGTAGTTATTATACTAGCGTTTAATGCAATCATGATAATAGCGTTTATCAGGAAATTGTAATATATTCTAGTGCCCTTACTTTATAGAGATAATAATAAAAGCTTTATCTAAGAAGATAACTATTCTCTACTCTACTAGACCCCAATCCTTTCGCAAGAGTGCTACCTTATATCTTTATACCTCCTAAATGTCTATAAGACCTAACTTCTTTGTGCTTTTAGCTCTGCGAAGGCCTCTCTCACGGAGCTTCTTCTTAATCATACAGCGGTGGTAGTCGGAGAATCTATCCTCTTTTGCGACGACGTGCTAAAGCTTCTTCTATTATTTATTATTTAACGTATAACTTTTAACTAAGTTAATAATCTCTTAAACTGAGGTTTAAGGCTTTATACCTGATTTAGGCTTCCTAGCAACTTGCTCTTTAATCATAGGAGTAGGGAAACTAGCTTCTTCGCACTCTACCAGGAAGGCACCAACGCGTGCTTTAATCTTTTTAGCTGTGTTTACATTAATTCTAGCTTGTTAAGCAGCCTCTGCAGAATGCACGTATTATAGGTGGGTCAAATATTCAATCTTCTGGCCTTCCGTAGGTGGTGGAGCCATAAGTGCCGTCTCACTAATTATCTTGGTGGGGTTTGCTAAGAAAAAATTTCGCTAACAAACTACTCGGCAAAACATGGGTCAAATTCAATGCCGCGCGCCTTCGTAGTATTGTTACTGCTATTGACGAATCGACATTCATAAGCGCTGCGCACGGACCAAACCCGCTTGGACGCCAGCGGTACAAGGGATATAGCGATTGGAATTTCTACGCCAAAATTGAGGTTAATCGTGGCCAATTTTAATCGAACGTAACCTACCCGTATCGATTTTAGAGCACCACCTTATTCCGGATTAAGTCGATTAATTCGGAATCAAGCCGATCAAAGCGATACACGACTCATTCTAGAACATGCCAATTAGATCGTTAGGATCTTAGAGTCGTGATAAGGAATATAAAACTCAACAAATATATATACTCAATCCTTGGTGGAGATTCGTTTGGGATGGGCGTTTAGGAAAGGCACGATTAGAAGGTATGGTGGTTGATTAATTCATAATTGAATTAATCTGTATCATCTGCGAAATGCTTGAAGCAGGGAAGCCTCGAGGCAATTATCCCTTGCACAGATAATTAAGTGACAATAAAATAGATAACTTCATCAATAAAATATGTCATCAAAATGGTGCGCAACTACGTATCCAATGACATAGGCCTTGTGCAGCCTACTCAATATGTTGCTCCCAAAGATCGGGTCGCAAATAAGCCACCGCCAGAGCTCGCACTACTGCCCCCTTTCAATCCTCTCCCTATACACAACGAGAACGAATATGGCAAGCCAACCTTCCAGATTCTATAAATAACGAGGATCCCTGGCAACTGTTCAGGCTATTTTGGCTGGACGAATTGATAGATCGGCTTGTGGAGNATACAAACAAGAATGCAGAGCTTCACCCGCCTCTGGTGGATAAGGGGTTCCCCCGCAGGTGGAAGCCTGCATTAAGGCGGGAGCTGCATGCATATTTAGCAGTGCTAGTCCATACAGGATTGCACATAGAAAGCAGCATCGAGGATTATTGGCTTAAGACTTTAACCATGGAACGATTCACAAAGTTTGGGACTACATTGGAGCAAATCGATGGCAGTTACTTCTACTGCACCGAGCCAAGATCCGAAGACGATTTCAAAGTAGGACCCTGTTGGCAGGAGCACGTTGATCAACTCAACATCAAGAAATAGAGGTCTATACAAATATACTGATATTTCAATATATTTGTGGCTTCATTTGAGAGCTCTGTGATGCGGCAGAACGATTGACCGCCCACAAACGCACCTTATTGATTAGTGCGCACGGGCCAGAATTTATTGGACGCAGTTATCGTAGGAATAACGTCGATTTCCAGTTTTGACGAGTGAAATATTACAACCATCGTTGGTGAAGGCTTCGATCTCGCCTTATTCTTAGTCGGAAGCTTGAATGTCCGTTTGGGATCATCATATAAAAGAAAGCCGTCGAAAAGGGTCTAGAGATTTAGTATTCCCGTTAATGTAGTAGTTGTGTCGACCTGTTGCCTACTACCCTATTGTTGCCTTATGGTTCAATGGAATACCTTCCTCTCATGGGCAAAAGCCGTAAGTGATAGAAGTGTCTCCCATATGAAAGGCTACTATTCACGCCAGTCTTAGAGTACCGGTCTCATCAAAGGAAGCCCACCCACACCCATATGACTGAAACAACGAACCCCCAGTATCATGGTCTTATGGATTTTTAAGTTAAGAGATGGCTCTACATACTGCTTGAGGAGACTGACAATTTCAGGTTTTCTTTGGGGGATATGGCATCGAAGGTTATGTGCCAATTAACTTGGGATGACCCGAGCCTAAGCGCATATTGCACAAAAAGCGTGTGGGGGTTACTCACTCAGATGCCACCGGCTGGGCCGATCACAAACCTCTTAACTCCCTTATGGCACCTCACTCTCGTTCTTAACCCTATGGAAGCGCGGTGAGCAAATACGACATGACAAATAGCAAGCGTGGTGGATGAAACGTCTTCTAAATGTTAGGGCTAAGATGGAGAGAGGTTAGCAACGTCCTTGTTTCACTCGGCAGTATCTCGAGAGTGAGAAGCATACGAGTATATCTGGTGACGACGAGGCGTCTTCCGTAATTGGAATGATGGTACTCGTTGGTATATTTACGGTTGCCGGCCCCCTGAACTGTTTCCTTGTTTCTATGATTCGTCACCCAGAATGGCTTGCCAGGTGTCAGAAAGAGATGGACGAGGTTTGCAACGGAAGAATGCCAACTTTGGATGACTCTCCGAATTTACCAGTGCTCCGCGCCTGCATCAAAAAGACTATGCGCTGGAAGCCAAATGTTCCCACAGATACGCAATGACAGAATTTACAAACATTTGAATGAGATACTCACAACTCTTACAGTTGTAGCACACGAAGCTGAGGCAGACGACTTTTACAGGTGCTATTTCATTCCCAAGGGTACTCACATCCTCCCTCTTGACTGGTAGGCCACATGACTGCTATCATTCGAATTCCTGCTGATATCGCTTCAAGGATTTCCTCCGCAACCCCACGAAATACCCAGACCCGGAAAACTACCGCCCAGAGCACTGGATAGAACCCGGATGGCCCACTTGTCAGGGGCCCCTCAAGAAGTATCCCAATGTCAAGGGAATGATATCGGTCAGCTGGGGCTAGCGAGCGTGCCTTGGTTAAAGTCTTACTCAAGACGAGCTAGTCGTCGCTTGCTGAGGCCTCGCATGGGCCTTCAACCTCGATAGGAAGATTGATCCGGCTACAGGCCTAGAGATTGATATTCCTCTGAACAAGCCAAACTCGTTGCTCGTTGTCAAGCCTGACCCGTTCCAGATGGTATTCGAGTCAAGGAGTGCGACAAGAAAGACCGATATTATCAAGTAGTGGAAGATTGCCGAGACCAAAGATATGGAGGAGAAAGCAAACTTCCTGAAGATGGCTGCTGTGAAAGGAGCTTTGCCCAGGAAGTACTGGTCAATGCGGGAGCCTAGAAGTTGGCTGTCATTTCGATACTTCGGCCTCACAGGTGACAATTTCCGGGGATGGATGGGCTATATGGTGTTTTATGGGTTTGGGTTTTCTCTAGATGGAAAATACATGACAACTGATAGCTTGTAAGGAGTAGTCACTAGAGGTAGGCTTTTTTCTTGGCTATAGAAATGGTTCTACGCAGCTTATGAGCCCTTGCGACCACGCCTTACGTTTGCAGCCAGCCGAGCTATTCGACGCGTGGGAATTGTCTGAGTGCATCCTCGGTTCCTTTATTGTATTCAAAATTCAGTAGTGATATATCCTATAGCCCGGGACATTTTTTCTTTTGTGGCGAAGACTCATTTGGGTCCTGTCACACTTCTTTTGCTCTTGTGCGACTCACAACGCAACGCTGACAGTAGGGTCTCGCTGAACATCCCTCAAGATCTTGATACGTCTCATTAAACCGCAGCTACTTGATGTCTAGAAATAATAACATTATGTCAGTAAGGATCGCGATCTGCCCGAATTAGCCGCGAATTTAGTAATGACGTCTGGCCAGCTATACATGCTCTCACACTCTTCATTTGGCAAGTAATCCGTTCAGCAGAACGGCACACCGCTGCGCTGAACTCAGCTGGTCCAGTCAGCTGTGATAAGAGATTTCAGCTTCACTCATCATCGCGCAGCCCGGAACGAGACGAGTGTCGGGCGCGGTTTCGCCGGATCCCGGCGGTCGGTCGGTGGCCGGTCGGTGGTGTAGAGCAAAATACCGCTAGGAGGATCTCTCGTAAGCAAGCCGGCTTGGGGTGGTAATTACCGAAAGGATAGAGCGGTGGACAAGAGTGCAGTGAGGTGATGCGCACAGCGAAAATTTATCAAGGCATGTCAAATCAGACTGGGTCAATATCTCAAATTGGAAAAAAAACCTGCTGAAGTGCGTCAGGGCAGTCAGTGTCCGTGATGTGGGGTGACGGCACGACTGCCAAGCCTTTGGGCTGGGCTTGGCAGCGTGCGAGGGCTTGACTGGGAACGGGCACTTATCGATAGTGCCGGGTGTGCGATGGCGTCAACGATTAGTTGCAGCCGCGAGTTTTTTTTCTTGCATCCCGTGGGCAAAGGACGGTTGGCGAGGTGTATCTCGCGATTATAGGGTGATCATAGTGAAAGGGAGATGTACCTGCATCGATCGGCATGGTTGGTTGGGGTCGGGCTTGTTGGCTGTTGAGCGTTGCCGTGAGGCCGGAGTAACAGCGGGAGCTTTGGGATCAGCGAAGTTGGGGAATGCTGGGGCTGGGTAAGGCTAGGTATCTTATTGAAATGCGCGACATGTGGCTGGGGAGAGGCGGAAGATCTTGGAGGTCCGCGAGAAAGTGGTAATTCGACTTTTGTTGATCAATGCTTTTGCTAGCAATCCGAGAGCCGACTGATTGTTGTCTAAGTACATGGGTTGTAGGGCTCGGCTGTTTTGGGAGAGTTTCTGGAAAAAGAGGGCATCTGTGCGATTGGTAGAGGAAAAAGTAACTTGAAAATGAAGATCTCTTCCATCTGGGGCCTTCCGAGCACCGGAGGGCTTTTTTTGGACATTGGTGTTGAAGTAACAGCACGCGTCAGCGCGGGTAGGCTCATAATAGCTCTCAATATCCCTCAGTTGAGCGTCAGATAAGGTTCCGTCGGAGGCATTATTCGATATGGAAGGTAAAAACAAAGGGAGATAAAGGCGTTGCAGGTCATAAATTCTATTAGAATATCATGTTGCTGAGCTGTTCTATTGCCACTCCGTGTGATTTTGCAGCCGTGTTACAATTAGCACGCAAAGTAGTGGAGGCGACTCCGCATCGCCAGTCCTGGATCGAAGATAGCTAGACCATTATAAAGTGCTTTTTCGCGTTGTTTAATGTTTTTTTAGAATCTTCTGACCGTGACGATTTGATGGAGACATTAGACGGAGGGATTTTTGGGCATGAACGGGATATGGTAGCCATAGGATATATGAAAAACAACCCTTTCTCCACCACCACCACCATGGAAACCAATGCTTGCGCTACCGCGTAAAACTGCCGAAAATACATCATACCACCTTCTCGAATGATTTGGTGGCATCTTGCGATAGCTATCGTTAGGCTTCGGGAGAGACAGCCAATTAAGCTTATGTCCAACTGGACTGGCGTGACACCATCAGTGCGGACGAATGCCGACAGAAATATTCTCGGGGCTCGGCAAGACGCAGAGTGAGGGGAAAGGCGCCGGGGACGGCTGATGGAGAACGAGGAAGTCATTCGGATCCCACACGCTTGAACTTTCGCAGTTGCCGGATTGGCTAGAGCGGTTCCAATTGCTGGGGGCATTAATTAAGGCTTAGCTTGCAGGCAACCACCTTCTCCGCACAGACGCGTAGCCGGATTTGTCGAATAGCGGCTGAAGTTGGGGGTACTGCTATGATCCCCGAAGAGAGCTTTGGAAGCTTTGGAAGAAGAAAGAGCACTGAAACAAAAGCGGGGCCGTAAAAGAAAGACCTTCGGTTTCTCATTTCCGAGCATGAGCAGGAATAATGTTGCTCAAACGAGGGGTACGTAATGCCGTGGCGATGGCAGCGGAAGACAGAAGGATGCACAGCCGCTAGAAGCTGCAACAAAATCAATGACTCTACCTCCCTGCTACCTCCTCAAAGCTTAACGGCATTAGATCGAGTAACTCCTGCTGCCTTTCGGTGGTCTCGCCCGGGGCCAAAGCAGGCATGGTTATCGCCTCTACGTGTTTGGTTGATGCGGGATCAATCAGGGTGGTCGAAGATGGTGTAATTACAGCCGGTTCCGGCTGAAAGGTTCATCAGCGCCATGCCTCCTGCCCTCTAGGTAAGCCGGATCCAGCACTTGCTCGATCTACCCCCGAAGAGACAACTGATAGGCGTGGGGGATGTGTATGACTTGCGCTCGTACAGGAGGGCGGATAATGCGGCGCGTTTAGCGATCATCAGGGAGAGCGTCGCAGGCAGGGAGAAGAGAGAGCCAGGCACCAGAAATTCCTTGAACATGGCACCATGTCGGTGGTAAATGTGTTGTTCGATGTTTGTTTTGAGACAGCGCAACTTCGTGGATGAAGCAAAACACGTTCTTCCCTCTCATTGGTCTGGGCAGAGCCACTTTGAAAACGTGTAGATGGAAGCAGATAAAATCGATTTCAAGGAGAGTTCGAGAAGAAAACGCATCTCACAGAAATATTGGTCGAGGGTATTGCTGGTGCAGGCCTGACGCCTTAGATGATGGCAGAGTAGATTGTGGTGATCATACTGGAAAGTGAAAGGTGGAAGTAAAGATCACGTGGGGAGCCTTACATGTTATGGAGGACGGATGGCTGCTGATAGGAAACGCAATCCAGTGCGGAGTTGTTGATGCAGACTACTGCATCAGGCTGATTCCTGCGTCGGCCTCGTCTCCACATTGGAGAGGCTTTGCGCTGGGCAAAGGCGCGGGGCGAGGGTATACTCAAACCAGAGGTGGAGCTAAGATACCAGCACATCAATCCCCCTTGCGAGTCCCTCGTCCAGCCTGTGGTTGAAAGAAGAGGTCGCAAGGGGGCTGAGAGCCTCGAAATAAAGCAGCTATAAGGCAAAAATAAGTGTGATGTCTCATGCATACGAGTATGGGGCACTGGCAGCGTCAGCCACGAGGCGAATCAGAAATAGAAGGCTGACCAGGAAACGCAAACGCCCACAATCTATCGCCTTATGTCCCACAGAGCATCTCTGACTACATCAACAGGAATTCTGCGATGGTAGTCTCGTGATTGAGGTATTTGCAGTGCGGTGACATTGACTGGCTTCATACAAATCGAAAATTTTGCGTGTGCGCTGCATTTGTCAAGCAGCAGATCAACGAAAAAGGAACGGCACGTGGGTACCAAGAGGTCAACGGCGTGATGGGAGGAGGCGTGGGTAGGGCGGGTAACCAGACGATGAAGGTCATCCCGCTGCGGTCCCGAGTGCAACAAGCCAAGGGATCCGTGGAACGCAGCTACCTAGGTAGAGTGCTTTAGTGCTGGGCCGGCCGCCAACACCACGTTCGCTCAGTTCGCTCAGTGAGCGTCTTCCCCGCCCTGAAAGCCTCTCTCCTACGTCCTTGGCGATTAGAAGGACTGTCAAATTCAGCCGCGGCTTGGGTCTAGGTTCCAGCATTTTTCTCCGCGAAAGCCTCAACTGGTTGCAGCCATGCGATGAGAAAAGCTAGGTGCAGCGTGGAGGGCGCCGTCAGAGGCTGATTTGTTGTCGTTGCGCTGCACAGGCAGGATCGGGCAAGTCACCGGGGGGGCTGCGTGCGTGCGCTGTGCTTAGGTGCAGACGGCGCATCCTATTCGTAGTACTTTCAGCATGGGCAGAGTAGCCAAGAACGGGGAGTCTCAAGGCTTTTGCAAAGTCTGACACTCGTACGAAGACGCCGACGAGCGATGAATCGGAAGGCCATGTTGAACTAAAGACAGCCCATCCCACGCTGCACACGCTCTTTATTTGCCCACCACACGGCATTCGCTGCTTTTGCTTCCCTCCATTACCATTTATTGCCGCGCAGATTCTGCTCGCCCGTCCCTACATAATTAGTTTGTTCGACCGAAGCCCTTCCCCGACCACCTTCGGACCCGATCGCTTATACATATAACGTCCCTCCACAATACCCGTTTCTCCCCTCATCAGTCTAGGTTTCAGCACGTATTACTATTTGCCTTATAATTCTTTCCCTTTCGTGTACCTGCCTTCGCTCTTCAATATTACCATACCTACCACACCATGTCTCGAACTACACACTGGCGCGAAAATCAACCCAGCGAAAGCAACAGTACGACTTCAGGACGCAGCGACAGCGATGGTTCATATCAGTCGCGTAGCACCCAACCAACCGAATGCAGTTACCGACCACCCATGCCACAGCACGAGACATGCTATGGGCGAGTCGAAGGACGAGGTCAAGAATACTTCCCCTCTCGAGACGAGAGGAGCGCACCACAGTACTCTGCGCCCAAGGACTCAGTAGATACCTACGCTTCGACATCAGAGGAAGAAATGGCCGAAGACGACGACTCCCCGGAGTATGAGGTCCCTCAGTACAACCACGAGGTTTTCCCCGTCGACGCTATCCCGACCACCCCAAGAGACTTTGCAGACCTTTTTCCCACTACGAAGAGGATATCTATTCGTCACGACGATGCGACTATTGATGGGAACATGAATCTGCGGGTGGATACTCAAGTGGAAGGAAGACGTGGCAAGCAGAATTACACACTCTTCCATCTCCGGATGCACGATTTGCGAAGTCGCGAATTCTCCGTACGAAGATATTGCAGAGAGTCCGGTCGCGAAGTCTGCAACTCTATCCGCAAGTACCAGAAGCCTCCTTCAGAGAAGCGCCCTGTCTTGCAACGAGCAAGTAGTGCATTCGCCACTCTCAGGCACAAGCCGGAAACAAGACCGCCAACCCCATCAGGTCTCAAGCGATCAGATTCGGGTTATCAGTCGATGCGCGGATTGGATGATGAAGATGACTCACCCAAGTCGGCAGGCTATTCCAAGGGTCGTGCGTTGTTACCTACCAACACCATCAAGCTCGAGTTCTCCAATTATGCTCATATTGACGTCAAGAGGCGTGGCGGAAAGTCGAACAAGCGCTACATGTTTGAGTATTGGGGTCATAACTACTCCTGGAAGCGAGTTGTAAAGAAAGAGCGAGATATCGAAACCATTTCGTATATCCTCGTTCGCGCAGACAGCGACAAAGCTCTCGCCCATATTAGCCCTGTACGTTTGAATCAGGATCAAGCTCATGAAGAAGCCGCAAGAGGTGGTTGGGTACCCCCGTGTTATATGCGAATTACCGACGAGACAATTCTGAACGCTCTCACTGACATTTCCGAGTGAGTATTTCGGCAACTCCGTTTGCAAAGATTTGGCTAACAGTAATGAAAAGTGTGGTCGTTGCAACTGGTCTGATAGCTCTGGTTGATGACTGCATCAAGCGGCGCTTCCACACGAAGCAAAGCACTCAGTTGCACATTCCACTGATGCGCAACTCATCTTTCAAGATGAACATGGAGTACGTTGGCCCAAAACGTCTCATCGACGAGGTCTTCAACCGAACTCGTGGTGGCACCTCGAGTCGTCATGCGGCAGCGTAGCGTCCTAAACCATGAGTTGGTCATGAACTGGACCCACTTCCGCTGGCGGAACTCCATATTCCATTCTCGTACATAAATTCCGTTTCGACGAGCACGGGCGTGACTGCTCGCATCGTTGAAACTTACGGCTGCGACCTTCCGTCTGGCCTTTTTGGTTTAAAAAGATCTACCTAATACTTCTCGATCGGTACATGAGCATTTAAAGCAAGGGAGCGAAGGCGTCTGGCGTTTGGGTCTGCATCGCGTCAGACTTGGGCGGGCGGTGTTTGCTCTTTTATGGGCGGAATCACAATTCGGCGGACTCAAATTTTTTTGATAACTGCAAAGGCACTTTCGGAGTGATTTGGTTGCACTGGGTTGCACTTCACTTCACTTCACTTCGTATACATATGAGCTCGAGACGAATGATGAATATATTTCCCTGTCCTAATTCTCAACACCGACTCTCAGAGTGACCCGTATCCATGAAACAGCGCAAGGAATGCGACATATGGCTCAGGCGTGCCATTCCGCGCGGATGATATCTGATGAGGTTGTTCTTCCAAATCATGCTCCTCTCACAACTCACGCCACAATGCCGGTATCCACATGCTGAGCAACATGTCAAACTGAGAAGCATAAGTAGGTACCCGCTGGTCATCACGATAACCGTCCTTGCATCCTTCAATCGCCGAGAGGTGCTTCAGGGCCCGGGACCTTGTTTCGCACTGTAACCGCCAATACCGAACAAACGGCTATGCCATGGCCGTCTGCCGTCCCGCGTGGAAGACCTATCCTGCATGGGACTGCATCACTTACAGCTAATGTAGAATCAGCCGAGATTTTGCGCAGAGATTGACTTCACGTATATCGGGAAGTCTAGGTCAATAAGGACTTAGACTCAGAAACACGTCGGAAATCGTGCACGCTGGCACGGCCGGTTGGGAAGACAACTCACTCTGCATGATGCTCGACTCTCTTGGTGTTGTCAACACCCTCCGTCTTCTTTTCTTGTAAGCCTTATACTAATCGCAGTTAACCACGAGACAATCTAATAGGAAAATCATCAGTTAACACGCGGACGGCTTCGATTCTTAGGCTGCTGCAATTTGCCCCGGTGCAGGCCATCCGCTCTCCACCTACTTCCATTGGCGAGAATTAATTGCAGAGCTTCATCATCATATACAATGCAGACCATGGCAAGTTGGCAAATGCAGCAGCTGGTAACGGCCCGGCCCACCCTATCCACAGTATTGGGCCTGGGATGCGAACTGGTCCGTGGACACATTCTCAGAGGCTACCCTACGCAGACAACACAGAGCTTTTCCGTAAGACCTGCGTCTTCCCCTTGCACACCGTCTTATGACTCCGGGTGCCTACCTGCGTGCAACATGTGGTTTCATTAAGCCCTACGATGAGTTACCTGCTAGCTCTATAAGTATCCCCGATTTCGAAGTGTATTGACAGCATCAAATTCAAGCTACGAGTTCAAACTCATCGGAATTGATACCAACAACCCATTCACGCTCTTTCAGCTCATCAGAACTCTCATTCAGAGCATCGTCGAATTCTAGCGACATTCCTGCGATATCATCAGAATGGCCACTCGTTGGCAGCAGCAGCTTATAGGTCCGTCACCGCCACACTTTCTCCATATTTAAAGAGCTAGTAATAGGCTAACTATTCTACTCTAGAGTACTGTGCCAGATACAATCGCGGACTGCCTAGCTGGCAGGATGTCTCCGATCCTCGAGGTAAGAACAAGACTTTTTTTCTGCCTGCCAGAGGTCCAATTGTGGTGCCAATGAGAGTCGCATGTTACTCTGGTTGGACGGTTGGACATCACATCATCCGCATCCTTCTCATGTTCAATCTCATGCCGGATTTCTCTACCACTGCTCCGTTCTCTCACAATCAATCAAGTCTTCAAGCATGAGTCTGGACTGACGTGATTGCAAAGGAGGTCGCACGGCCTGGTCCAGCTATGTGGTTATCCAAGGTCGCCAAATAAACGCACGCTTCTGGTACGACCTACCATACGCTCACCAAGCTCGAGAAGACGCCGCCGAAGTGGCTCTGATGATGCTGGGCGCCATCCCTCCCCCCTCACGTTTCGGCCGGCCATACGGTGTCATTCCTTGACAACACTCACGCGCAACAATCTCGGAGGCTTTTCCTACACGGAGCCGGGCGATACGGTGTATTTTGGTCTCGCTTTTTAGAAACATCGTGGTGCTCGGAAGAATTTGGGTTATGGGTAGGATTGGGCTGTCTGATTTTCATGTGGTCAGCCTTCTTCTGGCACCCTCTATATTTTCCTTGGGCTGGTATTCGCCTGCATCGGATCCATTTGGAAGGGATTGACGTCCAAGGACGGGAGTTCGGGGTATTAGTTGGGCTTCTACGTTCCCTGGTCTTGGTCAAAACTGCGGCCTGTACGATGAGAATCGCTAAAAAATGATTAACTTTCCACTGGTTCCAATATATCAGCGCAAGGAGGTGGTTCAACGGCTTTTTGCCACGTAACCCACACCCGCCTCATTGTTTCAAACCCACTCTATCGATAGAGTGTGCAAACGACTTTGCCGAGCGCGTCGGGGGAAACCCGGAATCGGAATACTTGAAGCCAACACGTTTGCTCCAGCTGTCCAACGCAACCTTAATCCGCGGTAGTATCCTAGATATTGCTGCAGCTATGGCATGCATGCCCCAAGCTAGTGTAGCTGTGGCAAAGCGTGCTTCCTGGATCATGGTAGGCGAAGAAGCCGAAGCGGTGATGCATGCCAAGTAATGCCCATGAAAAGCGGCCTTCGACTGGGTTTGCATAACTGACTCAGTGTGGAATGAGTTTGGGGACTGATTGGAGCTTTGAGGGAATCGGTGCGTGTTGGATGATTATGCAGATTGTTTGCACCGTGTTCCGCGACAATGCAGAGCTCATTTGGCAGGCCTCCTGACCCGAAGCGGTTAGAATAAGGCTATAACAAAAAGGGGTAAGGTGGAATTTCTCAGACGTTAAACGCGACCTTCATCACACCATTTGCTTCTTCTCTCACCGATCATCTTTGGAGCCTTACTTGTTTCCTCCAGGTTTGCCACAGGAAACGCAACTCTCTCAATTCGAGCAGCAAAACATATCACAGGCTATTGGCTGATTCTAGATGCAGCAGCTTAGTAATTTGCGGCATTAACCATGGAGCATGAGACACCTTGTTCACATTCCCGAAAGCCGACGGTGGTCGTGGTAACTGCAGCATGCCTACAGGCCTATACATATCCGGATCGTGGCCAGAGTTGCGTTGTCCAAAGTTTATGCTATATTGCATTCCTGAGAATCAGATCATATCCCTTTTGGGGAATCCGGCATGCCCTACGGCGGCATCATCCATTAATTCCAAGCGAGTATCTCCAGGAGCACACCTTCGGCCGATAATTTTACCCAATTCCAAGCCTCATGGATGGTGTGGCTAAATCGAAGGCAATGGAAGTCGTCTCGCCTCTTAGAAACCTGGAGAAACTATGCCTATTCACCAAACGGCCTCCAAAGATATTCCGCGGTGCCGATAAATCATACGACTAGTTTTACAACTCTTATGACTCGCCACAATCTTTGTACCTGCGGGTTTATTTCCAGGATAGCATTCCAAGATAGGAAAAAGTCCGATTCATGTATATACACTACCCGCAGCTTTCTAGAATTCCGGCCGAAGGTTTCGGTATTTTGTTTCATCTTCATAATGTTGACATGCTTGTTATCCTCAAATTAATCTTTTCATCTATAGAAAACTGTACTAGGCAAGGATGATTTATATTCAGTCGCATTCGCCTCATAAATAACCAGGACCAACCGTTACCATGGCACAAAAGCACTCGTATCTTTTCACCCCCTTCAATTCCCTCTGTCTTTCAAAATATTATACTGAACCGCTCCGAGAAGCTCTGATAAGCTAGCCTCTCTCCATTCAACATATTCATAGTACTAGTCACAAGCTTCTTTCTCGGTTTCCCTAAAAAAATTTAACTTACAAAGAGTGGTTCATGTAGTATTACTGGGGGAAATGGCCGAAGTCTGGCCATGTTATCTTCCAATGGATTCAGTATTCCTCGTTAACATGAGATCTATACGAAAATGTATGAAGTAGAAATCTCCTTGCAAAGCTAAGAATTCCTGTCTGTGTCTTTCATTCGTCTCACCAACAGGATTAGACGGAAGTGATTTATCAACATTGGTAGTCTGTCACCGATCCGGTTGACCTACGGCCGAGCCAGCCGCACTCTACTCAGGTGACCTCAATATTGGAATAGAATGTATGCTCGTTGCAAAATCGCAATAACTATATAACGCACAACATTTCAGTACTCGGACTATGAGACGTTTTAAGAGAATTTGGCTCTCCAAATTCACTGGACAACGGATAACCACTTTTTTTGAGCCACCAGTGCTCACCGATCCTTTCGTGCACCTCTTTTATGACTTCCGGTTTCATCACCACCTCGATCAATGGTATGCGTCAGGAGCACTCAAATTTCCGTTATGCTCTCTAAAAATATGGCTTCAATTTCAAATCCTTTTGGTCTTGTTTTCACCAGCCTGGACGGATTTTCATTCCGGCCGTCTCCATGCTATTAAGAATCCGAGAGCTAGTAAGGGAGAGTTTCTCCCCCGAAAGATGACGAAATTCCCAATAATCACTCAATAATCAAGCCTCCTATACCGCTGTGCCTTATGATTTCTGTGATACGGTGTCAAATTTGTGTCTTCAACTCCAACTATACTGTGATAGAAGCTTGGACGACTCCTCGCAGCCGTGGGCAGAGGCTCCCCCAGCGGAACAGAACGGAGATATCTCAGATTCGTGGGCTTCTTGTCATTCGCAGGCTTGGGTCACCTTTCACCTTCCAATGCACCGTACATCACCAAAAAAGCTATGGTATTTTCACTACGTCATTTCGAATCTTCTTACTCGCCACGAATCCCCACATTCATAAAACGGTACGCAAGGGGATCCGCAACTTAGGCTAATTTTAAGAAATTCCTTCAAATCAGGAGATAGTGAACCACACCTCACGTACGGGCAACCACCAAAGCGGACTCAAAGGAGACTGATATCTGGAAATAAGTCCTGAACCATAACTACGAGAAACGCCAGTTCACGGCATCCAAGAGATCGGACGGCTGTAGCGTAGACAGTTGCTATGGTGTTATGCCTGGTGGACGAAGAACTGATATATCGGAAACTGATGAATTGTCCACAAGGATCTGAGAACCTTTGTACTCAACGTTTTCACGATTTCTGCCGTCCGTCATATCTCCAAGGAACACTCTGAGCGAACATGATCTGGCTAGAGGACTGGGCCAATTGCAAAGGATTCAAGTCAAGATCCGTATTCCGGGAGAATTTCACTCGAAATGGGACCTGATCAAGATACCGTGTAGGGCTGCTTTGCAAGACCAGCTGGACTCATTTTGTGTAGGGTTACTACTCGAAACACGGCGAATACAGTACTATCCACTCGGCATAACCCGCCGGCACGGGTCCGGCCTTACGACACTCCAGACAACGCAGTAGAGATGTTGCGGCTGATGACACCGACGGCATTCTCAATAACGCACAAAAAGAAGACGTTAGGGATGGAGGTGCAGCTGCAGATGCAGATGAAGAGGACGAGAACGCAACCGCGGCGAAGACTACAGTTTCCAAGGAACAAAACGAAATACTTCTAACTTGGGCATATCCGACAATCTTGACGTTAGGTTGATCACGGAAGCACGAGATTGATTCCTCGAGCGATTCATGGTCTTGAATCCATCGCTAGGGTTAGCAACAAAGAGGAGGATATGGTAAGATTAAAACTTGATGGAAGGTCATGAGTCAGAATAATACGCCGACCCTATACCAAGTATAAAAATGAAGGCGTTCAGGCACAGACTAATGGGTAGCGAAGAGCATCAGCAGTAATTGGAGGTGATGAGTATTTGGTTCTAACTGGTGCTAAACGCCACAACAGTTTTAATCGCTAGTGGAATTCAGCATAACTATGTGTAGCTGATAGTGCCATACGCTCTTTAGGACGTAGGCGTGGCTCAATCAGCTTTGATTTCATATACCATTTCCAGCACCATCATCTCCTCTTCTGAGACGAAAGTCGATGTTGCGGAACTCCTGACGTGTGGGAAGAAAACCTCTTTCGACGTTTTTATGCCTTCGTTGAAGAGGAGGTAGAAAGGGCGAGTTTTCCTGAGGGCTTGTGAGCACACGAGTCCTTTTTTGTGAATGTAAATTTCTCCTTGACGTCATCTAGGCGGATAATGGCCAGCGCTTCACAGAGAAGAATTGGCTTGCTCTACGACTTAAATAATTTCTCTCCTTGACCTTCTCAATCTTCTATACAACTAAATATCTCCTAGGTACAAATAATTCTAATACACTACGAAATAGACTCAACCAAGTTTAACATGAGCGAAAGCGGCAGATCGCAAGCATAAAATAAACTAGACCTCTGGGAAAATATCACTTTTTTAAGAAGAGCTCAGCCTTGGTTCAGGCACCCTCGACGGAGACAGAGAAGCATTCCGCTATTCAACAGTGTTCTCACACTTCTTCAGCTACCGATTGGATCTTCACCGTAGTGTGGGAAAAATGGCTGGAGCAGGCCGTTGCCCTATTATCTCCAGAGGAGCGAGGATGCGTAATTGGTCAAGTGAAGTTGATCCATTTCTCCGACAAATCGACGGCCCGAGGGAAAAGACTAGGTTTGCTTCCCCTTCAAAGATAAAATCTCCAGGATGGAAACTTCATAGTGATTCCGAGCCAATCCTTTTCTTTCGCGGCGGTTGCTGGTGGCTGGTGGCTTGAGTGCTTAGGGCAAGTTAACCTATATGTGCTAGCTGCGTCTAGCGCCGCACTGCCCGCAGCACTAAGACCTCGCGACTTGAATGTCTTCTGCTTAACCTTGTCTTAAACTCAGTCTTAAGGAGGGAGAGCGGTCTTCTCCGGGCCTCCGGGTTTAGTCCAGGCTTTGCCAGTAGTGCTTCCGGTGATTTGGCTTGGGCTAGGAAGCCATCCCGCGCGAAATTATCTAATGACAATGGAAGCAAGCCATCCATTAAGCAATGCAAAGCCATATTGTGATTCGAATCGCACGTGCCGCTTCTCCCAAGGCAACTGTATCCCACAATCTTGCCCAAAGGCCTAAATATATAGGAAACAGACTACTCTTCGAGCCTAGCTCGGCCAATTCACCGATAGCCCGGCCCAGTGACCGACCTGCTATGTCCAGTATCTCCAACCCAAATAGCAGAGCCTCTTTCTACGGCCAGGCCAGACGTCAGGAGTCTGGAGGGGCGCAGTGCTTTCGCTCCGGGGCGGGAGACGAGTGTAAACTCGACAAGCAATCACGGAGCAAATCCCGTGCGCCACCGGGTCCGTCATCGGTGACACAGGAACCTTGAACGCTGCAGTGAAGCTGCAGACGCTCCGAGAAGAAGGCAACAACCAGGCATCCTACAAGCTGTTATTCGATGCCCTAGTTTTGAACTAGGCGTCCTCAGGTGTTTAATTGTCGCGTGTCCCTCAAGGCACGTAGTTTGGCGTGGGGTGCTGCCAATTGAACTTCTGGGATATTATGTGGGGCTGGGAGTGAAGCATCGAATGTTATCTCAACGAAAGCGCCAGCGCTGAAAGGGGTCATTATTGGGCTTCCAGCGAGCATCATTTGCCACGGGGCAGCCCGAACACACCCCTTTTTTCGGATGGAAGTTTGGCATGAGTCAACTTCGAGAAGGCGCCCAAGGCCTGCAAGGCCTGTTAGGCCCCCTACTCTGCCCAATCTTCGCTTTTGCACCCCTGTTAGATATTGGCTTGCATTATTCCCCTGAACGAGGCTAGTTTATAGGGAGCGTGAATGTTGAAATAATCTGTAAATTATAAAATTTACTGTGTGTATTTTAGCCAGGTTGTTGTTGTTTGCCTCGTGAACAGGTTGGGAGCTCGTCCTTCGATGCATTCAAGCCGCCACTAGTATAAACTAAAACCAGCCTCTCTTCTTGGGTCCGTAGCATCTCAAACCCTCTTTCTTCGCAGAATTATAGTCACCCTCTTCGAAAGATGGAGGCCACGCCATGTGCGAAAAAGCTGATGTTGCCAGTGTGGACGGGAGTGAAAAAGCAGGTCCATCGTTAAAGAAGCGGTGATGGGGTTTTGATCTCTCTTTATGTCGGTAATTTGCATGTGAGGTGGAAGTTAGCTGATGGGGTTTTGAGAGGAAAATCTTCATCTCATAGGTTAACTGTTAGTGGAAGCGAATCAATCAGAAAAGGATCAAGATTGACAGCATAGTAGTTCCTATTAGTATGGTAACCAATTTTTTACGCGTGTGATAGAATTTGGCAGTATTTTGACACTGCACGGATTGTGTTGTAGTTAATAATATGTGAAGCCCTTGAGGTGGTGCTAGAGATTAAGTTTATCACGCCGACTCCAAACACATCTCGCACACCAGTTAGAATAGCTAAAGATAATATGCTAATGTTAAACAAAAGATTACAGTAAGATTGTGAAGGTGAGATAGAGTTGATAAGAGACTCTTTCATCATAAGCTCTTCGGCATAGCCGGTATCCTATGCGCAGACGTATAATCAAGGTTGATAGCTGTCGCAAACAGCTGAAGCTTTACGGGTTCGAAAATAGGAAACCGGAAACCGTGCAATTAAAAAGGAGGCTACCGCTCTACTTTAGAGAAGTTGGTGGCCCTTCAAAAGAAAATCTACGATATTTGGTGAGGAAATGTTGATCTTAAGATAATGGCCTTGTGGCCGGGACCAAATCTCTGGAGTAAAGAAATTGTAGTAGTAGTAGATAGGGAGACATAATTATGTATGTATATCATTAGATATGACCGTAGAAGCAAGAATACAGCTCGTGGTTATCCAAACGATGGGGGCAACTTTGTACAGAGACCGTCCTAGAATCAGGGGTAGTCTTAACTGCGGACGAGTAACGATCAGGCAATTATGAAAAGCAACGAAGCTCTGCGCCATCATAATCACTGTAGTTCTCAACTGCTACATGCACCATTTAGGGACCCTCAACTTTGAGTTACTATGACAATTTACGAAAGGACCAAGAAATCACAGCATCACAATTGCATGCTCGGAGGAATAGAATCCCGTTTAAAGACCAACTGTGACCGAAGAATGAATTCAAATCCTACCGTTACGGCCTTTGGGGAGGATAACTCTCGACGGAAATTGAAGCATCTGATTAGTTCATCATGATAGCGACACGACGTCAATAGAGCATCGCCATGCTGCGATACTATGGCGTTCGACAAGAGATTGCTGACGCAATGGGCCTTGTCGCATCGGCTCTAGATTTACCCTTCTTTGTTATGATTTGCGTGGTGTGGATTAAAGAACGAAGATCGAAAGGGGCATTGTCTCGAATTGGGAAAGGGGCCGCGTTGTCCTTTGCACAGGGTTGCTTTTCACATATTAGCCCTGAAAAGGTAGGCTTGTCGATAAAGAAGCATCATGACAAACAGCTGCAGCCAACGGAAGGCGGCCTTGAAGTTTGCGTAGATGCCGTAAGCACGGACCACGTGTTCATGGGCTATGGGCCTTGCTGGTTCTCCAACGGCTCGACTTTTGCGCTCACGCTCGGAGCCTACACCGACTGGATAAAATCAAAAGGCTATTTGCATGATTGGATCTACATGTGCGGGAATAAGCTGAGAATGTCATGTCCAAGCAACCGCTTGTGTCTCGCCGTTGAGGCTTAGGCTCGGGCAGTTTTAGAGTTAGTGCTGATAGATGATCACCCCCGCAGGGTGGCGGCCGACGAAGGATTCCGGGTCAGCACTATCTGTATAAAATGTGGACCGTTGACAAGGCAATTATCTGGAATTGGTAGACTGCCATCGGCCGTGCAGTGCGACTCTCAAGGCTCGGTACCGGACTTGGCTAGTTAGTTAGATCCCCTCGGACAAGAGCTACAATGAAAAAAACTCTTCAAACCCAAAGACGACCTGATGCACGCACGCGACCATCTAAGCATCCCCTTTCCTCCCTTTCCCCCAAAACGAAACATGTTCCGCACCGTTAGGCCGCTCGGCAGGGAGCAGGAGGCTATCCAGAGAATCTAAGCCGCATCGCCGCCCGCTGCGGCAGCTCACGGGACAATGACGTTTCGCATGGGTAGCAGCATATCCGTCCGGCATACTTGGTGGGCTAGGTGGCAAAGCAAATAGAGGGATATATACAGAGGTGATTCTAGAAATCGAGTGGGCCATACGAAATTTCTGCTGTGGGGTTTGGGAGTGGCACGAGATCCGTTGTGTGAGTTTGAGGTGCCAACGGCGGCTCGAACAATGGGGCCGGAACTGCAACTAGCCAGGAGCCTGAGTGATATTTGGAATTTCAGTATAGCTTCTTGAAGCTTCTCATCTCCAGCAATCCGGGGAATCGGGCCCCTCGGTCTTCTGTGCTCCCAAACCATCTGGCGAGGTTACGCCAGTTCTCACGATCGCCAGCTGACAGCCGCCACTTGTGCGCGCAAGGCATAGCGCCGTTTTATGCAGTCCGACTGTCTAGCTTTTTGAGGTTGTAGACGTTGAAGTAGGTTGGAGTGAAGTGGATGGTCAGACGTTGAGCCGTTATCCAAGGGCCAGCGTAGGTAGGCAACGTGCCTGGGATGCTTGGCAGCTTACAAACAAGCTTAGAATGTCGGAAGGATGGAAAGTTGGAAAGCACTGGAGACAAACAGTCCGGAAAGACATCGCGTGAGCAGGGTGGCCGAGAAAGAAGATGAGGCTTGGAGCTGGTGATTAGCAGGGCCCTTGGTCGACCGTCAGACAACCCGAGGCAAGACCCGTCTGTCGGGACCATCCGTCGCAAACGGCTGGTTGGCCGCTCTCTTAGTCGAACCGCCCGAGGAATGTGTGGTCTGCCCTTGGTCTTGGTCTGCATTTGGACTGCCCGCCCACCTCGCAAGGCATGCCTGGCCGTTTAGGATTCGCTCGGCCCGGACCGCTGTTGGTGGGCGGCGCTCTCGAAAGCGATCACCGGCATCACGTCAGCCCATTCTCCGACCACCCAATCATCTATCTGATGGCCAGGCAACTCTTGGTGCGACGTTGGGGTTTGGCCGGGAAGTTGATTGACGAGAGAGAGGGATAGCCTCAGTGAGGGGTAGTTGCGGCCAGCGCGCTTGGCCTAGGGGTGGACTGAGACAAATAACAACCTTGATTCATGAGCTTTCCGAGCCTACTTTGGTCGATTCACCGACCACTCTAATTTCCCGAGGGGCATATTCGAGGCTCCTGCAACTTGCCATCCTGACGGCCAATAAACAATGCCCACCTCCTTCGCCCTCAACTTTACTCCTGGGCGGACGGCGGGCGGGAGGCTGCAGCCTTGGTGTACTCGACTCCAGATTCCCTGCATCTTAGCTGAGGATCCTTTGGCCTTACGGGAACGTGCGGTTCCAGAGGATTTGGAATGTCTGGGGTCTCCACTCAGCCACCATTGCAATATACTCTCTAAACGACCGTCGCAATGTCTGCCTCGTGAAAAATCCTCTGCCACCGCGGCCCTGGCCGGACGTTGATGTTTCTCGAGAACGTCCGGGAAGCCCACCCAGAGTGACGCTCAGGGACTAAAAGGCAGCAGCATGCCCCTTAGACGTGCATCAGATGACCCACTGACGGCATGGAGGGCAGGGCGGCCTCAGGCGGTCTGAAGCCCCGGGTCCTACCCGCGTCGAAGCGCTTCTCTCGGTTTTTGATCGGATCTGTGCTGATCGGCAGCGAGCCATTGGGTCAGATGGCGTAACGCGAATGCGCTCTTGGAGGCAAGGAATGTGAGAAAAGGAGCGCAGCTCCCCTTCCGGTCAGCTCCGGCTTCTGGGAGGGAGGGCGCAACGTGCGAGACACATGCAAGTGTTTGAGCATAATACTGGATGCGAGGAATGTCATCCCTCAGCCGCGTGGAGCTGGCAGCAGAAAGTAAGTGTGTCTTGAGGAAGCCGAGCAAGGGGATCTCTGGGGACACCAGCGAGTAGTGTGGTGTTTTGGGGGCCTAACTAACTGCCTGCTAATATGTACAGCGGAAGCTCTTGGATAGCCTAAATCATCTTGGGCATAGCGGTGTCCGAGCGGAGGGATGGGACACGCGCGATGTCTGCACGTCACTGGTGTTCCTTGCCCTGTACCAGCATGGTGTTGTATCCTGGCTCCAGGGTCTTTTGGGGGACCGGCAAGCAAGGGAGAAAGACGCATCGAAGCGCTGGAGCGTCAACAGCCTGCAGAAGACTTTTGGTCGCGAATAGCGAGTGTGGTGGCGAGAGGTTCCGCGCAGACATTGCCTAAGCATGTCGATGCAGAGGTACTTGGACCTACCTTGACCTACATCTGACATCGCTGTGGCGAAACGGGTTGTAGCTGTTTTTGGTGTGCAGCTGCAGTTCCCGACTGCTCGGGTATTGAGTGCTTGGGATGATAAGAGCCCGGGTCAGGGCGCAGGCGGTGGTCGAAAGCAGCACTGCTAGTGATGCGCCCGAGTCCGCCAGCAAGGGTTGCATCAAGCATGTCTGCAAAAAGGCGGTGGCGCTTTCTGATTGAGGCGCTTGCCATCTCTCCGCTCTGTAGCGCGCCGACGAGTAATAGCGTCGGCGGTGTCGACTTTGTGACAGGTAACGGTCGAGCAAAAGGAATTCATCGATCTATCTCCTTCTTTTCCTCTTGGTAGAGCTCTCTGGCGGAAAAAAAGTGATCGGATTGTGGCAGCCGAGCCGTGGCGGCGATAAAGTCAGCCTAGTCATGGCGAGCATGGTGGACATGGACATGGCGGGCCCACGATACAGAGTCGTGACGGTGCTCAGCCCATTCAAGCATATCCAATACTTTGCTGGGTCCGACGAGGGCTGCTGCTGGGGTGGGCTGCAGAGCAAACTTTGGTCATCTGTTCGCTGCATGGGTTATTCTTAGGAAAGATGAAACATCGCATCGCTTTCGTACCGACTCGGTGGACTGCGAGCTCATCTTGAAGCCCGCCGCCGTCTCGCAGCCCGCCGCGATCGAGTTTCGTGCTGTGGACGGTTGTGGGCGGTTGTGGGCGGTTGTGGTCGATGTTCCTGCGTCGCCGCACGGGAGGGCCATGGCCAGCGATGGTCCAGTAACGGTCCAATAATGGCCAATAGGGGCGGGTCACGTCCCAGCAGTCCCAGTCCCAGCAGCCCCAGTAGCCCCGGCAGCCCCAGCAACCTCCCCGCCTCCCCAGCAGGCAAGAACCACCACACGCCCGGAGCAAGGAATGCAGAGCTGCGTAGGTCAGAGACAATTCGAGCAATAATGGGATCCTCTGGCCGCCCGGACCCTGGGGCAAAACATTTCTCCCTGGCGTCGGAGATATAGATAGACCGCTTTGGGAAATGGTCGCTGCAGCTTGCCAATGCTACCGTGGTGCTAGAGAAGGGAGATGATCTGAGCCTTGGGCAATACGATTATTCTCTGCGCTCTTGGGGCTGAAAATCTGAGCCATCATCTACCAGATCCAACAAGCTACCTAGGTAGGCATTTCTCCTTTCAGCCAGATAACCCGACTAGCCCATACCCTGTATCCGCTTTCACACTACTCCTTCATTTTATACTTCTGTCCGGCAGCTTCAGCATCCTCAAGAACACTGCTACTCCCTCCGCCCGGTTGAAATGCGATTCCTTCCACCTGCTCAATCCTGCGTTTCCATCATCCCAAGCCATTCACTGGTAACCATTCTCCTGCTCTTTGTTCCCGCAACGAACCCCGTGGTCCATTACCAGCACGCTCAGAAAGCATAGATCACGGGTCTCGCAGCCCTGACGATCTTTGTGCTACGGAGCTGTTGGCGGGAAGACGATTTGGATTGATGCCTTGGTGCATATATGTCCGCTGCCTTCACTCTGCCTAGGATCTCAAACCTCCTCCCTCTTCCATTTCTCCGTTAAGTTTTTTCGTCTCAGGCCTTGTCGCCAACCACCGTTAGGCTTCCAGGCTTGCCGTCACCACACAGCAGCAAAACACCGACCTGCTGGTCCCGGCTAAAAAAAACCTGCTGCAGCAGATCTGTCGAAAAACAGAGGCCCGTCACCCTGGCGGCGCGCAGATCGCTAAACGGCCCAGTGCTAAAGCAGAGCAAGTGAGACTCGTCGAAAAGAGAAGGCCACCCCTACGAGATCTAGGCGCCACTCAATTTTAGCAGCTGCAGGAGAACCTTGTATGTTTTGAGATGGAACTCGCACTTTTCGGAAAAACGACTGATACTGGATTCTAGCGGCGCAATTGATATCACACCGGTGAAGTCCGCGCACCAAGATCCTGGGAGGTCAACCCAGATCCATCCTGTCCGTGCGCGCCTTCGCGATCTGTGGAGACGAAAGCGAGAAAGGGCGCGCCTGGTCTCCCGTCCGTTGCGACCGTTTTAAGCCGTTGGACCGACGCACCCGCCGCGCTATACGCCAGCAGCTGAGCCGGCTCAGGCTCCAGGGATTGCCGACCTGACCGGCCCGACAGGGCATTGCCAGCTCAATCTGGAAGATTCTGCGCTTTCGGATTCTGCTTTTTGCCAGGAAAGCAGCAAGCAGGATTTGCGAGGAATCCTCCAGGGCTCCGACGGGCCGCAGCCACTGCGGCAGCTAATTGAGGATCGTGCCCGCGTGCCGGCTAAAGCGCCCCAGATTCCCCACCCAAGCGAGCCAACAGCGTCCTTTACCTGCCTACTCCGGTTAAAGCCGAGCGCATCACGCAAGAGGCGGCAGCCAGTGGCCAGTGAGCTTCGACTGCGGCGCGCGAACAAATCCCGCCGAGTTTGCGAGAGACATCGAGGGCAGGAAAGCCAGCGCGTGCGGAGGCTCTGCTGGAAGGCGCCGCTGCTTGGACCCGAGTCGGCGGCTGCAGGATCGACAGCTCAGCTCCTGAGCTTTTGCTGAGAAGCCTGAGATTGGCCCCGCGTCGCAGGACCGCCTTGTCGAGCGTGTGCTGCGGCTAGTGCAATTATGAACCAAGGTCAGTCAGCCTTAACTGACCCTGGACTGCTAAGGGCGCAAACTCACCACCTTCATCCACATCTCCCTCGTTTCTCCGCATTTTTCCTCATTTTTCTTGTATATTTCCCCTCAAATTGGATCTGCGTCATTCCCGCGCTCTGCCTCGATCCTTTATATTTTTTTCCCCAGCCGTTGCGGCCGTTGTCGCCTGCTCTGGGCTAGCCGCTCTCTTGCTCATGTAGTGCGCTCTCGCACGCTTCTGACACCCGAGCGCGGCCAATTCTGTGCAGTTCTGTACAACGTCCCGGCCACATCTAGCCTCCCTAGCCTCTCTAGCCTCTCCCCCCCCCCAAAATCCTCGCCCGTTTTCCCTTCACGCCCGGGGCACGTTGTCCCTTTTCGTCACACCTCTTCTTCGACGGTGTGCGAAAACGCCTTGTCGCGGCTGATTGGCTGACGTGCAGCGTAAGCAGTCATTCAACCTCTGTCTTTGGCATCGGAGTATCCCCTCTCCTCGGAGCAGGAATGCATCGACCACATTGGCGCTCATGCACATCATAGTTCGTTTGCAGCTGGAGGGGTTCCCGATCAGCTTAGGCGCGACGGAGCGCTAGGCCAGTCAGCAAGCAGCCTGTTGTCTTTGCCTTCTGGTAATGGTGTTCGTTACATGGCCCATCGTTCTGCGGCACATGAAGCACAGTAAGTAATTTTCCCTCGTTCATTGGGTCCCTGGGTCTTGCCAGAGTCGGGCCTGGCGGTTTCCGCGGTGCTGCCTTGCCCTGCGGCCCCCAGCCAATTTCCCGCTCTCGCTCGGCAACTCCATCACCTGGTGCTGCCCAAGCTTTTTCCATCTTCGGGACCAACCTCACGATCGCCGAAACAAACACGTCGTCATGCCACTCATCAGCATCACTCCTGTCGTACATGCTCCGACTGTGTGGTGCTCCTATCTCTCCCAGTTGTGTGGTCTGCCACATTGATCACACGACAAGCTAGAAATGCCATACCGTCCCTGTCTGGATTGACAACTTAAACTGTGCCACCGTGCTGCGTGTGTTACACACAGTGGCTGTTGGTATCATTCTGGAATCGTTGGTTGTTGACTTGTATGCTCTGGTTAGCTAACTGTATTTGAGCTATAGGTATCAATCCGGGGCAGGCATTTCCGACTCGTCTGGCTCCATCTCCACCAGTCCCAGCTCTAACAACTCTTCACTAGCCTTTTCGCCCTTCTCGGCGACCAGCGTGTATTCTACGCAGCCGACGTTGAGTCTGGCAAACCCTTACTCGACTGCACCCCAGCTCTTTGCAAACTCTGTTGGTTTTTCCCAGTCGTTTGGAATGTCGAATATGCGACCAAGGATGTCGTCTATGTATGTAGCCTTGAAAGCACGCTGCGACGGCCCTTCCCGTTCGTGTCTAATGCGAGAATCGGTGCATGACAGCTGACAGCTAGACGGTAGAACCGATCCTTCAACACAGGGTATGTTACCTCCAGCACGATCACCTGGAATGGGCAATCAAGTATCACCATCTCTGGGTGCTTCGGTTCGAGATAACTATACCACCTCAACACCTGGGCTTCACAGACACACACTCTCCCCTCGCAGCCACGCCGAGACCATTTCGCGCACTCCGTATAGTTCGTTACCTGATATTCCTCGAAGCGTCTTGCCAACTAGCATGTCTTCCTCAGTTGCCTCGTACGGGAATACAGCACCGGTCTTAGGCTACCCCCAGCACGACAGACAGGCAGACACACCTCCATTTAATGCCCAAGAGACCCTGTACGAAATCGCCTGCAACGGGTCAAATGTGACAGCTCACATTGACGCCAAGATAGAAAAGGGTTTCTTCTTCTCCTCCGATCGAGTTTGGACTTGCTACCGACGGAATTACTTTTCCGTGTTGGTGTCGTACTCACTGGATCCCCACATTCCTGGCGGGCGTCTTACCCTTCTAAAAGGTTCGAAACAGGAGCATATACAGGCCATGGCCATGTCACTTTCCGCTGCAGTGGATGGTGCACAAGGGAAATCCATCGAGCTTATCCAGCACACGCCAAAACGCGACAAGGGCCCTCAACTCCCCATCAAAAAAGAACTTTTATCGCCCACTCCACCTGGAAAATCCCAACACGAGCATGGGTACGGAATGAGCGCTTTTCACAATCCATCCACTGTTGCTCCTCCCTATCTGCCCCTACAAAGCGACCCAGAGGCGAGCCAACAATACTCCCCAGCGAACCATTCCGCAACCACGCACCAACACACATTTGAGAGGATTCAGTTCAAGTCGGCGACAGCAAACAACGGTAAGCGCCGCGCACAGCAACAGTATTACCACCTGATTGTCGAACTATGGGCGAATATTCAAAAACCCCAGGAACAGCAGCCAAATTGGATCAAGATCGCACAACGAGTATCACAGCCTGTTGTAGTACGTGGTCGGTCGCCGAGTCATTACCAGAACGAAGGCCCACATAGCGCAAGCACTTCGCGCGGCCCTGGAGGCTCTGGGGCCGGGGCTGGAGGAGATGGACGCTCTGGGTTTGGATCTGCTGGAGCTGGAGGCGCAGTTGGTCGATCTTTTGGGAACGGACTCTCCATGTCAGGTAATAGTGGAGTGGGTGGAAGCATGTACAGAACAAATCAGTACTCCCTGGACCCGAGCCCTGTTGGGAGCCACTCTGTCAGCTCAGCCAGCTCATCAAGTGGAGGGCCGGTAGAAGGACTGGTTAGCGATCATCATATGATGGATGAAGATGAAGAGAAGGCGATCGATGGATTCGATGGGTACCAGTACTATCCTAGCCCGATTTACGAGGCAGGTATTCCTACAGGCGCTAAGGGAGAAGGCCCAGCTTTTCAAGATGGCAGAAGGATTAAAGAGGAGTACCCAGGGTCAGCGCATGCGCCCGGGTGGCAAGTAGGAGGCTGCGGTCGCTTTCAGGGAATGGAGACGAGTCGTGGATATTATCCGGACTTGCACGCCCATGCTGGGTATTGAGTAGTGCGTTAAGATCCAGGACATTCATTATTTCACGTCTCGACGAACA
Source organism: Cenococcum geophilum 1.58 (assembly GCF_001692895.1). Classification (NCBI taxonomy): domain Eukaryota; kingdom Fungi; phylum Ascomycota; class Dothideomycetes; order Gloniales; family Gloniaceae; genus Cenococcum; species Cenococcum geophilum. The sequence goes on from NW_027137597.1 coordinate 650,083, forward strand.
TACCACAGAAATTCCCTGGTCGCACCTGCTCCATCAAGCACGAAAGATGACTCACGACCTTAAAACAAGCAAAAGATAAGAGGCAGCAAAGCTTTTCCTCGAGGAAGCATGAAAGGGCTCGAATTTACAAACCACGAACAGCATACTTAACTTCATCAGAAAGCCTTTCGTTGCTCTCTTTTCGTCGTACGGCGGCATCGCATTACAATCATGAGTATCTTAACTACGCCATCTCCGTATCTCAGTCGGTCAAGTTTCAGCGCCGTCGCTTCGACAGCACTTTTGCAATGAACAACATCCTCACGGCTTAAAATCTAGCACCTACGCCTTCAAGCATCAAAGGCGTTTAGGCCCAAAACACACAAGAAGAACAGGCGTTTAGAACACCAAAATCTGGGGCATAGTTGAGTTGGGGCCGATCGCATCAGATTGTCAAGTATCTCGAAACAATCAAGCCAATTCTGGTGTCTGTCGCATTGCGGAACGCTACGTCTATGATGGACTATATATTCTATCGCTACAGACGACTTTAGGGTCTGACGATCCTGCATTTCGCCCCATTTCAAATGTTTTTCGCTTCTTCTTCCTCTTCTTCAGCATTGCGCCTCTGTCCTCTTACATGAGTATCACTATTTTATTTCCTGGCGCTCGCTACGCGACGGCCGTAATAAACGTGCATGGACGCTGCATCCGCCCCCCTGCAGTTCTTCTTCAAACAGCACATCATTTCTTCTCTTGATATTTCGGCTAAGCTCGCATCGGAAGGTTTCGGAATCTATTCCAGAAAACGGTATGAGAGCGCCTTTTTTTTTTCTCTCTCGACATGGGTTATGGGTATGGGTATGTTATGGGCTATGGTTAGGTGCAGACAGTGGCATGGAGCATATTGGTAAAGGTTTTTGACTTTAGGTTATGCGATTCTATGCTCCTAACCGCATATCGTGATATTAGTCGCGGTCAAGCACACGATGGATTATGGGTTACGGTTGTAAACGCTCATGGGTCAAGGATCACGGGTCATTTGTCATGGATTATGGAGTATGGGGTAGGAAAAATTGGAGTGTGTGTTGGGCCAAGGGTTGCATTTGCAAATGGAGAACTATGGTTGGGTTAGAATGAAGGAGGAAGGGTGACGAGCTGAGATCTAATGAAGGTGGCTATGTGTTTGTATGATTATGAATTCCCCTTTAGAAAAAAAATCGTGAAATTGTTCAGTCGGCTGCCTAAGGCGGCCGTTTAGTCTACTTGTGTTCAAATCCTGTTGTGCCACGATGGAAGTCGCGTATGATTTCAAGAGACAGCGGGAGGCTAGACGATATTCTATTTATAAAAAGCAGATGATAAGGGAAATTGAAGCAAGTGGAATCAGTTTAACAGTTTGAATTACGAGATTTGGTCGAGGTTGATGGCCTGGTTAGTGATGTTATCAGCGTGGAGGTACAACGAAGCTCCCGCCAAAAACGTTAGTGCCCGTTCGCGGGTCGATCTCCGCCTCGCNTCGCTGCCAGGCCACACTGCTACGCATGAATCGTAAGTAAGCCAAAAAGCCTTCTGTAAACTTCGACACAACACCTGACACCTGTCGTCAAATCTATCACCGATCTATCTCCGCCATCAAATCTCCTCTCCGCTCACCACTCTCACCTCCTCTTCCGCCCTCTCCGCTCAACCTCCCACTCACTCACACCGCCATGGTCTGGCACGATGCTGACAGCTGGCTTACGCTCGCCTTTGGCCCGCACCTCTCCACGATTGTAGTCACCCTCGTCATCGCGCTTATCCTCCCGGTTCTGCTACACCAGTTTATCTACAGGAGACAGACTCCGGCCAGCCTGCCCACTTTCTTACTTGTTGGACCGAGCGGCGCGGGGAAAACAGCATTTCTTACCTTCGTATGCGCTCCCAGCCTTTCCCGTCTTCCCAAGCTCTGCGTCGATTCTGCAGCCGGCTGTTTCCAGTCATGTTACCCGCCCCGACCGCTAGCTAACACCCATTCTTAACGCACACAGCTCGAGCGCGGCAAGCCCAGCGCAACACACCTTTCGCAGACGCCCCTTTCAGCCTCGTGCACGCTACCCGAATCCAGCACCGCCGCATCCTCGAAGTACCGCTCCGAGGGCGACCCGTCGCATGCGCGGTCGCGGCGGTTCCTGCTGGTCGACACGCCGGGCCACGGCAAGCTGCGGCACTTCGTGACGGCGCAGCTCGCCAAACCGGACACCTTGCGCGGGATCATCTTCCTGGTGGACGCGGCGGCCGTGGGCGAGGAGGCGGGGCTGGCTGAGGCGGCCGAGTACCTCCACGACGTGCTGCTGGCGCTGCAGAAGCGCTACACGGCCGCCAAGACGTCTAAGAGCCCGAGGGAAGTGCCGGTGCTCGTCGCTGCGAACAAGCTTGATCTGTTCACTGCGCTGCCGCCCGACCTCGTCAGGATCGCGCTGGAGAAGGCGATCACGGATGTGCGGCGGACAAAGGCGAAGGGGCTGAGGGACTCGGGCGTCGGGATGGGCGAGGAGGACGGCGTCGAGGACGAGCGGGATTGGCTTGGGGACGGGGGAGACGGCGCGTTCGACTTTGGGCAGATGGACGAGGTTAATGTGCATGTGCAGGTCAAAGGCGGGAACGTGATGGGGGCGGATGGAGCTGATGCGAGGGATTGGTGGGAGTGGGTTGCTGAGCAGCTGTGACAATGTACGGCTTCGACATCTTGCATTGCATTCCACTATATCATTGATTTATGAAGCGTTCCTGCATCAACTTCTGACAACGCCGCAATTGCTGCATACTGCGAGTTCTCCTTGCCTCCGCTGTACGGCGGATGGATGCAACGCAGGTGTACGCTCGACGTGTGGGATAAATTTGAGGTCGGCAGTTGTTTATACTGTCACTTCGGTGCTGCAAATACCGAGTTCATCTAGAGCAGCGACGCGTGCGGATTCCGCCCTGAGTATGTCGCGGGGCTAAAAGACGCGGCTATGATCGGCTCAGCCCAGAAGTTTGTCGCTCCACCAAACCATCACCACCTGTTCGTTCCGTGCCCCTCGAACCACCCTCGACGCTCCAATTCTTTCTTCGTACCCACCCACCATTATCCTCCATGCAGCGCCCAGTAGCAGTAGAGGCTCGAGAGTGCATATCCGCCGCCATGGCTTCCAAAACCCGTCACGCAATCCCTCCCGTCGTCATGGACACCGTTACGCAGCAGATCGGGAACACGCCGCTCGTTCGGCTGAACAAGATCCCGCAGAGCTTAGGCATCGAGGCGACGGTGTATGCTAAGTTGGAGATGTTTAATGCGGGAGGCAGCGTGAAGGACCGCATTGCGCTGAGGATGATTGAGGAGGCCGAGAAGAGCGGGAGGATAAAGCCTGGAGACACGCTGATCGAGCCGACGAGCGGGAACACGTGAGTTGCGATCTAGCCTCAAAATAAGACTACGTGCTAATTTTGGGTGGTGACACAGGGGAATTGGACTTGCGCTGGTTGCTGCCGTGAAAGGTGAGATTGACTCGCCACTAACGCCTTTTCTGCTTTCGTTGCAGTTTACTTGGGCCATTAGGAAGTGCGCAATTGGCTGACTTGAAGCTGCAGGATACAGAACTATCATAACCCTCCCCGAAAAGATGTCGCCCGAGAAAGTTGCCGTGCTGCGCGCCCTGAACGCCGAAATTATCCGCACGCCCACCCAAGCCGCGTACGACTCCCCCGAATCCCACATCGGCGTGGCACGTCGGCTGGAAAAGGAGATCCCGAATGCACATATTCTAGACCAGTATGGCAACCCGGACAATCCACTCGCGCACGAGCTCGGCACCGCGGAGGAAATTTGGACGCAGACGGAGGGGAAGATTACGGCGCTGGTGGCCGGCGCGGGCACAGGCGGGACTATTACGGGGATTGCGAAGGGATTGCGGAAACACAAGAAGGATATCAAGATTATTGCGGCGGATCCGCAGGGTTCGATTCTTGCGTTGCCGGAGTCGTTGAATCAGGAGCATGCGAATGAGGGGTATAAAGTGGAAGGCATTGGGTATGATTTTATTCCGGATGTGCTAGATCAGAAGGTGGTTGATGTGTGGTATAAAACTGACGATCGGGCTTCCTTCCAATATGCGAGAAGGTTGATTGCTGAAGAGGGGATTCTGTGTGGTGGGAGTAGTGGAAGTGCTATGGACGCTATGGTGAGAGCTGTGAAAGATTTAGGGTTAGGTAAGGATGATGTGGTTGTGGTTGTATTGCCGGACAGTATCAGGAGTTACTTGAGCAAGGTATGTATTCTCTGTTTCCCTATTCTAACCAATTCTATTCTATTCCTCACTTTCCTCTGGTCATTCAAACCCTTCTCCTATACCTTGACTCTGTCCCACTCAGACGCCTCTCACATCCTCTCCTTTTCCTTTATACCCAATCATCAATTACGCACGACCTAACGTCTCCAAGTTCGTCGACGACGACTGGCTCGCCGCCAACGACCTGCTCCCCCCAACCCCCCCATCCAGGCCCTCCTCCCCCACCTCCAAGCATGACCCCTTCCACGGCGCCACCATCCGCACCCTACGCCTCAAGCCCGTCACCACGATCCCCGCCTCTTCCCCCTGCGCCGACGCCATCGAAACCATGCGCGACAAAGGCTTCGACCAACTCCCCGTCTCCTCCCCTCAGGGTGCGCGCCTCGTCGGCCTCGTCACTCTCGGCAACCTGCTGAGCTACATCTCGGCCGGCCGCGCCGGCCCGCAGTCGCCCGTCTCGGACGTCATGTTCGACTTCCGCAAGCTCAGCGAGGTGGTGACGGAGCCGACGGACGTGCGGGTCGGCGCCGCGCCGCAGCGGCAGAAGGAAGGCGGGAGACGGCGTGGCTTTGTCGAGATCACGCGCGACACGCCGCTGAGCGCGCTGAGCCGGTTTTTTGAGTGGAATAGCGCGGCTGTCGTGACGGAGCGGGTGGATGGGGGTGCGATGAAGGCTGTTGCGGTTGTTACGAAGGTGGATTTGCTGGGATGGCTTGTTCGGCATGGGAAGGGTGGGAATAGGGACGGGGCGTAGATTGTGGGTGGGGATTTCAGAGTGTGCTTGGGTTTAGATTGAAGAGTTCTGTGTAATGGCATTCTGTAGGAGTTCGGCGGCGTGGCGTTCGCAGTGGGAAAAGATCTGGAACCTAGGTTTCAATACTGGGAGAAGTAGGTCTGGTAGACTCAACTGCTGAGAATTTAGATGAGTTATATTGGGTTTCTCTGAATCGTTTTTCTCTGCCCAGCGGGTTTGGTTCTCAGGTAATGATGGCATTTCCTCGGGCATGGCTTTCTTGGTACGTCATTCTTTGATAGATATAATTCTTCCTATAATAATCTCCCTCTCTCTCAAAGGCGTGGTCTTAGGGTATATCTTTTTCTGGATTAGTCGTTCTCTTAAAGGTTATTCCTAAATAAAATCCTAAACATCCACATCTGCTCTTACGAAAGTTAGACCCACCCTCTCACACCGCACCGCGCGGCACAACGCCACTTCCAAGTTTTAACCTCTCATGTAGTCAATCTAGCCATAAACATCGTCTCGATATTTCTACGGCAGGCGAAGACGACCGGGTAGCTCCACCTTCGTTTTTCAGGGGCTGAGCACAATCTCGATGACTGGAATATGCACCATCTTATGGATTTATAAAGGCATTCGCGCGAGAGGTCATTCTTTAGTTTTTGCTACTGCATGTGGGTCCGGGATGAGTAATGTGAAATTAGATATATGGAGGAACCATACACTTTTCTCGAACACCTGAAGCTATGCGCGAGGGTATCAGTAAGATACTAGAAATTCAGTGACGCCAAGATATTGTTAAGATTCCGCCACTATATCTTGCCCACCCTAGAAGCATACTTTTAGCTTATCAAATCAAATACAGAAGAGAAGTAAGGTATATACAAGCACCATCAAACCACATCATCCTCACGAACTTTTAGAAAAACGCCAATCCACCCAAAAATCCACTTAAAAACAAATTCACTCAAACACCCATCCCCTAATCTGGCCTCTTTCCATCCGCCCAACTCGGCGCAACCCCCTTACAAACCCCAACATACGCATCCCACCTCCCCCCCCCCCCCCCCCCCCCCCCAACCCCCCCCCCAAACCCCCCCCCCACGCCCTCGGTCGTCCAGAACATGGTCCACTGGTCGCCCGGCAGCTTCCACATGCCCGCCGCACGCTCAAAGTACCACTTATTGACGGGATTATTAGAGCGCGAGCGCCAGACGACGCCGTTAGGGAAGCAGGTGCGCACGAGGGCGTTAAAGACGACGTCCGCGACGCCGCCGGAGCCCTGAGAGCGAGTGCGGACGGCGAACTTGTCGAGATAGGGCACCGGGGCCGAGGGCGACGAGGGGGACGAGTCGGGCGGCTCCTCCCACGTGCAGATCGCCCCGCCCTCGTACTCGCCCGCGATGATGACGCCGGCGACGCGCCCGCGGATGCGCGACAGGTAGTGCGGCGCGTCGAGCTTGCGCTGGAACGAGTCCTCGATCAGGTCGAGCAGGCGTGGGACGTCGATGCGCGGGTCGTTTTGCAGCTCGATGCTGGGCGCGGCCGCGCTCGGCGGCACCCAGGGGTGTGTGCGCGGGTCCGGGATGATGGTCACCGGGATGCCCTTTTTGAGGAAGGTTGGGCGGTTCGGCGTGGTGTCGGTTTCGGGGGCGTGGAGGCGCGAGTGTGGCAGCGAGGACGAGATCATGGGTTTGTCAGTGAGAAGGTTGTGGATGAGCGGGTTTTTCTGGCGGCGCGTGCGCACGCTGGTGGTGGGGGAGGCGGGGGAGGGCGGCTGCGAGGAGATGGCGGCGGAGAGGGGGGTGATTATTAAAGCGGAGGAGGAGGGTGGGAGAAGTTTGAGGGTGCGTTGGACGGTGTCGAGGTTTTTGATGTGACGGCTGGGCTTAGGTTTTGGAGCTATCTGGTTTCGGATGGATGGATTGAGAGGTTTAATATCTTGTTCCATGATTTTGGAGAAAGGATTGCTGTTTCCTAGGATTGAGTATTTATCCTCCTGTTTTGGTAGAGTGGGAGTCGAATATTGGAGTAATTCCTTCCTAACATATTTATACTCTTGCTCCAAATTGATGAACACATGTGCCTTATCCGGTCTTTCATCCGAAGGTATACCACCCAGAGGATCCAAAATAATGATACGGTCTAGAATAGGTTTTTCCTGAACAGATTCTGCCTTCTCAATAGGAATTTCAACCATCTTCTCTAGGCTATCTTCTTGGATCTTTTGAGCCGTGATTCCGGCAAACTCTCTCGTTAAAGCCAGAATTAGATCATCAGGTGGTACTCTCATTTTGGTTTGTAAATCCGTTGTATGTGCTATCGGAGGAATTACTGGAATAATGCCAGCCTCAAGTAGTGGTAATAATAAATTCTTATTCTTAACTTCCACACCACCGCGGACATAAACAGTGGTGGGGATCTCATTCTTGATCTCTGAATACCCAAAAGCATTCTCAATGCGAACAGCACCGGGTGTGTTGTGTTCGTTCAACGCGGCCACAATCCGATCTGCTTGTTTAAACACATATCGTTCCCAGCTCTGCGTAAACTCCTCCGGCACTTCAGGCACTTCAGCCTCATCGCAGTCGACGACCAAAGCAATATTCAGCCCCAGACGGACCAGCTGACTCAGAGTTAGAGCAATCCCTTGGAGAGTATCCTCATCCAGAATCTGTGGCTGCCGCAGCTTCACCAGAGCAATATGCACGGTTTCAGCATTTTCAGGGACGAATTGGTCCGGCAGGGGTTGCTGGGTGAAGACCGGGCTCTCCTCAATCGCCTTTGTTGGAGGGTATAGATTCCCTAGATTAACACCGGTCTTGCTCAGCCGCCAATTGTTGTAGTTGGCCTGTCCCACCAGCTCGCTGACGGCCAATTCGATCTTGGGTATGACGGCCGGATTCGACTTCTGAGAGAGAGAGTAGTGTTGGATGTAAGACTTAGCATCGCGTTTGATGGGCGAGCCTTTTAGGAAATTGAGCAGGAACTCGCGGTCAGCGAATCGCTCTTTGGCACTCGGTTTGGCCTTTGGGGGCAGATCGTCGCCATCCTGCTTCACGGCGATAGTAGTAGAAAGACGCGAGCACCGAAGGCCACAGAGGTGCTGAGTAAAGCTATCTGGTCTAGAAGAGGGCTTGGTGGAGCAATTGGTTAGTCGGGAAATAGGGAGAGGTTGAGTCAAAGGGAATGCGCACAGATGCTGACGTCGTCCCTAAGCCTCTCGGCCGGGCTTTTCGGCATATGTTCATGCTTCATAATAAGCTCCAGTAAGCAGTCTTTCCAATTGCCTTGTTGGTGGTACAGATGGAGGAGGTTTAAGGGCAGCTGGCTGGTTATATTGGCGGGGGCGAGCGTTGCACAAATTGCATCAGACAATCAGGTGGGACACAGAAATTTGCCTATCGATAAGGAATAAGCGATTTCGGCTGACAGCCATAATCATGCGTCATCCGCCGCAGGGGGAGGCTTTTATTCCGCGCGGAAGCATTTGCCATGTATTATGTATTTAAAAGACCGGTATAAAGTGAGGATATTCCAAGCATTTCGAAGCCAATTCAATTCAACAGCAGAATAATCAAATCTTTCAGTATGGCACCTCAACTTGCGTGGATTGGCCTCGGCAATATGGGCAGGGTAAACATACCAAGCCTTCAGCCCCTCCCGCTCCGCTAATTGAGCTCAGGGCATGTGTAAGAACTTGGTCGAGAAAGGGAAGCTTGACAAGGCTCTGATTATCTACAACCGAACAAAGAAACGCGCCGATGATCTCGCAGAAAAACTCGGCGCTGGAAACACCAAAGTCGCCGGAACTGTTGATGAAGTTGTTGCTGGTTCAGATATTATCTTCACATGTCTAGGAGATGATAAGGCCGTCAATGCGACTATAGATACAGCACTCCAGCAGGATGTGAAGGGGAAATTGTTTGTAGATTGCTCGACCGTGCATCCCGAGACTTCCAATGCTCTTGCTAAAAGAATTGGCAAGAAAGGGGCCGAATTCGTAGCGATGCCTGGTGAGTATCTTTTTCCAACTCTTCCAATTCATCCCCAAATAACCAATTGACAATCCCAAGTCTTTGGCGCCCCTGCTATGGCAGATGCTGGCTCTCTAATCTGCGTCCTCGCCGGTCCATCATCTTCAATCGCCAAAGTTAAACCCTACACAACGGGCGTCGTTGGTCGCGCCGATATCGACTATGCAGACCAAGAACCTGGCAAAGCCACACTCCTCAAAGTCATCGGCAATACTTTTATAATAAACATGGTCGAATCCCTCGCGGAAGGCCTTACACTTGCTGAAATATCTGGCCTGGGCACTGATAACCTGCACAAGTGGATCGAAGTCATGTTTCCTGGGCCGTATGCCGCTTATTCGGATCGGATGCTGGCTGGTGATTACTACAAGCGAGAAGAGCCGTTGTTTGCTGTTGACTTGGCGAGGAAGGATGCTGGTCATGCCCTGGATATAGCGAAGAAGGCTGGCAACGCGAAGATGGGGGCGTTAGAGGCTGCTGATAGCCATCTTGTGGCTGTGAAAGAGCATCTAGGTGCGAAAGGAGACCTGCCGAGCATCTATGGTGCGGTGAGACAAGAGAACGGGCTGAAGTTTGAGAACGGGGACTAGGATCGAGCAAGATTTGGTGGAATTATGAGGTAGGATAGCTGGGGATAATTACATACTTGACGTTTTGATTGGCCACCTTAAAGTTTCGATTGTCGAATGTCTTCGATCATAGCAGATTAGGGAAATCCCTTCTTAATCAAATGGCGGAGCTCTCAAATGTGGTGAGCACTGTCATGTCGTGGAACAATTATGGGCGACTGTACAAGGCCTACCAAGATTTGAAGATCCTTTTTGAAGGATGATATCTTAAGACCACTCCAGTGCCCATGCATACCACTTGCAGCGTGATGGAACTGCAGAACCGCCTATGAAATGTTGCCAAAGTCCTGCGAGGCTGGCGGAAAGATGAATAAACATGCATATACAGAATTCTTCTCATATAACTCAATAAAAAAAATGAGTACACCTAAATGCAAAACGCCAGCTCCCAAGTCATGGCAGGGCCGGGTATCGTACTCCTCATACGCCTCCCACCATGCCATCCTTTCCTCCCCTACGCCACCACCTCTCCAACGGCATCACCTAATCATCCTAAACGGATGTCCCTCAGTGCTATAGACCCAGCGATCCAAACTCCCCACCTCCTTATCCGCAAAAATCAGCCACAAATACTTTAGGGTCTCCGCGCCCCAGAAGCTCTCGCTCTCGTCAATCCACCAACCCTCACCCTCATTCTGCGCCAACGCCTCTTCCTCCAGATCTACGCTACGCGGCTTCCGCATCACGTCGCGCAGCCCGGCATACCCGTACGGCGTCTTGCAGTGCGTCTCGAACGCAACGAACGCATCCCATGCCCAGTCTCTATACCGCTGTTCGCCGGTGATGCGGTACGCGTAGAAGAGACTCTCGACGTACTCGGGCCGGAGACGGTATTTCGCGTCAGCGACCCAGAAGCCGTGCTCCTTGAGCTCGTCTTCCTGTCTAGCAGTAGAGGGCTGAAACGTAGCATTGTCGTACCCGAATTTGGGGATCCAGGACCAAATACCTGGGCCAATATGCGTTGGTGTGGAGGCATAGGTGTGGTGGCATGCTTCGAGTAGCGCTTTTCCCAGAGAAATGAAGTCGGGGCGGTCGAAGTAGCGGCCGCCGAGCATAATATTGCCCGCTGCGAAGCAGGCGAGATGGGATTGTTCGTTTATGAACCAGTTGTCGTTTTGCTTGCCTATGAATAGGTGCTGGGTATCATGTTTTGGAGATGGTGCGGAGCGCGACGCGATGCGATAGCGGAGCGAGTCCGCGGCTGCCAGCCACTTATTTTTGTACGTTTGCGTATAACGGTCTTTCGGAGCTAGGAGCGCTATTTTGAGCAGGTACTCGTAGTAGGAATCGTGGCCCGCATCCCAGTGACGCTGCCGACCAACAGGTTCGCCGGTGACGATATCGAATGGGGCGTCCACCATACCGGGCCAGGATGTGATATAGGAGCTCCAGACAAGTGGAGCCCAAGCGCGTGTCGCATTGCTAAGGTATACCTGATTGTTTGTAAGGCGACTGAGAACACGGTTTTCTAGGATGTTTGATCCGGCACGTGCAGGCCCTATGGAGGGATTTTTGTAGCGTGGCTTCAAGGGATCAAGTTTGTAGACTAAGGGCGGATCTGGCACTCCAAGGTCTGTAGTAAAATTTACGCGTGGCCAGATCATACCTGTTGGACTGTCGAAGCAGGGGGCCAGCTTGTTGGCAAGGGTAACGGCTTGAGCAAGGATTGCATCGCGCTTGGTGCTGTTGATAGCTGAGGATGGGACAATACCAGCATCAAGAAGATCCGTTAGGGAAACCAGAGCGCCTAAATATCGAATTGTTGTTTCGAAAGGATCCACAAGACCATGTGCGATATTAAAATCAATCGAGTCTATGATATGATCCACTTCGAGCGCCAGCTCGTCCCACAGACCCATCAATGCGAGAGTTGTTGTAGTGTCGACAATGAACGCACCCCAGCCGTTTCTGCTTGTCTTGTTACCCCCAGAGACTGGTTTTATACCATCATATCCCCATGCATACTCCCTGTATTTCCAAAATGTATACCTCATGGCGTTTGCCACCTGGTCCGCCTTGGCTTCGTCCGCCGCTCCGCTATTGTTCTTCCATCCCTCAAACTGTATGTGTGCACCAAATGGAGGATTTTTGCGAATACGGGGTCCAATGGGAGAGAATCCTCCTAGGATAAGGTAGAATGAGATGACGAGGAAGGCAGCTAGGAGCTTGAAGGTCGAGGTGGGGTTGCGGAGAAAATTAGGCATTCTTAGGTCGAAAGTTCAGCCGTGTATGATTGTGTTGAACGGCCTCTCGCTCTCTTTAACAATGGCGAGCACATGGGAACGTATTGTGTCGAATGCTTGCTGTCCCTGTGATGAACTACATCCGCATCGATGGAGTCAGCCGCGAATGGGAGGACATGAGAACGAGAAGCCAAGTTCTACCGTGACTTCACTGAAGCTCCCAATGTTATTTTGTAATGACAAGATATGAGGATTGTGGGAGAGCTCATGTCATCGTGGGAAAGGACATAAGAATGCAGTGGTAAATGCCACATATGTCATGGGAGCTCCAAGCTTCAAGCGAGCTTTTCTCGACGACCGAAATTACCTTCGACCCCCTTTTATCTGTAAGACAAGAGTCAGCATGTCTATTTGGCAGTAGGCTTTTGTAATCAAAGTTTTAGACATATTCTGATTACAATCATTCTAGGAAATACCGCTCCCTTGCGCCACGAACCCGGGTATTGATTGGCGTAGGCATTATGGGTTACGCTGGCCTTGGACTTCTATTATCCGACACTGCAGAGGAGAAATTTGGGTTGGTACCAACGGAGAAAGATAAGGAGGAGCTTGATAGGATCATTCCAAAGATTAAACTTGTGGATCGGGATGACACCTTGACAAAGGGTGATTCATGAGGGAGGTAGATGGATGAGATATGACCAAGCGGGCTGCAGTTTGGGAAGATCAAGAGCTTATGAATGGCTTCGCACTATCCTAAGCATATTTTGCCGGTTGTTTTAATGGAGATGCGAAGGAGAGCATAGGAACCCCTGCGAAGCTTGACAAACCATTCGAAGTACGTTTGGACAGCTATCTAGATCAGGCCTCAGGCCACAATCCGTGACGCCGCACTCGATCGATTTACCTCATTCAAAGGTAACGCGGAAAGAATTAATGATGTTTCCGGGAAGCAATGCATACAATTTTTAAACTGCCAACAAGCATTGTTCTAGAAAAATTCGATACAAACTTTTACCAGGGAGACGTTAGGCCGGAAAGAAAAGAAACATCATCCGTGGTATGACATACTCTTTCCTATGTACAATTAAATGCGAAAATGGAATCTCGGGTGAATCGTCACTAGCTCGGCTGAACCAAAAGCACACTCTGTTTAGGCTGTCACCCTAGCATCATAGAATATGTGGGTGGTGCTGGACATATTGGTGCCGGAGCTGCATCTTCAACATGGTCAAAAACCTGCGGTCGCATTTAATCCTTCGAAATACGTCTACTATATCAATAGCCCAGGGGTTTATCCGTGGTACCCTTCAAGCTTGTCAGCGTCAGGGGAGGTTAATTAAGACTGTCTTGCATACGTTCATAAAGCGACTTAAGAGTTTTAATAGAGCTATAGCTTCCTCTAACTTCTATCCCTTAAGACCCGAATTCCTAGGAACTAGAATAGTTTACCTAGCGTTGAGGTTTTATTTGAGGTCTATAAGAGCGAAGAAGAAATAAATGTTTGTTTGAGACAAGACCCAATGCTTTTGATACGAGTAATCATTCCCGGCACCGTCACAAATGTATCATTAATCATGCATGGATAGATTTTCAAGCCCAGCTCTGGATCGAAATGAGACTTAGATTACTCTACGGAGAACTTCAAGAAATACCGTTCCTCTGAAATTGATGTCTCCTACTCTATGCCCTTATGAATTTATCTCTTCTTGGTTCTGCCTTGACCTTGACCATTGAAGGTTGTGGCCAGGGGATTATCTCCAGCGAGTCCGAGATATTTGATATTCTCTAGTCTCCAAGGGACCAGATCCTTGATCGCTGGCTTCAATCCTTCATCAACAGCTCCTAGCCATATCATCAAAATCGTCCTCGTCAATATTGCCAGAGCCCTTACATTCATGACGTCTTCAGGATCATTCTTGAATGGGACTTTAAACAAGGTGATGAATTCTCCCTCCGGTCTTAAATCAAGGGATTTGATTTTCGATTTCAATGCCTCATCATGAGATTTAGATGACGGCAACAGCACCCGCCGTCTTCTGGATCTTAAGCCACCAGGATACATGCTAGCTGATCCGGCGTGGGGGGCTGTGTCCTTGATAGACGCTTTCTTTCTATTTGGTTTGAAGCACCGTGCAAACACTCCACCGTCAGATGTATCTAACCATAGTAGAGATCTCAGTCGAGCAATGGTTGGGGGTTGTGACGATATAAGGACTAATTTAACATTCGTTGGGACACCTTCCGTAATACGGGAAAGCCACTCGTCTGCTGGCCGGCTGGAAATTATATTCTTCCAGTTTGCGGACATTGGAAAGGTCATCAATCCTTCCCAGATCTTCAACAAGCGTGCGTAGAAGATGACTTTCTCTTCCAACATAGCAGTCGAGAGGCGGTCATCTTGGCCTCTCAGCTTGAGTTTGTCAATGTTGAGTTGCGGCTTTGGATATTGGAGGCTTGGAGGAAGGTGAAGCGAATGTATTGTGGAGTCTCGAATTCTGGGATCGGGATAATGACAAGCGGAGGAGTTAAATCGTTTACATTCAAGGGAGCTATCCTGGGTATATGGCTGCTTCTTATCCAATTATTAGCATATCTTGAAACGAGAATAGGATAGGGATGTTGACACACTCTTTGCTTGTCCTCTGCTCCGCCGAACGTTCTCGTTTTAATGGGTCTCCAGCCCTTCTTCACACTGCCGACAGCTCTAACAAGATGCCACGCCTGGTCATAGCACAGGCCTTTAATGATGATGAAGCTTAGCAAAGCGAGAAAAATGGCGATACAGGCATAAAGCTGCAAGCTTAGTTGACAGTCTCACAGTGCACACGAGACATCATCCTGAATGCCTAAAACGCCTTTATATTGTTCCTCCATGAGTGCGATTCTCCCTATTCATGCAGTCCTTTGCTCGGCAAACTCAGAAGGGCTGGACAAGTTGAGGTGACCAAGGGGACGGGGTAGCACCAATGGTTGCGAACTTCGTTAGGTCATCACTTTCAATGCGAGCACTTCAGACCCTCGCAGGTGCTCGCCTTTCAGGTAGTGGTTTCGCGCGTGTTCAATCACTGTCATGTGTTCATGGGACTGGCTTCATACCGAAAAGCAGTCCTTTAGTATCAACTAGCAAGCCTTGGTAGTGGTCGTACGAAGATTGTTATCACGGTTTAGCGACATGTTTCTGGTTGATGCTTGAGTACGCGATAATGGTGGAAGAAATTCGAACATCAAAAACTACGGTGCCGCATTTTATGTATACAAGGCTCCTGTAGGTCCTCAATTCAGCCTTCATGCAGTCCCCTCGAAAATCTCAATGGGCCACCAGATAAAAGTATGACCAGAAAGGATGTACTAGTGGAAAGGATGTACTGGTAGAAAAGATGTACTAGTAGAGAGGATGAGTAAGTAATTTGACCAGAAAGAATTTTCCGTCCTCGGAACTAAGGCAAACATAATGACCGCCACCATTTTTGTTTCGCTTCATTAATGTGAGCAGATTAGCTCAAGATCTTCGAAGCCCACTGACCGTGTCAAGCTATGCCAAGAGGGAATTGCCATGGAAGTTTCCATATCAAGAAAAGAATGACAAAGCTATTCATAGCTTTGCCGTTAGATCTGCCAAGCAAATATGGGGGTGTCACGGAATGAGTACGAGTGACGATAATATGTAGCAAAGTAGATATTATTAAGCTACGCACATAAACTGCGTGGTAAAGTTAAGACGTTGCATAAAGAAAAGAAGTAAGAGGATAGGAAGAGAGGGTATATATATATCGCCGACCCGGTTGCTGGGTTAACGGGCGGGTAACGCATAGATCCTCCTGCTAACTCCTAGACCAATTAGAACAGCGCACTAATTTCAGCCCCCTGCGCACCCCTGTCACCTGACAAAATCTTCTGCGGAGCGTCTGAGAGCTTATGGGCGTCGCTTTGGTGCGAAATGAATGTTTTAAAAATTGAATTTTATGTATTTCTACGAGCTATATCCCAACCACAATAGTTATAATATATATGTTTAATGTAATAGATTCTTTAGGTAATTATATCTTTATAAATATATACTATAACCCTATATCTAGAATACTAAGGGGCGAGATACATCGTCGTAAAACGTAAGTTAGATTCTCAACGGAATCTTCACTAAAACTCAACTGACTGCCTATATCCAACTTTCCACACAATAGAGCTATAATATTGCCATAANGTAGAGGCNATANAGAAGACAAAGAGCTTTTAGCTCGTAGTATTTTAGAGATAATTAGACCTAGAGAAGTACGTAAGTTTTGGCAGTAAGGTAAAATCGTAATAAAACTAGACTAAAACTGACCGACTACCTATATCTAACTTCTCGTAGAATAGAGCTACGATATCGCTATAATATAGAGGCGATAGAGAACAAAAAGAGCTTTTAGCTCGTAGTATTTTAGAGATAATTAGACGTAGAGAAGTATATAAGGTATGGAGCTTCGAGCAGAGCTTCGAGCAGAGCCTCGTGCAGAGCTTCGAGAAAAGCCTCGTGCAGAGCTTCAAGAAAAGCCTCGTGCAGAGCTTTAAGCAGAGCCTCGTGCAGAGCTTTGAGCAGAGCCTTGTGCAGAGCTTCGAGCAGAGCAGTGAGGTAAGATTGCGACCGACGAGTTTTGCGATAGACGATTTTTACGACCGATGAAAATATAACTAACGAAAATACGACTAACTAATATAGCTACGACGTCGTTATTTATTGCAATAGATAGAGAAATTAAAGAGCTCCTACCTTATAGTATTTTTATAATAACTAGACGTTATAAAAGGGTTAAGATAGAGCGTTATAATGGAAGAGTTATCGCCTAATAAGAAACAATGATTTCGCATATAAAGGGCGCCNATAAGCTCTNAGACCCTTGGGGAGAAATTCCTCTTGGTGTGATTTAATTGGTCCAGGAGCTTGCAGGACTTGGCAGGAGTTAGTGCGCTTGTCTGACTGGCTCAGGAGTTCGCAGGTGTGGTGCTAAGGAGTAGCGCTGCGCCGTGGCGCAATTTCTCCCCGGGGGTCTGATTTATGAGATAAGCTTTCGCTACGTCCCGCAGCGTTGCCGCCACGTGCTCCCCGGTAAGGGCGATCTTCCTGTAAACGCCAAACAACATCTCGAACAACAAAACAATCGAGTCCTCACCCATCCTTCCCCTCTCCATTCTCCCTCCGCATGCCCAGTGTCTTGTCTGGCTGCGACTCGAGCAGCTTTTAGTGTCCGCAAACTTCTCCCCCGACGTTCAACCCTGCCGTCATCCGCGGATGGCTCGCCGACCAGTCAGCCTCGCCCCACTCGCCTCGTCTGTCCCGAAAACCCGCCGGTAGTCCAATCCATGGGCACCACAGCCCAAGCGACGTCAACCGCTCTAGCCTACGCACCGGAGCCCATTGTGCAAAGGTGAACCGATACTGGTCCTTATCAAGCTCAGTCTTTTTAAGCACCATCTTTACGATCTCCGCCTCCCACACTAATCTCGCCTATTCTTCGACCAGCCACAACGGTGGCGCTTCAACCTGAAAAGATTCCTGCTCTTCCTCAATCATTCTCAAGCGCTCGGAAAACCGCTTCTTGCAACGTTCCTCTCGCGTAGCCCAAGATACCAAACAGAAAGCAAGATGGTGAAAGCCCGAAACCGTCTCCTTGGGCGTTACCCGCCCGGCATGTCTCTCCTGCTGAATAATGCAGCGAATATCCTCATTCTCTCTGATCTTGGTTAACTGCAAAGAACGACCAGGCCACGCCCAGCCTCCTGTGTAGGGATCAAGCAAATTTCACATCTTCTCCAAAGGAACAAGTCCAGATCCGGCAAATGCGCCGTCAGGCCCCCTGGGCAGCTCATAATACGGATCGTCTATAAACACGCGCAGATATATGCGCTGGAGCCTTGGGAGAGCTTGTGCGGTGCGAGTGTTGAGGGGACGTAGCCACTGCATCCGCATTGTCTCAAGGCTGCCTCGGGCGTTGGCGGCCATTTGGGTGAGCCATTCCGGATGTGTAATGTCTTTATCAACGAGGTAATCCTCCAGGACATAGGCGTCATCGAAGATGAAGACAGTTGATTTACGCACTTTTTCGAGTGCTATTGACCATAGCGAACGATTGATTGGCCAAGAGGCGCCGGGCCACGGAATTCTGTTCTTCAGATTGCATCCATCTAAGGTATCCATGCCGGCGAGTTGCGAACTACTCGGGATAGGGTTTCTGTACGCATACTGATCGTTGGGGTCGGCTCCTTCCAAAGTCCGCTTGTACACATCTGATATCGAAGGTGGATATGAGCAAACACGACAGGCGTATCGGTTTCTGGGTTGTTTTCGCCCTGCCTTCAATCAATATACGTGCACCTCACAGAACCCAAACGCGTATTGTAGAATTTTGCTCAGCACTTCGAGCGGTAGTCGTTCCAAGGCGGCCTTTGGCGCAGGTTCCTGTCGCCTTTCATCTCGTGCCACAACATCAACCGAGGGAGTAGGCAAGGCCAAACCCCATGAGAAGCGTCGTTCGTGCTCTTGAGTCGACCGAACTGGCTTGGCTTGCAGAGCTAGCGTCGTTGATCTGCGCTGCTGTGCGCCTACGATGCCTTCACTACGGCCATCTGTGCCCAATCGCGCAATTTTGGAGGCGAGACCCTCTTCGTTCCCACGAGCGCGCGTTTCCCTCTCTTCTCGTGTGCGTTTGCTAGCCGCTGTATTCATCGTATTCTGTGCCACTGTTCAAGAGTATTGGTCCCTTTCACAATCGTTGATCGATAGGCAATCCGAGTATATGGATCAAGAAGGGACGGTTGGAGGAACGGTAGTCGCGAAGTGTGGCGGCAGTAGAGCGTGCTATGGAAAAATGTGAGCCCACACGATTCGACAATTCATTAGTTGCAATATCTGTCATTGAAGGGGATGTGAGCCACACCAGATGGCACGACAAATGCAGGTCGTCGGCCAAGCATGCACGATGGTCGACGTGCCAAGAACTTAGACCGAGCACATCCTATGTACGAGTGAAGTTTTAGGAAGAGAGATGACCTTAAGCAGTGGAGGATAGTGACACCTTTTATACCCTTGGTCTAGCTGGCCGCTAAAAGTCATGTGGAAATGTTGAGCAACTATCTAGTGTTGCATGACAGGTTTGTCCTAGTGTGTCATAAAACGTTCGCTGAGAGAGAATAGGAAGTGGAGCATCGATTCCTCAACCACAGAAGGTAGACCTTCACGTACGGCACTGATCCATCTCAGCGGCGATCCTTCTCTAGCAACGTGTGGCATGTTCAGGATCGAAGGCATTGAAGGCAACACAATTGCGACTTACAGAAAGTCAAAATATGACCCACCCATATGTGTCTGTAGCTATTATAAAAATTGAAAGCTAATGCTGTAGGGCATTTCCAACTTCCGGAAACGTCCATTTCATTCTCAGAAACCCAGGAAGGTGTTCACGGAGAGATTACCACGTCTTTTTAGGTATGAATGTGAATAGGATATCGACCTCGCTAAGCCAAGGTGCTTCGGAATTCCTCACTACTCAGCACCCATCTTGGTAGCAAAATATACAACTTCAATATTATTTCCATCCAAGTCAAGGACATACGCAGCTGTCTTTGATTAGAACAGAACCCACGTTCATGTACTGCCACGAAGCTCATACTTACCATAATACCCCTCCATCCAAGGCCGTACGCCGGGTTTGCCATTATCTTTTCCGCCAGCCTCGATCCTGGCGGCATGGAACTCATCCACAAGCCTCCGGTCTTTGACATAGAACGAAATATGCACTGGTGTCGGCTTCTCTGCGTGGCCGTTTCGGTCGCCTGGTGTATGCTGCCGGAGCCAGAGGTCGGGGATAGGGCTGGTAGAGTTTGATGAACCCAGACCGACTGAAGGAAATCGCACTTCTTTGTAAGAGAGGGGGGATAATGCAGTGAGGTAGAATTGGAGCGAGGCTTCAAGGTCCAGAGCATTCTGGATGGATCGTTGTTCCTGCAAGGTTTGGAAATACTTCAGATATTTGTGGGCATCTATCGCATTTCGAAATTGAAACATAGGTGCGATTCCGCCCGTTTAATACTTTCAGCCTGGACTAAGATAATTTATTAACCGAGCTCTGCTTTCTGCAAGCTCGGCGTTCTCGCATTTCTCGTATCGACCTAGAAAGGTGATGATCATCTTTGCGGTTCGTTAATGGATCGAAATGGTGTCAGCCCGCTACGTTCTACCGAAGAAAAATTATCAGAAGCCAGGGCTATATCCTTACACTAGCGAGGGATACTTAACCCGCAACACCTACATCATTATGAGGGTCAACTTTTTGAGATTGAATAAGAATGCGGAAGAAGCGGACAAGTGTGGCTGGCATTGGAGCCCACTGTCTTTGGCGCGCGTTGTGGGCTAACTTCGGCGTGGATAGTTTCTACGGTATGTCAACTGTTGTCGCAATCACCACTTCTCGACGTCGAGATGCGGGCCCACCTATGGTGCTCTCCAGCTTCATAGATGAATCTTCCCCGTTTGACGGTGGTTTCTTGGCTGCAGAACCGAGGAGTCGATTCATTCCCGAAGCGGCATATTATGAGGTTCCTGAAACGCGGAATCCGCCACTCGTGCGTAGAACGATCCGTCGTCTAGATCTATTAGCACGCACTAAAACCTTCCATTCCATGCATTATTTCTACTATTTCCACCGCCACAAGGGTGTGGCCGGAGCGGGTCGGCACCCTCCCTGCTAGCGCGCCCAAGTAGCGCTCCTATATTCCTACAGTGAAGATATTAATCTTGCGGAAAGTAACTTTAAAAGAGGTTTTAAAGCAAGCTTCTTATTTAACCTTAGCGCGAACATTATTTAGCAGAAGATTATAAAGTAGAAGACTCCTAAGTAGAGCATTTCTAAGCATCGCATTCCTACGCAGCGCATTTCCAAGCAGCGCATTTCCAAGCAGTATATTTCCAAGCAGTATATTTCCAAGCAGCACATTTCCAAAGCCAAAAGCGTACTCTATATGAAAAAGTATATAAAGCAAGCATGTAGTAATGGTGGTGGGTGGGGAAGCGGTATAGCAGAGGAGACTATTGAATGCTCCGTCGTAGCAGCTTAACCACGGCCTCGTGCCCCGCCGCCCACGATAGCGGCGTCTGACCGTAGTACCTGTCCTTCGACTCGACGTCGACCTTGCCCGTCTCGAGCAGCAGCTTGACCACGGCCTCGTGCCCTCCCCCCGCCGCCCACGATAGCGGCGTCAGACTGCCGTTCTTGTC